>NC_132814.1:12857644-13557644 GCF_048594095.1 Paramormyrops kingsleyae | reverse complement strand
ACGTTCTGGAAGCGAGGGCGAACGCCAGCAAGCACCAGGAACTGCAAATGCAGATGGAGAGCTTTTTCATGGTGAGGGGGCATGCATCATGTGGACTTCCGTCACGACTTCATCGACTTCTGGTGTTTAGGGTATTGTGCAAATAGGCTTGCTTATAATAGGGGGGGCATCTTTCTCTATTGTGAGGCTGAGAATTTTAGGTGTGTGCGATTTGACGATATTAGACCGTGAACGATTAAAATGTCTTCACAGTCTGCCGTTGCGGAGACAGCGTTAGTATTGCGCTACAGTGCACATACTGTCAGTTTGCAGTTGTATGTCTCATACACGCATCTTACGCTGTAGCCAAATCCGTCTCGGTGGTGCTTCGGATTTCTTCCCCTCTCTCCCTTTCGCCCCCCCTCCTCCCAACATGCTGCACGTTCCCAATTTGGCAACATGGACCTCATGGTCCCTGCAGAGAATTTGACATCGGTAATATGTAACTTGTTTGGATTTTCCAAAACCGACACAGAGCAAACAGTCTTTTGCAAAATTTGCAAAGATAAGGTTTGCATGTCAGATGGCAGCACAAAGACCCTTTAACTACCTCATAAGAGACACTCAGAAGAGTATGTTGAGTGTGCCGAGTATGTTGAGTGTGCTGAGTATGTGTTTTTTTTTTTTTTTACTGTATTGGGCAATATTTTTAAAATGGGGTATTAGCTTGGTTGTACTGTTAAGTAACTCACTCGCTTTGTGCCTTTTTATTTTCCAGTTTGATTTTTTTAGCCATGTACTTAATACTTTTTGTGAGACATACTTTTGGTTAAATGTCCAATTTGGGAATTTTTTGCACTTGAATAATTCAGCATTTCGCCTGCGAGTCAAGCAAATATGCAACAGCAGTCCAATGAAAATGTCGTCATGTCGTCGTCTTGACCGCGCCCCCCCTCATTTGCCTCCAGGAAGCGGAGTCCCAGGTGACTGCGGCAGAGTCGTCCTTCCAGGCCCTGAGCTCAGTCAGTCATGTGGTGGCAGAGTACTTCTGTGAGGACCCCAGCCTCTTCAAGCTGGATGAATGCTGCTTCATCTTCCACTCCTTTTGTGAGAAGTTCACGCGGGCTCTGCAGGTAAGGCTGTGCCCCGTTTGGCCAGCAGAGGGCACTGTTCTGCAAAAGGTTGCTAGTACTGGAAGAGCAAGGTCGCGCTCCATGGAACTAAACTTGCATGTTGCATTTTATCTAGTTTAAATGGAAGTCATTTGGTTAGGATCATGGTGGCTAAGTGAAGGAAGCTGACTATTGGATTCCCTTCCTTCCATGCAGGAGAACCACGAGCGTGAGGAAGTTGAGGAACGGAGGAGGCAGCAGGAAAGACAGCGCAGCGTTGCCAAGCGGCGTTCCACGGCCACCTGCTCCAGGACGGAGCGTGACATGGAAAGTGTGGCTCTGGAGAGTCTCCTGCACACCTACTTGACCAGCCACTGCGCTCGGCGGAAAGCGGGCCGGACTGATGAGCTCGGGAATGCAGGTAGCCCAGAACGAGGGGAACCACAGCTGAGCAGCTGGTCTTCCATGCAGGATTTGAGATCCAGCGTGCCCCGGGACGGGCCGCCCTCCATCAACGACACGCCGACCCCTAAAGCCCGCAAGTCGAGGAGCCAGGCTTCGCTCCCCAAGTGGAACAGTTGCAGCTCTCGGCTGGAGAAGCGTGGCCAGCTCTCGTTGGAGGAGGAAGATGAGGCGGACGCGGAAGTAGCAGAGGAGGTGCCGAGGACGCCGGAGGCCTCCGGGGAGGTGCTAGCGTACCGGATGCGTTGGGGCAGCCTGCTTCCTGGGGAGTCCCCCCTCCAAGTGTCATGGTCACCCGGCGGAGCAGCCACTTCGCCGGCCAGTCGCATTCCTCAGGACGAAGGCAGTCCCCGGACCATCCTGAGCCTGTCGCCCATGACGACTCCCAAGTCCACCCGCCGTCACACCATCTCCATGCCCCTCTCGGCATCTTGGTGCGAGCTGCACTCGGCACCCTCAACTCCCATCCAGGCCACGCCCCCTCCAACCGAAGCCACATCCCTGACGCGATCCACACCCTCTCCCCAGGACCTGGTGGCAAAAAGGAAATCTGTGGACAGCTTTCTGTCCTCCCCAATCGCAGGAGAGGCCTCCATACACACGGCGCTCTCGTTGTCCGGTGACCACGAGCCGGGGGGGGCTGCCCAGGACCTGGGGATTGCCTCCAGTCCCCAAGAAGACGGTGGGATCACTGAGCCTGTCCCCGGTTTCCGTCTGGGTCACCTGTTCCAGCGGCGGCAGAAGCCCATAGCAGCTAAGTCGGAGAGGCAGGACGGCTCTGCCTTTGTGTCCTTCTTCAAACGCCTCGGAGAGCGAGGTGGTCGCCACGGCGATGACGAGCTGGAGGTAATAGTCAGGGACTCCTGAGGAAACTGGTTACTTTGGGGGGGCTTTAGAATAATTTTTATTTATTCTTAAAGACTACAATTTTAAGTCTTTTCTTTTTCCTAAAACGCAAAGAATTGTTTCTTGTGACCTGGAACAGTTTTAATAAAAACTGAGGGCGGGGTTGCGCCCAGAGACGATGACGTCGTTCTGTCCATCTGTAGGTTGCTGACTTTATGGTTTCGTACCTTTACATCATACCTTTTATTTTCGTTTTTTACTGAACTTACCGTGCAAACAGAGGTGTTCCTTCCTGGATTCCTGGAACTGCCCAGCTCAAGTGCTCACCGGAACCATTCTGTTTGTGAACATTGTTAAAGAGGTATGATGTATTTTTATATGTACATAAAAATAAAGTGTGGAGTTTCCACCGTCTTCTGTCCTGATTCTCATTTCTCTCAGCCCGAGAGGGATGGATGTAAGAAAAAAAACCTAGATGAGGATGAGGAGAGAATGATTTCTAAAATGACACTCCGTTTCAGCAGGACCCAAATTAAATGTGTGCATTATGACTCTCCTAAATTCTTTTTCAATAACTTGGTTCTCTGAAACACTGATTCAAAACTGAATCCTTGGAGACCCCAGACAGTCTGCATTTTTGCTCCAACACACTTGTGCTGGGAGCAGGGGAGGAAAAATGTGCACTGGCTCAGGCTTCCTGAGGACTGGGTTGAGGGGAAAAAAAATCCCAAAGACATTTGTTTCTGCTAGCTGATCATGGTAACAATTAACAGATAAAGATTTTTTTGTTGTTTTGGGTGTTTCTCAACCCTGCATGTGTTCTTGATTAGCTGGGAGCTGAAAAATCTCAATTATCTGAGGGTCCCTGAGGACTGGCTTGGGAAACACTGTCAGATTATCGAACTTTTTTGCCCACAACACTCGCCATCCCAATTTTGCTGATGGGGGGGGGGTGTAAGTTTTGGAATATCATGAAGAATGCAAAAATAATCTACACATAATTTAAAGTAAACTGATAAAACTTGCATTCTTAAAGCCTGAAATGTTAAGTATGAGTTTTTGAAAGAAAACAAGTAGACATGACTTTATTCCCCCCTCCCTCCCTTATGGTCCCCCCCCCCTCCCCCCCCCCTTGCTCTGATGCATTCTGCGGTCGGATTACCCTGTGCCCAGGTACTTCACCTGCTGGGCGATAAGGAGTTAACCTGACCCTGGCCAATGTGAGGGTCCTGACAGGCCCCGTTTCATTCTCGCTCTCTGCCTCATCCATTATTTGCGATCCAAGGGCTATCAAAGCCGGTCTCTGTCTCCAGGGCTGCCGTCGAGAGCGGAGAAAAGATGGCGCTTTTCACCCGGTCGCCATGGAAGCAGTGTTTATTTACAGCCCTGATCTCATTCGGCCAGTGTGGCGGTGAAATAATACCCTCTGGAACAAACGGTAGAACGTAACCCAACCCCCCACCACTAAATCTAAAGGCCGTGGTGCTGTTCCTGGCAGAGGGTTAAGTCCCGCCCCCAGAAGGACTCCCTCACCAATCTGGAGTGACATCAGTATAGTTCAGGTGCTGCTCTCCAAATCCCCATCACATGCTATAAACATAGGTAGGTACACAGCCAGGCTCAGGATTCAGAGCTGCAGCCAGATTGAACACTTCTATTCGGGGGTGTCCCTCTTAACAAGGAAGCATCGCATCAGCAGTCAGACTGCTTCTTTTATTCATCAGTGCTAGTTAATGAACGGGGAACTGTGAGAAACTGGCAGGTTGTAGTTTGGTCCAGCACCTTCGGGGTTAACACCGCGGACCTCTGGTTACAATTACATGCTCAGGGGGAAAGACCTTGTTAGAGAGGGAAGGAGAGAAGGGCGAAAAGAGGAGGAACCGTATCTCTGATGGAGGGAGGGAAACAAAAATATGTGTTAGGGGGAGTGAGGAAGGGAGGGCGAGAGATGAGCTTCTAAAGGCAACTTGAGTGTCTTCAGGGTTTAAAAGACGACTGGGTTCCTACGGTGGGTGAAGGATCCCCATCATTCAGAAACACAGAGGTCTCCTTGGAATACTTCGGAGGTAAACTGGCAATGGAAGAAAAAGTAAAGGTTTCTTATGTAAATAGCCTAATTGCAGTGAATGGTAGATGACAGATGACAACAAAATGCACAGATGTAGAAGGATTTAAAAAAGCAATTTATATTCGTGGGGTTTAAAATGACAGACAGATAATGTGTTTGCGCTAGTTTACCCTTAACGTGTCATAATAGAAACAAATAAGAGAGAACAATGCATAGGTCACTTTCATTACCAGTTTTGGCAACTTTGGTCATCTGTCTTGCGTGAGATTTTCAATTCGAGTCTGGACACACATGCACATGCCTTTACATGTATGTAACTGTTTTATTACCTTGAAAATAGTCTGTAGGGTTTGCAAACTACCCCAACGCTTTTGATGTAACTCATTTTAGATTTATAATGGAATAACATTGATTTGCCGTAGGATTTCATGCGTTGGCGTGAGTGGTACCCCAAACGCGTGTGAGCACTTTGCTCAGCCTGGTGAGTTCGGGGTTTATCGTGACAGTCCGGGTGTATAAAGACCGCGATCGGAGCCAGTATGATGTCGTATGTATGAGGTTTGTTGGAAAGACAGCAAGATACCTGCGAAAAACGCCGTTATGCGTTGCTTCAAACGGGCCAGATAATGATTTATAACAGCAGTAACTTTGTACGTTACAGTTGAATATTCTACTAGTCTATTCAATGTAGGCCTACTTTTTTTTTTTTTTACCAGTATGAGTTCTTCGCAAACTTACTTTCAGGAAAGTTCAAACCACAGGTAGAGTCACTCAAAATCCCCCAGGACATCCCAGCTGAAGACAATATAGACCTTATGAACTTATTTTAAGCCAAACCGCACGCTGTACTGATGCTGCTAACTCAGGTGATCGGGGGTCTATTTCAATATCAGGGGTGTCAACCTGGTCAGCTGGCTTGGAGTGAGATTTTCTATGTGCACGCAATTACATGTATGTAAGTTATATTGTAAATGGTCTGTAGGGTGTGCAAACTACCCCAACACTTTTGGCGTAGGCTAACTAATTTTAGGTTTATAATGGAATATAATAGCGAGCGGGAGAGTCTGAAAACTAGTTGGTAATCCTGTAGCTGCCATTTGTAACCCAGACTCGCAGATCAATTTAGCTACCAAAAACCAATTTGAATTCAGCAAATTCCCCGGGGGAGCAATACCTGGATTACACGGTTTCGTAGTTTTTAATATCCGTCCAAAGTAATTATTCGATTTCTCATTGCGAATGGGAGTTTCACGTGACGCAGTTTAGTCCGTTCCAGCAGTCAGAAGCTTTATTATTTTATTTAAATGGTATAGCAATAATCTACAAATTTAAACGACATACTGCTTTATAATTTTGTCTGTTCAAATTAATCAAGTTACGTACTCTAACATGTACGTAACCCTGCAGTGCAGCGTCTATTTACAAACCATTAAAAATAGTTTGGGACCAGCTGACAATTATAGCAGGGTTAAAATGAATTTTAAAAACGAAAGGAAAGGATGAGTTAAATATGTAAGGAAGCTTAAGCTCACTGTTGATAATCACTACCACATCTTTTCGCTAGATGGCGCGCCGTTAACAGGAAATAATGTTAAATTCCTTGCACTAGAAATAAACCGAATTCACGCCCCGAACGTTTGATGTATGTTTTTCGAGGATCTTTGCATTTCCCTATTGAAGTTTTCAGGAATTCATACTACTCACATGCTCTGTCATGCTCTGTTACCCACTATCGGAGTCCGGTTAATATAACACACATGATCAATACAGTGATCAATAAAGGTCATTGATGAAAAAGTGTGCACACCTCTGCAAATATTAACTCTTGAAAAGATGGCTGATTGGAGTACGCCGTTCTAATCTATTTGGATGTAGATTTGACCTGCCATGCTCTGTGTAAAAACACAAAGACGAATATCGTTACCTGCCGTTTACAATAGAATTCTGTTCAAGTGCAGTATGGCTTGGTTGTGTTTTTTAAGTATGTGTGTGAGTGTGTGTGTCTGTGTGTGTGTGTGTGTGTGTGTGTGTTTAAAGAAAGGACAGTACCAGGGCCCGTGTCACAAAGCTGGATTTTTGGGTCAACAGGATAATTTGTAATTAAGGTCGTCTGGGCTAAATGTAAATGAACAGAGATAAGGTTCATTTACAATGTGGTCCCTTAAGTCTGACAGGTTATCTGGGTAATATATATACTATTACAGACACACACGTCTAAATGCTGAAAAATTTGAAACCCGTTGTTTTGTTTAGGTGAGACCCAACTTCAAGCAAAGGATTCCTGCCTTTGAGTGAAACTCTAAAAACAGTCAAAATGATTTGGTAAGTGCCAGCGCCTTGCAGTTCCTGGGATGGCCTGTAGGGTTCCCATCAGCTTGTAATAGATGGGGTTTGAAGATCTCTCTGACTAAAAGCAAAATGCCTTTTTTATTTTTAACTTGTTAATCTTTTATTTAAAACTTTTTGTTTTGTTTACCACCCTGAAATAACAATAAACAGTCTGGGCATCAAACATTTTGGTGGTTAATGAACAGATCCGAGGAGTGATGGTGATCTTATATGATGCTGCAGTGCAAATATACAGAACTAGTGGTTAAACAACCGTATACTGTACATGTAAGAGCTGTGAAAGCTAGCTGAGGGCCTGACTTTCCTCGCTGCTTTGGTCACATGCTTATACTAAGAATCTAAATCATTTTACAAATGACTAAAATTATAACTGACTTGTGTGCCCTGCGATCTGTTGATACCCTGTCCTGCATTGTTCCCTGCCTTGTGCCTGTAACCCCCGGGATAGACTTCAGACCCCTGTCACCCTGAATAGGACAAGTGGTTTCAGAGAACTGATGGATGGATAATTGACTTGTTTTAGAAATGCACCTTTTTATAAGCTTGCAGAAGAACTCGTGTGCTTCAGTGCCAGTATTTCCCTTAAAAGAGCCAAATATTCTTCAGCGCTCAACAAGCTGAAGTGTTGTCTTGAACAAAGATAAGGGAGATAGACCCAAATCCGGAGTGTTTATTGAATCTGTTTGTCAGGTTCCTCACACAGTAGTACCATTGAACTGGATTTATAAGAGTCACTGTGTCAGTGTCGAGTTCATGCACCGGCTCCATCTTAAAGTCAGGAGGAATCGTACCTCTTCAAAGTGTGACTTAAGTGGGCTTCTCAAGTTCCTTAACCAGGCATCACTCACTGATCATGACAATATGTAGTATTTCATGCTAACATTTAGCAGAGGCCTTGGCTGTCACCACCATATACAGCCCTTGGAAAAATTTAGAGAATAAATCTGCATTTTTAAATCCTGGTTTAATCCTCTGCTGGCAGAAGGCAACACTGCGCTACAGGCTGCTTCCAGACTCAATGTTTGTAAGAAATAGGGTGAAGCAGGAGACACCTGAGGAACAACCAAAAACCAGCCAGGTTTAGGGCAGAAGTGACTTTCTAATAGCAAAAATGACCATTAACTTATCCGACAGTTTCTCATGAATCGTAGGATGACGTCAAGTGAGCAATGGGAAACATTAAGTGCAGGTGTGAAGTGTACAGCTAGGACAGTTCATATCAGGCTCCTAGAAGCAGGACTGAAGTCCCATAAAGCAAGGAAGAAGCCCTTCGTTATTGAGAAACAAGGCTGCAGTTTTCAAAAAATGTATATTTTATACAGATACACACACATAAATTGAGAAATGAGTGAAACTGAGAAATTTACTCTGGTCTCTTAGCTTTTTCCAGAGCTGTGTGTATTATCAAAAGGAGGAACTTCCCTGCCTTTGAGAAAGAGAACTGTGTAGCGTTATATAAAAGATGGGTCTTCACAGATCGTAGAGGCCAGTGGGGCAGTTGCTTTTCTCTGGCTGTTTTTAAGACTTAAGCCATGGGGGGGGGGGTGAACCAGTTTGTCAGGTTTGCTGAATTAGAAGTGAAAGTACAGCTGCCCAGTAGCTGTGATAGATGCTGAGATTTTAATGACAGCGCTGTGAATGAAGGAGAGTATGCGGGGGGTGGGGGGGGGGGGGGATCCTTTGTTATCTCAAAGTCTAGTAAAGTCCTCCTTCTGATAAAGTACGTGGCGATGGCAGCCGAGGTCTGTGCTAAAGGCTGATATCAAATACTAAACGCTGTCATGATCAGTCGGCGATGGACCTTCAGCCTGGTCAAGGAACCTGAAGAATGTACTTCGCTTTGAACGGGCATGCTGGGTAATGAATGCTCAGGTCCGAGGGACCTGAAGGTCATGGAGCACCGTGTCCTTGAGAGAGATGAAGAACCGTTGACATTGACCAGGTGGTGGAGCTGAGAAGGTGGGCGGCACGGATCAGACGGTCAGACGGGCTCTGCTGTCTCCATGACAACCTCATCCTCCTGCAAAATCTAGAGATGACGTCTCAGCCGCGCCTCTATCCCCGTTCATCTGCGTGATTATTTTTCTGACCCACCCCCACCATAACACCACCCCCTTTTCCACTCCTGTGTATCTCTCACTTTTTCTCTGCACGTCTACGCCACTGGCTGAATTAATAATGAATAAAACAAAAATGCAGTGGGCAGAGAAGGCAGGAAGACTGCGGATGCACTGGCAGTTGTTGACTGCGCTCTCCTCTTTCCCCTTTTTGCGGCAGGCTATTTTTAGCCTTTCCTAAAGCCTGATCTCCGCTGGAACGCTCCTGTACTACATACTCTGCTCACACGCTCCATCTCCTGCCTTTTCAGATCTGCTCAAATCCCAGCTGGACCCTTTAGTTGATTTGCCCCCCCCCCCCCCCCCAAAATGCAAATCTCCAATGCTGTCTTTCTCCTGACACAACGCTTCAAATTTTTGTCTATCTGTGGCCAAGAACAACAGGGATGTCTCCCTACAGAGCAGATCGCGATGTGGATTTTAATATCCTTCCTCTGTGATACAAGATAAACTTATAACTCGATTGGCTATCCATCATAATTGTTTTTGCATTTGGCTTTATCTAGTCTTTGATTTGACAACAGTCCTGTGAATATCCCAAAGTCATGCATAAGCAAGACCGATGACGTGATGATGCTGCATTCCTTCATTGTATTCCTGGGAATCTGGAGACGCACTGGCCCAAACTGCACCGCAGAAGCCAGTCATCACCCCAGCCAAAATTGAGCCTCTCTGGGAGGACAAGTACAGATCTGCCATTTTGCTTCTGCTCTGTTCATTGCTCATAGCTTTGAATGCCCAGACTCCTCCCACCTCCATGCCTAGCCAATGGGCTGCCAGGCCTCCGGTGCCTCGCTCGCTCTCTCTCTCTCTCTCTCTCTCTCTCTCTCTCTCTTTGTGCCTGTCTCTTTCTCTCCCCCTTCTTGCACACACACTTACATGCAGGCACACACCCTGGCCGTCGCCTGCCACTACCCCCTGCTTCTCTCACTCCCTCCGCTCCTCCCTGCCTGGATATACGTGCTCCGGGATGCCGCCGTCTGACAATGGAATTCTCATGATGCGCTGTGGGATCCCGAGGCCACGATAAAACCCCTTGGGCCCCCCCTTCTATCCTGCCCCCTCCTCTTTTTGTGGAATCTCACGTGAGTATGGGCACCTACCCTCTCCTCCTGCACCAACCCCCCACCCCGGTCGTGGTCCTCAGTGCCGTGCCTTGCGGTGGTTCTCCCGACGGCTATGATGAATAATTTACGGCGGCGGCTCAGCTGCAGACAGTCATCCTTCAGGAAATCAGATCGCTGCTTCTACGAGGCTCTCTGGCCTGCTTAGTTGCGACAAAAAAAACAAAAAAAGAACACGGTCTTGCGCATGCATGGTGTGCATGTGTTTATGTGTTTTGTTTGTGTAACGTGCCAGAACACCTGTCATTTTCAGCACCTGTAGTCAAGTTGGGCGCATCCTCTCTGTTTTTCCTCCTCTCTCTTGCTGTTTTGTTCGTTCCCTCTCTCTCTGACTGGGCTGAGCTGCAGAGGTGTGTTCCTAAAGGTGTGTAGACGAGTGTCTCGGTACTTGTTACACATTTGGGTGTTGATGCTTCATATGGGTGGATGTTTTGGGGTTAGGAGGTTCACTCTGGTTAGAGTCTCTTATCTCCCCCCCCCCCCCCCCCCCCACCAAAATAATTTATTTCTTTTTGTCTGAGACTTGCTGAACCCCCATCTCAGTGGGCTTGTCAGTGTATCTGACATTCAGATCTGTAAAGCATTTACCTGGCAACTAAACTGACTGCCGAGCCAATCTCATGCCGAACGTCAGGCACTGGGTGGATAAGAGAGACCAGCCCATAGATTTCATGGCGCGAGACGTTCCATGATTGAACAGGAGCTGGCAGTGCGGCCGGCTTGTCCTGCAGCTTCTGCTCGACCCATGAGACAGAGACACTCACAGGGACAGCTGTGCCAGGGTGTGATGTCCCCAGACTGACCTGTAGCCACACCACTTCGTTTACACAACACATTTTTTCCAAGTGACTGCGACCTCACTGCACTAGAGTTACAGAAATGTAATGACTAAATGTCTTTACATTTTCATCATTAAAAAAAAATCATTTGCATGTCACCCACAGATTAGCTGCTTCTCTAATACTATCCATATGGGCTTCATGGTGTGTTTGTGGGACACTGCAGCCATTGGCATCTGTGACGGGTTGGTAATTTTAATGATGTGTGATATTGTCAGGCGTTCTCCTGAATCTGGTTGTTGTTGTCCTGTTTTTCCCATGTCACACTGGGTTTATTGTTATTTGCAATCCGTAAACATCATGTCAGTGATGATATGAGGGGAGAAGGTTAACACTGGGAAGGTGAAGGGGGCTGGAGATTGGCAGAGGACTTGACTCTTCCAGTCATGGCTGTAAGAAGATGTTGATACGTGACCAGAAAAACGTGCCAGTAGGGTAGGTTAAGAGAAAGGCACTACAGGGTCAGAAATGAGTGGGTGGGGGGGGGGCATTTTTGGGAGAAAACACCAGGAAATTTATGATGTGTAAACAGGCCACCTGTTGGTGCTTTTTTTTGGGGGGGGGGGGGTTCACGGATAGTGACAAGTGCAGTGGTATTCCACTTGGCTTCAAGAGTGTTTCTGCGGTCATCTGGGGAAAGTGGTGGGAGTTGCTTCTTGACACTCCTCTTTGTCGCTGCTTGTAAATAAGGCATTTTTGATGCTGAGGGAATAGGACCTCAGGTCCCACGTTCAGAAGCTCCAACACTCGCTTCCTTCGTGCTGTAGCTTTGTGTTGAAGGGAGCAGAGGACTTTGAGAATGATTTGTTGTGATGGATGGTTGCAAGCTGCATAAGACCTGTTATGCGACAAGCCTGAGCAAACAGGCTGTTAAGGGGATTGCATTTCTCAGACTAATGAGCTTGCTGTTGATCTTGTGAGGAAGCTGCCGTCCAATCCTGTTCAATCACTTTGGCCCATGGGAGACCTTTATAAATAAACTGAACAGGACTGATCCCATATTTTCTTTGCAGTATTAGCCCTGAACAGGTTTGAGGTTCTGAATACATCTTGGTGGTTCCAACTCTTGATCCCTTTGGACCCAGACAAAGACACATTCTGATGGTGTCATAATTTACCGTGTTACACATTGGTAGCACCAGCTTGGTTTGGGGTCTAAACTGGGTCACTCTGTCCTGTATATGATATATCTCTGTTCTAGTAGATATTTCTGTAGGAGACTTTAGTTCAGAATTATTTAGCGAGATGAATTTAAAGAGGGCAGTTCAGGTTGTGGATGGTTTCATGCAGCATATTAGTAGGAGAGAGGAATGGAAATGTCAGCAGTGTCCTGAGAGCTCGATACTTAATGCTACAGCAATCCTCTGCATACAGTCACTCCCAAGGCGGCCAAAGGCAAAAACACCAAGCCTGCTGCATTAAGGACTAGCTGACAGCAAGCCTGGACCTTAATGAATCCCTACAGAGATGTCCACTTACATGGTCACGCTATTTATTGACCACTATTGTTAGCTAGTATCTAAGACGGAGAGTATTATTGCGTAAGGTTGCGGTTTCTTTAAACTATCCTGTGCATTCTATTCCAACGATTCACCACTTTCTCTTTCACTGAGATGTGTGAAAAGATTTTCAGTGTGGGGGTGTTTATTTGACAATGGTTACTGTGGCGGGAGAGTAGCCAGTCTTTCGGTTGAATCCAGTACGGATTTGAATCACGGATCAATACCTTACAGCTTGGAAGGAGAAGGTTAATTTTGACAGGAAAAGGGGAAAAAAATCTGGATCATTTATCCAGCCATACATCACTCTTCTAATGGCTTATCGTGGTGAAGGTTACAGAGGATGATAATTTGCAGCAGTGATATTTGACTTCATTTCAGTTAGATGCATGAAGCCATTATGTTTTAAGTGGTTTGTTATGCACATGCTCTTCAGTAGACAGGGTGAATCTCCTGCATTTACACTCGTCTCCTTGTGATGTTGGCTAGGATTTCCTCCTCATTTTCTTCCTCTTGCCGATGCTCCTCCTCCACTGTGGCGGTATTAGATTTTGGCTTGAGAGAACGCACTTTAGTCAAGAAAGTTTATAGTTCTCATTTCAGCAGAAAGGAGGTAAATCAGGTGCCTCAGTGTCCGGGCTGATTCTGCTGAGCAGCTGCTCTCCTGGACCAGCAATGAATAGCGTTGGTCTGTCCCGTTAGCTGCTTAAATGTCATTTTTCAGTGATATTCTTGGCTAAAGCCTCATACCACATCTTCAGTAGGGAAAGCAAAAGGAAATGGGATAGCACAGCTCGCTCTAGCTCTATTCGGTTAAGCAAAAGTGAAGATTAAGTCAAAACTTGGCCGTTTGCTCTTGACATCTCCTGAATTGAAAGTGGTTTTCCAGTATCCTGGATGAGTAGGTGGTGGAGCGGCCGTTTTACAGTGCTGAGGTATACTAAGGACACTGTGCCGGTTTTACGGGTGGACATGTGCCATTTGTGTTTCTTATCCTTTGAATTTGTTGTAAAATCTTGGGCCTCCAGTGTCCGTAGACGTGGCGGTGAGTCATCCCTTGCGGTGGGTCATCGGAAGTGACTTGGAAGTTTATATTCAGTCATCACTCACCTGACACAATTTGTAAGTGCTACAATTTGAGGAATGGGGGAAATCTGCCTTATCGTTTTCATAAACCCCCCTTCCAACCCACCCGTGATTTCTTCAAGGCTTCATGTGGGACAAGCTTAACCTTCTGCATAGTTTTTGAAACCAAAATTAACATGAGATGCTTTTCTCTATGTCCTTCAGCTGGCCATTGTTGCATCAGACTAAGTGGAAGCAATACTGAGCATCTTACTATATAAAGTAAGAGGTGGAGAGTTCAGGTCCAGAAAGTACAAATCCAGACCAAGGTTTTTTTTCAACCAACCAGCTGAGGATTCTGTGACTGACTGTTTATATGGCTGGTTTATAGAAAACCTTGGTCTGGATTTGTACTTTCTGGACCTGAACTTTCCACTTTCAAGATATACAAACATGAACAGCAGTACGTGGGTCTCCTTAGTCACAAATTCATTGAGTCTGCTGGAGCCTCAGACAGTTTAATCCCTTTGGAATTTCCTTATACTTTTCCACTCAGCCAAAAAGCACAAACTGGGAGGAAGAGATGAGAAAGGCTGGGACAGTATAGACCACCCTCGTTTTATTTAGTGTTCCTTCTTGGGAAGAGGTCGCAGCTGCATGTTTACCCAACAGTGGCATGCTGGGTAGCGATTGAGTCATCAGTGTCTGGGGTAGTTGAGAGACGCTCATCTGAGCCAGTGATTGGGGCAATTTTGTAGCACCACCCCCTACCATCAGTTCCAGTTTGCATAATGCATTGCATCAGGATCAGAACGCGTTGCTTTAAGCCAGCGCTGTAAGCAAGTCGAACGCACCCAATGACTGGACTGGGGAAACAAACAAAGCCATTAAGAAAAAATGCTCTTCTTGTTTTATCCTGTTCATTTTGTGTTTAAATGCTAAAAAAAAAAAAAAACATACTTAGGTGTAATTTTGGGGGGCTGGGAACCAGTTAATTGGTTTTCCATTATTTCTTATGGGAAAAATTTGATCAGAACTCAGGATTCGATCCGGAGTCCGGAACGGATTAAGTTTGAGAAACTGAGGTACCACTGTATTGGTGGATCTGGCCACACCCACAGAGGGAGGTATTGGTGGATCTGGCCACACCCACAGAGGGAGGTATTGCTGATGAATGGCCAGGACTGTTCTCTCCATGTATGTCAGACGTCCTTGGTTACACAAAAAATCTTATTTTCCATGAGCAGCTGTCTCTCTCACTCACTCAGTGTGAATAAATAATGCACACATTCAGAGAGATGCACACATACTGTATGTCACTTTGTTTCTGTGAAATTCTGGGAGTGCACAGATTTTTCATGGGGCAGGTGCTCAGGGCGGGGGGTTTAGGGTGAATTTTGCAGATGGGATGGGGGGAGCAGAATTGTCTGGCAACATATTCCCTTCCCTTCTCTGTCTCATTATTGGGGATTCTTGGAGACTTTAGTAGTTAATCTGGAGACAGACAATAATATAAAGTTTCTGGTCTATTCATCCAAACAGACATGGCAAATGAGACCTGCAGTGTCTGTGAGTCTGTGTGTGTGTGTGTTTGACTAATAGCATTTCAGGGTTCGCGTAATAGGCTGCGTGGTGTATGGGATCGCCACAAAGGCTCATCCTTTCGGCTGCTGTGATGCTGCTTAATGCCTTTGCAGTACATCACCATGAAGAACATCCTCTTTGCAACCTCTGAAAAGCGACCCAGACCGCTCCCTCCTTTCTGCAACCAGACTGACCAGCAGAGACAAGACCAGGACAAAGCCATTATGCATGTCTGTGTGTGTGTGTCTGTGTGCCAGATTGCACACGTTTACCACTCTCCAACCATATCGCAGACATCAGTTGTTCATTTGTAGTAACCACACCCTCCCCATCTCCCTATTTGATTTTTTTTTTTCGTTACCATGGCTGCCCTGTTCGAGATCTTGCCAATCTGAAGTATCCTGCGTGTGACCGTCAACGCAACCTTCATCGATCGGGATCGAGCCTTGGTTTCTGCTGACGGGTAGTGAAAAGAATTTAATGAGGCTGGCAGGGGAGGGGCCATGGCTGTCACCCCCTAGCATCGACCGGACACCCGCTAGCTTGCTGCATTGCCGAGGCATCAACACCCAGGCGAGATGATGGAAGTCATTAAACAAATGAATCCAGCTGACTATCGGTTGACCGCCGCCTTGCCGATATCGGGCTGCTCTGGGGCCCTGAATCCTCTGCTGTGCATTTCAGCTGTTTATGACTTTGAAGATATTAGCTGTTACAGACTCCCGCTATGTGATTTCAAGCTGAAGTTTGATGCTGACAAACAGACATAATATTTTTATATGCGTGTTGAACGTCCTGCATATAGCATGTAAATCACTGCCTTCTGATATAAACCAGCTTCATGCCTGAACAGCAACATTCATTGCACAAGCGCTTGTAACTCTAATTACATAATCACGTGAAGTTTAGTGACATGATAATTATATCTTTGATGTTAACCCTTTGACTGGTTTGCTTTGCTTTTTATTAATTATGGCTCATGTTTTGTTTTTTTTTTGCTTGTTTGTTTTCATGTTTTCTTTTTTTGGATTTTTTATTTTTTTTTGTACAATTTGTCGAATCACCACTGAGGATTTGTTGTTCTTCTGAAAGCCCGGCTGTCCCCTGTATCCGCGGGAGCTGTCTGCCCAGCGACCCCCTCTGACTCGTCATCGTCGGCCGGCACATCCCAGCGAGCTAACAAGGCGCTAATGAGGGTTTCCGGCAAAACCTTCCTAATGTTCAGTTCCGGGAGATTGTGAGCAGGAGAACTAGACCCCAACAGTGAGAAGGAGAAAATGAGATGTTCCAGAAGCACCAGTAAATAGTGCTGAATAAGGATTGGTGGGTTCTGGCCCATACAGATGTGTTACCAGGGCTGTATACACACTTGGGTATCTTGTAGTACAGTCTTCTCCAGCAATGAGCAGACAGTGAGATACTTTGACTTTTACAAAACCACAGCCTTCAAAACTCGTAAATGTTTATTGAAACCAGGATGAGTTTTACGTCCCGCTTTGGGCCCCAGGCAGCATCGCGACGCTACCGCTCCGGCGGATTAAAACAGCCCGTTCGTGCACCCAGATGTGCATGTACGTGCACACACGTCCTACGCAATGGGAAACGGGGCCAACAGGCAGGCACAAGCAAGCCGTCATGCTATAGGTGTGCCCCCAACGCCACTGGTCTGAAGGCATGGCCTCCCCAATCGGGAAAAAACATTGCCTTTGTTTTTTTTTACTTTTGCAAGTCTTGCACACCTAGTATGACTGTAAAATTTGCCGTTAGACATGCTGGTTGTTGGACTTGATATGAAAAGGAGGCATGATGTTCACTGGTAATTAAAGTAACCGATTAAAGTTCACGTTAACCTGATCCGGGATCAGATTTGTCCAGCCCTTCCCTGCCCTGATGTTTTGTGCTGGCCTCTGTGTGTCTAGACTCCTTAAGGACCGCCTAATGAACAACAGCCTCTGCACAGACAGGCCGGTTAATGTGGGGAAGAGGACTGCGTCTCAGTGAAATCCATCTGTTATGTTCCTCGTCTCAGTGAAATCCATCTGTTATGTTCCTCTTCTCTCTCTTCCTCTTTTTGCCCCTTTCCTCTCTCTCACAATTCCCCTCCCTTTGGCCATAGCCCATATCTAGCCTCACGTGGCTCTTGGCGCCCCCTGTTATGTGATGCAGTGCGATTGGAGGCCGGCACAGGGAAGATGGCAGCTGGGGGGGGGGGCATTGTAATGACTCAGACTAGAGCGAATGAGAAGTCATGAAAATGGGCCAATGTTTATCAGCATCACCAGTTTGTACCACGCAAACATGTCTTAGCAGAACTGACTAGCACTTTTGGTCAAAGTACCCCCCCCCCCCCCCCCCCCCCCATGGGGCTGGGAAATATGGGCGAGCATCTCACCGGGATCAGTGAGTTTGGTCCGTGAAATCCAGAAGTTTCTGGATCCATGGTGCATGAAATGAAAAGGATTCTGGCTTCACGGCGTCCCACTGGATAAGTACAGACAATAATGCGTTTCTGTGTGTTCAGATGGAAAATGCCGGAATCCACAGCACTTGAAATCCCATTGGTTTTGGGCTGTATTGTTACGCTGCAATTCTCTTAGCAGTTTGCCGTGCTGTTCGTTTATACAGCAGGTATTTTTGGCCAGAGTTATCAACAGTGGCGTCTCTCCCCGGACTAGAACAAATGACCTTCAGCGATGCTGCAGTCACTGTACTGTCTGCCTGCTGGCCCCAGATCCCGTGATGGGGGAAGGTCACAGTACTGGTTACGGTACCGTGTCATGTGAGCCAATGAGGTCCCGGCAGCGAGAGTTAAGCAGAGGTGGAAAGTTCAGGTCCAGAAAGTAAAAATCCAGACCATGATTTAGTTCCAACAGACCAGTTGAGTATAAAGCGTAACAGTTTTAGAGTACACCATTGGTAAGAAGCATGCATTGATTACAGCATGTTGCTACACTCACCTTAAGGCAAACAACCAACAGTAAGTACCACCATGTGACGGGTGATCCCTCAGTACCACACTAGTCCAAATGGAACAGTGTGAGATTTTTTTCCACTGGCTGGAATGCCAGACCTGCTACCAACCCCCAAATTTTCCTTGCAAGTCGAAGGACCTGCTTGCAGGGCCAGATGTTGGTTAATGTCTTACCCAGGATGAAGCAGTTGCAAGTTAAGGGCCTTACTCAAGGGCCCAACAGAACAGAACTGCGCCTGCCTTTCATGGGATTTGAACCACCAACCTTCCGATTGCCAGCGCAGATCCATAGCCTCACAGCCACCCGCTCTGCTGCTTGGTTGAAATGAAATGTTGGTCTGAATTTTTACACTGAATTCTCCACCTCTGAAGTTAAGAAATAGCTCAACACATAATACACCTTTATTGTCATTGTAAAAACATACAATGAAATTCCATGTGGCAACCCTCATGTAGAAAAGCAGCAGTATTGGCAAGAAAAATGATCAAAAAGGCACCATTTGGTCAGAATATAAATAAAATGAATAAATAAGTGAGTACAATGGGTGAATTAGAATAATTATAATGATGAAATAGGTACAGTAGCAGCAATGTTCAATAGATCAGCAATAGGTAAGAAAAACACTCTTAGCTCCTGTATCCCAGCATGCTCCTGGGCACGCAGCCCTGCCGCATACGGGAGATTTTTAACTCCCCCTTCTCATGCGGAAGGTGGTCCATCCCCATCGCGGGAAAGCGGCAGTCATCCTGCCCCCTGGCCCCCGTTTGCCGAAGGCGCCGCGGGACGGAGAGTGACGGCGTCGCCGCCCAAGTCGGCAAACCTGCGGCAGGCTGAATTATGCGATGCCAACAAGTGTTCCGCGCCTGCAGGCGGCCAACCATAAACGGTGCAGAGTTTGATTAAGAGGATGAGAGAACCTGAGGAGCTGTACACAGAGTCACATTGCATAACCATGCCAGGCAGTTCCACTAATCAAAAAAATAATGGCTTTACCCCTGGCGGCTTTAGGACAGAATGGCTCAGCAGTTTTGAGAAACTTTGGGATTTATTGCCTGCCCCGTGGGTGGTAGGTTTGAATCTCACCCCTGCAGTATATGTATGTGGAGTTTGCTGTTCTGCTCGTGTCTGGTGGGTGTGCATGTGTTTCCATTTTTGTTTTTTTTGTTCAGTCTTTCAATTATATTGCCATTTACCGTACACAAGCCTGTGTTCAGCAGAGTGTCGGTCAAGCTACTATAATCAGCAAATGTGACAATATGATATATTTACCGTGCATGACAGGGGTAGAGCATTGCGCAGGGTGAGACGGAGGGCAGTGTGATATAACACTCCGTGCACAGCAGTGGGCTTTGAGGCAGTGCACCAGTATATTAGCAAGGCAGTGCCAAAGGACTATATGACAGCACAGTGTAAGGCAGTGGTTGGACTGAGATAGGAATCCAAGTACTGACTGAGGCCCATAGATGTATAAAGTTACTAAAGCAGATGAGTTGTTATCAGATTGCTGGGGGGGGGAAGGGGGGTGGGTTAGGGTCAGGGGCCCCCAAGCTATTTGCGTTCTCAAGATGTTAGAGCTCTCACTACTATTTTCTACGATCATGTAGTTGTTGAGAGGGGGGCTGTGATGGTAAATTTTGTTGACTTGGGGGGAGGGAGGGGGATTATGTCAGTGGTAGAAGTTGTTGACCAGGGGTGTAGGGGGCTCTTCCAATTTCAGGGCCTTGGTGGCCTGGAGATAGAACATGATTTAGTAACTGATTCGGTTCCATTTGACAGAAGGCAGGGGAGTGGAAAGTCTGCGGCTTGGATCTCTTACGATGCTGTGAGCTTCCCTCTCACCGTTTGTATGGCAGGGAGTGACGACCCAGAGGTGAACTGGGCTGTCTTCACAACCTGCTGTAAGGTCTTATGGTCCAAGCCGCTTCGGTGCCCAGTGCAGTCAGCGATTCAGCAGGGGACGCTGATGAGTGTCCTGGTCGTCGTCAGACACCTCCGGCACTAAAGAAGCCACTCTGGCTCCTTAATTGGAGAGGAGAAGCTTCTAGTCCACCTTGATATGAACCTACTGAAGCTGCTGACACTGTCCCCTGCAGTCCAGTGTGTGTGTGTGTGTGTGTGTGTGTGTGTGTGTGTGTGTTTGCCCTGCAATGGACTGACGTCCCATCCAGGGTGTCTGGTGTCCTGGGCATCTTGGGGCAGAAGACTCCTCAGGACCTTGTACTGGGTCAGCAGTTATGGAAGATGGATGGATGGCGACTCTCCTCGTAGGCATGAGCAGAAAGCCTGGATTACTGTTCTTTCATAATCTAAGAAGATTAAAGGGTTTCTGTTGGGTGGGGTCACAAATCTGGCAGGCAGTTTCAGCAGCTCCATGGGCTGTTTCCAGCTGTGCGCCTATTTCTCTGTCCCACGACGCCTACGGATAATATTATGTAATGTAATTTTTTTAAATGATTAGTCCATAGGAATGCCATGCATCCGATACTTCCTGTGATGTGAAACATAAATTACGGAGGAATGAAATCAGCACAGTCTGACCTTAGTAGTTGCTGTGCGCATACAGTATCGTCCGCTGACCTTTGCAGTCTCTGGCAGAGACGGACAGCGATCTCGGGCGTGAGAAAGTCCGGGGCTTTCTGCTGATGTTATGAGAAAAAGACGGACACACAAACACAACTGGCCATGCTGTGCATACTGAAGCTGTGCCTTGTGCTAAAAGCTGCAACTGGAATTGCACTGATGGTCCCAAATGTCACTGTTTCATGCCCCCCGTGTCTCAGAGATCAGTTTCCCCTGCTATCCTGTCGGGCGTGCTCGTTACCAGTCATGAAATGAGCTTTTTATTACTCTGTCCATATGGCAACCAAAGCTGTAGTAAAAGATTACACTCAGAGTATATAGGCAGTATTAACATTGCTAGGTACACCTAGCTAGCAGCAGGACCAGATGCACTTTTATGCACGGGCTTGTTCGGGCTGAAGCCCAGGGGCCCTGCTAATAAGGGGCGTCAACTAACCGTTAATAAAAAATAAAATCGGAGTTGCTATTTGCCAGTGAGTGACTCAATCACAATGTTTTTGCTGTTGATTGGTTGACAACCTATATTGTCACCACCCACCACCCACTCACGTCGACTTTCACCTTCGCCAGTCGCTCCAACATTCTCAAGTCGATGGAATATTATTGTTATTATTATTGGTTATTTTTACCCCCTTTTCTACACCATCGTAGAGAATAGTTGGGGGGGGGTTGCGGCAGCACAAATAGCCCAGGGGCATCTGACCATGCTGATGTACCTCTAGGTAGGACCCATTTTTGCCTCCAGAACTACTTCAAGGGTAGACAAGCTGAGTGTTCAGAGTTTGCAAACTAGCACCGAGCTGTTATTCCTGCCCTTGTGGCTTCGTGTTCGGTTTAATGAGACCTTTTCCTCTGACTTCTCTCATTAACAAAGTGTTTTCGCCCACAGAAGTGTTGCTGGCTGGTTATTCATTCTGTTTATCGCACTACTCTCTGAAAATCTAGGCACAGCATTGTGGTACGACCCCAGTGGCTGTCACTGAGATTTTGTCACAGGCAATCACACCGCAGTTAAAATCCGCAAATGAAACACCCTTGGATCACCCATCTCGGCTACTCTAACCGTCCGCTGCACGGTGACTGAATCTCTTGAACATCTCTCTATGTACAGTATTCAGTTACAGCCTCATGATTCACTGTTTAGAGAAGCAGAATGTTTGCACTAGCGAGCAGGTGGACCATCATAAACTGACGTAGATGCATCATAGGCCCATGAAATTAAATGCAGGTAAATATTTGTTATGGAAAGTCTATTTTTTAGATACACATTTATAAGGCTCATTCCTCTAAGCTGTAACAAAGCAATTGTATGTAAATGCAAAAAGAATAAGCTGTATTCCTATCAGTATTCTGTTCACATTTCATGTGTTGACATTTAGAGCTTTCTGTGGGTGGCTGGTATTCAGGTTGCATGCACGCTTCTGTCTGGTCCTTTTCTCTGAGCACAACAGGAAGCAGCAGTCTCTTTGTTTGGCCTTTACGTGTCACTTCCTCTCTTCCTTTGGGGCGGGGCACCGCCTGGCCGTTAGGTGAGCGTACCTAGTTGTTGTTTTACCTTGCTGAGAGAGCCAGACGGTCGCCACTGGAGACAGTCCAGTAAATGCAAGCATGTGCCTATTCAGCCAGCCAATGGAATTTGTGTTTTTCAGGCTCAGAGTCAATCCCCCTCCCCCACCACCATGACCTGACATAGACATAGTAAAACATCACTCAGCTTCTTAATGGGTACGTTCATACAAATGAGCTTATACAGACTACAATTTGCTACAATTTCACAAAACCAGATATCTATAAAAAATTCTAGATGTATATAGCAGCAGGAAGTCCTCTTCTGGGTCAGCAAATTTTTGGTGGTGATGACAGAGATGGACAGTCATGCCTTCACTCCTGCTTGTACTTGGTTCTCTAGGATCAGTCCTAATCTAACAGCAGTGGCAGACACTTTAAGATATATTTGTTCTCCTGAGCTTTCAGCCAGATATAGGAATAGATTTTTTCCAATAAAATTATTGGTGTAAACAGCACAATGTACTGGCCAATTTCTCAGAAGGTGGTATTATATCTATGTCTATTAGACCTATGTCCTCCTCTCTCTCTCTCTCTCTCCTCACTCCACCTTGTTTGTCAGCATGAATTGTTCTCATATGAGGCAATCTGTGATTCAAAGGAGCCAATCGCAGCAGAGCTTGTGGGAGGAGCCACGGGAGTGGCCTCTACGAAAGGACCATAGAGCGAGGTAGGCGGCAGAAAGGGGTGTGGCCTGCCGACACAGGCCTGGCCCCCTGGTTAATGACATCACTGCTCAGCTGTTCCCATTCAGCGTGTGCGTTTGTGTATGCGTGTGTGAAGGAGCAACGGATGAGGGAAAAGGAGGGGGGGGAGCAGGGATATAAGCCCGAGGGGGCGTGAACAGTGAAAGGGATCTGCAGTGCTCCTCAGTCACAGGGCTATGTAAGCTCCAAGCAGGAAACAATGTGGGTCTCCTGATCAAGCGTGTACTGTAAGTCTGCTGCCCGCCGTCTCCGAGTTTCCCGAAGCCGTGGTCCGCGTGCCTGGGTGTGTGTGCGTGGCCGTGTGTGCGTGTGTTAGCGTCCAAGCCGCATGGGCTGTGAGAGAAACGGGGGGAGGAGGGTGGCTTTGTTCCAGCTCATCTCGACCCACAGGGGCAGGCGTCCTGACAGGCGCCATGAGCGCACAGTCCTGCTGGTCTCCTGCTTCTTGCCTCAGTTCCTTTCCCGTCTCCATTAGTCCGCAGAGCCGCGGTTCCTCCTGTGGGTGTGCTCTGTTTTTTTTTTTTTTGTTCTGTTTTTTTACGTCCCTGCTAGGCGAGAGCAGGAGGGAGGAACTGGGGGAAGATTTTAAGGAGTGCCGTTTTCAGGCCTGCGCTTCTCTTTTTTTTTGTTATTTTTCCCATCTGCACTCCGAGGCTGTTCTCTCGCCGAGCGTGTCAGACAGCTCTTCTGCTGTGCTGTCTGTTTGAGAGAGAGAGAGAGAGAGAGAGAGAGAGAGACGGGGAGGGAGGGAGGGAGAGGTACAGAAGGAGAGAGAGGAAGAGAGGTGAGAAAGATAAATTGCGGTGAAGAGAAAGTGACGTGCGGAGAGGAAAGGAGAGATGGAGGTATGGAGAGATGGAGGTATGGAGAGGGATACTGTCAGTTTGCAGTGAAAGGGCAGCAGAAGGGTTTAGCTAATATCACCCGCAGGGAGGGTAGCAGGAAACTCTGACCCCCTTGATAAACATTGTCAGGGTATGTTAAGGGGGGGGGGTCCCCTAGGTAAATCAGTAGACTCTGGACCTCCTCCAATCCAGGGCCTAGGAGAACATACCCGTCCACCCCAACCGACGGCCCTGGTCACCTGCTGCCAACAAGGGCGATTCAATTACATATATACCAGTAATTTTTAGATGATGGAGTTGGGCTGTGGTAGGCATATGATCACATGGTTTTGCTTTGACGATGAATCATTGTCTTTGTTTTTAAGGCGAGGAAGCCTTAGCTCTGTCTGTCTGTCTGTCTGAGGGCACTGAAGTCTTTCCTTGCAGCCATCAGGGGCCGGTGGGTTAGTGGGAAGCGTATCCCACCCAAAAGCGGAGAAGCAGCAGGCTCTATCCAGGCTCTCATGATGCCTTCTTACCCTGTCTCTCGGCAGACAGTGCCCGCATTGTCTCCGCACCAGTCCCACATGCAGTGGTATCCAGTTATGCCAGTTTGCTGCAGCAGATCCAGAGCCTCCATAAGAGCTCTTTGTCTTCCTTATGTGCATCCTGTCTTCCGGTCCGGCGTTTCTGCTCCTTTGGCAAAACACGTTGCATTTTTTTTTGTCATCTCAAGGTGCCAATGTACCTGGCACAGAATGTATGACACCAGACCAGTGCCCAGGCTGTTTATCAGGGACTCTCAACCCGAGTGACTCACCTGCCAGTGCGGGCAGTCATTCTCTGGCAGAATGGGCACCAAGGCAGTATCCATGCTCCCGCGATTTTGAACGATTCCAGACGGAAGAGTGAAACAGGTTGTTCTAGCAAGACCTTCCCGTTATCAGTCCTGCTGTGTTCACAGGTGTCAGCTTCAAGGGAAGAGGGGGGCGTGGGGGTGCTTCTGGTGTGATTCAACTCATGACCTTTTTCAAAATGACCCCAAGATTCATAAGCTTTAAAACTACAATGTACAGTACCAGTCGAATGTCTGGACCTCATTTGTTTTTGTTTTAACAACCCTAAGCACCTGTGACCACAGAATGAGATGGAGTGCTGTGAGAGATGACCTGCCCCCCCACAATCCGCCGACCTAAACCCTATAGAACTTTTTTGCAATGTTTCGGATTGAAGAGTAAGAGCAAGGTAGCCAACCTGTGCCCAGAATTTGTGGAAACTCCATCAGGGCTGGTGGAGAAGAATTCCAGGTGGCTACATCTGGAAGCTGGTTGAAAGAATCCCAAGAGTCTGCAATGCTGTCATCAAAGCCAAGGGGGCTATTTAGAGGCGTCTAAAATTTGAGAAAATGTTGAGATGTTGAACATTTCTCTTAGTCATTGCAATATTTGCTATGTATCACTGCATTACCTTGAGGCCTTTTACTATACGGTGAATACCATAGCTAAAATGGAGACAAAAGCTTTAAAAGCAGGTGTTTCCAGACCTTTGACTCACAATGTATAAAACTGTACATTTTCGCTGTATAAAACTTTCTGGTTTACGGCAGAGTCTGAAGTGTCAGTTTCATCTCTTTTGTTGGCTTTCGATAGTTGTTTGAAGGCAACAGGAGGGTTATTACATGCTAAATTTACAAATGAACGAATCAGGTGACATGTAACAGAAGCTACTTCCATGTATATTACAATAAGTCGTTACACTAACACTGTTGCATTCATGATTTAAATAGCTTTGAATGTGCTCACCAAGGCTTATGACTCGAAACCACTTACAGCAACACAGGAACCTAAGAGATAAACAAACCTGAGGAGGCCCCTCATCCCTCCCTGCACGTTTGGAAATTTAACACTGAAATGGCGGTCAGATTTTACAGTGCCGACTGGAATTAATCTGTGGATTAGCTATACGGAACCGAGCAGCTTATCCCAAAAGCCCATTTCCGATTCTGTAAAGACACGGTGCCTTTGTTCTGATCTGGAGTCAGTCCCCAGCTACTTCCCAGTTGTGGTCTTGCCGTGTTAAAGTCGGTATTCATGGTGACACTGGTGATCAGAGTGTGCAATGCAGCTGCCACTTTTCAGTTTACCGGGGATACTTGTTACCTGTCCTTGTGCCCTGGGTCGTGACTGGGTATTGGCATGTGACATCAGGCCCCTTTGGTACATTTTGCCAAACTTGTCCCCAGAACTTATATATTGGGGCTCACATAAAGTGCTGCAGCCCCTCTTTCTCTGATGCTTCTGCTTGTACCTGAACTGTCCTGGGCTCAGTGCCCTTGTTTCCAACTTGCACAGAAGTACAGCTGCCTTAGTTATGCTCCAGGCCTTGGTCTGTCGGTGTGATATACAACCCCGGGTTTGATTGCACATTAGCTTCGTTGTGTTAGCGCTGTGTAGTGTAGCCTTTTGGCGCTCTCGCTTTGTGGAGGAATGCTCTCTCGCCCAGGCCGGGCCGTCCCTCAGCCGGGAAGCTGACAGGGAGCCTCTGCAGTAAATCACTGCTCTCAGGGACCCCATCCTAGCTGACTTCATGAGTCAAGACTTTAAGGAATCCACTCTCCCTGGTGACACACCACCCGATACTTTGCTATACTGCCGCCTGGTGAATCTTTTTTTTTGTTGATTTATTATTGCTCACCAGTGTGGATAAATTGGTCTGATTTTTCACAAAAAAAATAAGGTTTTTTGAGTTTGACAAGTATGACAATGGACGACGTTTCCCATAATGCAACGGAGAGAATAATGTTATAGATCTAGGCTAACAAGTTGCTTGAATGTTAATGGGAGAAAAGATGGCAGACTTTGTGACAGGAAGGTCCTACTGATATTTGAAGGAACCAGTAATTCGTGCAGATGCCTCTATGAGTTACTTCTGCATCCTTCCCCCCAACCCTCCTCAGGGAAACACAACACTCAAGGCCCCCTGAGCTCAGCAAAGTCTCATTTTGCTTCGATTGGGGCAGTGCCTCAAAAACACATTCATACCAGTTTGTGCCAGATCTGCAGGGTCCGGGCTGCCGGCAGATTTACATGCTCTGACGCCAACCAGAAAAAGCATCAGACAGTTGAAGGTTCAAGT
Organism: Paramormyrops kingsleyae; assembly: GCF_048594095.1. Classification (NCBI taxonomy): domain Eukaryota; kingdom Metazoa; phylum Chordata; class Actinopteri; order Osteoglossiformes; family Mormyridae; genus Paramormyrops; species Paramormyrops kingsleyae. The sequence goes on along the minus strand of NC_132814.1, from coordinate 13,530,816 downwards.
CTCCAAGGGGGGCCCACTGTAGGCCCTTGAATTTGACCCATACCTGTCCCTTATTTAGCAGCATGAGTGGGTAAAAACTGATGGTCCCCACTGGACGTAACTGTCATCCCAGCAACTTAAGAGTAAATAAAAGCCTCAACATTGAGACAATTTGAAGAACAAAGCATTCTGGGTAGAATCCTAAGAGGAATCCCAGCAAAGAAATGCAGCTTTTGACTTGCAGTTTCCTTTTTTGGTCCCTGAAATGCTCCAGGGACTCTGGATAAATGGCTTGACCCTGCATTCATACCCTAAGCTTCGCTCTCAACTGTGTGTATATGTGTGTGTGTGTGTGTGTCTCAACGGAGTGTCAGATGGGATATGCGAAAAGAAACATTCTGATGTACCTGTGCTTGTCCATCCATTTTCTGAAATTGCTTGTTCTTTTCAGGGTTGTGGGGGACTTGGAGCTTATGGGCACAAGGCAGGGCACAACCCAGGTGGTGTTGCCAACCCATCACAGGGGTGACTCTCTCACACACGGGCATTTTGGTAACTCCAGTTAGCTTCAGCATGCTTTTGGACTGGGTGGGGAAACCAGAGAACCCAGAGAGAACCCCACAGCAACACAGGGAGAACGTGCAAACTGCACGCACATGGAACCCTGCTCCCAGAAATGTGGGGCAACAGTGCCGACCACTGCACCATTGTGCCACCCCAGTAGTACTTATGCAAATGGCCAATAAAGCATCGTAGCATTTCAGGATTAAAACTCATCAGCATCCTGTCCGTGTCCCGTTGTGCTGCTGGTGTTGCTTTACTCCCCTGCAAAATAACCGTCACGTGGCAGGAGATTCTGTTACACGCACTGGCCGAGAGTCGACCCCAGGGAGTCCAGAGGGGCCCAGTCTCAGACCTGTTTTGACGTTATGGGACTCTAGCTAGCATAGGCACCAGGCCAGGCTATTTTGGGCAGCACTCTCAGCGTGCTGATCGACGTGGGCAGTCACGCTCAAATTGGGGGCGCCGATTGGATGTCCTGCAGCTCACTGCTCACAGTAGGATGCCGACGACATCGCTGGTGCAGGTGCTTGCACAAAAATGCAGAGTAGGCTTGGATTAGCAAGTTAGATGCGCTCACATGCTCGCTGTGTTTTTCCAGGTGTTGCTGAGCAGGCGTGTTGCGGTGATCCCGACAACAGATTTTATTTGTAACTCCTGTTTATGAGTATTGCTCTGGGTGTTAAAGTTCCATCTCCCCCAAGAAGCCGTGAACTCTCATTACCTCCATGTTTAATGTACCCACTAAATGTAAGATGATTTGGATTAGAAGGACAGGGAGAATAAACTGTTTTAAAGTGCAATATCCGTTGCTGTCGCTCAATTGAATGCAGTGTTTAATGTTGACTAGCTATTTATGGATCATAGAAAACAGCAGCAGTGAAGGTCACTATATCATGCTGTAAATATTTAAAGTTTACCTGTGTTACCTCTGTAACTGCCGTGACTCTAGTTCTCCTCGTGACATTACGTTCTTGCTGTTCCTTCTAAGTTCAAAATTCATGGAACGTCATGCTTTCCTTTACATGACCACGTAAAAGCAGCATCACACCGTTCCTGCGCTGCCTGCCTGCTCCCACCTCCTCATCTCAGATCTCAAGGTCTTCCATAGCTTCTCCTAGGAGATGTGATGCTTGTGATCTGGTGGGTGGCTATGAACTTCTGGTGGGGGCGGGGTGGGGTTGAGCAGATGTTTCTTATCAAGTGAAACCGAACCTCAGGGCCCTCCCTTATTTCTGCACCCCAGTCTCTCGGCAAATTCCCAAAGCTTTATTAATGATGGACTTTAAAGGTGTTACATTATTGCATATAAGGGCAAGCTGTTTGTGGTAAATGCTTGTGGAGCTTTGCTTTGTCGTTTGGCCAGACTCAGATGTGAGAGTGACCTCATCCAGCACCTCATCCAGCACCTCACAGACACCATTTCTTTCTTTCTCTCAAACTCTGCCAGCAAAAACCTGGTTTATAGGATTTCAATGCAAACTTCTCATCGAGAGTTCAGCAGTCCATCCAAATCCGAATTTCAGTGACTGCGGATTAAGTTTTCTGTGGTTTACTACAATCCAAAAAACGAAAAGTAAAACGTGTAACAATGTGTTTTTTTCATTGTTCTGTCATGCCTTGATACATATTTTTTTCATCGCTCTATCGTTTCTTGAAAATTAGGCTAAAACATCAGAATCTCTTTCATTCAAAAGATAGTACAGAACTATATGATGATATACAATGTACTTGATTATTACTCTCTTTAATGTTATGTATTTAAGGCAATGTCTTACTGTGTGTGATTTATCAATCACCATATGTAAGTGCTGGAGCAGCATGTTATATATGGAGTCTGCCGACGGCCCGCTGCTCTCCGCAGTTTTGACGATCTGAGGTCGGTATCACCTGCAGATGTGGGGGGGGGGCTGCTGTCGTTGACAGACGTGTTTTTCAACACCTTCAAGATGGTGGTGGGGGGGGGCTGGGTGGTGAGCCAGATGCAGTTACTGTACGCTAATCTCACCAGAAAAAATTCCCAGCAAGATGGGCCTTGGAGAAGTTCATGTCATCCTTTGAGAACAGTGTTATCTACTGTCTTGGAATATGCTGAGGTGTTGTTTCACGTTTATGAGGGACTTTATGGCGAGAGAAAAACCGCAACGAAATCTAGGTCCAGCCTGCTTCCCACTTCTTATCTTTATGGCGACAGTGGTGGTAAAAGTGGAGTGTCTGAAACAGCGCGGTGGGGAGGGGACGCTGGGGAGGGGACGCTGAGGAGGGGACGCGTGGGGAGGGGACGCGTGGGGAGGGGACGCTGGGGAGGGGACGCTGGGGAGGGGACGCGTGGGGAGGGGACGCGTGGATGAGTATGATTCTAAACGTGCTGTCAAGAAAACACATACAAAAAAAAGAGCATTATGTAAGCAGAGTAAAATGAGGCGTCCAAACTCACAGTGGCCAGGATAATTATGCGCTCATTGGTCTCTCACTAGTTATTTTCTTGGTTCCCATTGGGTTAAACAAGCCTCTTACTGGCAGCTCTAGGCTAATCCTTTTCAAGTCTTATTTCTTCCGTCACTTTATATGTTTTTTATTTATATTAAGCTTTCTGTAGCATCAGCTCTGTCCCCAGGCAGTATGGTGGAGGGACATCAGCTCTGTCCCTAGGCAGTATGGTGGAGGGACATCAGCTCTGTCCCCAGGCAGTATGGTGGAGGGACATCAGCTCTGTCCCCAGGCAGTATGGTGGAGGGACATCAGCTCTGTCCCCAGGCAGTATGGTGGAGGGACATCAGTTCTGTCCCCAAGCAGTATGGTGGAGGGACATCAGCTCTGTCCCCAGGCAGTATGGTGGAGGGACATCAGCTCTGTCCCCAGGCAGTATGGTGGAGGGACATCAGCTCTGTCCCCAGGCAGTATGGTGGAGGGACATCAGCTCTGTCCCCAGGCAGTATGGTGGAGGGACATCAGCTCTGTCCCCAGGCAGTATGGTGGAGGGACATCAGCTCTGTCCCCAGGCAGTATGGTGGAGGGGCATCAGCTCTGTCCCCAGGGATTACAGGAGTATTGCTGTTGCTGAGCAGGATATCGGTGATTGCACTGTAGGGCATGTAGACGATTTGTCTTTTGAATTTGTTGCCTAGCAATGCATCAGTGACCCAGCTAAGCGATTCCCCATGTTGGTGACATCGCTGCAGAAGTGCCCGGCTGATCAGGCCTCCGCTGCCTCTCTGTGATGCCCCTCTCCGGTCGCTCTTCCTTCTGCAGGTCATCTGGCTCCCACACCCCCGGCCCCCTCTGTGAATGTCTGTCGCCATGGCGAAGCGCGAGTCCGGGAGCGCCAGCCCCGTCGTGCGGCAGATAGACAAGCAGTTCCTGGTCTGCAGCATCTGCCTGGATCACTACCACAACCCCAAGGTGCTGCCCTGTCTGCATACCTTCTGCGAGAGGTGGGTCCCCCTTCCCTCTGACAGGTTATGTTCCCGTACGAGCTGGCTGCTTGCCTGGGGCCAGAGTGCAAGACCTTAGCGTGTGTAGCTCAGTGCTTGACCTGAGGGCAGAGACAGCTGTCAGCGTGCTAATGTGGATCCACTGTGACATCACAGTTGAGCTAGAAGGGCCACTCCTCCTGGTTTACACTCTCAAAATGAATTCAAAGCTGTTGCAGTAAGCATGAGTGATGCTGAATGGATGAGTTGGTTGTACAGGTTGCAGATAGGACTAAAGGAATCTGTACTGTTTTGGAGTTTTACTTACATGAAAATGTTCTGAAGGTACAAGGAAAAATGATTGGTTAAGAGAGATGACCAATCAGATTGTTCAGGAAGTTGGTCCAAGCAACTAGGGGAGGCGGGACCAAGACATCTGATTGTTTCGTCCTGCCTCCTCTAGTTGCTTGGACCCACCACCTCTATAATCTGATTGGTCATCTGTCATCTCTCCCACGAGCAACTTGTACTGTGTGGCACCCAGGATTTTATAGGACTTTGTAGTACCAAACAGCTGATAACTATTGTCTGCAGTTCTCTAAATTGTAATCAAGGTTTGACTCATTCTTTAGTTTTCCATAATTCCAATAATTCAGAATCAGAATACTTTTATTATCCCAGAGGAAATTGCTTGTAATTACATACTGCACAGTACAAAACTATATAAGAAGACAAAAATAGAAAAAACACTGCACCACATACAGCAGTTTCTAACTAAAAATGAATAGCTATAACATATGGAGATTGTAATAAATTAGTGGGTATATAAAAATGAGTTCAATGCTGTGGTGAAACGTATACAAACATACCATTTGTTGCAAACAGTGCATTATTGTGAGAAAATATTCTGAAAGTTTTAAATGCATAAATTTCCGCATACATAACATTCCATCTTATATTACCTGGCAAATATATGATTACATTACCTTGAAACGATGCTTCGTTGCCGTTTGTACAGGTTCAGGTACGCAGGAATTCTTTGTGTTTGCATATCCCATCTTACTGTCCTTTGAGACAAACCCACACATACATGCAGGTATACATGATGCTTGGGGTCTGAGTGCAGGATCAGCCATTTATTCAGCACCCCTGGAGCATTTGGGGGGGGGGGGGTAAAAGGCCTAGCTCAAGGACCCAAAGGCGATGCACCTAACTCTGCCAAAACTGGGCTTTGAAACAATTATAGGCTCTAATGCACAGAGCCACACAGTGTGTTACAAATGAAAATTAGTATATTTTCTTTTACAAGCTTTTTTGTATTATTGGGACATTTTGTAAGTTTTTAGGCTCCTAAGTCTGGACTGAGCAGAATCTTTCCCTCCCCCATTACCCCTTTAAATTACAGGTTTAGCATAATGTCCTAAAAACACTCAGCATTCAGAGCTCATGTGCCCCAGAAGGGGGCAGTGGCGAGGGGGACTGATTCTCAGCATAAATATAGCTCGCTGCCCGGGGACAGGCCGGGTGCCAGCGATGCACTCGCCCGGCCCAGCCGGCACGGCACTTGGCAGACATCCCCTGGCTGCGGCGACATCTCCCAGTCACCCAGGGTGTGGGGATCTCTGCTGGTGGCCCAGTCCCGCCAGTCCGCCCTGCAGCTATTTCCAGAGCTCCCATTCGCTCATGTGACTGGAACACCGGACACTTTTTGCGATCGGCGCAACACGGTCATTTCACCGCTGGAATCGGTGTATACATCACCCAGAGAACCCACTGCCACGGACACCTTACAAGCAGCGGACAGATTTCCGCCTTCCGCTCTCGCTTCATGGCTTATTCACCAGAGTAAGGCTCTCTGCCGACAGTAAGGATTGGCTCTAAGGGCTGGGTCGGTCGGGCTGGGGAGCGAAGCGGGGCTGGGGCCAATGCCTTCTGCAGTCCTGGCCGTTTTCTCATAGCTCGAGATCTTTTGCTAAGGATGCTCGACATTGCTCTTCATTTGTCTGAGAGAAAATAAACATGACTGGAATTAATATGAAAGCATTCATGCTTAAAAGAATATTGAAATGACATCGCCAGACCTATGAGTGACATTAGTTACATTTATTAATTGGACAGGTCATTTTCTTCAAAATGAGCCACAGGTCAGGACAAATACAAGGACATCGCATGATCAGTAAAGGATGTAAACGTACAGCGTCTGCCTCTGGGTGGTATTAAGGTTACTTTTATTTATGGGACTCCTACGTCTTGCGAAACAGTATTATAGAGATGAATATGCAAATATCCAATGACAGGAAACAAGTATATAAGGGGAAAAAATCTCTGACAATTAGGGCGGAGAAAATGAATCGATTAAAGTCACGCACTGGCTGTTCTTCACTGGCCTGCTGACCCACAGACCCTTATGTAAGTCAAATGTTACATAATTCGGATTTAACTTCCCATATCATACAAGACAACTTATAGCAAAAACCGCACAAGCCAAAAATATATCAGTAGTAGGTAATAAAGAATGAAAAAATAGTGTAAATATACTTACTGGCTTATGTTGCCTTTTTGTGTTTCTGTAAACTCTGTGTTTCTTAGATATTTTTTGTGTAAGTCCAGAATTACAATTTTTACAGAATTATAAAGCTGTTTTTGCCATAAATCAAGAGCTGCCTCTATACAGTATAACTAAAAGTATGCAGACAACCCTATTAATTAGAGGAGTTGCCTAATTAAGTCACACTCATAGCTGACACAGGTGTAGCACATAGTTACGCAATCTCCTGTAACAAACATCGGCAGCAGAATGGGTAGTTGTACAGAAGAGGTTAATCACTTGGCACCATCATGGGACGCCATGTTTCCTACATTTCTGCCCTGTTGGATGACATGATTATAAAGGTCAAAACGTGAGGGAGCAAGTTCAATTGCGCTAGAGCCACACAGACCACCAGAAAGGGACCTGATCACCTAACATCGATACCTGAATTGCAGTAATTCCCGCCAACATCTATTGGAAAGTCTTCCTAGAAGATCAGAGGCTGTTATAGCAACAACGGGCCACCCAACCTCAAATTCATACCCTTCTTTTCAGAATGACATGTTGAAAAAGCTGGTGTCCACACATATTAAGCTTTATATTGTATATAAATATCCAAAGGCAGTAGCAATAATTTGTGCCTGTAGGCAGCATGACAATTATTATACAATATGCCGTTTCCAAAAAGGTTGGGACGCTGTGTAAAATGTAAATAAAAACAGAATGCAATGATTTGCAAATCATATCAACCCAATATTTAATTGAAAATAGAAGTAAGACAACATCAAACGCTGATTTTTTATTGTTTTATAAGAAATATATGCTCAGTTCTGTTTTTATTTGCATTTTACACAACGTCCCAACTTTTTTGGAAGTGGAGCTGTATTTAAGCTATTTAAACATTCACCCACATTGTTATTGCGAAGTCTGCACACAAGCATGGAAGTGCAACTAAGCTGCACGTCTAAAGCCGACAGGAGCTCCAGCCTGGTCACTGTCCTTAGAAGAACTGTCCTTGTCTCTCTGCTCCACCCTACAGGTGCTTACAGAACTACATCCCTCCACAGTCCCTGACTCTGTCCTGCCCCGTCTGCCGTCAGACCTCCATCCTGCCCGAGAAGGGCGTGGCAGCTCTGCAGAACAACTTCTTCATCACCAACCTGATGGAGGTGCTCCAGCGCGACCCGGAGTGCACCCGGCCCGAGGCCTGCAGCGTCCTGGAATCGGTTAGCGCTGCCGCTGCCGGCAAGCCGCTCTCCTGCCCCAACCATGAGGGCAAGGTAAGGCCTATGCTGAACCGGCCATGGGGCAAAGGAATCCCAGTGTTTCCCAGTCCGGTCCTCGTGGACCCACAGACGGTACATGTTTTTGCTCCCTCCCAACTGGCAGCTAGGAGAGAGCAAAAATGTGGACTGTCTGGCAGGGAGCTGGGAGAGAGCAAAAATGTCCCCAGGCAGTATGGATCCCCAAGGACCGGATAGGGAAACACTGTGGACCAAACACATGGGGACAAGAGCTCAGCCATGGGGGCAGGGTGTGTTTTATGCTATCTGTGGGGAAAGGAAAACCCCCTTTATTCATCTGCATTCATTGTATTTAGCAGAGCTTTTGTCCCAGATGACATACAAGTAAGGCAGATAGCACATTACAAACATTCACCTGTTGAGGAGTCGACTGGGCATGAGTGCGGCTGAACTGGGCTTCCGATTAACGCCATAACCTAATAAGACTATTCAAGGAGCAAAGGTGCAACATTAAGAACATAGAGAGACATCAGACTAGTTAGGGAACAAGTGGGTCTTGAGGTGTCACTTCAGGTGGGAATCTGATGACCACACGTGGTTTAGCAGCTGATTCCACCATCGGGGAACCACGTGTTATTTAAGTCAGTCATGAAGACGTGTTCTTCTTTGTTTGGAACCATAATACTGAGTTCAGTTTATGAGTTCCACAGATTATGTTCCTTTTATATTGGAAAATGCATTTCTTGCCATTTGCTTTTCACTAACGAGGTGCAAGCTAACAGAAAGGGTCGCTGTGGCACCCCCTGCAGGTGATGGAGTTTTACTGCGAGTCCTGCGAGACTGCGATGTGCCTGGACTGCACAGAGGGAGAGCACCGGGAGCACGTTACCGTGCCGCTGCGGGACGTGCTGGAGCAGCACAAGGCCGCACTGAAGAACCAGCTGGACGCCATCCGCAGCAGGTGCGGGGGGGTCGGTGGGGGCTGCAGCCACGACAGGCACCAGCTCACATGGCTGTATGCAGAGTGAAGCGACATCTATGTCAGAATACTGAATAAATGTGCATGGCGGCTTTTCTCCTGTACAATTATCCACCAGATCATTAGATATAATCCTGGAAGACAGTGTTTGAATTGTGTCAGACGTCTTGGGGAGGTTTCCTGGTGGATAGTCTGACTGTGGGTGGCAGGACCCCCCAAGGGGGACCCCCCAAGACATATATTTTGTCTCTTATGGGGGGGGGGTGATGATAAAAGTTGTTGAGTGTGGGGGGGACATTTTAAGGGGGCCCCCCCAAGACACATATTTTGTCTCTTATGGGGGGGGGTCCCTGAACTTTTATGGGGGGGGGGGGGGGGGGGGTCCTGCAAAAGAATTACAGCACTTAATCTGGGGGAAAAAAAAAGTTTGTCCCGGAATCACCGTATTGGGTCGCTTCTGCAGGTCCACTTAGAAAGAAAAAATCTTTATTTAGTTATTATTAATATTTTGATGTGGGGTGATGACTGCGGGGACCACCCCCTCAATCCGCCCCTCACCTCACTCGGATCCCCCTCAATTCGATCACTCGTTTGTGATGACTGTGGTAGGTTCTGATTAGCAGCCTTGCGACGCCACACTTGCCTCGGATCACAGCGGCCCTGAGCAGTGTCTCCGCTGCCCCCCCCAGGCTCCCGCAGCTGACGGCGGCCATCGAGCTGGTCAATGAGATCTCCAAGCAGCTGACAGAGCGGAAGAACGAAGCGGTGACCGAGATCAGCGGTACCTTTGAGGAGCTGGAGCGGGCGCTGCACCAGCGCAAGTCGACCCTCATCGCCGATCTGGAGAGCATCTGCAGCACCAAGCAGAAGGTCTGTCCGGGACACCCCCAATCCCTCCATGCCATTAGGTTCTGCACTGAGACTTTATGACCAATGAAGTCAACATGTATTCAAAGAGATTGAAACACAGTGGAATTCTGGTCAAGCAAATATTACACAAGGAATATAAACACACAAGATCCAAGATTACAGATTTTATTTGCACAGTTATATGGTGAAATGCACATGTGCATCAGTACATTTAAATAAATGTATAAAAACAAAGAATTGGTGCCACCCGTGCCAAGCAAAGTAAAATCGACTGGCAAATCGGTACCACCTCAGATGTTGGCACCCAAGGAACAAACGACGTTAATGTGCCCCCAATAGTACACAAATGTTATTTGCAGTCCATTTATATACCTTAAAAGGTACATTTACCTACAGCTATAGGGTACAACTGGCAACCCTTGAGGGTACAGCCCCAGCCCCTGCTTATAGGATTCACCAGCCCCCATTTAGATTATACATTGATGGTTTCCACTTCTACATAACAGAGAATATGTTGGTCATGTGATGGCCACCAGCTGTGATCATGTGACCAGGCCACGCCTCCCCTCCCTCATTTTGACCTCGCTGTGGGCGCCGCCCAGCTGTGATCATGTGACCAGGCCACGCCTCCCCTCCCTCATTTTGACCTCGCTGTGGGCGCCGCCCAGCTGTGATCATGTGACCAGGCCACGCCTCCCCTACCTCATTTTGACCTCGCTGTGGGCGCCGCCCAGCTGTGATCATGTGACCAGGCCACGCCTCCCCTCCCTCATTTTGACCTCGCTGTGGGCGCCGCCCAGCTGTGATCATGTGACCAGGCCACGCCTCCCCTACCTCATTTTGACCTCGCTGTGGGCGCCGCCCAGCTGTGATCATGTGACCAGGCCACGCCTCCCCTCCCTCATTTTGACCTCGCTGTGGGCGCCGCCCAGCTGTGATCATGTGACCAGGCCACGCCTCCCCTACCTCATTTTGACCTCGCTGTGGGCGCCGCCCAGCTGTGATCATGTGACCAGGCCACGCCTCCCCTACCTCATTTTGACCTCGCTGTGGGCGCCGCCCGTCTCGCCTCAGGTGCTGCAGGCTCAGCTGGCCTCGCTGCTGCAGGGGAAGGAGCACATCCAGAGCAGCTGCAGCTTCACAGAGCAGGCGCTGAGTCACGGCAGCGCCACCGAGGTGCTGCTGGTGCAGAAGCAGATGAGCGAGCGGGTCAGCGCCCTGGCCCGGCACGACTTCCCGGAGCAGCCGCACGAGAACGCCCACCTGAACTGCCTGGTAAGATGGCAGGGCGAGGTGGGACAGGGCAGGGGGGTGCATTCTGTGCTGTTAATGGTACTCTGATCTGTGATTTGATAAGCGGGTCATTTTAATAGTCTCTATTAAGATGTTACCCAGCATCAGTTACCTGAATCACATGAATTGGTACCAATTCTATTCAGTTTATGGTGCCACTAATGGCTGCATTCATTTATGTCACATGACCAGACCAGGAGTACAGCTGGTAACAAACAACAATGATGCAAGCTTTAGTCAAAGTGCAAGCCTAGTGAATAGTGAAATAATTCTCTGTTACAGTCTTTCTCAGCCCAGCCCTCAGGGACCCCCAGATAGTCCACATTTTTGCTCCCTCCCAGCTCTCAACACACCTGAACCAAACAATCAAGCAATCAAGACCTGGTACAGGTGTGCTGGGAGCTGGGAGGGAACAAAAATGTGAGCTCTGTGGCCCACCCCCGAGGATTGGGCTGAGAAATGCTGCTCTATTATGGTTCAACGCTTTGTTGTCAAATGATTCAACTATGGTTACGGGGAGAGGAGGGCCAGAGTTCCATCTCCATGGCGACAGAACAGAACTCACATTTCTCTCAGGTGGAGACGGAAGGCCTGCGTCGCTCCATCCAGAACATGGGCGTGCTGCTGACCACGAGCGCCGTGGGCCACACCAGTGTTGCCACAGGGGAGGGGCTGAAGCACGCACTGGTGGGCCAGCAGGCCACCGTCACCATCACCACCAAGGACAAGGACAGCGAGCTGGTGCGGACGGGCAACGCGGTGCTACGGGCCGAGATCGTGGCGGCGGACAGCACGCGTGTGGAGCCTGAGGTGGTGGACAACAAGAACGGCACTTACGAGGCGTCCTACACACTACGCACCGAGGGCGAGTACACCTTCTCGCTGCTGCTCTACGATCAGCCCGTGCGTGGGAGCCCCTTCCGGCTGCGTGCCGTCAAGCCCTCCGACATGCCGCAGTCACCTGACGACGTCAAGCGCCGCGTGAAGTCGCCCAGTGGGGGCGGGGGCCACGTGCGGCAGAAGGCCGTGCGACGGCCCTCCAGCATGTACAGCACCAGCAAGAAAAAGGAGAACCCCATTGAGGATGAGCTCATCTACAGAGTGGGTGCGTCCTTCAGCCTGTCCTTTTGGAACTCCATGGGGTTCCTCTGGAAATTCCTTGGAATTTCCTGTGGTTCCTCTGGATCTTCTCTGGAGCTTCCTGGGGTTCCTTTAGAAATTCTCTGGAAGATCCTGGGGTTCCTCTGGAAGTTCTTTAGAATTTCTTGGGAGCTTCTTTAACCTTTCTACCGTGTTCTCCGTCTTTCGTTTTAGTTCTTTGAGTTGACTGTCTATTGTTTGGGAAGATATTCAGTTCCCATGAACCTTGCCTGATCTCCTTGCAGGCACTCGAGGCAGGGAGAAGGGGGAATTCACCAACCTGCAAGGCATCTCAGCCTCGAGTAACGGGAGAGTCGTGGTGGCAGACAGCAACAACCAGTGTATCCAGGTGAACTTGATTATGAGACAGAGGCACTTTTTTTAAACCATGAGTAGACACTGGAAACTCCTTTAAATCCTCCTCTTAAATCCTGTACCGTCCTTCGATGATAATTCCTGCTGAAGCACATTAAACCACTACCTGGAATCTTTTCTGCCAGTATATATATGTCACTTCATCTCTTTGATTGAGTCTTACAAAAATTTCTTCTAACTTTGAAGGTGTTCTCCAATGATGGACAGTTTAAACTGAGGTTCGGGGTCAGAGGTCGTTCTCCTGGGCAGCTCCAACGTCCTACTGGTGTCACTGTGGACACGAATGGTGACATCATAGTGGCCGACTATGACAACCGATGGGTCAGCATCTTCTCCCCTGATGGGAAGTTCAAGGTAGGACCTTGTCTTGAAGTTCCTGTACCAACTAAGCCATCCCCGTCCTTATCCCATAAAGTCTTAGTTAGCAAATCACTTACACCTGAGATAACATTCAAATAATGGAAGAGAATAACTTATTGCTAAGGTACAATGAAATCAAACACTTCCTTAAACTTCTAATGTCTTGAGTACTGTTATGTCTGTACTAGTTGGCGTCAGTTTTTTTTGCACTGCCCTGCAATGTTTCCACAGTTTTTGCACACTCTAGTTTGCTAGGTTGTTGTGCGTTAGTTTTGTGTTAATTTATGTAGCACCTTGGTCTGAGAGAAACGCCGTTTCATTTTTAACTGTGTACTGCACTCAGCTGTGTATGGTTAAAAATGACATTATAGACCTACTTGACTTGACTACTTGACTATCCCAATAACTAAGGTCATCCTGTGACCCTTGGCCCTGATACCTTACTGCCAAATGTCATCCTTTGCAGAACAAAATCGGAGCCGGTCGTCTCCTGGGCCCTAAAGGTGTGGCTGTCGACCGGAATGGTCACATCATTGCTGTCGACAATAAGGCCTGCTGCGTCTTCATCTTCCAGTCCAACGGGAAGCTGGTCACCAAGTTCGGGGCGAGGGGGACATCCGACAGGCAGTTTGCAGGTACGTGGTTGTTGACTGTGGGACCTCAAGCAGACGGGTCGGGTATGGCAGGCGGTATCCCGGCAGCACCGAAAGCTTACAGACTGATGCCTCAAACTGTTAAGCCAAGCACTGCATGCTGGTGCCTACACACCTAGGAATTTCCTCCGAAAGGTCAAAGGAGCTTCATTGGTTTTTGGCTGGGCTTTGAGTTCCCATTGGAACCCTGTTTCTGCAGCTAAAGGCTTTGCTCTTCTGAGGCAGCTGCACCACACGCCTCTCACTCACTTCAACGACCTGAGTGCGATCGTCGTCCTCATTTTCCAGCTGACCCAGTAAATGATGCTGCCCCTGTTATTTCCTTTGACAATATTTTTGTGGGTATTTTGCAAGTTCACTAACAGCACCAGGAGAGTTTAAGACAAGTAGGAATGTTCCTGTTTGGCTTAGAGGAACAGACAAATGATAGAAGGCATCTCCAGATCTTAATGTCTGTTACAATTATGCTTTTTCTTTAGAAAATGCTGGGAATAAGGTCCCCCCTCCCCTGACATGGTAAATAAAGTGGTTGGCCAGATTTACCCCACCTTGAGTTCCAGTGTTTGAAAGGTCAAATCTGTCCAGCTGTCATCTACTTTTATTTTAGTTTTTCATTTCCTCACTCATAGCTTTGCCCTCATGTGCTTGTGTCTGGACCTGTTTTTTTGGTTTCTCCTGGTATGTTTATCTACAATCCTTGGCCTCCCTCCCACACCCAGTCCAAAGTTGAAGCTTAACCCTGTCTCTCTGGCACATCGGAATTTCGCGAGACCAGCGTAGACGCTTAAACCTTCGATGTGAAGCCGCTACCTTTTCTCCACCCCTTACTCTGCATACAAGGCTGGCGGCCTCGCGCGTTACCCCATGGGCTAACATGTTCAATTAGCCCTGAGCCAAATCTCCTCCACAAACACAACCGCCTCCCCAGCATCTCTAATCTGGCTGATTGCCCCCACTCTTGCCTTCTGACTACTGCTGTGGAATGCATGTACTTAAAGCAGACTGTCAGCTTCAGCTGTAGCACCCTCTGTTTCCCCCCCACCCCGTTATGTCCTGGCCCCATTTTTACTAGCACACCGCAGAGCCTTACACCATAAAGGCAGCCCTCCCTTCAGCAGCCTCTGTTCCAGCGCCCCCCCTCGAGTGTCCTGGATTGCTGGTGTGGTGCATGGAGCAGGCAGTGGCTGCACAGGATGTGAAGATTACCAAGAGCTCTGCTACTATTGCTGTGAATACTATTGGCTAAGAGGCTGACCAATAGGGATGCTTCTAACACTAAAGGAGGAGACCTCCCACCTGTGGGAACCCCCTATGCTACCCTCTGTCGTCGGTCTTTCATTTCTAACCTTACCTTTGTTGTGTTTACTTCCTTTTAGAAAAAAGTGGTGCAAACAATGCACTGGATCACAAGCTTAGTAAATCTGGCCCCACGTTCAGTAAGTATCGTGTGACCCGTTAACCCGAATCCAATCCACGCCTGCGTCCGGGACAATCGAAACGTCAGCCTGCAGATCGCTCCCGGGCTGAGCCCTGGGAGAAACCCTGCGGAGTCACTGTGACTCCAGTCAGATTTGATCTCTGGTAACTGTGGTAGAGTGTCTCCAAAGGCTTCTCCTTTCCATGATTGTCTTCCTCACCCAGATCACAATTTTTTACTTCAGCAGAGATTTCCTGGAAATTAAACAAAAACTAAATAAAGCTAATCAGTGTCTTTGATTTTAAACAGCTAATATGGTTTGATTTTTTTTTCCCCACCTACTTTTATATTTTAAAAAGTAGAAAAAAAAATATCATGCGTACCCTGACATATACTTAAACGTTTTCCCTGATCAAGGAATATCCTCCCAGCCACGGAGCCTCTTCCTCTGACACCTTGTGACATCATTAACTAAAGCGTGTATCTCTCCTCACCTCTGTCCTTTTGCCTTAAGGTCCACACTTCGTTGCAGTGAATAACAAGAACGAAATAGTGGTGACTGACTTCCACAATCACTCTGTTAAGGTAGGAATACAGTCATATTGTAAAATGAAACCCGGCGATCCTACTTTAGACCATCTTAATGTCTTATTTTCTTAAGTCCATGGTAACATATAGAGCAAAGCCATTTCAGTATTTATATACAGTGGGACCCCAGTGTCCGCGGTTTACCGCAGTCTAAAAAAACAGTTTAAAAATTCCACAAACGGTTCATAAGTTTCCCATCATGCGTCAGTGAGTACCCACACGTACAGGCTGTAAGTCAGTGAGTACCCACACGTACAGGCTGTAAGTCAGTGAGTACCCATAAGTGCAGGCTGTAAGTCAGTGAGTACCCACAAGTGCAGGCTGTAAGTCAGTGAGTACCCATAAGTGCAGGCTGTAAGTCAGTGAGTACCCACAAGTGCAGGCTGTAAGTCAGTGAGTACCCACAAGTACAGGCTGTAAGTCAGTGAGTACCCACAAGTACAGGCTGTAAGTCAGTGAGTACCCACAAGTGCAGGCTGTAAGTCAGTGAGTACCCACAAGTACAGGCTGTAAGTCAGTGAGTACCCACAAAAGCTAAGATATTTTTAAACAAATACATTTTTCTCATTACTGTTTATGTACAGGTATGATACAATATTTTGCGTTGTAAAATGTGTAATGTTTTTTCATCGTTCCTTCGTCCTTTGAGGGGTGAAAAGCATAATTTTCATTGCGTCATCTTCCTTTGATACATGATTTATTCATTCTCTTGAGAATTAGGCTAAAACATCAGAATCCTTTAATTTCGAGACAGTACAGTACTTTATAATAAGATACAATGTACTTTGTTATTACTGTATTTAATATTGGTGATGTCTTACTGTGTGTAATTTATCAATTAAACTTCACCATATGTTTGTATATGAAAATCACACTATATATGGGGTCCGTGGATGATTCACTTTTATCCGTGGTGTCGGCTACCTGTGGTTGGTCTTGGAACTTATCACCCACAGATACGGGAGGTCTACTGTACTTGGGTACTTCTGTATTGAAAGACAAGTTAATTGTCTTCAGAGAGAGCAATGCCATATGGGATATGAACACATGACCAACAAATAATGGTAATCTCAAGTTACCCATAACCCTCACTGCTCACTGCAGTAACTATTCCTCACACATCACTCTCTAATTTCAGTCAAACTGTTGCCATGGCAGCAGTGAGTTCCTCACACTTCGATAGCGTGTTTCTGGTGACTGAAGCCCTCCTTCGCCCTTTCATCACAGGTGTACAGTGCTGACGGGGAGTTCCTCTTCAAGTTTGGGTCCCACGGGGAGGGCAACGGCCAGTTTAATGCCCCCACTGGTGTGGCCGTGGATGCCAATGGGAACATCATTGTCGCCGACTGGGGCAACAGCCGTATCCAAGTACGTGAACCTCTAACTCGTAATGTTAACCTCTGGGTTTGGGTCGGGAAGGGAGGTAGCACATATTCTGGGAAAGGGGAGAGTGGCCAACAGTCATATTGGGAATTATCAGGAAAGTGCTAGTGAGTTTGCTAAAGAGTGCAGCAAATAATCACAGCTCATATGCTGGCAAATCAGGAATGGCTTTACTTTGCAGGTGATCCTGTGCCCTTACAGTATGTCTGTTCTTTCTCAGGTGTTTGACAGCTCCGGGTCCTTCCTGTCCTACATAAACACCAGTGCAGACCCCCTGTACGGCCCACAGGGCCTGGCTCTGACCTCCGATGGCCATGTGGTGGTGGCGGACTCGGGGAATCACTGTTTCAAGGTGTACCGCTACCTGCAGTAGGTATCCCCGTGAAGGAGGCCCGAGACGTAGGACATAGACTGGGTGCAATCATACTTTGTTTTCATTCTGTCTTCATCTTCACTTTGCACATCAGCAACGCAGACCTACCGAAGTCTGCTAAGCTCTCTCCGAATGAGGAGAAAAGGACAAATACGCATTACATCAAGAAAACTTTTGCACACTGTTTGATCTCTACTGATGGGGGTACGACAAGGTGAAACCCTATTGCGCAACTGCTGAAGGACTCAAAAAAAAATCGAATGTATACAAATGGAATATGCCATTGAACATGGAAGGGATTTTAAAAGAGTGGTGTTTGTATAGCTAAAGTTTTTGACCACCCCTATCTGCAAGGATCAAGGGGTAACCAAAATAGTAGCTGGACTTCGACAGAGCAACAGTCATTTCCCCATTGCATGAAGTTGTAGTTTTCTGAAGCAGACCTTCTGGGGGAATGTGACTCTTTTTGATTGGTTGGCTTTTTTGTTTTCCAAGTTTTCAAATCAAACTGATACCAGTCGGATCGTGTCAGTGCAGCTATTGGACAAAATCACTCTTTTTTTTTTTTTTTTCTCAATCCTCTGTGCATTTTATTCTGTTATATTATATATTTGCATACACATATATGTGGCTGTACACTCACGCTTATGTATGCATACAGTTGATATGCTTATCGGTCCCCTGTATGTACCTGACGAGCAGTGCTGCTCTTTGACTGCCGACGAATGCAACGTTATCAAAGCACATAAACCCAAGGATGTGCAGCCACTGCACAGCCTGCATACAGCATTCAGAACAGGAGTCTGTGGTACTGTATTTATTCAAAACAGCAACAGCACAGCAGGTCACATGCTTCTGTTTTTTTTTTTTTCTTTATAAATAAGAAGATAAAGACAAATCCTTTTAATTTATTACTTTATTTTCTACATGAATTCGCCTTTAAAAAAATATTTTTCTAAATTGATGTGTTGGATCTTATCTGCCAAATATCTAGTGTAAGCCTGGACACGATCCAGAATCGGGGTCTCAAAGCCGCCAACAGATCCTCGCTCTCGTCTCGCCTGTTTCCATGGCAACGGGCGAAGGCGGAACCTCATCCCCATTAATTTGCCAAACTTGGTTTGTTGATGCGGTTGCACTTAATATGAAAATAATTACTTTCAAAAATGTAATATCAATATGCCTATTTGACTGTAAATATTATCATATGAAGTAAATTATATGTATAAGGACCTGGCAGCTGGAATATTGTTGCCATCAATTTAACAGTATTTGTATTTATTTTTCTATTTGTTTAGTGTCCATGACACACTTTGTCCGAGGTTCACAAGCGTTTTATATAAAAGGCATCTCCTTTCTCATGGATAGCTCGCATAATCTCTTCCGTTCAAGTGACATTGTCAGAAATGTGTTAGTCCGACGTCCTGTTGTGTTTGCAAAAACTACCATGGCAAAAAATAAATAAATATATAAACATATGAATGTCATTCAGCCGTATGGATTTTCTCTAAGGATCCAGAGAGCAAAACATTGATCGGACGGCGTGGGCGTTTTTTCCTCCGTTTGAGAGCGGTACCTTTTTTGCATGGTGACTATGATTTCATTTATAATGGTCTGAAATTCCAGCTTAATGTTGCCCGTTATTTCTTGCTGTCGTTATATGCTTCTTTAATTCATTTGTTCCACATTATGGATATTGCCTTTTTATAGATAAGTCTGTTCAACAGTTTGTTCCATCTGCGTCTTACCATGAAGTAATGATTCCTAATGCATGATGGCGCGCTTATATTAGAAGTTGTGGTCAGAGGCCCCAGTGGCTTCTGTATAAAACGTTAAAACCGTCACCGCACCTCTGTGTGAAATGCTGGATTTCATTACTACGGTGTGTGTGCTGTAAACCTGTACATATTAAACTGCTGAAAAGCCTGCGAGGGCTTCTGCGCTGCTTTATTTGTGTCGGTGAGAAAGCGGGGAAGAGGAGCGACACCGGAGAGGAAGACGGGGACGGGAAGAGACTGATAATGGGGGTCACATCACACTCGTTAACCCATTAATTCAGCTTCGCTGTGAGAATTATGCTGAATATACTTTGCAGAAACAGCTAAACGTCCTGAATAATGCTTATCGTTATAAGGCTGGTATAGGACGACCCAACACACTCAGTTCAGTTCTGACATAAATCTATAAGGGTAATATTCTGAATGATGTGCTATGAAGACAAAAATTGTGTCTACATTATGGGATACATGCTCAAATTTGTCAGTGAGACATACTTATGGGAGTTAGACTTTGTTAGAAGAAATAGTGGACATCATAGAAATGGGTGACTCCATATGCTTAGCTGCCACTATCTTTAAAGTTCATTCTAATTCAGCCATGTAAGTGCTTGGTGCTCCCTTCGGATGACATCATGGACATGCAGTGAACAGATTTACAGTGTAACTTACACAGCTTGCCTCACGCACGCAATAAACATAGATCCGTCCTGGCGGTGAGGATCTGCTCTGTGTGTTTTTATTTGGAGCAGGTCCATAACTTTGATTCCTGTTTAACAACAAATAAGATGACAAGCCAATATGATCCAACCTTGAAGTGCTGCCCATTTGACATCTTGCTAAGATTATGGAAGAATTTCCCTGCATGGTTGTGTTTCAAAAGTAAATATTAAACTGAAAGTATCGTCCATATGTGGGATTCCTATTCTTTTCCCTCATACAGTCTAAAGGAATGCACTTCGGCTAGTCGGCATCTCTGAATTAGTGTGTGTGAGTGTTTGTGCATGTGTTTGTCCTGCAGTGCACTGGGATCACATCTTGGGACATCCCCAGCCTGGTGTGCAGTGCTTCCTGTGCAGTGCTTCCTGTGCAGGGTGTCAGGTTCCCCTGTGATCCTGACAAACTAAACGGCTAGAAGATACATGGAAGAATGTCTGTACCATTTATCTATCCTGCTTAATTTAGGGCTGAGCGATTAATTTTAACTCAATTTTTTAATTTTGGCTTCCAAGGATCATCAAAACAAAATAATCGAGATAAATGATTCTTATGCCGCATTTCAGTGATACTCCTGTTTTGTCTTGTTATAAATTTCCAGGCCTTTTTTAATTTGGTTGTCAGTTAAATTATATTTGGGTGATTCCTGTTTTGGGCCATATATTCATGTCCTCCTGTTTAACTGGCTCTTATTCTTTTATAAAATTAGACAAATCTTTATAACACACCTATTTTATTATGTGTTTAGGTGTTTTCTATTGCTCTAACAAAGATAAATTACTATTTTTATCTTTTTACAACTCTTGAAAGCACCATTTCTCTGGAATATTTGCTCATTTTAGCATGTCCCAAATGCAATGTATTCAACTTCCTCAATAAATATAAACTATAAAATTATAAAAACCAAAACTTATTCTTTATTATTTTGATACACTAGGTTATACTACCTTTAGAGAAAGAAACAAATCTGGTGAAACTTATTTTCTTTTCTGTAATTATATAATATATTATATGTCCCCGCATTTGTTTTCCACCCTGTGAGCCTCTAGTTTCTTGGCTCCCTAAAAACATTACAAATCCATACAACCATTTCCAGGAAGTGACATCATTTGTTTTTTGGGGGAAATTCAACTGGAAGACTAAGGTAAGCTTTAACTGTCACTCTCTCCTGTATCAATTTTATATTACACACCGGTTTGACGCACCCTTAAAGTTCCACCCTGTTAGTATATATTATGGGAAATATTTATTGGAAAAAAACATTTTTTAAAACATGTTAAAAATTGCTATTTAAATGCTGATCAGCTGTAGAGTGTGTGCTAGCTAAATGATGCTCACTCAAAGAGCTAGAGCTAAATTAGCTAGAAATATTCCTCACTGTTAGGTTCCACCCTGTTAGGCTATGTATGGGATATGCAGCCTACTGAGTAGAAATTGTACAAGGATATTTATTATTTTCATTAAAATGACTTGTAGATTTATTATTTGAGTGTATTTCTTGTGTATGATAATGAATAATAATGGTATAATCAAAAAGTATCATTATTATTATTATTTTATTAGTCTATTTCTTAATTACTTATGTTACTACAGTGGTATTATTATTATTATTATTATTATTATCATTATTATTATTACTATTATTATTAGTTGTAGTAGTAGTATTGTTGTTGTGAATCTGAATCTACTTGTTAAGAGGCCGACTCGGTTCCACCCTGTTATATTCTATTCCACCCTGTTAGGCAATGATTTAAAAAAATATTCTAATCACAACAGTAAGTGTTTGGTATATTTGTATATTGTTTTGTTAAATGAGGTACATATAATGCATCTACATATACTTTTATTTCTAATTAATAAAATTCCCCATACAAGACAACAAAATGAGGACAAAAAATGCACAGATTCCATCATTCTGACATTGTACTCTTCATAAAATTAAAACTGTTAATGCTACAAGAATGAAACTTTTATCATAGCAAAAGGGACACATTGTATCCCAGAAAAGTTCAGTATTGTTTGACTTATACATTATTTAAACTCTGTGATTACCATGTACATGTCCCTAACAGGGCGGAAAACGTCTGGAGAAACATATACAAAAAAATCCCATAATTATAATATTTTCAACCCCTGAGCTTGACAAACATGCATTCCTCATAGCTAAGTATGGTATAGTCCTGACAAAATGTTTAAACCATAAAATACAATCATTCCAATTTTCAGAAAACAGACAGCCAAATATGTGGTCCAAAACAGGAATCACCCATTTAGAGAAAATCAACTGTTAGAAAGACAAGTTTTTTTCAAAATTCCAAAAATGCATGATAGCAATTGTGTTAAATCATCATCTATCGACCAAAATAATAGCGATTATAATTTTTGCATAATCCAGTGGCCCTAGCTTCATAAGACAATATTTAGTAAAAATCAAGCAAATAATTTTTTCTAAAGCTAAAATCTGCAAGAAAAATTTTGAATGACTTGCAGTAATACCCAACATCACAGTCCTACACTCCACAAAGCTAAAATCTGCAAGAAAAAATTTGTCGACGTTACACAGTCATTCCCTACAGATATCCTACAGCGTTAGCTTAAATCCATGAGGAAAAAACTGACAGGAATGGAGGGACAAGTAAGCAACAAAGTTGTCTACATGTCATCTTGGCTTAGCTTTAATTAACTTGTCGCCATATTCCCTCATTGCTCTGGGATATGTGTCTCAGGGAGAGCAGGATGGGGTAGGAATGTCTCAGCACCTTTCTGTCTTAGAGTCTGTATCTTTGATGCCCTCAACTGATCCAATCATGTACAAATTCAGATATCTAAAGCCAGGCATCGGCCGTACCATCATAGGTAGCTCTACGGCCATGGGTATCTCCAGCTGGCGTGGTCATTTGGAAGAGTGCTACCTGTTGGCTAATCCTGTGCTCTGACCTCCAAACTATGGGGGTAGATGTGTTCCAGAGTAGCTGTCCTTGTGTAAGTAAAAGCCCTTATTAAGGTGTGCTCCAAGAGCCTAAGGTAGGACCCTGGAGCAGAATTTAAGCTGCCTATTTACACAGCTCCATTGTTTTTCCTTCTTAGAGGTCAGATAACATGCAGTACTACCAGAGCTGGGGGTTAAAGGCCTTGCTCAAGGGCCCACAAACATGTGACCATTCCACCAGGGTTGGGGCTCAAACCAGTGACCTTCTGCTCACATGCACAGAGACTCAGCCCACTGAGCCACTCACCAGCCACATATGTCAAGGTGGGCAGTCAGTCTGGAAAAAAGGTGGGCAGTCAGTCTGGAAAAAAAAGAGTCTGAGCCACATTTAAAAAACAAGGAATTGTACAGGAATAGGAACACTTGTCTTCACTGAGCACATCTTACTCTTCATAGCTTGAGTCACATGGCAGGGACAGCTAATGTGCAGTGCAGTGCCCTCTGCCAAAGCCAGGGCTTGAACCAGCAACCACCTGATTACAGGCACAGAGACTTAGCTCACTGAGCCACTCACAGCCCCTTTGCACTCAGCTCCGAATTTAACTTCTGACTCTGGTGCAAATATGGGTCAGATTTGGTAACATTCAACGTAAATCTGTCCCATATAGGGTCCTTATCTGTTTCAGATCCAGAAAGCGGATTCGGACCAGTATTGGTCTGTTGTGCAAAAAGACACCAGGTCAGATCCGGGTTTACGGATCTGCAGCAATTTATGAACAACATTTCGCCAAGATCCAGTTCAGACTCATTTTTACTTTGTCGGCAGTTATAATTTAACAGTTGTACCTTATTTATGCACTTTATTTGTACTGTGTTGCAAATCCCTGGTCTTTTTCCAGTATAACTTACTGTTCCTTCTTTATTACATATTTATTATCTGGTTACTTTTAACATCTTAATTGCTTCACTGTTTTTATTAAGGCAGATTTCATCACCTTTCATTTCCCTGAATGATATAGCCTCACTGTAAAATAAAAAATCCTTGATTCCTTACTAGGACTTTGCACTTTGCACACAAGTAAATTATATAAGACAAGAGGCTCTTTAACTCATGCCAGTCCTTGCCTATGAAATGGATACTTTGTAAAAGACATACATTCCTGTGGCAGAAGCTTCAGCAAATTCCTTTCTTAAGAGCAAATATGAATCATGTTTACATGCTTTTCAAAGCTCCTCCCTGTGGCCTTTAGACAAAGCAGCCAGCCACGAGAAGGGGGGGGATGTCGCCCCCTACCAACACGGCAAGCCATGGCAGAGATGCAAACCCTGATCCCAGATGGGTAAGGCAACAGTACTAACCACTGCACCCCCATGCCACCCCCTAACTCAGTGACTACTGAAGTACAAATCATGAACAAATAGTTACTACTTGCAATAAAAGATTTATCATGATTCACTAATGATGAAATCAGTATTTCACTTATGTTATTCATTACTTGTTCCTTCAGTAGTTCACAAAAGTTTACAGAACAGAAATAGTAAGAGATATAGTAGAGATACAAGGCATCACAGCTCATTAATGATGAATGAACACAAGTTCACCATGTAACCAAGTTGGTGATTAATTCATGCATAAGTAATAGCATAAAACTACATTATTTGTGCCCCATCAGATAAAGTGTTACCCCAAAAGAACAGAAGCCTATTTTACAGGAACATCATAATGAATGTGGCTGAAATTCTTCTAACAAGTGCTAAACTCTCAGATAAATATTTGAAGAATAATCTATAGTCATGATTAAGTTGGATAAAATCACATGATAAATTTATTTCAAAAGACGTTTTGAAACACCTGTTTGCAGGAGTGCCATTGATCACTGGTAGTATAGCGCCATCTGCTGTAGTAATTTATAATAATTCAAAGATAACAAAACACACCCCATCATACAGGCACAGTAAAAGGGCCTTTGATTAATGAAGCCATGAAGGAAAATTAGCATTGTATTTTATGCAAATACCTTGTACCTCCGACTGCTCCCTGTGGGATACTCTCACACGCTTCTCCCCACATTGACAATAAATATCACCACTAGAGAGGGGTTTCAACCGTTTAACCTACTAACCTCAGGCAGGTTGGTTACTTGGTCCAGTTCTTCCATAACCAGTAATTTTCAACGTTTCACCTTGAAGGTAATGCAAAGGCTTGTGGGACATTCTGCATTTTTACTCAAACGTTCCTACCAAAACGTTGTCGCACTCCTTTTACAGATTATGCACTTTGCCTTTCTCCCTTACTCATGTTCAATGTCCTTCATACTTTGTGACCTTCTACATGGACTGATTGCTTGGTTTCTGTGACGCCATCAGGCTGCTTAGACCCAACAAAAGTCTTATGGAAAACCACTGAGAAACGTCCTTGGCTTTAGAGGCTAATAACACCTTATCTTTCGGGGGGGGGGGCATACAGCAGCTGAAACACTGATACAAACCCAAACGCTTCTCATGGATGCACGAGTGCTCATCTTTTCATTTCGTTGTTTCATACTTCTATTGATTTATCAACTGTACATTAAAATTAATCACCATGGAACTCAACCATCTCCAGAGCCGGTCACTTCCAGCAAAATCCAACTGGTTTAAAAGACAAACATGTTAATTACAGTTACATTTTATTTTACAGAGATTTTGACAGTTCATTACAGACAATCTGAAATGTCAGATATAGCTAATGACTACAAAACTTTAAAAAAAAAAAAAAAAAAACAGCAAGTTCATGGGTTAAAAACAAAGGGAAAAAAAAACAACACCAACACTTCTACCTTTGAGGGAGGTTAAGGTGGCTAATCTGCACTCAGGTGATAAATTTATCGTGTTGACAGAAATATCCGACTTTGACATGTTAAAAAAATCCGAAGAGGGCTACGCACAGCGCATAAAAATATAACCTGCTCTTGAAAACGAGCTTTGTTTAAAATTTAAATCTCATAAAAACTCGTAGATCTGCTACACTTGACTGAAATGACCTAATATCAATTGCACTATAGCAACAATAGCAAGAATAACAACAACAACTAGCATCACTTTCGCTTATGAGGTCTTAAAGCTACCGGCACACATATAAAGCATGTACACTATTCAGAAGGACGACAGCCAGACAGTGCTGCGCCCGATTTCATTTTTTAAAGAACTGGAACATCACGCCCAAATAACTATGGTAGAGTGACCAGAATGCACCCCAAAGCCCCTAGTTCAGCTGCAATGCTTGCACTCATTTGTTGAGAATGCTTATCCAGAGGATCCAGAAAAAGCTTGGAATCCTTGATTTAAAATAATAAAATACAACGTTAAATAACCAAAAATGACACACAAACGCAAGCAGAAAGACACTTTTCCTGAAATCAGTTAAAAGTAGCAAGTTCAACCGCAACTTTCTCAGAAATGAAAAAACCACCTTCAGTCAGACTCCATTAATGAATGTCGTGATTAGACAAAAAAATGATAAGTTCAAATACACATCTAGATTCTACAATGCATTTAATAAGATTTCATTTACCATCATTTTACTGCACATTATCAGCTACTAAAAATTAATCTACTTGCAAAAAAAAAACAGGTCACAGTCACAAAAGTTTGCACTAGAAGGGTTAACACATGGGCAGGGTAGCTAAAAATATTTTATGTCCCTTTTTACAGTCTTGATGCCGCAGTTCCTTTTTAAGTCTGGCATCTGCAGGTTTTAGTAATAATGGCAGATATGCATCCTGCTCCCAGGGTTGTTCTTCCCGGGGCTGAAGAACGGACAGACGGGGTCATCAAAGTACGCGTCGAAGGTGTAAACACGCTTCATGGTGACGGCGTCGTAGAAGGACACCCGGCCTCCGTCGTAGTCAAGGTAGACGCCCACTCGTGGCGTGTTCCAGTATTCAGCAATGGGCAGGCGGGCATCTTCCTCATTGGCATACAGCCGGTCCTGCAGGCACAGGCTCCAGTAGCCGGCCGAGGGGGACAGGTTCACGAAACCCTTGCGGTTGCTGTACTTGGTGGTGACCCCCAGGTACCAGACCCCCTTGTCACGGACGTCCACCTCCCAGTAGTGCTGCCCGGAAGAGAACTCGGCCGTGGACAGGACGCCGAAGAAGCGGGTGAACTTCTGTGGCAGGTCTGGCTCCTGGGACCGGCTCCGTGCCTCTTCCACCGCGGTGTCGTGGCCGCTGATCACAAGGTTGGGGTGGGCGGTGTCCGTGTCCAGGGTGAGGTTGGAAGGACCTGTGGAGAGCAGAGAAACAAGGTGGCACACTCCAGAAGATCATGTCGTGCTCTTTCTGTAATTGTTTGCATGGTTTTCATCATCATATCTTGGCAACACCATTGTGCTCTCAGAGATTCCATAGTATTGTGTCTGCAGAATTAGTTCAAATATAAACCCACGGCTATTAGGAGACCCTTACATGGAAAAACCTCATTTTTCTTGTATCCACATTACAGGCCTAATAAAAGAGGCCGGCGTTACAATCCTAAACACAAATAAAAACGGAAGCTGCACTTACCTGTTTTTAGCACGTGAATCATCTTCTTCCACAGGATGAGCTGAAGGGGACCTTTGAACTCCTCCCAGTTCGGCAAGAAGTCGGTAGATTGTATCGGAAGCGCTTGATGAGGCCTTAAGGGAACCACAACACGTATATTTACCACAAACATACACCGTTAATTCCCATTAAGAAATGACACCAATGAAAGGATAAATCAAATGAGAAAAAAATACCTTGAAGTAGTATGGGAAATGCCCTGCAGAAAAGAAGTTAAGACAATTAGCATTCTGAAATTTAAGATACAAGCAAAACTGACAGACGACATGGACAAATTAGAGATACATCCAAATGTAATCTTGAAAAGCAAACCTCAAAGCTGCTGCTATCTGAGAGGCTGCGCTGGATGTCTGAGATAGCCACGTCCACAGTCGCCATCTCGCGCTCCACCTCCTTCAGGTTCTCGTCGATCACGGAGACATATGTGTACTCCTCTGTATCCAGGCTGGCCAGAAGCTCATCCTTCTCATCCAACAGGAACTGAACCAGCTCCCCCACCTCGTTCTCAATCTTCTCCTTCAGCTCCTGTTTCTTAAGCTGGTTTCCACACACAAAAATCTGTTAGACTGGATGGATTTCCAAAACCATACTCGCCAGTATATTACCAAATGAATATTACATTTATTAAAAGCTGGTTCATATATAGAAAACAGATTTTTTAAGCAGATCTCCTTAATGTCAGGTAGCTTTTATTCACTGACCAAACTGGCCAGCAGGGGGCGAACAAGCCCAGCAATTCACACCCACCTTGACATTGGTCTTTGATCGCTCATCTGCCGCTATCACCTGGGCGCACAGCGTCCTGTGAAAATTCAGCTTGATGAGCCTCATCCTCAGGTCTGCCTAGGAAATGCAATTAAAATGCATTAAAATACTGAGGCAGGGGGACATGTTTTTACATGTTCTGTACTGTCTGATAACAAAAACCTCAACTCCAACAGGCAAAGCAAAGAACTGCTTCACTCTAAGTTATGGCCTTCAGATCCTGACTGTTCTTACCTTCATGTCTTCGATCACCTCAGGAATGGGAGACACGTCATGGTGCCTACAGAAGGCACAAACAAAAACGGGTGTCAAAACGTCGGTATAGCATTTACATATTGCATGGGGAAGGATATCTTTAGTACCATGAAGAAACACAACGGGGGACGTTTGTACATGAATTGCACACGTGAAACAGATAATACTTTTACTAATAGGAATAAATGTATTTTAATATTGAGCAATCAAAACAGCACTGACTTTCAAACCTGTTACGCGAAAGTAACTTTTTTTTTTTTTTACAGTGAAACAAGTGCTACTTTGTGAATATCAGTTAAATGAACCTAAAGACAAACGTTTTGCAATCTGTTTTGACCCCTTCCTCCTCCAATACGAGCTGATATTTCATTACTCATTTGTCGGTTAACACAGATTGCGTATTTTTCTAGCTATGCCTATCGCATAAATAAGTCACCGAGATCGTACTTTTGATCTCTATCAGTTACACTGCAATGTAATCTCCGCGGTGATAAAGCGGATTCCTCTTGGTGCGATATAACGACGACAAAGAGCAATCCTAGATGCATCGCTTATATATGGAAAGGAATTCTAAATAATTTAATACGTGCGCAAATAAACGTTTGGATGCTGTTTACTTACCTGTGGGCTCTTGACTCCCGGCACACGACACAGATGGGCTTCCGGTCAGTGTGGCAAAACAGTTTGAGCTCTTCGTGATGTCGCTCACATCTGGTCTCTGGTTTGATCTGTTCAGCTGGCTTCTGAGGCTTGCATTGTCGCAAGCAATCCAGTTCACTTAATTTATCTACCAAGTTCTTAACCAGGTAGTTCTTCGTGAAACTTATTTTTCCAAATATCTGTGGAAAAAAAGGACTGCATCTGAAATTACGTATTTAAGATTTAAATCTACACATCAGCCATCGTTGCATATCTAGGCAACTATCAAATCCAAACATCTTGCTATTCGAATGAAAACAGCTCTATATTAGTCAAATTAAAATTTGCACGCATTTGCATTAAATTTTGCATGTATCTACTGGACAGATCCAATATTATTTTCGCTTGGGCAGCAAACTCAGAAACTGATCATCTCTTTTACTAGCTGCATATGAGCACAACTGCCCAGCCACAAGAAACACAAACCTGTCGGCACTCCGGACACTGATAACCCACGTCCTCGCCGCCGTTCTCTTCCCAATGCATCAGTATGCAAAATCTACAGAAATTGTGACCGCATTTCAAAATGACTGGGTCGTCAAAGAAGTCCAGGCAAATTGCACAGACCAGCTCCCTCTGCAACTCATTGGCACCGGTAGCTCCCGCCATGGCCATGTTAATGAAGAACAACAACTTGGCTCGGCAAAGAAGGCGGAAGCGAAAGGGATTCTGGGATTATGGGATTCTAGAACTCAGGTTTCTACCGACGCTCCAGGAGTTGTTATCAAAATAAAAGTCCTTAGATTAAGTGGCTCAGTAGTACGTTGAAATGTATCAGAGGTAACTAGCGTGATTTACTGTCTTGACGAACTCAATCTACTTTAACCCACCCAAAACTGAAGACGTCGCATCGTAAATTAAAACACGATAATAGCCGAAGAGGATTTATTATTATGATGATGTCATATATTTAATACACACGTAAAGCACTTTGAGAAAAGAAAGGCACATTCTCTTTATTGGTGACTTTTAATTATTTTGTAAAAGACAATAAATTTGTGCTTCAGAGGTCTATGTTACAAATACTTACAGTACCTTGGAAATATTTAACACTGACCGTTCCCCAAAACACTATATAGTTTAGTATATTTTAAAGTATGTATACACATCAATACATACAACCATACACAGTACACTAAATTCAGTTTCATTCTGAATTTATCGTCTATAACTAAACGTTTCGGGGATAATCAAATAATTATTTTAAAAATTAGACAAAGAACCAATAAAAACAAAAAAAAAAAAGCAAAATATAAAACAAAAAACTCGTGACAGTGAAAGCATTACCAAACATTGCATAGCGTTCATAAAATACTAGACACGAAATGAGTTTTGAATCGTAACCCCCTTTAACATATTTGCACCAAAAAGTCCCGTGAATCCCTTAGGACCGATTTATTGTTGGTAAGTCTCGGTGAATACCCCGTGTCACTGCATGCATTGTGTAGATGAGGTATAAATAACAAAACGACCTTGATGCTAAGCGAATAAACGCATGTCCAAATGCAGCAGTCATTCTACTAACATTTATATTATTAATTTAAACAAATAATTGTTCTCAGCCATGTCTTTTGGCAATCGATTATTCCCAGACGATCAACCATAATAACAATACTTTAAAAAGTGGTTCCATTACCATCCAGGTCAGGGGCGTTGCTAGAGATTTTGGGCCCCATGAAAGCATATCATATTAGGCCCCCCAGTCCAAACCAATCCAGTTATTTTCCTAATTTTTTAGGGCCCCTGTCACTCAGGGGCCCTTGGAATCGTCCTAGCTTTCCTCCCCCTTACGGCGCCCCTGATCCAGGTTACACTAAATGTTCCCAGCCGCACACGTACGTACACAACTGTTTACAGTACAAATGGCACGTAATATATAGGCGTGAGATCCGATGTCTTGGACAGTAAGTATGAAAAACAGTTGATATATATATATATATAAAGAATAAAGGGTTCATTAAAAATCACAATCCAATAATATAAAGGACATACATTTTTCTTTGTAAATGTGAACGTGAAACAACAGCTGCCGTTACGAAGAGTGACCGAAAGAAGGGCAGCGACACCCCCACAAAAAGAAAGCAAAAAAATGCAGTTGGTATAAGGCAAGTGACAAAACGTACTTAAGCATTACCTGCGCCCATGTTTTCATACAGAAAACGAAGAGCACTTTCTTTTACAAGCAAATTAACTTTCATTAAAAAAACGAATCTACAAAAATCCAGTGTTCCTCCATTAAAATCAGGCATTTGTTTACAAACAGCAACATCTCTGATGGCAATGTTTAGAACAGCAATACATTACATACAGATTACAGGGTAGACTAAGAACTGGTAAAGTACATGGACCGAAAGCCAGAACTTCAAACAACATTTTTACAGCTAAGGATATTATGAACATACTTTACATCAAAGTTTCAATGTGTCTATATATGTCTGTGTGTGTGTTTCTATAAGTATATATATATATATATATATATATATATATATATATATATATATATATATATATATATATAAACAAACAGGATGGCAAAGCCGGTAAATGGAAGAGTTCCTGATATGCAGTGCTGCTTTTCAGTGGGGGGCTTTACTGTCGATTGCTGGATGGAGCTTGTATCTCATTGGCCAGTTTACATTGGCCAGCTTGTGGCAGTTCATTCAAGTAGGTTTTACAGAAAATGAAAATTAAAATGACAAGCCCTCAGTCTGAACCCCAAGCCTTTTTCGCACAATGCCGCTTGACAAAAGTCCTCCTAGAATGTTGGTGAATTGCTTTGTAGGGCTTTCAAAACAAATATAATGGACTAAATAATGAAGCCAAGGGCTGGCAGGTTCCTGGATGTCGGTCAAACCTCCGAGCTGTCGGCAGCGCTAAAGCCCTGTGTGATGATGGGCTCCTTACTCCCACACACCTTCGGTGCTGCCTTCTTCTCCTTCTTCTTGGAGTACACAAACAAAATGAGGAGGATGACTACGAGGACGAAGAGCAGCAGTCCCACCAGGACACCCACTGTCGTTACGAGGCCTGCTTCCTTGCCATGCCTGGCGAGCTCTTGTGGGACGACACCATCTGCGAAAATTTCCCCACCCGCACTCGTCCGCTGGCGGCTGTAGTCCAGCGCGATATGCATGATGTTGGTACCTCTGTTGTTCTCAGCACCAATCTTGTCTGCGATGTCCTGCACCCCACCAGCTGACCTCATGGACCGAGACGCCCTGGACGAGGAACTGGCAGCCTGTGCCAGGGAATGGTACTCCAGGCTACGCTTCCCAATACCACGGTTGGCATTATCCCTGGAACGCACTGTGTAAATAGTGTGCAGGTACCATGCCCTCCCTGTCGCCACCTACAGAGATAAAGGAGAAATGCAGCTCTCAAGCAGGGCAAGGTCCTTTCTGCTGATAACCAAAAATATCCAAATATACTGGAACGAGGTGGGGGAGGGGTGACTCTGGGATGGGGGAACACCTAGGTCTCATTGATTTATTTAGGTATACAATGATCCATTATCAGTCATTTTGTCTTGTCTGGGGCATGGAACCAATAGAGGGGAACAAAGATAATGTGACTAGTGTATAGCTAGGCCATGTGGCTAGTGAATAACTAACATGTGCTCACCAGATAGAGAATTGTTCTAGTAATGCAAGGCCATAGGTTCAAATCCCATGGTACACACATAAATTGTAGCCCTTCCCTGTTCTGTACCTTGTGTTGGATTTAAATGTCAGGCTAATGTAGTAGAATATTAGCTCTTATTTGTGAACACAAGGCCTTAAATGGGAATTGACTGATGGAAAGTTTAGGGAAATCATTGTCCTGAGATTCATTCTGGGCAGCAGCAGATAGTCTTTGGCTGGATAGCCTCTATTTGTCCATCCATCCAAGGCAGGGAACAACCAAGGACCAGGTGCCAACTCACTGCAGGGCACACACACACGCACACACACACACACTCGCACGCATGCACACACACCAGTCACACCTACAGGCAATTTGGTAACTCCAGTTAACCTCAGCATGTTGCTTGACTGTGAGGGGAAACCAGAGAACCCCATGGAAACCCCATGATGACCCAGGGAGAACATGCCAACTCCACACACATGGAGCCAAGTGCAGGGTGAGACAGACCTGGAACAGGGGGCTGGAGTCCACTCTGAATCCGTCGGAGCCTGGCTGCCTGACGAGGGCCTGCGCCTGTGGGTCCTCCAGGGCCAGAAGCGCATTGAAGCCGACGCTCCCAAAGCTCCTGTCCTGCGTTTCGGGCTGAGCCTTGTCCTGAGGGCGGCGGTAAATATGAGGAGAAGCACAGTCTGAGTTCTTTTCAACACATTCTTTCTGGAGCTGCTTCAGTTCTATTCAAGATAAGATTTCAACAAAGGTTCAGTCAATGTCAGCTGTGAGAGAAAAATTGACTAGAGGGATATTTTTCTAAACAGCTTTGGAATGTATTTTTATACTAATGCAAGAGCACCTGTGTGTTAAACAGTGAGCACCCAAGGATGTAAGCTAAAGACAATTAAGAGTTAACCTTAGTGGGATAATTTCGCTAGAACATTAAGCTCATTAGAATTCACAGAATTGCTGGCTGGAGAGCAAAGGTGTGAGTCTGGAAGCGTGTCGAACAGGAAGACGCTTATGAGTTAGGGGAGCATGCAAAGCGCATATGAGGATACAGACTGCATAAAGTATATACATGCTGGCAAGGTGCAAACTGCATGAAGTAGATATGTTAGAGCGCATGTGCTCCACCCTAGCCAGATTAATCTGGTTCGAGGAAGGGGCACAAACTATCTGTGTGCCACTATAAATGGTATGTTACCCAAAAAGTTCTCTGAGCAGAACCACGGAACTGACGGAACTGTGAGGTGACTGCTCCCTGAATTCAGAAAATAAACGTCATACTCTGCAACACCGACTGTCATAAATTTCTACCACACAGCATGACACAATTATTACTTCAATACCATTTTAACGCAATTAATGTAGAAAAAAGTGTTATATGTGTGATCCGCAAACACGCCATCCAGCCTGGACCTCATGCCCTTTGACATGTAACCAGACAGTGTTGCTGCTCCACCAGACACTTTGTTTGCTTTTATATTATTAATCTTAGCTGTAGTAGTGGGATCACATTCTGGGAGCATCAGGAAAACTGGACACTTTGAACAAGAATGAAAAACTGTTAGCAGGGAATGTGATGTGAAGGGTTTACATTGATTTTGAGCACATTTCGTTGCGACTCCAGTTTGTATGACTTTTTCATGGATAAGTGAGTTCAGCACAACCAGGAATTCTCAGTCTTTGATTTTATTATGACTCTTGTTACCAATTCCCTCAACCCCATAGAACTTCTTCAGCACACTCATGAATCTTCTCAGCAATGTCATGTACACTCCTAAGAGATCTTAGTGACGGGTCCAAGACTTGGTTAGCAGAGATTTTGTTTTTGCTTCCCATTTTACTTTTAATGTTATTATCCTGAAGAAAACAATACAGACGATATACGATATATGAATTATATCAGAAAACTTCTGTAAGTATAGCTTGCTTTCGAAACTGCTTTAAGAAGCAATCTTAATATGGGACAAATGCTGTTTGGTTGTGTTTGGCTTAAGGTTTGAATGGTTTGCCTGTAAGGCAGCATACCACTATGCCATACTTACGATGATTTTGAACCGATGAAGGAGCGAGGGGGAATCGGCAAGGCAGCCAAACTCAGACTTGCTGGGGTTGTATTTGGGGACGTAGCCATCGGCGCCGGTGCACAGGAAGACCTTCTCGATGTTACAGATGAAGGAGTCGCCAAGGTTTTGCACTGGGTCCACCATCACCCGGCCATAGATTGTGTCACCTGCATCAGGGTCCCAAACATGGGAAGAATTTGTTTAGATTTTTGAACAACATCCATTTAAAAAAACTATTGAATGACTTTGATCAAACTACAAGAAGATCAGGTGATGATCTGTCCGATTCTGTAGCAGCTTACCCAATGAGGGGTTGGGGGACCCCAGAACCTATCCAGGAAGCTTAGGGCATGTAACAACGCATTATGTAATAATGCCATATTACTTAATAACTTGATAAAATATAACAAATTTTCATCACATTTGATGTTATTACATAACACGTGACACACCGTGTAACAATGCATTATGTAAACACCGCATTATGTAATAACTCAACAAAACGTAACATTTTTAGGCTACATTATAATATATTGCAACATTATACTATTATTATTATTATCATAATTATCATAATTATTATTATCATCATTCAATTTGTTACATTATTACATAATGCATTGTTACAGGGCTGGGGATGCCCTTCATGGGATACCAATCCCCCACACAGAAGCACACACTAGGGATAATTTAGAAAAAAACAGATAACCTAGGGATGGGCCACCTACATACAGACACACATACAGAGCAAGGAGAATCTCCACAGGTGTGAGGCGCCTGTTCTGTCATGTCAGCCACCGTGTCACATGCATGATGTTTGTTTTGTGGCAAAATATTCTAGTTAAAACAATGCCACGCCGTCAGAAAAAAAATGCCAATTTGTAATTTATAGGATTTAATTACTTGTCACTGGGAATATACCCTCACGGGTCTGCCAATTGTACCCTTAGCTGTAGGTACAGAAATGGAGGAGCATTTTTGTACCATCGGGGGTACATTAATGTTGTTTGTACCATTGGGGTACATTAATGTTGTTTGTACCATTGGGGTACATTAATGTTATTTGTACCATCGGAATACATTAATGTTGTTTGTACCATCAGGGTACATTAATGTTGTTTGTACCATTGGGGTACATTAATGTTATTTGTACCATCGCAATACATTAATGTTGTTTGTACCATCAGGGTACATTAATGTTGTTTGTACCTTGAGAAACAAAGCTGTACTGGGTCTGTAACCTTTTTCCTGACAGTGCTGGTGCAAGTAATGGAATCACATACTGAATGTCTTTTGTGAAAGAAAGATACGTTCCTTCATTTGAAACGGGCTATCAATAATGTCTTTTGGCCCAAAGGTGGTGGTATTGTCATACTGGACATAATTGTGACTCTGCTTTCATACCCGCTGCAAAAACGGTGTCGCTCTCTTGTCCGAAACCCATGGAGCCATCAGACAGCCAGAGTGACTTCTTGGACAACAGGAACATTTGTGTGTTCAGGCTGAATTCCACGGGTACAGGGTCGCTCACCTACGTGTGGGCAAAATGAATACATTTTTAAGGGGGTTATTAAAAAATACATTTGGTGCTTTTCTCCACAAACAGTGCCTTGGGAGTCAAAGACAACGGACTGGACGGGGCCTTTAAAAGGATATTTATGATTCCATCCTAGACTATGCTTACCTGCTGGAAGCGAATGTCAAGGTCAAAGGTCACAGGCTCCTGGGGGCTGCAGACAGGGGGGAAACTGTACTCGAAGGTGGGGGCAGACGTGCATGGGACCAGCTTCACAGTGTAGGTGCCCGAGTAATCTCGTATCTTGGGAGAAGAGGGTGGTCAAGGAAGGAAAGCAGATGAGAGCTCACGTTTGAAAGACTATTCAGAGTTTTGGACACCAGACACAGAGCCAGACAGAGAAAAAGCGGGAAATTACATGGTTATACACAGAAAATTGCGATAAATACATAAAGACCAGGCATGGCCCACAAAATGTTAGCCAAGCAGAAGAGCAAAAATGAGGGGGTATTATGGAGGCAAAAATATGGGCAGTGTGCTGTCAGACACTGACAGATTCCTAAAAACAGCTATTACAGAATTCTAGAATATTCTAGTTTTCTCCTTGGTGGTTCACAATTCTTAGAAAAAAGATGTTTCTATCCATGCTAAGCTAATAAATGAACAGCTCTCTGCTGTGCCAGTCCTATCAGGTCTCAAGGGATTGGAGAGGGACAACGATGGCAGGTGGAGTTTTCCTTACGGCGAAGTCGGAGGTGAAAGTCCACTGCTGCATGGGCTGGTTGTACGTCTGCTCGCTCCTCACCAGGCTCAGGTTGAAGGTGAGCCCTGGGTGATCGGTGCACATGACCATGGAGGACATCGAGGAGCCTGGAGCCGAATGATAAGCACGGAAAATTCAAATGCAGCAAGGAGCCGGAAGGCTTATTCGTAAATAAAGGCATTTTAAGGTATTTTTGCCAGCAATTAGCAGTGTCAATGAAACCAATAGGGGAATAACAACTGATTAAAGCAAGTAAGCTCCGGCAGCCATCTTGGATTGCATTTGTTCTTGTGTGTAGCTCAGATGCCGGTAAGTTAAACCCTTGTCTCACGAAGAGCACATCTCCCTGGGTGTAGTCTTTTCTTATCGTCTAACAACAAAGCCCAAAAGAAGGCCGAAGCAACCAGTAAACTGTACCAGAATGTGACGTTACGAAAAGGCCTCGGAAGCGAGCCTCCGTGCGGAAGTTCACCACTAGGCGGCCCTGTTCGTTGATCCGCATGCTGGTTGGATACAGAGAACCTGCAACAAGCGAAGACAGGGACAAGATGGTCAACAGAATAAGTCCATCGGACTGGGAAATTTAAAGATACGATCTATTGGCTGTCACCAGCTTATCAGCCTGATCTCTCAACCGCTGACTTGCCTTGCAGTTCTGCCTGAGGAGGGCTCCCGATACCATCCCTCCACAAGATGGCAGTGTCGTACACGAAGGTGAGACGCAGCTCAGACTGCAGGTCGAAGTGCTGCCAGCCGCCCAAGCCCACGGGAGAGTGGAAGACGTAGGATACGTGGAGCGGGACACGCAGAGTCACGTATGACTGGACGAGGTTCAGCACCTGCCCATCAAAAATACAACACATTCACTAATCTCTGAATGTTATACAAGCCCATTTCCAAAAAAGTTAGGACAATGTGGAAAATGCATATAAAAACAAAAATATCTGATTGATCAATTTTATTTTACTCATATATAATTGAAAACATCAGACATTTATTTTTGTAAATATTCAAAATTTCTAAATGTTCTAAAAAGGTTGAGACAGCAGTGTGTTCACCACTGCATTACATTACATTTCCTTTTAATAACATTAATTAGTCGATTGGAATGGAGGGCACTAATAGTTCAAATGTCAGAATGGATTTTAGAAATCTTTAAGACAATACAATCGTTTTAAGGAACCATCCATCCATCCGCTATATAAAGGATTTTTGTCATTTCCTTTAAACATCAGACCGGTTTCTTCTCTGTGATTATTTCTATTTATGAAGCGTGGAAATACGGTACACCTGTGGGGGCAGCTCCACTATCTCACATTCAGGAGCCACAGAGTGTGACAGTGATGTGTCATTCTAGTGAATCTTCCGGAAGCTGGCACATTGGGAGATTGGAGGGGGGGGGTGACACTGACAGATCCATTACTGGTTACAAATTCTAAGACATTTCTGCACTTGTCACCATGTCATAATCACTCCAAAGAGCCGTACAATAGCTGTGCAAATACACTGACCCTGTCAACAGGTAAAGATAATGAAGGTGTGATCTGCAGACCCTATTACCACACGCTAAGCAAAACAAGCTGCCCACAAACAAGCTGGAATTAAACAAGCTGGAGTGAAACAAACTATAGATAAACTCGGCTAATAGGGAATGTCCCCAG
This sequence comes from Paramormyrops kingsleyae, assembly GCF_048594095.1. NCBI lineage: Eukaryota > Metazoa > Chordata > Actinopteri > Osteoglossiformes > Mormyridae > Paramormyrops > Paramormyrops kingsleyae. The sequence goes on along the minus strand of NC_132814.1, from coordinate 13,492,305 downwards.
AACTTTAGCTAATTTTATTTGAAGGTCTTCTCAAAGTTGCCAGAGAACATTCTTACTGTAACGTTAATGCAATGTTATTTCCATGTTTACATTAAAATATTATTTTTTATATGAAATATAAAATATTTTTAAAAAGTGCTATATGTGTGTAACGCAACTGTGTTACCTGCTGCTCTACCAAATACTTTCTTTGTTTGTATATTATTGGTCATATTTGTAGTAGTAGTTGTTTTAGTATTGGAATAGCATTCTGGGAACATCAAGAAAACTGGACACTTTGAATGTTTCTATACCTTAATCGTAACATTCGGTAAACGTTCCTAGAATGAAAAATTGTTAGAGGGGAACAAGCTGCCCACAAATGAGCTGGGAACAAACAAACCATAACTGAACAAAAAATCTGAATCAAAACAGACTGGAGTTAACAAAATATGGATAAAAAAAGCTGCCCACAAATGAGCTGGGAACAAACAATGCATAGCTGAACAAGCGAGCTGAAGCCAAACAAACTGGGGCAAATGAGTTGAAGTTAAACAAACAAGAAACAAACAATTTGTCTACAAATGAGCTGAAGCCAAACAAGCTGGAGTTGAACAAACAAGCTGAATAAGTTAGGGCCAAACGAGCTGGAAACAAATAAAGATGAAGCTAAATGAGCTGAGGCCAAAGAAGCTGGAGACACTATAGATATCAAAAGAAATTATTCCAAATTCTGCAGTTTTAAGTAATGTATATGCTGGGAAGACCAGTGGAGCTGGCTGATCACTCTACGCTGTGCAAACTGCAGAGAAGTAATACTGACGACCACAGAGCTGACTTGATTATCCCCAAACACGTTCACACAAGCAATTTGAAAACCTTTGAAATACTAAATGCGCATAAAAGCGAGCTTCAGCCTACCAACCCACGCCAATACTTCTAGCAAAGCACGGTGTTCTGACCAATCTACATATCAATCAAGGCTGCTTGCATCCTGGTGAGAGACAAGCAGAGAGTTAGGGGGGAAAAACGCAGAAAAAACCTCAAGCCAATTCACATATAAACCTTGCCAATAACCATGGAAACAACAGGACTAAGCCATCATTGTTCCACCTGCCACGGGGTCATTAAGGGCCTATTACTTGAATGTTTCCTGGCTAAAATTTTTCCTGACACAATGCCACAAGAGAACATTTAGTACTTCAAAGGTCTGAAACAAAGGTGTTTCTCAGTTTGCACAGTGTAAACATTCAAAGACAATGACTCTGCAGTGTGAATCTTGGCCAGGCTGTTGAGCCATTTGGACCGACCACCAGAATCCAGGCTCCCAAGTGTTAATATTAAGGCAATGCAGCACTCAGAATCAGCCTCTCGTCCATGTCTGGTATAGTAATTATTCCACCTGCTCCTCCAAAAATTGAATCACGGGGCTGCAACTGAATCATACAGAGGCAAGAGGTTCAGGCTCTGTGCAGCTAAGCATTAGAATGTTTAAGATATGTAATGCAAATGATTTTGGACAGAGATAGAAAGTTCAGGTCCAGAGAGTACAAATCCAGGCCAAGATTTTGTTCCAACCAACCAGTTAAATACTCTGTGACTGTGACACTTTATACTCAGCTGGTTGGCTGAAACAAAATCTTGGCCTGGATTTGTACTTTCTGGACCTGAACTTTCTGAATGTGGTGGGATTGCTGGGGCCAGATATGGTGGTTGCAGAAACAATCACCTTCCTGGGATTTTCACACAATACAGCATCTAGAGATTACGAAAAACATACAGAAAGCCACAAGTGCAGGAACAGTGGGTCAGTGCAGCAGTGGTGTGCATGAAGGCTCCTCTGAACTCGTCTCCCATTGAAGCAGCCTTATATACGGGCATAAGAGCCTTAAAATGTATTGAGAGACGTCTGAAGTGGACATATTTGACCACATGTGCAGCATGCGGCAAGAACAAAAACAAATGAACTGTGCTGCCACTATAGAGGTTTGATGGATACCTGTATTCAAATATTAAAAAACACTAGTTGCACAGATTCTTAGAAACTGAGCAGAAATGTCATGAAAATTAAAAACTTAATTCTGGCTGCCAACGTGTGTCATATACCCCACAGCTGTCTTTTTTCCATTTTATGTTTTTCCTTGTAAATATTTGGTAGGACTTTTTCTTGTTGTTTGTGCGTAAATATTAGTTGAATCTTCTCACATGGCATTACAGGCAGTTGTTCTGTAGGGGGCAGTATCGGCCCACCAGCAATGCATGTTAGCTCTTGTCAATGACTGTTTGTCAACATAAAAGTTAAATAAAGAAAGAAAAAGACAGGCTAAAGTTAACCAGAGAAGACAAATAATCTGCTATCTTAATTCTCATTTGATAAATTTTCATCGTCAATAATTTACCAAAGTCACAGTAAATAGAAATTCACATTCCATAAATAAAATCCAGAAACTCTGAAAGTGAAACATGAAAAATTGTATGATTTATAATTAAATTATTAAAATATAAAATAAATACAGTGGAATCCGCTGATAGTGATCATGCCCGTCTGGGTGAAATCGATCACTATAAGCAGTTTATCATTATATTTTTTTTACTTTTTATTTATAGCTCAGGCAGATTACCATCTGGTATTTGTATATCTATTACATGAATAACAGCTAATAAAATGGACAGCGTTGCTATTTACTGAATTTTATTAACTCTTTCAAAATACAGTACAGCTGTTTCAAATGACAGTACTGTGCAAATTAAATAATTGAATTATGTATAATTCAAATACTCTAAAATATTGTAGCCGGCATCATCTGCATGTCCCAGCATGCCTCACGAGTGCGTGTATATGGCCCTGAGTGTGTCTTGCATATAGCCCCTGTTTGTATTTCATCGTCATCAATATCATCATCATCATCATATTTGTTAGTGTAGTTACATTTTGTGCTGTGTATCCAATTGTCACGTGTGCTTTTAACTGTGGTTATACGCGGTTCTTGCCTGATCCTCGTGTGTCTTAGCCATTGTGTAATTACCCGCCGTGGATGCACCTTACCCGCTGTGTAACTGCCCTGTGTTTGCATGTTATTCATGGCTTTCGTGTTATTGTTGCTTGTTGTGTGGTTCCTTTATGGAATAACATAAAAAACAACTTCATGTCAGTCCACCTGTTGTTGATTTCATTCACCGCTGCCGTGATTCCTTGGTCTCCTTGGTGCAGCAATATGGTACTATGTTGTACATAAAATACAGCTGCCTGTAGTTTCGCTGCTGTATGTCGGCGGCTCGTTTTTTGCCAGTTTATCATAAGCTTTGATGAGTCTATATTTGTCAATGAGAGAAAATGACTTTCTTTTTCCCGTCATGTTTTCTGTGCATGCAGCATACAGTAGCTAGCCAGAAGCAGATGCAAAGCAAAGCTAAAAAAAAAAAAATGTGTAGTTAAATTTTTTTCTGTAAGTTGTCATGCATAAAAACACCCAAAATGAACACTGTAAGCGGACTACTTGATCACTATAAGTGAATTATGCTGGAGTGCTACACAGAAACGCAACAACTGAGAAGGAAACGACCACCAAAGAGCCCAGTAAACTTGCGACTTCTGCTTTCTTCTTATACCAAAGTGTGCTGCAAGTGTGTTACCCACAAACATTTTCGAAAATGTTGAGTTCAGATGTTGGCTGGTAATAAAATGTTAGGAATCGTGAGCTGGTTTTGATGGGACATTTCCCTTTTCTAATGGTTGAAAAATTTATAAGGGGGGCGTATTGATATGTCAGTCAAAATCATTGTGTCTGTGACTTGTTTTTATTTACTTAGCAAACGCTTTTATACAAAGTGGTACACAGATGCTTTTATCCAAAGCAATTTTTGAGGGAGTAGGGTCCAATGGTCCAAGGAGAAATTGGGGGTTAAGGGCCTTGTTCAGAGACTCAGTGTTGAAACCACTCTGCCGAGTGCGGGATTTGAGCCGACGACGTTCAATCACTGGCATAGCATTGTAACCTGCTGAGCCACATATCACTCGCCCTCCCAGCACACTGTGTTTTGGCTAAAACGACTAGGCTCACCTGCCCATCGGTCCCGATCGTCCCCCCGCAGTCCGTGAGCAGCTCGGACATGTCGTAGTAGCTGGTGAACTCCCAGAGGCAGGCGTCCAGGTTCAGGTTCCTGTAGAAGCGCAGCGCCCCCGCACCCCGCAGGGCGGAACTGTACTGGTACGGCATGGCATCCCCGATGACATTGGCGCCGTGGGCAGCGTCGGTAAGGAAGCCGTGACGGGTGGTGACCTCGTGCTGGTCCAGCAGGTTGGAGCAGCGGTGGTTGCCCACCCGTGTGCCGTCTGGGCTGAGCGTTAATTCAAAGTTGGATAGCTGCCGAGTGGAGATCACTGGCAGCATGCCTAGGGAGGGTCAAGCATTAGGGTGGCACTTAGCGTAATTGGTGGGTACAGAGTGAGAGATGGCATGGAAATATATGAGGGAGGGGGGGTGTGGGAAGTACTACGAGGTTTCGAGAGGGGTGGCTCTCAGTGTGAATTTGAAAAGCCATGCTGGGGGCTCGGTGTGAAAGAAAACACCGGAACAGTGTGATCAGAACCAAGGTGCCTATTGGTTTGTGTGCATGGAGGGAACAAGCAGGGTGTTAGGGGTGGAGGGGGGGCATGAGGAGGAACGGGTGTACTGGCTCACCGTCGATGTGTGGCATGGTGACTGTCAGCTTGATGAGGTTGGCATGGTCGGGGTCGTCAGCTCCCGTATAGCGCAGCTTGGCGGAGAAGGGCTCAGCACCCACCGTGCCCAGGTTACGGGGTTGGCACAAGCCTGCGGTCACGTATCAGGTCACACGGCACTCATTATGACATCATCATTTCAGGGATACTTATAGGTTCATTAAGGGTGTTTCTCAGTATGCATACATCATCATATTTGTGTTCTCGTCTATCCATTTTATCTTCCATTGCCATAGACCAGTTTCAATACTCAAGAACAGAAGCACAGTGGACGGTAAAAATCCCTGAATGTCGTTCTTGCCCCGCCCCAAATATCAAAGATGAATCAGTTGCATCCTCATCAAACCAGATTGATCCCATGATTCACTGTGTCTCAAGTTCGTTCTCGGGAGGCAAATTAACGAGGCTGCTTTGCCAAGACCACAAGTATGATCTTTGCGTTTTTGGTTTTGAGAAACACCCTAAGTGCCTGGAATACCCAGGGGCTGGCAGTAAATTCCGCTACTCACCCTCCTCCACGCTGATGGTGACAGCTGGGCTGCTTATCTCCAGGCCCTCGTCACCGTTGGAGTTGACGGCGCGGGCGACGCACTGAACCCGCGAGCCGGCTTGGAAGTAAATGGAGTCCAGAGTGATGAGCTTGGAGGACGTGAAGAAGGTATCAAAGTCCACCTCCCTCATGGGGCTAGTGACACCATCGGGCCCAGCGGGAGCGCTGACCAGCCAGCGGTACCGGGTCAGGGTGTTGTTGATGTGCTCGCTAAAACAGATGGAGCCTGTCTTGTGGTAGTCTGAGTATTTTGGATTGCAGGCCTGTGAGAATGGAACCATTAAGAAGGAGATGGTCATGACCAGTTGCTAGAAATCCTATTTATTTTGACCCAACTCATAAAAACACACATACTTATATACACAAATACATAAACAGACACGCCATGAAAATGTCCCCACAGGCCACTTCAGGAAGCAGTAATTCCTCTCTTTCTGGAACTACGAAGCCTCAGGGAATATCCTCCATCGTTATGCAAAACGGTAACCGCTAGCCTATTTAGCTGCAGTCTTCATGGCTTATTAGCCGTCTGGGACCCACCAACTTGTTAATATAACAAGACAGCTGTCACCCCCCGATCAGGTAGTCATTTAAGCAGCTCCCTTTAGTAATGCCTGACTATTTCGATTTCTTTCTTCATACATAATACTTTGATGTCTGTATTAATAAGCAGCCAGGGGTGGAAACTAGATACCACAGCGGACCAGCTGTGTTGGACGTGCTAACAGAGTTCCAGCTATAGCAGATAGAAATCAAGCACAAGATCTCCACCCTGTCTATGCAATTACTGTAGACCTCCAACTGATTTTCTCAATGACAATTAAGCGGACCCTGTAATGCAGTGTTTCTCAACTCAGTTTGCGGAGACCCCCCAGACACATTTTTGCTCCCTCCCAGCTCCAGCACACCTGATCCAAACATTCGATAACACCAAACACCAGGCCTGTCTGCAGGTCCCCAAGGACTGGGTCAAGAAACACTGCTGTGCGGATATTTTGGTTTTGTAAATACGGCAATCTAAAACCCGGCCATCACCATCAATCACAGATGCCTGAGGGCATCCCATCATGCATCTCACCCCCCCAAGAGGAAGCATGGACCCACCGTAACGCAGATGACAGGGTAACCAGCTGTGGGGTGGAGGCGGTCTGTGGTCCGACCGGTGTCGTCGTACTCCAGCAGGGAGACCACTTCTGGCAGGGAGGGGAAGGTGACATCGGCCATACTAACTTCCTCGATGTACACGATGGCTTTGCTCATCTGTCACACGACAAATAGGACCACATGGCTTATAGTGACGGCAATAATGAATACACTTGCTAAAATCAAGACCCCAGTAAAACAACATACACTAAAACCTGAAATTAACAGACTTAGACTTTTACATTTTCAGAACTTCTGGAAAACAGATTCAGCACAAATAACTGATGAAATCCATTAAATCTTGAATCAACTGAAAATTACTATTTCATGCTTCTCTTTAAAAATTTATATTAATTGGGAGTGTTTATTTAAAATATTAAAACATTTTAAAATTATAGTGTAAGAAGTGCCTGTTATCCTGTAGAGCACCTTAAAATACTGTATAGGTTACACAGACTGCACATCAGTAAGTATAGACCCAGAGAATGGGAATTTCGGAAGGAGGTTCCACACAAACAGTAAAATTTCCACGGTATATTCATGCGTGTTTCCCACACCTGGATCTCAGCGACCATGTTCTCGTCAGGCTTCAGGTGGACAGTGAAGGCCTCCCTCATTTCCCGCACGCCGTCGTACAGAATCTCTACCTCCACCACACGTCGCGTGTCCCCTTCCTTAAACTCCACATCTGTTGACATAGATTTTTGCCCCATCAACTCTCTGAAACATGGGTGTGTGACCGTGACTCACTGGAAGGGGGCATAACTGCTTCACAAAGAAAGACGTCCCACAAAGTCCACGGATATAAGAAAAATGCTTTGATCATTGCTATACACTGCAGAAAAAAAGATTATGGCAACAATGTATTCAGGAAAAACTACTGAAAAGTCTATTTGTAAATGAATAGTCAAGTGGCGCTTTTCCACTAGCAAACAGGAATCGATCCGACCCGACCTGCGAAGAGGCAGGTACTTATACACCGAAGTTCCGTAACATGGTTCCTGCGCTGTCTAGACCATGGACTATTTAGTTCCTGGCCTCTTTAGTGTGTCGCTTTCACACCACATAACAGGAGCTGGGAATTAGCATTTGTCTGCGTAAATCTGTATTATAAAACCACTCTGTTCAGCTGTTCTATAGTACTTTTTTTAAGTAGGTGGATGGAAATTTTCCCGTTACTCATCGCGAATGCATCTATACATCGTGATGTGCGATACGACTAAAAATGAATGATATATAGAATATGCCCTTCTTCCCTTCAGATAATCCATCCGCAGAACAGTAGTACCTCCATATATTTTGACCAATCAGATGGTGGTGATGGACGTAGCACGTCAGGTCACGCTTTCGGCCCTGCTAGTAAGCAGGATTGTGGCACCATGGGTATGGGATTAGTAAGACTCGGATAATTTACAATGGAAAACGGTCTCTTTGCGGTACGGCTCGACGGCGCCAAAATTGTACCCCTCCCTCACATTTAGTAACTAGGTCATGAGATTGCGCTTGATGAAGACAGGGCCCTACCTTTGGATATGGGGTGGTAGTCCTCTCCTGAGGTGGCAGAGCCGTCCTTGGTGTGAACGCGAACCACCGACACCTTGGAGGAGTCTCCCACCCGCAGCACGGGGATCCGAACCACCGCCACCTGGCCGACCTCTCGTGGCTCGCTCACGCTGAACTTGGTCTCGGCGAACTTGATGATGGGCTCTGCGGTTAAAGAAGCGAGGGGATGCAGAAGACGAAACAACCGACCAGGTTAACTTTGACCGTTTAACCGATCTGCGACTTCCAGGACTTCAGGAAGAAACCGTCACCTCATTCACTTGGGTTTGACTTTAAATGCCATGCAGAGTTGGACTTGGGGTCAACTGTCTACGTACTGGATGGCCGCTTACGTACTGTCTGCATGGTCGTTTATCCTGACGAGTGTCTCGTTTTGAGCCCCGACAGACGCCCCAAACGGCGAGTCACTCCTGGGACTCCCCAGCACCAGCCGGAGCTCCTCGTCCTCCTCGTGAAGCGAGTCGTCCACCAGCTTCAGTATGCACGGCTTCTCCGTTTCCCCTGAGGGGCAAAGGCTAAATTGTATTTTTTTTCACCTGGCTCCCATTCACCAGTATTGAATTTCTCAGGAGTTATGAAACTAAATTTTATTTTAATTTGATTGGTTGACCAATAAACTTAACACATCGACCTGAGAAGTACCGAAAAATCCTCAAGGGTTTATGAAATCCATTTATCAATGTTTACGCCTAATACACAGACTGTTTGACTGAATCTTCCTCTGGGTGTAGTAGTCACATTTTAAATATGTGTTATTTATCTATGTATTATGTAATTGGCCACCTATGTAAATAAGTTTATTAATATTTCGAGCTATTCATTGTCTAACAGGAAGGAATATTTATCTGGGAAAGATGGATAAAGAAATTCATCAGAACTTTGCCATATTTGGCCTTTGTCTTTCCTTTATCTTTGTTCTTACTATGATCAGTGTCCTACCTGGGAGAAAGGTGATGAGCGAGGCATCAGTGTTCGGCCGCTCTTCAAAGTCCATCATCACTTGGGCGGAGCCCTGCCGGGTGTAGCATCTGACAGTGGACCGGTAGCTGATGTCACCGCTGCGGTGCACCATGACTGAGACCTGACCCTCATTTTCACTGGCTGTGTACATGGTATTCCGGAACTGTACTTTGGGCACTGATAGAATAAAGAGTTCAACAGTCAGACAAATCAGAGGTTAGAGGAATCGCGGACTTGCTGTAAGATGTTCTTAAATTCGCTGAATTCATCAAAAATGCTCAAAAAAGCTTTCTACTATATTCTTATGATGTCATGAGTCACAGTAACACTCACAGTCTGAGGCAGAGTCGTTGATGTAGATGGTGGTCTTGCTTGGCTCTCCAAGAACGCCGTTCATCGGCATTCGCAGTACCAGCTCGAACCTCTCTACTCCCTCGAGGGCGGGGCGGCCCAGGTCATCCAGGATGGTCACACGTAAGGTTTGCATGTTCACCCCTGGGGCAAAATCTAGATTGCGGCTGATCCCCACATAGTCCGTGCCAGCTGCGAATGATATAGAGACATCACTGACCTCAGTTAGCAGAACTTGAAGAGGATTGTGGGAATGCAATCAAGCCTTGTAAAATCATCCTTTAAGGACTAATAGTAACTACTAAGAGAGTATATGCAAAACTAGCAAAATAAAGGAAGAATTTGCATGATCGGCCTGACAGCAGTGAATACTTGGAATCCCAGAAAGTGGATTATGGCATTAGTACACGTCCGTTTGGTATATGCGAAGGAGGTTATTTAGCTGCTTGTTTACAAAAAGTTTGAGCATGGAAGGTGCCTTGTTAGCCTCCCAGCATTTCTCATGGGCAAATGACCCAGAAATGCTTGTCGGTACCTTAGCTAAGCTTCTCCTGAAAGTTTTAGATGAAACAGGAGTAAGGAGTCAACCTACAAGAGAGTGTGAGTAAAGGCAACGGAAAAGGAGTAAAAGTATGAAAATTGAAGAAGGCAACTAAAAGGTAAGGGGGAGCTTAAGGATGCGGCCCCCGCCTGTGCAGATATCTAGGTGTGCGTGTGTGTGTATGTGTGTGTGTGTGTGTGTAAGCCTCAGTCTGTTAGACCTGTACATTCCTCAGATGTACTGCTCATTCATAACAACCTGGTAATGGGTCAACTCCACTCCCACCAAATCTCACCCATCTATACTGGCCTGAGGCCACAGCATTTTGCACGGACCCCTCCCTGAATCCCCTCCAACCTGTAACTGCATTCCTGTACCTAATCTATCTGCTCATGAAACAACAACCCCCCCCCCCCCCCCCCCACCAGGGGACCACAGAAATCTATCTCGAAAAAGCAAAACCATTGCAAGGTCTGGTTTTCCTCAAAGCACAAAGCATCACTGAACGTCACTATTTCACATGCAGTACCAACAGTATCTTCAATAACTTCTCGAATTGAAGAGCAAATTTACAAAACTCACTCCATTTGCATTGTTTTTGAGCGAAAGCCGCCAGTGACCTAAAGCCAGGCTTCTTCATCACATGTCACAGTGCTGGGAACCAAAACTCACTCAATCCTCATGAAATCCAACAAAGAACATTCATTGCATTCCCAGAACTCTAAAACTCCACAGAAATCTTCCTGAAAATGTATCCTGTGGACTGATTGAGTCTGGGAAATTTGCTCTTGAATTTATCCAAAAAGTAATGAAATGCAGGGTGCCGTCCAGATATCGCGGGAATGAGCTGAGACTCAAATCCAGTGATGGCAGATAACACTGAAAACTTGTAAGAAACCAACACGGTCACTGCTGAACGTTGCGAGAGCGAGGCCCACCTTCGGCGGAAACGGGCTCGGTCTTTCGGGAACGTGCGGTAACGGTGGCCACCTTGGACAGATCGGTCCCGGTTCTCCACACGCGTACCTCCACATGGCCCTCGCTCTCATCAGCGTGGTACTCCAGCTCTCCGAAGTAGAACGCAGGTGCTGAGGGAACAGAAAATGAGTAGACAAGCCTGTGTCATTACCGCAGGTGGTGTTTGGCCGAAAGACTTTCTATGAACAAGAAATTGAAGTGCTTTGTGCTTTTCAAACTCTTAACAACTACATGCTTTCAAAATCGCCATTTTCATGGGGACTGAAAATCACAGAAATGGATTGTCCTTCTCATAGTAACATCCAGAAAACAACCAAAACTAATATGTTGTCTAAGTGCGGAAAAAAAAGTCAGGGGACTCCGTCTAGGGCCAAACCGTTACGGGAATCTGTCTGCTGTTTAAACCTCAGATGATTCACGATCGACGAAGTTTAAATTTGTAATCAGGAAGCAGCAGGTTGTAGGAACCCTTGATCAAAGTTCTACAAAGGCCGACTGCTACTGGCTTTGAAAAACGACCCCACAAGGGACACGTTACGGTCATAAGCACCACTTCGCAGTGATGTGTCAGATCATATCTGCAAGTTTATCTGTCCTCCGCTGTGGAATGCAGCGCTCCTCACGGAGGGTCTTGAACCGGATCTTTTTACACGGAAGCGTGACGCCGGGCGTCCTCCTGCGACCTGCTGTCAGTTCCAGAGACCGCTTTGGAAACATGAGTTAGAAAAGCAGAAAGGTTGTCTGCCTAAACCAAGCGTAGGCGACTGTGCTGATGTCCACACTCCTGGCGCCTTATGTACATAAGACACCTATAAAAAAAAAAATTAAACAAATAAATAAGGGGATATACAAGGAGGCCAGCCATAGCTGACACTTTTTGCCGATTCCTGTTACAGCATGTTCCTGACACTCTGGGGTGAGGAGAAACAGCCGCAAGAGCATCAGTATTCATGTAACATGTGTCAACAAGATCACCGTATTCCATCTTAATAACAAATGACATGGCACCTAACCCTTTGTTTTTTAATAGCTTACCAGGAATAATGTTCTTTGTCTATCTGCAAGAAAAGTGCCGCAGCGTAAAACAGATTTAAAGGTGGGATTCCGTTCCTGGACAAAGTATGGAGTCCTCTGTAAGTTAAGTTGCTCCTTAACTACAGCATCACCAGCTGTATCTTGGCAATAACTTAACGCACCCAAAGCCTATCTAATGTGGCAGGGGGAATGAGTAGAGAGAAGCAAATGCACTATGAAGAGATAGGGTTAATAAAAAAAAAAAAAGTTCATTACCTGATAGATAACAATCTGTGGGGTAAGCGGGGGGGCAGTCATTGCAGGTATATTTACTTTCCCGGAGGGGGTGTGGCCACCTGCCACTGCAGGCACCATGTGACCAATCTCAGCAGCTGTCTCCTGATCCCCATAATTATGATTAATAACATGGCAACCCTGTATATGAGATTCATAGCACTGCCAAAACTAGCTTGGCTGCGGTGACACGTTGCGTTTGGGATCTTGGCAAAGTTTCCGGCTTTCCTGTTTTCTGCTGCAAAACTCTTGTCACCAACCTTGGGAGACGACCGAAAGTTCACAGCCATATCTGTGACAGAGCGACCCCCATTTTCCCCTCCTCCGCCACTGACAAGATGCCGAAGATGATGACAGCTTGAAGGAAGGGAAAATTGCTGTTTTTCCCTCCTTCTCTTCAGAAGAAGACTTGTTTTAACCCGTGTGACTTTTCAAGGAGGTGGTCCATTAAGTCAGTTTTTTTTCAACAGTTTTCCATATAACAACTTGTTAGAGAACTGTGGGGCAGGAGTTGTTTATAGTTTGCTTCCATAAGATCATCTCCACTTCAATACTGCTGAATGTTAAAAATGTTAAATGTTAAAAAAAAGCTAATATCTAAAAATCGATTCCTTGGAAAAAAATGTAGGATGTTCTACCAGATTTTTCATAGAAATCAATAAACAAGCCCCCCGCAACTTTGTAACGATAGAAAAAAAAAGCAGCATGGTCTGACCGACTGCTTTAAACAACTGGAAAATCTTTTATAACCTTTATTTCTTCTTTCATGAACCAAATAAATCTAAAGATTCCAAACTCTCAGGACTTAGTCATGCATCAATTCCAGCAGTCTGACAAGAAAGGTTACCAGCAGACTGTGGATACAGTCGATGTTCAATCCATGGGACAGCGAAGAGCCCTGAAATTATGTGCACATTTTAAAACTGTACAATAATAAATTCAGCAATTTGCGATATCCATTCTAGAGACGAGAGAATAATAGATTATTGTCTATAAGACGGGTACCATAATGGCCACGGGCTGAAATTCAGTTTTTAATTAAATGTGATTCTGCCATTTAAATGTGATTCTGCCATTTAAATGTGATTCTCCAATTGAGTTTCTTGTTATCTATAATCATTTGGGGAGGTGTTGGGTGCATGTGGGGGTCCATGAGTGTGGGGCTCTCAGGTTTAAGGGAATGGAGTTTCATTATGCTGATGTCATAAAGGGCAGTAAACACCAGTCATCAAAGCCACCACCAGGGGTGTCTCCAAAACACAGTGCAAGCTTTCACTACTACCACCACTGCAATGGATCAGAACCAATGCACATCTGGTGTCATGGTTCGAAACTCTTTTGGAACGCATGTAAACAGAAACGATGAAGTGGTTGGCTCTTTTTAGCAGAGGCCCCTGCGTTTCAGCCTGGGTAAACCCGTGCATTACACATGGGCATAGGTTCTTGGAAGCAAATTGTCACAAAGGTCCCAGATCTTGTGGAAAGTTTATCCGGAACGACGCGATGGAGCATTAGATCAGCCAGAGACAGATATGTGAACGTCATCGACCGTCTATCTCCAATCACATCTCTTAGGCTGCCTGGCGACACATCTGTGGATGTTGTGGTTGGTCGTGCTGCAGCAGATAGCACGAGGAGGATCCGGCCTCGCGCCAACGGTTTGGGGTGCCTGAACAAAAGCCCATCCCACTCTCGAATGTGAAAATTATTCGTAATTATAATCCAAGCAACCTCACAAGTGCTAATTCCCAAATAAGTACCTCAAGACGCTCGCTCAAATTGGAACCTGAATTATACTAATGTACAAATGAATTACCGCTCCACGGGTGGGGATGTGTACTTTGCACCTGTGTTAATTAAAGAATTAAACAATCGCTTTGTTGATGTTGTTGACAGAGCAGCAGGCCGCGTTGTGATTAAGAAGTGGGAAGGTTTTGCGATTAAACCCTGAAAGGGGCCCCGCTGTGCCGCTGAGCGCAGTACTTAACCTAAACTATAAAGGAACATCCCATGCCGGTTGCTTAGAGATGTGCTTTGGTTACCCGGAGACCTGCGTTAGTTCCCAGGCTGTTCATCAAGGGCTCTGATTAAGCAGTAGCAAACAGACAATCTGAAATGGGGAGAGAGAAGCGAAAACCGAATGAATAAATTCTGGATGGTATCCATGAAGGTGTTAACGGGCTAAAGTAAACAGGTATGCTCACATGTAGACATACTACCGTGCATGTTAGACAGAAAACACACGTGCTGGACAAAGCATTGGGACACACCTAGACAGGTATGTGCAGCCTGTTTGGGGAAGGCGACAGCCCAGGCTATCCATCATTCACCAGCCTGGGGGAAGGGGTGGGGAGTCTGGGGGGGGGGTTGCAGCGTAATGACAGGGAAGCTCAACACGGCACCTTCTAGCCCATTCTGCTTCCAGATAACCCCCCCCCCATACCCCCCGCCCCGGCCACAAATGAGCTGTAATGACAGGTTCCGGATGGTCGCATATATTCCTGTGTGAGTGATATCAGAGAGCAGGGGCACTTTTTACATGCTTCCTGCTTTGAGAGGCAGCCGAGTTAAAACAACAATTATATCGTCAGAAAAAAATCACTATAGGAAACAGTAGCTTTAATCGGCGACTCTTCCCTGTACGCCGCCCGCGTTTCAGCGTGCGTGTGGGTATTCCTACAGGATGTCACTTCCCATAAACGAGGCACGCCTCCAGAGCTTTGACGACGCTGTGCCAGGGGACGACGGGACCATCAGTGATGACTCTTTTGAGGCTCTCTATAACATACCTGAGGCCCAGCAGAGAATTTTCTTTTGCATATTTTGAGTTTCATTACTGTGCAAAAGTCTTACGGAGTCTTAGAAAAATGATGCTTAAATGATCGTCATATTGGTGTAAAACTCTGATACTGTGCCTGTCGTAGTGTGTCAGCTTAGCTATTTCAGTGTCTCTCCTAAAATCAGGCCAGTATTTGCAACTGTAATTTTTGAGTTTACCATATAAATACCTCACTGAGTTATTTAACCTACTAAGCTGACTAACTGAACTGGTGGTCAATTTTAACAATAACATAGAATGGCTGAGGTGCCCCTGAGGAGAGGTTTGGGAACCAAAGCTGTGTTCATCTAGCCATCCAGCAAGGTGTCAGTAACTTCTTGAGGAACAGACAAATTCTTGTTAGTTTTTTATTGTGTTACTGTTACTCTGCATATGTTCTGATGTTAAACTGTGTTTTGTCTGAGCAAATATATACGTAATACCCAGATAAATAGCCCTAAACATTATCTTTGACTGCCTAAGACCGTTGCACTGTACTGCATGTGTGTGGAGTTCTGTATGTGCATCAGTAGGTTTGTGTGTGTGTGTGTCTGTGGTGTGTGTGTGTGTGTGTGTGTGTGTGTGTGTGTAGCGCAGCATAAAGGAGAAAAAACGTCACTGATGGGCAGCAAACACCATTCCTTCTCATGCTCAGCGGCCCCCACCCCCTCACCCTGCCCCCACAAAAGAACCTCACATGGCTGTAACAGCACCTCAAAAAAAAACAACCTCTTCTCCATATTCACGCAGGAAAACACAGACACATGTACGGAGGTCAGAATTACACTCTCCACCGCTCCCAAAAGATCAGAGCTCAGGAGAGGACAGTGGTCCTGGGAAGCCTTTGCAGATCTCTCTGTCTGCTCTCTCTCCATGTACAATGACCAGGCTACTCCAGGCAGTCATTTCCTACCTACTTACCCTTCCCTGTGAGTACCGAGACCGTTTGCCGTTTAACGAGGGAGGGTTTTGTCCAAGTTACCGGACTGCAAGCCCAGCTCAGTGATGCCAGTGTGCTCTTATCAGCACGGAACCAGACGATCATCCTGCGGCATGTCATTTGTTTTCAAATGGCCGATCGGGTTACAGATGCTCCACGCGTGAGGTGAGTTTCTCGGTGGGGCATAAAGCTGCCCTGTCTGCCAGTGGTTTTGGGTAATTCTTCGCCCCCCGCTCGCTTTCTCTCCGTCAAACCAGCATCCCGGACCCCAAGCGGAATCGAATTCCCTCCCAGGCAGGATAACAATGGAACAGAAACACACCTCTTCACAAAAGCGCGTTTGTTCCGATCCGCGTCTCGTTCGGTGACCCCCGTGCAGCATGCAAGCAAAAGCCGCCTGATTGTCTGTGCGATCCCCTCCCCCCCTCCATCGTTCACTGAAGGTGAGACTCGCCCCGAGGCTGTGGCTGCAGATAAGCCCTGCATTTTGCATCCCCCCCACCTCACAGGAGTCAGACGTGTCCCTGCGTTTGAACTCCGCGGACGGCTCAGATTACACATGATAATCTCACGCCTGGAGCGCAGCGCCTGCACACAGGCATCGGACTCACGTCTCCAAACAAACCGCATGAGTAAACGTACTGGAGGTCAAAGGTCACAGGAAACCACTCAGGTGGGGGATGTCAACCATGATGCCAGGCTTGGCCTTTGCGTACTTATAACAAGTTATATTTTATTCATGCACAATATAACTTTGGAATGGGAAGAGAAATATTCGGGGGGTGGGAGGGCATCAAATGCAAGAACCGAGGGTCCACAGTAGATGTGGAGGGGGGGTGCGACTAGGCGGATGTGCTGTCTGTGGATGTGGGCTGGGCTTTGGATGTGACAAGCCAGTCATTAGCTTAGTAAGCACATGTCCATGGTGGGCAGATTTTGCTGACTTGACAGCAGGCAGCCTGTTGTTATCCTGGACTATTAGTGTTGACATACCAGGGTTGGCTAACCCTCTCAGTAGCCATGTCAATGCATGAAATTTCTTTGGGGTTTCAGCAGACATGATGGTGCCATTGGTTGGCACTGTTGCCTCACACCTCTGGGACCTGGATTCAAGTCTCTGCCAGGGTTCCATGCGTGTGGAGTTTGCATGTTCTCCCTGTGTTGTCATGGGGTTCTCACCAAGTGTAACCGGTTCCCCCCCCCCCACAGTTCAGAAACATGCTGAGGTTAATTGGAGTTACCAAATTGCCCATAGGTGAGCATGTGAATGGAG
This sequence comes from Paramormyrops kingsleyae, assembly GCF_048594095.1. Classification (NCBI taxonomy): domain Eukaryota; kingdom Metazoa; phylum Chordata; class Actinopteri; order Osteoglossiformes; family Mormyridae; genus Paramormyrops; species Paramormyrops kingsleyae. The sequence continues at coordinate 13,475,178 of NC_132814.1, read as the reverse complement.
TGTGAGTGTATAGGACAAGCGATTACAGAAGATGGATGTTTGCTTACTTACTATGTACTTATGTAATATAAAATGAATTTGTATTAAATGACAAAATCGAGAACGCAGCGACAGAAAGTCCATGGAGTAACTGGGAGTTAGGCGCTTTGCTCAGGGGTGAAAGGTAATATCACTCTGCCAACTCTGGGTCCTGAATCAACCACCTTCTGATCATAGGCACAAGAACCCAACCTGCTGAGCTGCACACCACGAATTCTGCAGTAAACACGCTCATTTATTTGGTGAGCTGGTAATCATTCCTACATATTATGCGTTTGGGTTGTAGAAGCTCAGCATAAGCACACAGTGAGATAAAAGGGGCAGAGCTGTGAAGCCAAAAAATTCTAACTTTTCTGCTGATGAATCCAGATACATCCTGGATGACTTCCAGGATGTGACAGCAGAAGCCACCGACTCATTTTGTAAGCCCTGCTAATGACCTCTTGAAATGTGTGGAAGACAATAGGCTGGAACAGAACCCTGGCAGGCAGTATGGATGCTGAACACATTTCAGTGTGAAAAGACCCCCAGAAGGGAGAGACATCAACATCCACCTCATGGCCAACCCTAGCTTGCGAGTCAGTGCTATACTACATAAGATATTCAGCTGACAAGGGCTTGGTAACAATGCACCCTTCTCTGAGCTCTTGTGGTTTCATGACCAAGTTTTCTGAGGTTCACCTTCCCCAACGGCGCCTACGTTTTAGCTGAAACAGCCCAGGAACACCCCCCTGAGGAACACCGCTCCAGGCTGCTTCTGAACAAAAAGGCAGGCTGGAAGGTGAGCTCCAGGCACTTGATAACAGCCATACAGAGCCAGGATACTGCTGCTGATCCCACTGATTCCTGCACCTCTCCTTATTGAGCTGTAATGCTCACCTTCAGCTAATGGGGCGAAAAAAAACCATAGGGCGAACAAGTTTATAAATGGGCGATTCTGCCAATGTTTCCATTTGACAGTGAAGTACGCGTAGTTCCATCAAAAAAAGAAAATCATCGTTTCCCTGGAGACACGCTTTGAGTCTTTGGGAATTACTTTAGTTTTCCCCTCTTTTCTTTCAAACGCATTCTCTTGCTCTCTTTCACACCTCATAAATCAATTTCGGAGCAAAGCTTTCAAGAGGCTGTATGAGTCAGACGACTCCGTTTCTGTCCATAGGGGTCCTACAGAAGAATCTTGATGCCCCAACCGATCTCCATGGAATAAAATATATATTTCATACAAACATAAAAGAACAAAGAGCCAACTTTCAAGAAGAAGGGCTTTGTTTAGGATACAGGAGTGGAAAATATTGCAGAAGCACAATAACAGACTAAAGCCCAGGTCCTTACCGTCGTCCTGGTCGGGCAGGATGTTGACACGGGCGCTAGGGTACTCCGAGCCCAGTCGCCCTCCCAAGGGCATGCTGAGCGTGACGTTGAAGTTCTCTTCTTCTTCGTACAACGAATCGTCGATGATGACAACACGGCAGGCCTTCTCCGCCTCACCTTTGTCGAAGCGCAGCACGCTGATGTGTTCCTCAGGACGCGAGATGTAGTCGGAGTAGGAGAGGACTGTGGTGGGGACGGTGCCTGTGGCTGTACCTGGGAACATGAAGAAGGGTACAGACTGCAAATCAGCATGGGGGGTAGAGCAGGAATGGGGTGTCGGGGTAGCCCAAGGACAAGGCTGGACAGGAGACTTCATGGTCTTGGAGTAAAACTTTTCAACTTTGGTCTCCGAGGCATGATGCACCTTAGAGTTTGACCAGCCAACTGTAATAGCATTAAAATCACAACCAGCCCTGACAAGAGGCTCCTGAGAAGGTGGTGAAAGAGCACGCGACACCAGACTTGACCGACAAGGAACCGGATTCAGGAATGACAGCTTGCTTCCTAAATGCAGCAGTAACAACAGAGGTAGTCTGGGATGTCCTTGGCCTTTTCACAAACGACATGCAAGAAATTTTGAGGTGGCGGAGTTGGTGAATTTTACATGCGCTGCTCAATAGGACCTGAAAAAAGGCAGCAGGGATCCTGAATGGCAGAGGGCTGGGTGTATTTCTTGATCACTGTGCCCTGTGTGATATCCCCACATAGAGACTGGTGGTGTTTGGTGCACTGATTGACATTAACTCACCTTGCTGAGTGTAGCAGATTACCATGAGTTCTTGGCTGATGTCTCCACTTCGCTTCACGGGTATAAACAGCTCACCAACATCCTCCTCAATGGCGTAGCTGGACTGGGGGATGAAGACCGTGGACTCTGTCAAGGGAGAATTGGATAGCAGAGTACAGGCTGTTGAGTAATAAACAAGCTTGCATTACTAATTATCTTAGTGGACACATGTCCAACGGAGAGAATCATCATTAAGTATGACCCATTTTTATAAACAGACATCTACTGAAGAAATGTGGACCTATGGTGTGCAACCACAGGTCATGAACTTTAGGGCTCAGCTTCCTCAACCTTCGGGTCACCTGTCGCCCTCCATCATTTGGAGAATCAGTTGTAGCACATTCTACATCACCTCATATATATGTTTCCACCTGCAGGAGGTTGTAGACACTAATACTTGAAAATATCTGGAGCCATGAGGTACACAAACACAAAGTTTGTAGAACCTGGAGATGATTGAAGGAGAACGTTTCAGTGGGTGAGAGGACAATCCATCAAAGCCAAACTCATGGGGACCTACCAACGTCTTAAGAACGACAGCATGGGAAACGGACACAGTTTACGACGGGCACGCTGGGACCAATAAGACAATGACGGGCCTCATCCTGCTTTCTTGTTCCACTTCCTTTGTTCACTGGGAGTTCAAATTCGTCTAATCTCCTTCGCTGTGTCCCAAACTCACTCCCGCACAGAACTCACTGCGACACTCACTGCCAGCTGGGACAGCTTCCTCATGTAAATAAGACAGATAGTATAGGGAGGTCCAGTTCTTGATGAAAACTTATTGGAGGGTGACACGAAATATATGAATCATTTCCAGATCCTATTCCTGGCCGTGGTCTAATTTCCGGGATGGAAAAAGCAATAGACATCATTCTTTACATACTGATACATTTTCATATTACATATTTACACTGAATTCAGATTGTATTCTTTATTTGTATTCCTATAATTATTCTTACTCATTCAGAATGTAAAACAAAGCACACAATATAAATATTCAAGAATAGTATTTGTATAACATTAGAGTACCGTGATAAAATTCTTTTTAGTTCTTTCTCTCTGTATGAGACACTTTATTCGGCTATTTATTGGCTTCTGGGAATCGGGAAAATGGTGAGTCAGTTGCAGATTCTTGTTGCAAACGTCTAGATCTGTCAGTGCTTCACTCGGATAGGCGGGTCAAGCCGAACGGATGAGGTGACAGCATCGGGAATGTTGGGAGGTCTTAGGTTTCAAAAGATTCCTTAGCGCTGCAACACTCCACACTCTACTCCATTCAAACCCAATCCCCCCCCACCCCGTGGGTCTTTCATGCTACAAAGCAAAATCCAGAGTAATCTCGATGCCACCGTGAGACGACGCTGCACCCTTGATGCAGAGCACCGATCCCGCGAGAGTTGGTGCACCAACTTTCGCCAAGACCGACTAGCGATTGTAAGACACGACCCGGTTTTGTTTTCATGGGCTCTCTTCTCAATTATGGTCGGCCATCCTAAAAGTTTGGATGTTTGTCTTAGCAGTTAAAATCCATGGGGGTGATGTGGAGAGCGTTCCTACAAATGAGGGGGTCTGACCCTCGCTATCGCTAACAGCAATATTCTCGCAAGCGGGGGCGCATGCCCGTTCGCCGACATCACGCCAGAGCTGAGCTTTCGCTGTCGACAGACACCCTGAGGTAACTGGGTCATATTAATCTCCACAGGCCAGGATTAAATAAACAAACTCTTGGCTATGGCTGAAATATTAATGCGAGAAAATAACTAAAAATAAATAACGCGCCAACACCGCTGTGGCTTCCTGCGAGGGGGAACGTCGCCTGGCGTGGCACGGCTGTCTGTTCCACACAGTGGGGGGACAGAAAAAACACGCTTGTGATAATTAATCCACGACTTCAAAAGGTGCAGCTGTGACTCGCGATGCTGGCCAGAACGCAGCCCCCCCTCCCCCCCCTCAGCCTCTCGGCTGTTAGCAGCTGGGGAGCGATTCCCTAGCACCGAACGTCCCACTAGCTGGTTTAAACAAACTCTCCCTTTAAGAACTTTTTAATCAGCTTTAGTGCTGGTCCAAGATCTTCAAAGTTTCTATGCAGAACCATCACAAATAACACATATAAAAAAAACATCTGCATGCAGAACCTGGAGGATTCTCCAGCGTGATACTCAGTCGTGAGAAAGACTCATGCCTCTAGTACTCAGTTGTGAGAAAGACTCGTGCCTCTAGTACTCAGTTGTGAGAAAGACTCGTGCCTCTAGTACTCGCACCCTCTTATCCCTGTATCAGAAACAATCATCCGCTGGGAAGGAGTCAGCGTTGTCGCCTCCATGACTTCTGTGTGGGTGCAGAGTTCAGTCGGGGGTAGCTTCTGGGTACTCAGTGTACACCAGAGTGACCAGTCGGTTCAGATTACTGGATTACTGACTTCCAGAGTTTGTTTAACGTACCCTTAATGGTGAGAAAGGAATGTGAAATGTTTAAATCATTTTCTGAATTCTTACACACATTCCACTAAATCACTTAATATTATACCGCGACACAGTTGAATTCTCGCATCTGATTGGTCAGAAGAGTGTAGATGAATTTTCTATAGCCGCATGCATAGTGCTGGCCAGGCGAATGACAGAAGTCAATCACAATCTTCAATTCTATTATCGCTACTTAAAATTCCAGATGTACAACAAAATTTAAAATGAACAGAACTTAAATTTAAATGTTTAATCATTGGCAAAATTAAGTGGGTTTTAATATCTTTAGGTACAAACATGTAAGCCAAATAAGTGGTACACCACGGTATAGACGGGTTAATGCACTCCAAACCGTGCATTATACGTTTATAAACACACTCCAGTGAGGCAACTGCTGCATGTCCAGGTGTTTCTTCACCTCCCCAGCTGAATGTTACCGCTGACACACCCTCCTGCAATCGGTAAGCTTTAATGCCAGCTGTTTAATGGATTGTCCACATTCCATTAAAGTGAATGACCCCCAGATTATTGAAGTTTGAGGCCCTTGGTTTAAAACTTTAAAGGCATAGGAGGGAAGGGGGGGGGGGGTTACTGACCATCCCTGGGGTCGACAATGTCCACGTTGGCCACGGATGGGACCTCCAGCACCCCCATGACTGGCTCCGACAGGATGATCTGGAAGTTCTCTGACTGCTCGAACTGGCCGTCCGCTAGGATGCGCACACGCCACGTAGCTGCCGTCTGGCCCGGGTTGAACTGGACCTGCTTCTGCGACTTGCCCCGGAAGTCCTTGTCGCGCTCAGCCGTTCCGTCCCTGGTGCTGATGCCTTGTGGGAGCAGAGCGAGAAAGCTGCGTTTTTCCGAGGGATGCAAAGAGCTTCACTAATGCCTCTTAACACAATATTCAATTTTACAGGGATGTGCAAAGATAACAAAAACACATTTTAAACCGAATTAGAACTAATGTGTTTGTAGGCTCACTTTGTTTTGTTTGTCCTACATAAAAGTCACACAAAACACTATCTTCATATTCACTCAAAAGCCATAATTGATATATCCACAACATAAAATAGGACAAGATTCTGGTACAAACGTCTAAGCCTTAATTCTAATCAGTCTTTAATGGCGTTCAGTTTGTTGCAAAAAAAACAAACAAACAGGTAATAAGATCATAAGCGCAATTTTTCAAATATCAGAAAAAACAGCCATATGTTCTTATCTTCCAGTGGCACATTGATAAACTGGAGAGAACAACGAATAACATATTGTTCTGTTTTTAACATGATTAATATTTTATGGTGTGTACATTCTGTGCCCCCATACCAACCCCCCATCCGCAGTCTCTACGCCTGCAGAAACGAAACAAATGAACACAGGGAATAAAATCGATAGAAAGTAATGTGCGGATCTTCAAAGCAAACCCAGGAGACCGAAGGAAGCGACTCCCGCTTTTTGTTTCACTTCCCGCTGTGTGCAGGCGGTGCTCAGCCAATCAGGGCCTCCGGTCTGGGGGGGGGGGGTTTAAAGAACTTAAGCCGCGTCTGTGACTCCTGACAGACGGGCTCTCATTAGTGCGTGCGGCGCGGGAATCGGGACCGAACGGGACTTCTCGAATCGAGGGGCCGAGAGGAAAGACCGGGAAAGAGAAAAGGAGAGATAAAAAGCAGAAGACAGAGACCACAAAGCGGAGAAAGCTGCTTACCTGTGCAGCAATCCCTTCAAAGCCAATATCCCACCATCTGGACCAAGTTCCTCTCTCTCTATGCCAGCTAAACTTGAGCATATAACGAGGGTACAGTTTATATCGCGCAATACAAGCACCGGGCAGCCGTAGCACCAGAGTCCGGGTCAGTGCAGTGATGTCTGTGTGTCGCCGTGTTTCAGAACACTGTGACAGGCTGCCCTTGATGCCAAAGCAAGCCTCAGACAACTGAGGCATTGAAAGAGGACAATATGAATGAAGAGATACATAAGACACAGGCATTTGTTTTGAATAAGCAACAGGAACTATGCAAAAATCCAGCACTGCTGATTAGAAAAAGCATGCGTATGCGTGTATGCGTTCTTGCTTTACTGTGGCTGCGCATGTTCCCAAAGGGCAGTCTCAGTCCTTTCCTAGTCATGATGGTCATGAGCCACACTGATCAAAAAATGGTTGGATGAGGTTTCTGACTCCACATGGACGGCTGCTACAGCTGGTGCATGAATCGCGGGCTCACTTACGGCGCGCTCAAAAAGAGGATACAGAGATGGGTCACGAACATCACGCGGAAGTTCAAACACTTCCCAAAAAGAACGGCCAAGCCTTGGCAAAGATATGAGAAGTTTTTGTTTTATTTCACAATATGCAGAAGATAGCAGAGCTTATAACTGCAAATAAACTGTGGGTCAGGACTGAGGTCACAGCCGGGGGGGGGGTTGGGGGAAAGCTCCCTCCCCCTCCCCCCACGCACTGAGCTGGAGCGGAGGAAGATCAAACGAAGGAGCTGCAAGATTGGGTCAACGTGACCCAAGTCGGGGTAGAACAAGATACTCGCTCTTCCAAGGATTGCACAATTCCCCACGTTTCTGAATCGCAGGAACAAATTAATTGGGTGGCGCATCAGAGAGATTAGAGAGCGGCTCCAGATACAGATCTCATGAGATGCACAGGTGCAGACCGGTATTGTAGGAGTAGCTGTGTGTGTGTAGCGTACAGATCCACTCACTGACGAATGACGTCTCCCCCAGGAAGCCCCTGCGCTTCAGCAGCACCTCCAGGACCTTGGCGTCCTCGTCTACCACGTAGTGCTGCTTCTCCAGGGAGATCCACGCCCAGTTCAAGAGAAACTGCTGGTTTCTCAGCTGGTTGCCACCTGCACGGACACACGGGTTCACACACAGTCAGGTAGGTGTCTTGTTATGTGGCTTGGGATTCAGCGTTGGATGTTCAGTGTTACATCAGCACACCTGTAACCACTTATCCAGGATGAAGAAGGAGACTTGGGATGCAGAGCCTTGTATGAGCCTGAAATGTCAGCCTGAGTCCGACCCAGGCCAGAATATTATCATTCCTCAGCCCAATGGCAACTTTAATGATGTGATGTTGCAATGGCTTAAACTCAAACACACACAAACACACACACACACACACGTTTGTATTCATATCTCTGTGGGGACTCTCCATTCATTCCTATGGGAAAATCCCAACAATGACATTGGCATTTTTAGTTTTTAGATTGCAGTCACGGATTTTTATAAAATTGAGTTTCCCCTTGTGGTCCCCACAATGTCAAAATAACTCGTTTTTATTACATTGCGGAAACATGGTCTTACAGATGAATGCATTACTAGGCAATTGGTATCTTAGCACGTCCATCCATCCATCCCTTTTGTAAACCCTTGTCCTATTCAGAGTCACAGGGGACTGGAGTCTATCTCGGAAGTTATGGGCACAAGGCAGGGAACAGCCCAAGACGGGGCACCGACCCATCGTAGGGCACAGACACTCACCATTCACACTTGCACATCTTAACATAACAAAACCCAAAATAAAGTTGTGACGCTACAATGAGCACAAGCCCGACCCGAACCCAACTGTTCCAAGGAAAAATTGGCCCAAGTGCAACCCGAATCTGCCACTTCGCTTGGGACCCATGGGGCTTGCAGATCTGTATCGGGATGCCATTATACAAGATGTGCTCGTATGTCACATATTAACAGTAATGTAGAAACAACAAGAGTACCCAGTGGAAACCCACACAAACATGGAGAGAACATGTTCCGCCCAGAGACAGGAACCAAACTCAGCACCCTGGAGGCCTGAGGCCACAATGCACCCCCCCCCCTCCCCCCCACCGCATCACATATTTAACAATCAGTGCACGTATACCTTACGCACGCATTTTCAAAGAAGCGCAAAGATAAATGTTTAGCTCCCGCCTGACAGCCTGTACAAGATGACTGGGGTCCACTCAGCGTGCCCAACAAAGCCGAACTGAATCAGTCGGCGCTGTCCTGCGATAAAACAGGGGGCAGCTTTCACATTTTAAACACCGTGAGATATTGGTTTAGAGAAAGCCTGCTGCATCTGACAAAAGCATGTGTCAGTAACTTCACATTGTGGGGAAGGTTGGGGGGGGGGGGGGGCGGGGATGGGTGCTTAAGTCCATCCACTTTTCACGGTGAAAGATTACACTCAAACTGGAGCGCTGTGGAATGTTCTTGGGCTGTGGGCTGACCAGCAGCCTTCTTATCCAGGGCAAAGATTACATTTTCTCCCTCTGATCTGTGTGACTTTCTCCTGTTATAATTTACTGAAAGCGGATTGAACTGTGTCACCACAGTGAGAACGACACCAAAAGCAAAACACACTGATACTTTTCTCTTTATAGGCAATTCCTGTTGACTCCGACTTTAATGCAATGAATGATTCCTAATTTCACTCCTGGCAAAACAAAAAAAAAGATGCATATTTAAAAGCTTTTCAGCACCTCAGATCACAAAGGACAGTGAAACTGGATTAAAGTTCAGCGACCACTGTGACCATGAATAAATTAATGACTCAGAAAACTACAAAGCAAACTTGCCCAGACCAATGAGGTTAAACTGAGTAAAAGCGGGGAAGCAGACGCAGGCCGAGGATGGGGGCAAAGACAGCCGGGATGCTGGGCTATATTCCAACATGCCCCCCCAACCACCAGAACCCCTCCCCCAGATTTGTTGCAATCCTTTTCCTAATCAAATGACGGGCTGAGTCTTCCTTCTGTCATGTTAGTCGTTTCTGGTTTACCACCATGTTTCTTGTGTTTTACACAACGTGTTAATTTAAGTGACCTGTTTCAACCTACAGGGGACGTAGGGGATTATAATGATATTTGCTTCTTTTCTTCTCAAGACCGTGCTGGATGCAACCAGGAATGGGAAAGAAAAGCCTGTCTCCATGTCCTGGTGGTTAAAGGGAATACCAGAGCAGCAGAGGAGGCCTCCAGGAATTGCATACGTGAACAAAGACGGACTCTGAGGGCCAAACACTGCTTGGGAGTAACAGTCAACCCCGATGTATTTATCCAAACAGTGCTGGACTATGAACCAATGATATGTTTTGAATAGGTGAGTGACAGGGGAGAGGGCACTCCGGAGGCCAATCAGCATTCAGCTGGGGCCACTGCTCCTGTGACCCCGCCCCTGTATATGCATCTCGCAAGAGACCTGGTCCTCCGGTTCATCGGTTCGAGACTGGGAACCGGGTTCTCACTGAAGAAAGATAGAAATACACCCCCCACCTTCCTCTGGCCTTGTGCCTCTCCCGTCAAATCGCAGCTTGCGGGGTTACGGCCAAATCTGATAAAGCAGCAGAAGCGGCAGGACTTCGTCGCAATGACAGACCTGAGAGCGAGTCACCCACCTGCTTCTGCATCTTGCCCCCTGCTGGCAGAATACCACCGACAGAGACAAAGGAGCTCTCATAGCAAACGCACCCTTACCCTGACGTAACATTCACGCGCAAAGCCAGATTTCGCTGGTCGTTTATTAATCCCCATTGTTAGCGCCAGTCGCTCCTCCCCGCTGCTGTGTTTACAGCATTATTTATTGGCGAGACGCTTGCAAGAGGGACGATAATTTATACAGCACTTCGGGAACATTCATTGATTAAGATTAAGCTCTGCAGCATAACCTGCCTTTATGGGAACCTGTGTGCTTCAATGGTGGATTGCTTTTTAGCTTTGGATGCAATAATTAAGAGGTCAATATGATTTTATTTACTTATAATTATGTCAAAAACAGCTAACGTTATTTTTTGTCTGATAGAGCAGAAGAGGAGAGCAAAGACAATCCTTTTACAGGGTCAGTTGCTGTATGGACTTTTAACACACTTCACCGACTAACCCCAGCAATATGTCTGTCCACTTCTGCTAGCTTAAGTCTCTTAGCAACAGCTGACGCTCATGAAACATATCATAATAAAAGTGCACAGATTAATGAGTAAATATCTAGCAGATCTGATTTAACGATTGTCCCCAATCTCCCCTACTGGGTTCTAAGAGGTCTGTTTTAACCTGAGTGTTCCTCTGACCTAGGTCTCAGCCTTGTGCCAATAACACAACTCCGCTGCCATGCTTGGCTTTTCCTCCCGGCCCCCACATGGCTCCCCCATCCTCTAATGTGGCTGCTTAAGGATCAGAGGGTGATTTTTTTAAGGTGGTGTGGGATAACTCATGCAAAGGAGTCAACTTAATTATTAGCCAATGATATGTTTTGAATCATTGAGTGACAAGGGCGGGGGCCAATCAGCTTTCAGCCCAGCCCCTGTATACACCCCTACTCAGTTTGCCTAAGGTGGAAAGGACTGCCTTATTAGGAACGTAAAGCTGCCTTCCCCGTGTGACAAGCTGACTCATGCCAGATGGGTGGGGAAGAGGGGGCAGTAATGAGTAACACCATTAGCACCAGCAGGAAGGAAATGGATGTACCTGATGGGAAAAGTTGACAAAAATAACACGTGCATGAAAAGTAATCATATAGCCACACCCCCCATGAATGCAGTCGCTCAGTCGAAATCCACAGGAAAGTATGAACGATTTGCTTGGTTGATCCTTTCGTTCAAAGCGACTCCCACAGCTCAGAAGCAATTTTTCACAGCAAGATACTAAACTGAATCATTGCCATTTAAAAAAATGTCTACCAGGGGTTCATGTTCAGGGTACCCAGCCTTACATCGGCGTTGGGGCTCTGGATATCGTCGGCCTTGATTGGATGACCAGATTTAGCAAGGCAGACATCAGCAGTCTCCCTGCCAAGCTCTGAGCTATGGTATTTTAAAATTTACTTATTTGCAGAAGCTTTTGTCCAAAGCAACACACAATTGAGAGAGCAAGATCAGCCAGTCCCTGGAGCTATTGGGGTTAAGGCCCTTGCTTAAGGGCCCAACGGTGACATCACTCTGTCAAACATTGGAATTTGAACCGACAACCTTCCAACCATGGTTACACACTGCCCCATGGGCCCAGATCCTTCACAGCATCACCCCCCCATCCCCCAGATGGCTGACCCATGTTCACAAACGGCACACAGCCTGCTGATGCGAACATACGCTCCAGGGAGCGGCAGCGGAGGATGGGTTTTTTTTTAGGTCCGGCTGCATCGATCCAACTTGCTGGGAAACATCTTCCCCCCGATCGGGATGATAAACACAGGCTGACCTTTCCCATTAAACTCTGAAAAAGGCTGAATTTGGGGGGTTTTCAAACAACTCTAGGCTGGAATCCTGACCCTAAAATCAGCATGATTCATATTCTCAAGTGAGACATGAAATGATGCTGAATTTGCCATTTTTACAGCTAAAGGTACATGGGAATGCTTCTTTGCACATATCCCATCATGCTCTCCTTCGTACATACACACACGACTTTGGGGTCCGAGCACAAGGTCAGCCCATTTATGGAGGGGCTCTGGGGCATTTTGGGGGTGGAGTTAATAGCCTTGGTCAAACACACACGACTATTTGGCCAAGGATGGGATTTGAACTAGCAACCTTCTGACATAGCCACAGAAGCCTAAGCCAGGGAACCACGCACCATCCCCTTTGAAAGGTATTCCTTTATCGTTTGTATCCCCAGGCCATGCTATGCAGGCTGTTGCTCTTCATCACGGTAATTAACGTTAACTAACCCTTGACCTAATTTATTAAGCGTGACCATTCTTTCACAACGCCACTGCAAAGCTTTGAACAAGTAACCACTTAAACCCAAAGCAGAACCTCCCGTTTAACCACTACATGACCTACTCGGGCTCGCTAAATGGACCGTGTGCTTTCCGCATGTGGAGAATTTCTCCGAATCGAGATAAGAGGGAGGGGGAGGCCACTTCAAATATGCGGGAGGAAGAAAAGAGAGGAGAGTTAATTATTAAGTGCTGTTGTTTCACGGACGCCCTGGACCACAGCGTTCTGAAACAGCAGTAGGACGCGGACCGCGAGCAAACGCACTCCCTGCAGGAGGGCCACAGTGGGCTGCACATCAGAGTATTTTTAGATAACACAGTTGCTTAGTTCACAATTTTAAATACCTCGCCACTCGCTTGCAATTTAGCAATTTAAGCGGCTTTGTAGTTTTACAAAGGCAGGTGACACCTGAATATCTCGTCCCATCCCAGGATGCGGATCTGAACAGTAAGTGAATGGTGTGGATGCAGGGTCTAGTTTCTCTCTTCCTACCATTTAGCTTGGCTACCCTATGAACCAGGGTGTCTATGATCAGAAGGACACAGGTTCAAATCCCAGGGTCAACAAAGTCATTTCACCGTTGGGCTCTTGAGCAAGACCCTTAATGTCAAATCGCCGCAGGGACTGTTGGACCCTGCATTCACCAAAAATGTACATCGCTTTGGCTTTAAGTGTCTGCAAAATAAATAAAACGTAAAAGCATCCACCTTCCTTGGAGGCTGCTTGGCATTAGAAGATGCATTAGAAGACGCATTAGAAGTCCTTTTGTTTGAAATTATGTTTCCTTATCAACTGTCCCGTTTCTAGAAATCTACAGCATGAATTTTCCTGTTCGATCTCCATAGAAGCCACAGAAAGACAACAGGCAGGAATGAATAATGTGCAAAAACACACATACACAGCACATGCAAAACGATTTAAAAGGCCCCAGCTTATCGTAATTGCCAGTATTCGCTTTGGGACAGCCACAAACAACAATATCATGCTTTCAGATGTTGATCTCTTAATTTCAGTTTGGGCCACCCAAATTAAAACAAATTACTTCATTATATAACATGGATTTGCATAAAGATATCAACATAAAACCTTTAAACATTTGAAACATTTTCGTCTGTGCAGTTAATAGTGAGAAACCCTTTCTTTCCCTTACAGTGAATTTCTTTTGTTATGACTCTGCGCTTTAAATACTTCTGTTCTGTACTTTGATGACCAGGCTTTTGAAACCAGGCCAGGAGAACAGAGACAACAAGAGAGAGGAGCGTATTTCAGCTGTCTCAGGGAGGGGACTGTTTAATGAATCCCATCACTCTGTTCTTTTCTGTATGCCATGGGGGGGGGGGGGGGGGGGGGACTGACGGTTGTTAGAAACTGCCAGAGCATGGTGCAGTGGGGGGTTCTCATTCTGTGCAGCAAAAGGCCGTTATTTGGGTGCTCTTCAGAATGCTGAATTAAAGCTGCCATGAGTGCAGTCACTGGTGCTCAAACGTGCAGGCACACAGACGGACGGATGGACAGACAGACGAATGGATGGACAGACAGGTGAATAGACAGACAGACGTTTGTATTCATATCTTTGTGGCTTCCGTCCATTCATTTCTATGGGAAAAACTCTAATCCCAACATAACGAGCTTAACCCCTACCCGGCCCTAACCTTAACCACGAGTAACCAAACAAAATACAAGACTTTTGGCATTTTTAGTTTTTCGATTGCAGTCACAGATTTTATAAACCTGAGTTTCCCCTGAAATTAAGAGATATTGTTGTTTTTGGCTGTCCCAAAGCGAAGACTGGCAATTACAATAAGTGGGGGCCTTTTAAATCGCTTTGCATGTTAAGAATGTGTTGTGTATGTGTGTTTTTGCACATTATTTATTCCTGTCTGTTGTCAAAGATGTTAGCTGCCAAGTGAGCAAGAATCTAAGGGGTAGAGGGTCTGAGAGAACCGGGTGACCGGGTTGTGAGACGATCATTTCCCATCCCAGTATTTCACAGGTACTGTTATCCCATTCAGGATATTTCCAGCCTCAGCTCTGGGCTTCCCAGTACAGCCTCTGGGTTTGCGTTGAACCTCAATCAGATAAGCACTTATGAAAAATGAATGGGTAAAACGATCAATGCTGTTGAGATTTCTAGAGACTGGTGCTTGATGTCTCACTGTTTTGCACGAGTGAGCTTCACTGTGTTTGCACTGTTTTACGGCTCACCATTGTGTTTTCAGATTTCCATAGACAGAGTCAGAGTCAGACCCCAAAGCGAGTGCTGAACTGTTTGCCATCATGATCTACACCTCTGCCATGATGTCATCAAAGGTCACCAAGGTCCTTTCTGCATAGGGGTGACACACAGGACTCTGGGAATGAACTGCCCCGTAGCTTTGAAGATTGGCCTTTGTTTTGTGTGTGTGTGTGTGTGGGGGGGGGGGGGGGTAGTCAGGAAGTTTTCATGCTGGCGTTCATGACAGGATCAAATCGGGAATTTCTACTCTGCCACCCGGACCCATGCCAGCCGTCATCTTCTCTCTGAAGCCCGTGTCATGAAAGTTGAAAAAAAAAACACAGATCTGACATGCCCCTTTCACATAATTCCATCCTTATGTGCCAGATTTGTTCCTGGAAAAAAAAAACTGGCCAGACAGTCCCATATGTCTTTGAAAACAGATGTGAGTTTAACCCCACTGGCGTGTTAATGTACCCACAAGCCCTGGCCCCCCATGACCACCCTCACCTTCTGATTGCCGATCACCCTTACAAGGTTGTTGTGGAAACCGTCAAAAAAAGATGCTGTTTTCAGGGGGGGAGGGACACAAAAGCAGGAGGGGAGAGATGGTGTGGAATCCAACACTGGCCCTTTTATCTGTGGCCTGAATCCCGTGGGCAAAGTGGACGGAGGAACACAGGTGTGAGGCATTGGGACCCGCAGTAGCAGGGTCTGGCCTGCAGGGGGCAAGGGGGGAGGGCTTCACGTCAAAATAAGTCACTGTTATCGTATGGGAGCAGTCCAAGTCAGAGGTACATGCAGAACCACAGGCGGGGGTGGGGGGGGGTACCTTAACAAACTGTCAGGCTAAGCTACCAGGAATCAAAAGAGAGAAAGTCTTGCAAGAGGGACTTTTAAATCTCTCTAACCACACTGGGGTCCTCAACCCCATCTTTAGAGAGGTTCGGTCAGCTACAGTACTTCTGAGTGCGTGCCGCTTTCAACTAAATGCATCAGCAAAAGGCTGAAAAAACACAAATCTATGCTTCATATGTTGCACGTTTCTTAGATCATTTTTTAAAAATCCATTTCCAGTTGAATGATCTGTACTGTGGTTAGTTTTCCAACTGAAAATGAATTCCCCCGGGAAAATAAATTGCGTAATTTTGGCTGTAATCCTCTTAGCTGTTCCCAGTAGTATTGGCTCTGACGAGATTCCGCTGTCTGTCTTCAGCTGGGGAACTTCCCCCCGTCTCCTCCCTCGCCACCGAACTTGGCTTCATCAGGATCTCTCTCTGGTTCGGGCACTGAAGGTCTTTCGAGGAGATGAAGCCAACCTCAACAGTTAAGCCAGCAGATTGAGCTGTGGTTCTGGCCAGAAGTTCCAAGCTCATTTTTTTTTTAAATGTATTGGTCCTCATTTGGTGGCTGTCACAGGTGAGGCAGCTATTGAGAGAGCTGTGTGCCCGAGATCAATCTTCTCACAAATGGTGCCAGGCTGGTCCGGTGACCCACTTTGTTTATGAAATGGGTTATATATATCATACTACTCAGCTCAATTTAAGCACTTTTCACAAAGGAAAAAGAGTTCGGACTACTATATACCTCTCACTTGATAAACTTCCCTTAAAACAATAACTTAGCTGTTGCTAATATAAGGCGTCTCCTTGACATCATCTGGGTGACCTTAGTGTCCAATGATGAGCCTCAACTAGCTACATTTGTGGCCCTTTTGGCGTTAGCATAAGATTGTCATGGTTTCGAGAGACGCAAGAAGGGTACTAATGCTCAGAAGTGGAAAGTTCAGATAATCCAGACCAATGTTTTGTTGCAACCTACCAGCTGAGCACTCTGTGACTGTGACTCTTTATACTCAACTGGATGGATGAACCAAAACCTGGGTCTGGATTTGTACTTTCTGGACCAGAACTTTCCAGCTCTGCTGATGCTACCAGACGCTGCACTCCTGGTCAGCTAGTGGCCAGAGATTCACACCACCCACAGTAAGTATCAACTGGAATGGACAAATCAGGCAGAAGACAATGTCCACATGCTCAGAAACAATACCACTGTCCCCAACATCCCCTCAGCAGAGTTCGATGAGGTTGTGAAGCAGGAAAAACAGGAAAAGTATCGATGCCATTCAACTGCTGACTTTTTTAAACCCATGGACCAATAATCAAGTGGATTCTCGATGAGGCACAAATGGCCAGACCCAAGTGGTCTTTGGGGACATAAACAGTCAAACAGACAGACAGACAGACAGATAGACTGATAGACAGACAAATTAATCCCAAGACCCAGTGCACAGAAGGTAGAAGAAGGAGAGCAGCAAGCAGCAGAATGGGTGTACTCAATCATCACAACAACGAACATGCCTCTGGGAGACCTGAACATCTGGACAAAAGGTAGAAAACTCTTAGGAATGTTGTCTATATGGTTGCCAGGAGTTGACATGGACTTAACAGCTTGTAATAGCAATAATAACCCTGTCCCAGCCCCCTCCCCCGATATTTACCTCTGAAAGGATGCTTGCAGGATCAGCTTAACCCTGTGGCTTTTAGCACAACTTAGTCTCCCACTTAGTCCATCAGGTGGGCAGCACTCTGCTGCAGATGAGGATGAACCCTCCCCTCATTTAGGGCCCCTTCCCATAATCCCTCCATTCTCTGGGGAAAGATGCCATGAACCTTAATCCATAATGTCCCAAATCATTCACTTAAACAAGAAAACAGAAAAAAAACAAACTGTAGAGAACTGAATTCAACGCCTCTTTAATGTAAAATAACATAGTAGCCTTGTCAAGCTAAGATGATCTCATCTCCTAGCTATTTTCCAGAGGTGGAGATTTCAGGTCCAGAGAGTACAAATCCAGTCCAAGATTTTGTTTCAACCAACCAGTTGAGTACTCTGTGACTGTGACTCAACTGCACCTGAAATCTCCGCCTCTGTTATTTTCATTGCGAAGACATCAGAAATAATACCTCCTTTCAGATCATGGACTGAGAGAGAACTTTCTTGTGTCCCGTTAGACTGACCAAGGTCCTTCAAAGCTCTCGCTACATGATTGGGAACAAGAATCCTGAAACCAAAAAGCGTGCTGCCAACACCCTCACTTCTGAAGCACTTCTTTCAAGAGTCTGCGTGTCTGACTCTCTATCTTCACATGGACTCTTTGTTTCAACTCTCCATAGCTCTTCAGACATGGCAGTCTATCATCCCCAGGCAGTCCAACATGAGAAGCACTTACAAATATGTCCAAAAATTAGATTTTCCACATAATAACAGAATATAACAAGATAAGAACTCGTTGAACAGAAAACAAAGGCTTCCGGTACATTCTATGGAGTTCCCCAGCCTTCCTGGCACCACCACCCCTCGTCCGTGACCTCATTAAGCATTAAGGAAATTACCTGGCCGCCCACGTTCCTGGTTGACTCCCAAACTTAAACCTTTTCCCTCAAACCTCTCAAGCATCAAACACAAACAGTCATTGTTAATCCTTAGCTATGGCAGATGCCCTCCTCTCCGCGACTTGCTGAGTACACATGGCGGTGATGGCCTCTATTTGCCCTTTCACCCTAAAGGTCATTATTCAGTACCCAAAGCACCTACTGACCGCTGCCTCCGCCCCCCCCCCCCCACCCCACTCGTCATCTTAGTGAATTTTTTAATGGACTGTCTGGTTTGTTCTCTCTGAGAACAAAACAGCATTTGTTTTTTTTTCCCTCAGTTGAAAGCATGGCTTTCTGAGTGCTTCTGCGTTCACGCACTCTCTGGATGGCCTTAGACCTCCAAAGCTTTTAATCCGCTACGCCCTTCTTCTGAATCCAGGTTCCCCCCACACAAACACACACACACACACACACACACATACCCAGAAATACACATACATACAGAAATACATACATAAAGATACACAGAAAAACACACACACAGAAATACACACACGGCTAAGTTATTAGGGAAGCTACTTCTTCAATCAGCATCTTGGTTTTTTTGTTCTTTGGGGGAGGGGAGGGGGCACTGAAGACTGTGAGCCCCCAGCATCACATTTTTCCCTCTCCACTACCTCTCTTACACCAACCCCTCCCAGCTAAAAAATAACGGCAAGATGCTTGGGGGAAGGGGGGGGGAGGGGGGGCTAGTCCAGGGAAAAAACTAAACGGTCAGCAATTTAATAATCTTCCCTCAGCCACTTTGTTATCTGTCAGCGACGGCCTTACCTGCTATCTCAGAATACACAGGAGACGATCCAAATCAGCCTATTTAGGTGAGGATTAATAATTTATGGAGGATTAAATTCGGATACGTTCCGAGAAGAGGAAGATTCATAATATCGACATCAGGCGGGACAGGAAATAAGTCACAGCCCATTCCCGGCTCTGCAGAAGCTGCTTGTGTCACTGAGACGTGGCTGACGAATGAAGGGCTGACGGGCAGGGAAAGGGGGCCGTCTTCTCGAGAAGGCCAGCGCGTGAAAGTCAGCCACGTGAGAAGATAACAAGGAGCAGAAAGCAGCCAAAGAAATCAACCCACAAAGGCATGTATGACAGACAGTGGGGCCGCACAATGGGTCTTCAAGTGTCTGAATGCATTTAGCGCAAAAAAAGGTAAAATAGCTGGAAATAAGAGAGTCTGTAAAACAGCTAATTCACATGAATATCAGTTGGTGTGTAACCATCTGTCCTCAGATCATTGGGACAATATTTTCAATCCTGCACTCCACGGCCTTTTAAGAGTTCTGGAGATCTCCCAGATTATGATGCAAAAAGTGCTTTTTATCCATCCATCCATCCATCTATCCGTCCATCCATACGTCCATCCGCTTATCCTTGTCAGTTTGTTTTCATATCTGTGTGGGGACCATCCATTCATTTCTATGGGCATAACCCTAATCACAACTATGACGACTAGGGATGTAACGATACACTCAACTCACGATTCGATTCACAAGTATGAGTTCACGATACAATTTTCTCACGATTTTTTAGACAAATTTATTCAAAAATGTTCCTTTATTTACCTTTCTAAACTGTGCAAAACATGTCCTCTTCATTACAGTGCAACTGAAATAGAATACTGTTTTTAAAAAATCCCAAATCAAAATAAGTAAATAAAAAAAACCATCAAATAAACTAAGGCTTGCATGTGCATCTTTTTAGCGTGGTTTGCCCTTTTAATCATCTTCGCTCAGCTCACTATGGTGCCGGTGAACATGCTATTTCTGTATGTTATCAGTCTTCTACAATGTTTGCATGCAGTTTTTGTCTTGTCTGTGCTTTTCTAGCCGTTTTCGTTTGTGATTACCGGAAAGCTAAAATGCTGCCACACCGACGATATAAGATCGGGTGGTACGTCCATCCATTGTCTGAAACCACTTAATCCCAACTGGGGTCGCTGGGGGACCGGAGCCTATCACGGGAACATGGGGCGCAGACGGGAACCAACCCCAGGCAGTCACCTACACACCACAGGGCGCACGGACTCACAGGCCAATTTAGACTCACCAATCAACCTGCCCTGCATGCTTTTGGACCGTGGGAGGAAATCAGAGCCCACAGCGAAAACAGGGAGAGCATGCGAACTGCACACAGAAAGGACCCGGGACTGAAGCCAGGACCTTCTTACTGTGAGGCAGCAGCGCTAACCACTGCGCCACTGCACCACTGCACCACTGCACCATCCTCAATTTCAAATACGCTCGCCATCTCGAGTTCGGTCAAAACCAAAAACTGACATCTGACGTCGAACTCATGTTGTGAAATCAAATGCAATATTACACCAGTTTTTCTGTTAAAGTACCGTGAAGTACTCCTAAAGTAGCGATTCATTTTCCACATCAGCCAGTTAAAATCGTCAAACATTTACATAGATTTTTAACCGATTCACGATTCATCGTTACATGCCTAATGGCAACCATGACCCCTACCCAGCCCTAACCTTAACAATAATTATCCAAACAAAATACAACACTTTTGGCATTTTTAGTTTTTGGATTACATTCTCAGATCATTGTGGGGACATGTGGTCCCCACAATGTAATACAAACACAAACCACACACACACAATACACAATTTGGATCTCCACACAGTTTTTATTTACTTATTTGGCTGGTAGAGGTGAGTTTGTCAGCCAGCTCCTCTGTAGTCCGTTTAAGGTGAACACAGACTTTCGGGTAAATGTGCACAGCAACAAATCGATGGCTGAGGGTTTATTTATTTATCGCGTTTTGGAAACGGATTTTAAAGTAAAGCATCAGCCCCTGGAGAAAAGAGCTCAAAAGTAAATAACTCAAAAGAAAAGCATCCCTACAGCTTGATGACAAAAAAAAATCAATAAGTGAAGAACAGCTTAGAGTCGACTGTGGTGTATATGTGTGTATATGTGTATGTGTGTGTGTATATGTATGTGTGTGTGTGTATATGTGTGTGTGTATCCCTTACCAGTGTATTTGCGCATAAGGCCAAGTGTACATGCCTATGTGTGTCTGTATTTCCCTGTAACCCCCTGCACAACCTGCTCTCAATGCCACTTAACCCAGAGGCAGCTAGGGCGCCATCTACTGTGGGGGCACTGAATTAGCAAGCCAATTTCACTTTGCCACGGATGATGTGAGCTGGGGGACCCCGGCGGTGAAGTCTGCCTGGTTCGCGAGGACAGCTGCCATGTGCCACGTTAACGAGTGCGGCAGAGAGTGATGTGGGTCATGGGGGGGCATAAATGATGGTGGTCGCCCCTTGCAGGTGAATGAGAGCCGGTGCCTCCCAAAAAGACAACAACCCAGAGCTGTTGGCTGGACATTGAGTCCGGAATTACCTCCATGTCTCCAGCTACAACAATACGGACTTATAGCCTTCAATAGGGATATATACAAGGGCAGGGTCACAGGGACACTGGCCCCAGCTGAAAGCTGATTGGCCCCCGGAGTGCCCCTCCCCTGTCACTCAACGCTTCAAAACATATCATTGGCTAATGATAAAGTTGGCCGCTCTTTGGGAATTACGGCCTCCCCCCCCCCCCCCCACACACACACCTTAAAATATGGATAGGATCTCTAGGGCTGGCAAGAGGGGTATGGGCTCACGAGCAATGCACGATCACCTGCCAGTGGTCACTGTATCTGGGGAGTCACACAAACCTCATCGCTCACCTCTGAATAAATACAAACACATCCGCACATACAGATACACAGACACACAAATTCATGCACAAAAACAAAGTCAATGTGCAAAAAGCGTGTGAACACTCGCCAGCCAAACACATGAAAGCTGATTTTAAAAATGTAGACCGTTTAGCATATTCAACAACTGACCTACTTAAAAAAAAAAAACTGGCTCACGTGGTCTATTTGCACATTTTCCTAAACCCTGAAACACAAACACACAGGTTTGTAATTATATCTTTGTGGGGACTCTCCATTCATTTCTATGGGGAAAACTCTAATCCCAACATGCTGACCTTAACCCCTACCCAGCCCCAACCTTAACCATAAGCAACCAAACAAAATACGAGACTTGGCATTTTTAGTTTTTTGATTGCAGTCACAGGCTGTCCACGACGTAAAAATGACAGGTTTTATGACAGGTCCCCACAATGTAATATAAACCTAATCCACACACACACACACACACACACACACATACATGCATGTGTATGTAGTGCAAGTTCTTGTTGCACTACATAAACAAAAAAAAATCACAGAACACAGGAACACTGGCACACAACAAAGACACAAAGAACACATAAAAAACCTGCAGCTTAAAAACCTGGACCCCTCCCCAGTCCTTCCACTAGCCCCCACCTCCTAAGGAGTGTTATCACCCATCAGTCAGTTTCCCAAGACACATGCCAGGATTCATCACAGGGAAAACACAGAGCAGAAAAACCCTTTAGCCTCTATTATAGAGGGAGAGACCAACTATGAAAAGGAGGGGAGGACAAGAAAGGACGACAGAGTGATGGCAGGAAGGTAAACACAGGCCGGCGGCCATGGGGGGAGGGGGAGGGGTTATTGCAATCAGCAACTGACACAGGTGTGAAGACAGAGTGGCCAAGGAGAGAAGAGGCCAGTTTAGGGATAGGGGGAGGGTCCAATGAAGTTCCTGAGCAAAAAGGTCACCTACACTTTTTCTTCACTGGATTTTCACATTTCTCTCATTTACCCACCACGTCTATCCAGAGACACTTACAATAAAGCTACATTTTTTTTTACACTCCTAGGGATTTGAACTCATGACCTTTGCATTGTTATCACAATACTCAACTTGTTAAGCTACAGTACTATTACTTAATTCACTGATTTCAAGTCAGACGTGCCCGTCAATCAAACCCTTCCTCAAAATGCTCCTCACACGTCTCTCGCTGCCACCCCAGCGGATCAGACCTTTGCTCCCTTCGATTTTGTTCCCCGGGGAGGTTGAGCACAATCCCACACCGCCCTGGCACCGGTGGAGATCCGCCGTCCCTAGATACTCTAAATGTCAGGAGTGTGATACAGACTGCAGCAAACAATGCCCCCCTCCCCCAAAGAAACAGCTCTGTCGGAAGGTGGGAACAGAGTCCTTATGATTATTAGCACTAAAAAGTGGCATAAATCTGAAAATTACACACAGCGTCTGATATGTAGATCTCAGCTCATTTGTGATGTAACTTCTTGATTCTGCTGTTTTGAGACCCAAATATGTTGTGTTTGACAGGTATGGTATACCCTCATTCAGCCAGATTTTACTGAGCTGTCATTGACCAGCTTTGAGCAAAATTAGCCTCTAGCCTGAGATGATAATTGGGACTTCTGTTGTCATGCTCAGAAGTGCTGACGCTCTCTGCTGGTTTCATTTATTGATTTCCGGAGATTCCCCACGCATGACCTGGGAACCAACAGCTCCCAGGAATCATTAAACTTGAGCTCTGCACCGGACGTCCTGAAGTGAAACTGATGCAAGCTTGATGCCGAGAGTAAGCACTGGCCCATCCTGTTTTTGGGTGAGGGATTTGGCGCATGATGGTCAAGGCTGGGGGAGTTCAGTCTGCAGAGCGCCATGTCATCAAAGCTGCTTATGGAGTACAGGCTCGCGGTGAGTAGACTCCCGATGGCATGCAAGGCCACACACACACTATGGGCCCTTCGTCTGATTGGATGTTTTTCAACTGTGGGAAGACAGAGAAGGACCCAGAGGAAGCCCACATGAAATGGGGAGAACAGACAGAGCGCAGGGGCAAGTCTAAACCCTTCTGAGGGGGGCTTCTGCAACCCTATATTTTGTCTTAGCCCTCCTAAAAAATAATTTTTCTAAATCCATTTAGCGGTTTGTCCCGTATTTTTCTACACAAGTTTTTCTTTATGAATTTTTATCATCTGGGATCCTGTGGGGGGGTGGGTCCCTGTTTCTTCATATTGAAAGCAGCAACCCTACTGGGGCACTGAGCCCCCCCCAGGACTCCAAGCATTCTGATTTTGCTGAGTTCCATGTGCCCCTGGTCAACAAGGGAGGGGCTTATGTTTCGTTTCTTTAATCAATCACAGCCATCATCATCATCATTAATTAAAACCAGTGTTTTCTGTTAAGGGGTAAGGTGCACAGATTTCTAAAGTCCCCGTTTTATCGTGTATGTCTTTTGTTAAGGGACGTGTCACAGATAATCATAGACAAGGCACAGGATAGAGCAGCATATTACAGAAATGTAAGCGTGCATCTTTATTTCATGGTGGTAACAGAAATAACAACAACGACAATAATAATAAGATTTGAACCAGCAACCTTCTGCTCACAAGCCCAGAGGCTTAGCCCACTGAGCCACACACTGCACCTGACCTGATGGCTGGATGGCAACAAGCCTTGAGTTTGAAAATGAGAAAAAAGAAATTGACTGATGTGGTGATGTCATACAATAAAGCCTGTTAAAGAAATTAAACGCGAGTCCCTCCCTTTTGACCCTGGGATACTTCAAACTCGGCACAATCCTGGTGTTGTGAGGCAGTAGTGCAACTCGCTGTGCCACTCACCATCAAAACCCATAGTTTGAGTTCTGGGTCCCAGGTTCAGTGGGACTTACACAACAGACTCCCTCTACTGTCTATGGGGAAATCTCACACCGCAATACATTTATATAATTTTACATACACTATCTTCCACCCATATTTCACAGCTTTGAAGACCTTCAAAATCAAGAGCATGTAAACGTTTGCCAAAATCTCAATATGATCACACACCATGATCTCAGTATTATCACCCAACCCACAACAGCCACGCCCACTACGACCACGCCCATTCTAAAACCTGACAAAACCGAACAGCCCTATCCATCACACGGCGCGGCGCCCCACTAATGAATAGCAGCGCGGTCCAGCTTGGGTGAGCCGTGCCTCCTGCCACAGGGTGGCGACGGTGAGTCACGGCCTTCTCAAACTCCATAATTAGCTCCACCGATTCAGCCTTCAAAGGCCAACCGGTCACTTGTAACCTTTATGCCCCGGTGCTAAAATGGGGGACAATAGCCCAGGGGCACGGCAGGGGGGGGCGGCGGTGACGATGGACTCTTAAGAGCGCACTGTGTGGTACCTCTAGATGTAGAAGGATAAAGGGGGGGGGGGGGGGGGGGGCTTTTGTGTTTGATTTCCTCCATGAAAAACGAGTAAAGCGGGTCAGTTGATGGGGGGCGGTGAGGGAGGGGGTAAATACCAGCAGTAGCAGTATCGTTAGCACAAGCATAAAGACTGTGTAAAAAAAAAAAAAGTGGGAAAAAAAAATGACAGCAGGAAGAATTAGCAGGACGCTGCAGAGGAGAGTCATAGACGCACGGTGCTCTGATGTCTGATAGTCATAACAGCTAACCGTAAAACAAAACAGCTGTCTGTTATACCCCCCAGGCCTCGTTGTCCTCAGTAGCGTCCTCAATCCGAACCCCCCTCCCAATCCACTTCATGACTGTTTTTCAGTCGCCCACCGAGATTTCGCTCCTGCGTCAGGAATCGAATGAATCCATATCAACATCAATCACTGCCTGCCAGCCAGTTACCCATAATGCAATTCGTCGTCTCTGATATGATGGCCGCCCAAAAGATTACACAGAGGAAACGACTGGGGAAAAAACTAACTAGAGTGAAGCCGACGACAGCTGTTTTACCAGTCCTGTTCCTTTTCTGTCCATTAAAAAGAAGCTTCTAAAGTTCCACTTAATTACAAGTCTAGCCTAGAGGGGAATCCACTAGACTGGGCCAGAGGCTCTAATTATTTGCTTTTTTGCCTCTGGTCTTAAATATCAAACATCTCTTTGTAGTGGAGGGTCCTCCAACCTCTCTCAGACTCAGCCAATTTTCTGACTTACAGAACTTAAAGAAAGACAGTTGAACAATTACCTGGCTCTTCCGAGCAGAAAAACAGCCCCTGATGCATTGAGAAACTTCAGTTTATTGGCTGTAAGATCTTTTGCTAACACCTTACTTGCGGAGGTACAAGTAACTTAGTAACTCAGTTACTACTCAAGTACAAATCATGAACAAACATAGTAACTGCATGAAGCATGATTGATTAAAGATGATCGAACAGGAGATCAGTATGTAACTAACACTTAGTTTCTGGTTATTTAATGCATTACGTAAGAGTACTCCCTCAGGTAAAGAGGTACCAGATCTATTGTTTACAAACATAGATATACATGCATAGGAGCTTGAAAAAGATCAGTTTAGTAATGGCGGCGAAAAACATGCGAATGAATCAAACTCTGGGTGCAAATTACTGTCAGCCTCACTGTCACCTGCCGAGAAAAACGATTAGGCACAGAGAAATAAATGCTCCCAAAAGTAGCTGCGGGAAAATGTATTGATTTGCCTTTGAAACTTAACAAAGTGAGCGTTCTGTACTGGGAAAATCCTTTCTCTAGGTAACGTGGTCCTGAAAGTATCAGGCTGGAACAAGCAAGCTTCGGTGAAGATTTTTCCCAGATAGACGCTCGTCTCTTTCTGCTTGGAACCCATCTGGATTCCCATGGAATTTGTTTTGCTAAAGCTGCTTTGATTATCAGTGTCAGTCATCTATTCTAGGACTATCTATTGTGCCTCTTGCACTTGCTATAAATACAGAACGTCTTTGGGAGGAAGAGACAGACAAAGCAAATCATTTTCAGTCAGATATCTCTCCTCGTGTACATACGGGCTCCCGTCAAACAACGTCTTACATTAGCGCTGACGGGGATCTCGGAGCTATTGTTCTGTACCAGTTGACTATACTGGCTGATAACCTCAGCATACATCAAAGACACCGGCCCCCCAGTGGGGGAAATGGATCCAACATTCGGTTAAAGGACCCTGTGTGGGGGATGGAGCGGTGGATGCCCACTACTCAGAGGGCAAGGTTGTAGCAGGAGCTGACTTACCGCTGTCCGAGACAGAGAAATGGAATATGTCAGATGTGGCATTCTTGTGGTCACTCAAAACATAGCAGATCTTCAGGTCGTCCAGGTCAGCTGAGAGATGGAAAAACATCGACACGGATGAGACTTCACACAGGGGCGGAATTGTAACCTTGCTGATTTATAAATTATAAATAATCGAGTACTGTAAACTGTGGCACACTTTGCCTCCACATGTTCTCTGCCTTCACACGCTCTGTGCCTCCACATGTTCTCTGCCTTCACATGCTCACTGCCTTCACACATATTCTGCATTCACATGGTCTCTGCCTTCACACGCTCTGTGCCTCCACATGTTCTCTGCCTTCACATGCTCACTGCCTTCACACATACTCTGCATTCACATGGTCTCTGCCTTCACATATTCTCTGCCTCCAAATGCTCTCTGCCTCCACATGTTGTCTACCTCTCTGTGCCTCCACATGCTCTGTGCCTCCACATATTCTCTGCCTTCACATGCTCACTGCCTTCACACATACTCTGCATTCACATGGTCTCTGCCTTCACATGTTCTCTACCTTCACACGCTCTGTGCCTCCACATATTCTCTGACTTCAAACGCGCTGTGCCTCCACATGTTCTCTACCTTCACACACTCTGTGCCTCCACATATTGTCTGCCTTCACATGCTCACAGCCTTCACACATACTCTGCATTCACATCGTCTCTGCCTTCACATAATCTCTGCCTCCACATGTGCTCTACCTTCACATGCTCACTGCCTTCACATGCTCACTGCCTTCACATGCTCTCTGCCTTCACATGTTCTGTGCCTTCACATGCCTCCTTACTCCCTTTCATAGATATATTTAACCAAATGAGGGCAGTAATACACCGGATCACAGTGACACGTCTGTCACGTTTCCTGCAGGTGTTCACGTGTTTCTTTTTTGTCTGATTAAAGACATCTGGGTGTTTTTTTGCAGAATCGCCAAGCACACGGACTGATAGTGAGATGAGGTGATGTATGAAGCAGTGAGACGTGATAAATATACCAGCAGAGTGGGAAAACCATGCCAGTTAAAACCTCACGGCAGGAGACACCATGTTGATAAGCAGGACTCTGGGGTTTGACAACCTCCCTCAGCTCAGGGACTGACAGAAAAAAAAGTCACATTCTTCCAGATTTTGGCAATTCTACCAGCACAGAAATGTCCAAATCCTCCCTCAGCTGCCTCTTTCTATGGACAGAGTCAGAAACATAATATTGCAAATGTTAAATTTTCCCCACCTTCCCACTCTCTCTGTTGACCCAGGTACTCCCCCCCCCTCCCTGAAATCTCTAGCAGGCGCCCAGCTAGAGATGGGAGGCAGCGAGGCAACAAATGCATTCTGTAAATATAACGAGTCAACAGTCTCCCCCACTGGTCGGCAGCCGCAGTGGAAAAGCACAGCGCGCCAAGAATCTCTCTCCTCTTTCTGCTCCCCAAAACAAGCTGCTGACTCTCAGCCAGACTGTCAGTCAAAGCACAGCTGATGTGTGTCGGACACCCCCCCACTCCCCCAACTAGAGCATTTTCCTTTAATCTTACTTCATTTCCAGGAGCCCAGGACCAGCATTCACAGTCAACTTCACTCACACTTCCCAAACACCTCAGGGTGTTGAATCGGACAGACGGTGTATAGGACACACAGCCAGGGCAGTGGCAATTAAATCTCATTCCCTTCCTGCACCTCAGACTTTGTTTTTGTAAACTTTTCTGCCCTCCGCTTCTCCACCATCCCTCACCCTCCACTGCATTCTAAACCTTCATTACTCTAGGTGACTTTCCGTGCCATAATCACATAGGAATTATCCGGACACAGCCATTATTAAACAGCACAGTTTTAAACCGAGTTCAGAACACACTTATTAGAACAAGCACTAGGAAAGTTACAGCGGAGTGTCATCCTGTCTCTTAAAAACTATGTTGCCATAATTGATGGCTGAAACTGCATAGAGGTAATCAGGGCAGAGGTATGAACCTGTAATCTCCTTAATAGCTGTGAACCGCAGATGGAAGAGACTGTATAACCAGCCACCGTTCAGCATATTTTGCAAACACTCTTCCGGGTCTTCCCTAAAGCTGGCCTAGGAGTAGGTGCTTATTAACTGAGAGAAACAGGTGAACCTTGACCGCAGCTTCTGCTGTCTCCGTTTGGCACTGATACTTATTTAGCAGCTGCTTCTCTGGGAAAGATTAAAGCGCTGCAGCCTGACTCCCTAATCCACGGTTTAGTCGCCCAGGAAAGCAGGCGGATGAGCAGCTAAGGAGCCAAACTGGTTCATCAAAAGGGGAAAAATCTCGGCAGGTTACGAGCAGCTGACCCACTGAACTACCTACCCACTTATCCCGGCTTGCTTTGATTAAACGTCAAACTTCACAAGGCTGTAAACAAAGCTGTTAGCATGAAATAACATAAAAATTAATTGAAACCTCTTTCACTCACCAAGCAAATAAATATGAGAATAATGTGCTTCAAGAAATAAAGTGGAGCAACTCCCTGAAGAATATAATACTAATTATGAGGCTGTGTATTAAACTGAAGAGTATTCTTAATAAGGAATGAAGTAATGATTTTATACTAAGTGACCTGTGGATCAAAACAACTTATGGAGGGCTTTATGTTACCTTGGGTGAATGAGGTGATGGTGGCATTGCCTTTTGCCAGGTTCAGAAGGTGGCCATGCTCAGGACCAGCAGTGATGTGGAAAATCAGGGAGTGTCGGACACTGTCTCTGTCTTCAGCTTTCAGGATTTTACTGGTGATCATAAACCCCAGCCGTCCTACTGACAGGACCTTCAGCGTGGAAGCGCCCTTGTTGACAACGATCTGCGGCACCCCGTTGTCAATGGACAGAATGGTGATCTTCATCATCTGTGGCTTCCGGGTCTCAAACACAGTGTCGGGGAATACGTAGAAGTCGGAGTGCGTCCCATCGGTGACGGTGAACGAGAAGCTGTCCGCCGGTGATTCGGTGCCATCGTGCCGGTAGCTGATCATATTCTCCTCAAGGTCATGTTTGGTGAACGAGGTTACGGGGTGGGTGTTATTGAAGAGCAGCCTGCCGTGTACGGGCACTTGCGTGACTGTGAACCTCAGCAGGCGGTCTGCCGTGTCCTGGTCCTCCACAGTCAACTCGAAGGGCGTGATCAGTTTGCTCTCACCTTCCATTACCGTCAGACGGTGCACCGTGAGGACAGGTTTCTTGTTGTCTACATCCACGATGGACACGCGGAACGTGCGGAACACAGGATTGTAGCCGTCCGTGACCTCAAACTCGAAGCTGTCCATCTTGACCTCATCGTCTGATGTATGGATGTAGTAGATCTTGCTCCCTGCAAGCTGGAGCTGTGTGAAGGACACAATGGGCATGCCAGGAGTATCTGTGCACTCCAGATGCCCACGTACAGGTGCCCGGGTGATAGTAAAAACCAGGTTTTCATCTGGACTGTTCAGATCACTGGTGCTCAGGAGGTCTGTAGTGAAGGTCACCATGCCACCCTCTTTGAGAGACACGCCTTTACTCACCACATCAGGAAACACCATATCAATACTGCCAATGGTGATGTAAAAGTATCTGTCTATGAGACTGTTGAAGCCATCCGTGACGTCAAACTTGATGAGGTCACGGATGCCCTCCTGTCCATTGTGAATGTACACGATGAGATCAAGGTCGACTTGTCTCTGTGTGAAGTTCATGCCAACTGTAATATTCTCCAGTAACCCAGAAGGAGTTTTCCTTTGCAGGAACCCCTGTCCTGGTCCAAGACGAATGATGTATGTCAGACTGCTGTCATCTGAGTCGAGATCTGTGGCCTTCAACACTTTCTGGTTGATTATTTTAGTTTCCCCAATCTCTACTTCCAGGCCATCATTGATAGACATCCTGGGTGTTTCATCATCCACTGGGATTATCATGACAATGACCGTTTTCTCTTCTGTGAACTTACCATCTGTGAGGCGGATATCAAAGCTATCCTCAGTAGTCTCTGAATCATCATGCTCATATACAATAGTTGAACCCTCTGTGATTTGGTCAAGGGTAAAATTAGTGACTGGGACTGAGCTGGTGGTTAACTGGTTGAGAATGTAGCCATGCTTGGGTGGTCTGGTGACGATGAATGTTAATTTATCGCGCGGAAAATCACCATCAGCACCATTAAGGATGGGGGTGTCAATAACAATATTCATGCCTTCCATCACAACGAACTCTCTAGTGAAAATTTCAGGCATTTCATCATTGGCGGGAATGATGACAATGGGGAAAAAATGGCGCTCTGAATAGTTTATGCCATCTGAACAGCTGAATGTGAATCTGTCCTCAACTGGCTCCATACCCCTATGAATGCTCTGAACATAATAAATGTGACCTTGTCTGATGTCCTTAATGGTAAAAGCACTGATGGCTGTACCAGTTCTTGACTTCTCTGAGCCAGGAGCAGGTGAGATGTTCTCCAAGTATCCAGAGGTGGGCTGGACAATGATTGTGCAGAGAATGTCACCGATGAGCGTGTCAGCATCTTTGGCACTTATCTGATGTCCTTCTATGACATTCTTTTCTCCTTCCACCACACTGAATAAAGGCCCCACTGTGACCTCAGGGGAACGGTTGTCCACTGGGAGGATGGTGACCTCAACACGGACCCCATTCACTCTATTGCCCCCTACCGTCCATTCATCTGACATGTCAGTTAGCGTTAGGTTGAAGTAGTCATTCTTTGTGGTCAGGCCAATCTCCCCACTCGTATGAGCATACACTACATGTCCATTGATTATGTCAGCCTGGGTAAACTGCGTAGAAGGAACCCCACTGACAAAAATCTGCCCAAAAATAGGGGCATCTTCCACAATAAATGTCAGCCTGAGATCATCTGTGTCTTCATCTTTCCCTTGGATGACATTAGTTGTAATCTCTGTGGCACTGTTCTCCAGAACGTCCATGTGGGAGCCAATGGTGCCCGCGGGCAGGCTAATTATTGGTGTCTCATCGTCGACAGGCTTCACTGCCACCTTCACCGTGATCGTGACAATGTGGATGCCATCACTGACATCCAGTTGGAACAAATCCCTTGTGGATTCATCCCCATTGTGGACATAGGAGATCCTGCCATTAGAAATGTCCTCCAGTTTAAAGGAGTCACCTTTGGTCAAGTCTGTCAATATGTATTTGACCTCACCATGGAGTGGAGGTTGGATAAGTGTAAATGTTATCTGGTTGCCATCTGTGTCGGCGTCTTTAGTGTCCAGTTCAGCATGTGTCAGGATGTGCATGCCCCGCTCAAAGACAGTGAAGCCAGTGTTGGTAATCTGAGGGGGCTTGTTGTCAACAGGCTGCAAGAATATAGTGAATGTTCCAACAACAGTGTTACCTGCAGTGTCTTCAACAGTATAATGGAACTGCAAGATGTGTGGAGTGATCCCCAGCTCGAGGTCGGGGGGTTTGTAGGCAATTTTGTGATGATTAATTTGTGCCTGCGTGAATTCAGTCACTTCAGTGTCAGGATTCTCTGTCAGAACAATGGATCCTAGAACAACTCGGTTATTCTCATCCATGTCTGTGGGTGGCTGGATGATCATGTATTTCAGATCCCGGTCCTCTGAGTCGAGGTCGGTGTAGCGCAGAACCTTTTTAGTAAAATGAGTCAGCTGGTACTCATGCACTGTCATTTGCAGAACAGTGCCAGGGTACAGCTCAGGTGGGACATCGTCAATGGGAAGGACCTTGATGACAAATGTGCTCTCCTCAGACTGGTTGGGCGGGTCGTTGTCATCCTGAACATGGAACTTGAACTGATCCATCACAATGTCAGTGTTGTGGGGCCCCACGTGTCTGTAAAACACCTTTCCATCAGTAAGGTCTTGCTGCAGCCATTCCGTCACCACTTTTTCATAAAGTTCATCAGCTGCGTTAAACTTCCACGAGGATGGGTCTTCTGGAGCCTCAGCCTGCCGCAGTAACACTTCTCCAATGGCAGAGAAGGGCGGTTTAATGGTGAACTTTATAGTTGAATCCTCAGAGTCGATGTCTGCCGCACTTAGCATCAGTGCTGACATAGGCATCATCTGGTTCTTGAACAGCACCAGGCCTGTGTTAGCGTTGACAATTGGAGGTTCGTCATCAGTCGGCACGACGGTGATCGGAAAGAGAAACTCCACCTCGTGTTTGCCGTCTGTCATTCTGAAAATGATGTTGTCGCTGTACGTGTCACTGCCATCGTGTTGATAAACGACAACGCTGTTGTCGAGGTCGGCTGGCGTGAAGAACATCGCACTGGAGCCCAAAACAGTCAGCTGTCCGTGCCGCAGCCCATCAATGACATTGATTCTGACATCGTCCAGGTTGTCCTCATCACTGATTTCCAGGTTGCCATCACTGAACAGTGGCCTAGACTGGCCTTCATACAAAAGCTGGCCAGTGTTCCTGGTCACCACTGGAGCTAGAGTGTTCATGGGCTTAACTACAATCATGAAGGCAAATGGGTCAGAAACGGCTCCCTCTGCGTCCACCACCTCAAATTCAATCTGGAAAATTCTCTCGGTGTCAGAATCTATTGAGGGTGGCTTGTATGCTATTTTTAGATCCTTAACGTCCCCTTGATAGAAAGATGTGATTGGTAAATTCCGATCATCTGTACTGACGATGCAACCCTCCTCCAAGGACAATGGAGAGGTGATATTGAAAATCAGGCTGTCTGGATCTGATTCTGTGTCTTCTGCAGCCAACATGTCCAGTGTTATTGCGGTCATAACAAATTGGTCCACCTCCATCATCATCATTGCAACAAAGCTGGGCTTAGGTGGAGTGTTTTCTTCTCCCTCACGTATGCGCACCAGGATCTGGAAAAACTCCTGTTTGATAAGATTTCCCTCCTTGTCTTGTAATTCGACCATCATTGGAATATAATCTCTGTTAGGGGATTTTTGCTCGGATGTGTGACGATAGCGTACATCTGACTTAAGTAATTCATCACAGTCCATCATTTTCCCCAGTTTGCCCCCATCAACAAGTTTCCCATAACTGGGCAATATACTGGTACTGGATAAAGACGACACTTTGCACTGCTGTGAGTTTCTATCAAAAGTAAACTCCAAAATTTTTCGGTCAATGGGGTTACTGACACCGAACAGTTTTTCTACAGTAAGCGGCATGTTTCTGGTTAACACTTCCAGCTGGGTGAAAACAACCTCTACTTCCATCATGAATGGTATAATAATGGTATCGGTCTGCGTGTCATACCTGAGCTGGACCCGGACTCTGTCTTTCGAAGGGCTCCTGGAGCCGAAGTGCGTGTACTTCACGTCATTGGGACCGAATTCGCACGAAAACTTTTTCGGAGACAAGTGTCCGGGTCTTTGTGACAGTGGGTCGTTATCCAGGACAGTTATGCTGCATCTGTCTCCCGGCTGGACTTGAGTGACTAAATCGTTGATAGGGTCAATGAAAGCGGACCTCCCGAAAGGCACGCGTATCCCGTTGTTGGCAACCAGTATGGTATCCTCGGAAAGTTCAGATCGGAGCGCATATGACAGGCCGGTAGCGCCGATGCGCTGTGCGTTTGCGCTGCCTGTCACGGCCACTGAGAGCAAGAGCAGCCCGTAAATGAGCGACGGGGGCGTGCGAGCAGTCCTGCCCCTACTCAGAGCCAGGGTTCTAGCCATCTGGAGCCAGGCGTTACTGCGTGTTTCCCAGTTCGCCGTGCTTAACAATAATCCAGACAGGGAGGAGGAGGAGGAGGACAAGTTAAAGGAATATGCCCTGGGAGTTGAAGCAAGACGCGCACACCTCCCCGCCGACACGCAGCATTCTCCCGGCGCTGCCGAGCTTTCGGCGTTATAAACTCCAGGCACTTGGGAACCTGTGGTGGCGGTGACCACGCCCTTCGTCACTGCCGATTGGCCTGATTTTACAACGGAATGCGTTTATTCCGTCCTAATTGGCTGCTGTGCATGTCAATCTAATGTTGGAGGCGGGAATAGTGCCGACGGTGGGTTTCAGGCAAGTTAGGAATGCTTAACTTTTTGATGAGGGTGATAATGAAACACGACTAAACAAATAGCTCTATTACACTCAGCATTAAACTATATGCATAATAAACAATAATTTATAGTATCGGTGTAATCCGGAAAATTATATATTTTCGCATTTATCTTTTAAAATTGACTGGACCGTGTTTAACTTTCTAGATACAAAAACGGCATATAAATGAAATGACACGAAATAAATTTAGATCACAGATATTCGGGTTACTTGCTTTGAATTTTTTTCGTAGAGGTTAAACATTAATATGCATTGACAGTAGTAAAATACCGAATAATTCACAGGGGCCGACGTTCCTTGAGCAATCCATGAGCGAGTATTTTAAATTAAGTTTAGTTTCTGATCTGGGTACCCGCCTCAAATAAATGATAGATAACAAGTGCAGTTGTATGACGGAGCACATGATTGTACAGATACGGCTCCCTCTAGCGATAAGATGTATTAAAACCTCTATTCCAGCTTTCTTCATTGCACTGCAGTTAATTAAGATGTACACAGGTTCCACTAAGTTGTTATCGATACTTAAACAATTACATTACCATGCGTTACACAAGCGTTTAAATGTAATTAACACATACATCAGCTGTGACATTTAACCAGGGTTTTGCCCTAGAGTGGTATAAGATCTTTTTTTTTTTTTTTTTTTTTTTACTTACTTATACGCCATAGTAAAAACGCGCCTACTCCGTGGTGGGTAAAGAAGAATCCAGATTATACAACAATGTACAAATTTGTTTTGTTTGTTCGTTTATTTAAGTGAAATGCACTGTGTCAAGCAACATGCTTTATAACTGTCTGCCGCATCTCTACGAGCGCAGTCCGCATTAGGGGAAGCGAATCATTAGCGGCCGACGGGACGCCGAAACGCGCTCCGCCGGAACGTGACAGGAGCGACACCGCAAAGTCCCGCGATGGATGATGTCTGTTTCCTGTTACTCTCGACTGCATAAAACTCGTTAACGAGGGATTGTTGACGATGCATATTGTGCTGTGAAATTGTTAATGAACTTGAGGTGCAGAATGCAAAATTTAAGGGAAACGCAGGTGGGTACAACAGAACCATATATACCTGTGTTTCCAGAGCCCTCGAGCAAAAATACCTCAACACTCAAACCCTGACCTCCGGCTTGGTTTATTCAGCACCATGCTCAAAAACCACGTCCGTACCTACCATTGAGGACACCGAGGTCAAGTCCTCAGTATTTTATCTGCAACTCCAATAACTACATTCCATTACGGGGCATAACTAGGAAGGGCTAACACCTTTGACCTCGGTATTTAAAAATCCTGGCTACAGCCCTGTTGCAAACATCAGGTTGAATATACACATGTAGATTTAAATGGTCTGCCCGAAATGCCACATAATTAGTAGCAGAAAATTTCAGAACATGATACTTATATAGTACTTGCAATTGTTTATCTGACGCCAAGTTAATAAGGAAAGATTTTAATTTCCATCAATTTAAGGAATTTAATTTCCATCAGTTTCTTTTTAACCAAGAAACAGCACAGAATGGTACATACTATCGGGCAAATCCTACCACCATCTTCTCATGTGATTTTTTTTTCTTTGTTGTCGTTCAAGCACAATTACATTTGCAAAGCTTTTAACAAAAGTATAAGTGACAGCTGCACGTTCCGTGGTATGACTCCCCCTAATCCACAATGCTGCCTGTCCATAGTGCAGTTTGCTCTGCTGTCTTCAGTGTGGGTGATGAGCATTTTTTCTGGAAAATACAAAGAGATTATAAATAAATGCACCGAATGCACTAGTTTTAAGCTGGAAGTAACCCAAGTGCTTATAAATGGGCAGTGAAAACCGTCTCTCACACAGTGAAAGTACACATCTCAACATTTCAACCCTCTCTAAGTCAATAATAAAGCATGCCAAGCGAAAGAAGTCCGGTGAGGCATTGTAAAAAGAATATGTGAATAAAAAACAAGGCCACTACCAAAATAAGCCGATAAAGGAGATTTGGACAGGGATACTATATCAAAACCTCAATATTAAACAAAAATGTACGATTAACCTCTACAGTTAGGTCCCTACATTTGAAGTCTGTGTTTAAGTAATAGCTCAGCTTGCACTTTTGTCAGAAATATTGAAATTACCACTTCTGAAAAGAACGCAAACAGACAAAAAGAATCAGTGACAGCCTTAGGGATGGGTGTCCATTATTGGGAAGTATGAGGCATATCCTCTATGTGGTTACCTAATCCTGCTTGTCAAGAGTAATGTGGGGCTGCATGGAGAGTAAACTATGCTTAGAGTTTATTGGGTGTCTTGGACATTGACGCCAGACAGCCACTGGTTTTATGTGAGAGGTAATGCTGCAGAGAATGTAAAGGCAGTCAATAACATAAGGCATTGGCAGACAGATACTACAGGGCACTGGTAGTGTTGCGCATCTGCTTTAGTATATGACTGTAGGCCAGGCAGCTTGTGCTTTTACCCACCGTCAGCTTGGGGTGGGTGTAGCTCTTGGGGTGATACAGGGATCTGCGGTCCCTCTTACTGTCAGCGCAGCTCACAGGGTCTTTGTGCCAAGTACCACGGAACAGAGTTTCTGACAGATCTACCGTGGCGATCAGGCGCAGAGCCTGGCAGAGTGGCACCTTTGGTCTGATCTGCCGCCTGTGATGACTTGTGGCTGTGGCGAAGCCATGGTACATACAAGACAATATACCAGGGATGGATTGGGTTCATGTTGCCAGGTGAACGGCATTCGGGCGAAATGTAAATTGCATGCCTCCGTGTATCGACAAAACCTTTCATCTGGTTTAAGTGCGCTGTCAGCCGTGGCTCGATGTCTATGTTTTAGCGTCTCCCTTCCAAAGGTGCCAACTGCTCCAATTACAGGGATGTTTTATGCCTGTTATTTCATCAGCAGATACAGCTGTCAGACCGTCCACTAAACCTAGCGGGGTGCTTTCATTCCAGCAACACGCCCAGTCCTGAAACCAGTCGTCTGACAGCTGGGGGTCATCTGCACATGGAAGGGCAGGGGAAAAAACAATCAGGAGGTTGGAGGGTCAGAGAGGGGGGGGGACATGACTTTGCTTGTGTGTGAAAGAGACATGGCTTCTCCTGAGGAAAAAACATTGTATGTACTTATAAAGAAATTCATACTGCGACAAATGCATTTGGGCATATTCAAAATTGGGCAATTTATCCTAGAATGTAAATAGCCAGCATTAATGGATTAGTGAATTCATAAAATTAATGTATGTGCATTCAAAAAATGTATTGTGGATGTAGTGGTGGGCGAAGCATTGTGTTCAGACGTGCTTAGACCAAAGAAATAGAGGTACCTACATTTACATACCCATATTATGGCGTTGTTAAATATTCATACACTTGTGACATTAATTAACATCTATTTTACTGGCAGCCATGCATTTTCACTATTGTTGACCATTGTGCTTTTTATATATATGTGACTTTTTCTTCTTGGCTGGCTTGGTTGCTGGTTTATTGTGGACAAAAGCGGAAACAGACTGTGTGGGCGGGGGTTGACGGACAAGTCTGGGCTCTGCTCGGTGTGTGGGAGCAGCAGTGAGACAGAAAGAGAGAAAAGAAGGGAGAGAAAAAAATAAGAACAGATTTCACCAAAGGAATGATCGTACCCCTTCATTATTGAAAGAATCCGCAAAGTTCTCGTTTCCCCTGCTGGTGGAAGCCTGGGTTTTTCCAATAAAGAGATTTTTAATGCTGTCTGAGGATGAATACACTGAAACTAATTGGCTTGACCCACAAGAAATGTATCCTTTTCTAAACTTATACAAACTTAAAAAAGTTTCCAGTCCTGTGAATATGGAAAAGTGACCGGCCTCCTAATAGAATAGAATAATGGTGATTTATTTAGCCCCGTGGGGATATTGGGGAGCTTCCGCACATCCCATCTTGCTGTCCATGAGAGACACAGACACATTCATGTCGTCAAATGAAAATCACATATGTCCACTTTTTGACAATTATAACTTTTTACTATCGATGGAATTCGCCCATTGTCTGTCTATTGACAATGTTTGACATCTATTTAACCAATGAAAACATGTTTAGTAATATCATCTATTTAACTAGTACTAGATGTTTGTAATGGTTAACATTTCTATTCACGGTCCATGGCTTACTTCATATGACTAACTTTAACAACTTAACTTTGATAGTTAGATAGCTAGCTAACTAACATCATTGTTAATTGTGAATGTAAAGAGCGATTAGTTTGTATCTTGCTGACACTGACATACTTGCCTCACTAACAACAATCTACTTAAATCCCTTTAAAACATGAAACCGTTCACTGACGTCTGTGTAAAGATTGGTTTCTATCTGTGGTGCAAAGGCTGCTTATTACGTTGTTTTAGTATTATTTTGTAAAGCAGTTTTTGAGAAAATGCATTTTATTATTTCACACTCCTAAAATAATGGACAGAGATACATGGTTTTCTTTGGACGGCGATGATATGCACGTGAGATGGGATTTAAGAGCAGGGTCAATCCGGAACTCTGGAGTAGTTGAATGGAAAGAGACATGATTACTATACGGGCTACAGGATAAAACACACAACCTCCTGGCCACTGGCACAGATTTGTAACCTGCTGAGTTACACACTGAGTTCCCCTGTGAACAGCACAGATAATGATACCAGTTCTCTTCAAAGGACCTGACCCGAACAAACAGCTGGTTACGCATCAGACTCAGGTGTGTTGCTGTGGGATTGACTGGAAACCTTGAAGCTGGATGTGGCCGTGAATCCAGCCTGCTCGTCTTTGCCCCGTCAGGGTCATTCCTGGCAGAGGAGTCTGCATTCTGCACGTCCCCCCCCCTTGTTGCACATTCCAGTTCTGTGTCCCCCCCCCCCCCGTCAGCACTTGCATCACAGAGCAGCGAGACTGGGTTTGAGCCCCGGTCGTCCACATCCACAGATGCCAGTCAGTCCCACGTGGGCAGTCGAAACAGGTGCCGTCTGTCATGAACTCATGGCAAAGGTGGCTGAGGTGGAGTAGTGGGGGCGGGGGGAGTGGGAGCGAGGGCTCGTTTCAATGGGCGCCTTTGGTGCAGTGTGAGAGTTAGTGTGGGAATTTGGAATGAGAGAGATTCAGGTACTACCTACCATACAGTGCTGGTTCACCTTAGCCCAAAGATATTTAGAATACTACTACTACTATTACTACTACTACTACTACTACTACTACTACTACTAATAATAATAATAATAATAATAATAATGCAATACAACTTAACATTAACAAAGCACGGCGCCAAACCACCCCCACACCCCCGACCAACAATTTTGACCATCGCCATCCCCCTCCCCCCAAGTCGGCAAATTTCACTGGGGGTGGGTGCCGTCAGTGAAGATTGCCTTGGGGGCCGCATGGACTTTTCGTAATAATAACAATAATAATTATAATAGTAATAATATACAATTCCGGATGAATGTACAGTGGAATGTTTCCTTTCAGGTTACAGGTTTAGAAGGTATTTACTTTTTTTTTTTTTTTGCACTGGTACCCGGAACTAGATGCTTCCCATTGCTGTATCTTTCACAGCTGGCTTGTGGTTATTACCCGGAGCCTACGTACCACTGTTCAAGGGTTCAACAGCAGTACCTTCATGGGACTGGAACCTGCTGCTTTCTCGGCACCAGGCCCAGAACCAAATTTACAGTTCTACCTGCTGTACCAGTAGATATAAAATGATACATTTTTGAGAACTGCTTTTTGTTTCCATTACTCTGGGACCCATGAGACGGGCTGCAGCATGCCAGACCAACATCTGCTTCATCTGGTGATCTCAGTATTTCAGGACCCCCCCCCCCAACCCCCAACCATAACCATCAGAGCAGCTGATTCAGAGGCATCAGCAAGGCTCTGTAATTATGCGGGAGGAAGACAAGAAAGGGCTCGACTGTCCTCACCTGTTCACATCCTCCCAGCAACAAAGCGCTTTACTTCTTTCCCACTGTGGCACAACTGGTCTGACACTGCAGCCCCTGAAATTTTCCCTGAAACATGCCAATTCCACTCTCCCCCCAGCCTGTTATTTGGAGAACTTACGTGAAGAGAGGAAAAGAATTAAAAACCACAGAAAATGTTTCGCGTGTCTCCACCCCCCCAATGGTAACTACCAGAAGGCAAACAAATAAGCAAGTTTGCCCGGCAGCATGTGGCAGATGCCTATGATGGGGATAGGGTCCTGGAAACCCACCCAGGATTCTGTGAGTGTCTGCGCCGCGTCTCCACGGCCAGGAGCGCGACTGTGACGAGCAGCATGAGTCCG
This sequence comes from Paramormyrops kingsleyae, assembly GCF_048594095.1. Classification (NCBI taxonomy): domain Eukaryota; kingdom Metazoa; phylum Chordata; class Actinopteri; order Osteoglossiformes; family Mormyridae; genus Paramormyrops; species Paramormyrops kingsleyae. The sequence continues at coordinate 13,433,895 of NC_132814.1, read as the reverse complement.
CAGGTGCTCGTCTCACGCCCCGTCGCTGCCTTCATAACAAAGATGTGTGGCGTCCAATTTAGGCATTGCACCGCGCGTTTCCTCGTTAGCCGGGTAATGTGGCACGCGGTTGCGCCCACGGATTACCCTCCCGCCAACGCTGCCAGACGGCGCAGGATGCTGATGACGTCCCGTGGCGATCGCGTGGGGGGTGATCCGGAATCTCGTCCCAAGACAGCGTAAATATAAGGCTCCTGCAGTTCTGTAGATGATGACATCACCGCCAGCCAGAGTTCCGCCTGACACTATGGAATCCTGGGCATTGTGGAGTGGAATGCATCCCCCTTTGGGAGGGCTTTCAACCCCCCGCCCGACCCCTTGACCCCTGAGCTCATCTGCATCCCGGGGGTCTCCGGCGCTCGTGTGAATGGGTATTCTTTGCATTAATGTCAGTGAATGGGTCACGCTGGGGCTTGCGGCACCACGGCGGGGGAGCCGTCTGTGTCTGCTAGGTTTGCGGCCCAACGTTCTCCCTCTAAGAACCTGCAGTCTCCTGAGTAAATACTGCAAGCTGAAGAAAAGTCACTGGAAAAGTATGAGATTACGATACTCATGATAGAGCCAGAGGACTGTGGTTCCCCTGTGGATAACAGAAAAAAAACTGAAATCAATAAAATCACAGGGGATCTGTTTCTGATTGCTGCACATCCCTAAGGGCGGTGGAACGCAGCCCTTGTCGGAGCAGTAAGTCCAGATCCTGTCGTGCTTCTTCTCTACCATATAATGGAGCTGTCAGCCCTCGAGACACTTAAAGACACACCTGGCAGATGGAAGAGAGGAAGTCCCAAGTCCATGTCTGGATTTACGGAGGTAGGGGGTGGCTGCCTGGACAAGCAGGCACCTTGCAGGTAGGGGCATGTCCCTCCTGCCCAGGAAGAGCCCGAGGGGAGCTGACCAAGGCACTGCCCATCCCAGGAGTTTCCAGACCACGTCCGGCCTCGGACTCCTGTGCTGAAGGTGCATCCCCTTCATTTTCTCAGGGTCTCATTAGCCAATTACACCATTCTTGCAGGTCTCCCCTCACTGCTGAAGACGGCTGACTGGTCCTCTGCTGCACATCTGCCCCACAACCCTGTAGGTGCCCACTTTAAATCAACTAACCACCTATATCAATGCTTCCCGGTCCGCACCTTGGACACCTCCAGACAGTCCACATTTTTGCTCCCTCCCAGCTCCCTGCTAGACGGTCCACATTTTTGCTTGAGCAAAAATGAAGACTGTCTGGCGACAATAATGTGGACTGTTTGCAGGTCTCCAAGGATGGGATTGAGAATCACTGCTTTATATTAATGACCAGGAGGCAATTCCTGCTATCATGACGAAACAGGTTATCATTTTATAATACCCCTGGTAATAGATTTCTAATGTTAATCTAGCAGGGATCGAACTTGGATCCGCATTTACTTTAATGAGAACATCTTGCCCTTGACTTTTCCTTTCTCCAGTGACCTGGCATCCCATCCAGGGGGTCCCTGTCCTGGGATAGGCTCCGCGGTCACCACAGCCTGCTACCGGATTAGCCGATGTGGAAGACCGATGGATGGTTATAGAAGAGATTCCAATGCTGCCTATCACCATCCTTTATTTATGTAATATGTAATAACAGCTGTCAGACCCAGAGATGTGTGTGTGTTTTTTTTTAGATATTTAGAGGTTAGAATTAAGGTCTCCTTTTTAAAGTTAGGCGCAGGAAAGCAGTTGATGTCATTTTGTTTTTACTGGCAGGAAAAAATAGGCACAAATTAAGGACTCATGTGATGATTGTGTTGTTATCGAGCCCTTAGCCGGGATTAGATGGCCGCCAAGCCACGCCAGCCGCAGCAGATCCTCTTATAGAGTTACACTCTCCGCTGTCCTCAGTGGGAAACAATGTCCGCGTGGCACGCCTCTGATCTGCGGCCGGTGTTATTCCGGGGATGGGCACCAGGACTCCGGCTGTCAGATCCGAAAAAGCAAAACATGGCTGGCAGAGAAGGTCAAACGGGGGACATCATGGCACCAGGAATCCGGGTTCAAAATAATATGCAGGCCCAGAAGTAAGGATTCTCCTCGATGGCATGCAAGAGGATCCCCTCAAAGTTTCAGAAACATATAGGCCTGAATCAGAATCAGAATGAGATGTTTATCTTGGTTCCCTTTAGTGAGCGTCTGCCATAGCTGGGCACATGTTTATGTGAATAGGTACGTATGAGAGTGTGTGGGTGTTTATATATGAGCATTTCTGTTTCTTTGTGAGTATGTGTGTTTTAAGTGTGTATACAGTATGTCTGTATACAGGTATGTATGGTGTGTAGGAGGGTTTTGAGATATGGAGTTAGATGGCTTTAGGCTGGGGGATCACTAGGCTAGCCAGCTTATATTTTGCATGGCATCCACCAGTCATCTGCTGATGATGGTCCTGTGGTGCTGACATACCCCCCATGCCAGGTGTTCCCTGTTGGGCCCCCAGGGCATGCTGGGTACTTTAGATTCTGCCACCATTGTGAAACTGGGGCTGACAGCACTTATTAACTTTCAGGATGAAGGGCAGCTATTGGTGATCCTGTGTCACATTGTACGCAAGGCACAAGACTGCCCTGTGAACCACTTTGGTGATGCCTTAACAATGCAGCAGCATAAGGCAAATACTCCCTCTGCTGGTAGGGAGTATACATGACATGTTAATAAACAAGTAAGATGCATTTGTTAGAATGTGTCTGCATTGCTTGTCTGCAAGTATGTGTTTCAACATGTTTGGATGTGATCAGTTGATTATAGAGCAGCACCCCAACCCAACCTCAGCTCCACCGCATCCCCTCATCTGCATGATGAAGTCTCCCAAACTCCCAAGCTTGTGCACAAGACACCTGGAAAACAGCGGGGGAGATCGTCTTCTCAGAGTTAGCAGTTGCCGAAAGCTTGCAGATGGATTGATGGCTGCCCTGTGATTGAGAATGGGTCTGTGGCTTAGCTGTTGGTTTTTATGGGTGAGTGGGGACAGGGATGGATATTTCAGGTCCAGAAAGTAAAAATCTAGACCAAAAATTTTTTTGAACCAACCAGTCTAGCAAAAAGAGTCACAGTCACTTAATTGGTTGGGTGAAACAAAATCTTGGTCTGGATTTTTACTTTTTGGAGCTGAAATGTCCACCTCTGGTGTGTGTGTGGGGGGGGGGGGCAATTGGCAGAGAAAAAGAAAGTCCAAGAATTTCTACTGGAAGTCCTCACCTTACAGAATTTTCTAGCGAGGGGTGGCGGGCCAAGTCAGCGATAAGAAGCTTTGAGCGATGCGTTATTGAGATTCAAAGCCTTCGCCAGACACTGCGGTTGCCAGGAAATAAACAGGAATCGCTGGGAGGGAAGAGCTGAGGGATTTTCACCGCAGGGCCGTCACGGCAGGCTGAGTATTAAACAAACTTACCTTCAACAAGATTAAAACCTTGGCCATTTATGTGTGGGAAACAAACTTCGGTTCCCTGTGGATGGATGATGTTCACCACACTCATTGTTTCGGATAAGTAGGTTGTGTAGGAGGAGGTTTTTTTGAAGTCCATTGCAATGAACCACCCAAATTTTAATTTATAAGTCTTTTGCTATTCTTTTGCTGCCATAGACAGATACCAGTTATTGGGCAGATATCATTTTTTTGTGATTACATTTATTTTCTTTTTTTACAGAAATAATTCTGTTATTTAACTCTCTGTCTTTGCCTGAAGGCGTAGCAACTGTGCCCTTGTTGGGATTATAAACATTTCACTGCATCTTGTACTTGTATAGCTATGCATGTGACAATTAAAGAATCCTGAATCTTAGACAGTAGTCACTGTGATTCTTACATATACTGTATACAGCTGGTGAGCACAACTCATCATTATTAATCTTCTACACTAAGTGATGTCTCAGAGTGCTTTGCGACACCCCACACATAGAAGTGAGTGTGTAGATAATAGCCAGCATGCAGCTAACAATCCCAGTCAGGAATTGTACACATCTGTAACATCAAAGTCAGCCAGCTTTCAAACAAATAATCCCGTCCTCTGTGTACAGTAACATCCAAGAGTTTAATGTGCAAATGACAGAGAGGTAAGAAGCAGCTCCCCCTTACAAAATGGATATGGAAAGAAAAATATCTGAATACACGCTTGTATGTACACTTTGTACGAATAGTTATTTTTTGTTTTCAGAAGGCTGGCAAACGTTTCATAAGGCAAAGCTTTCACTTCAAATGAGCCTGGAAACTCAAAGGCAGCCACCTTAATCGTGTGACTTTCCGCAGATTCCCTCACAGAAACTGCAATTTTCGGCTTAACCTTTTCATTTTCATTTATTCCTTTGCTTTGAACTCCAGAGTCATCTTCAGATCCTCATAAATGACAGAATAAATCTCGATTTTTTTTATCGTGCTTGTTTCATTACCCCAGTTGCTCTCCCTGCCATAGAAATGGCTGCAAAAACAAAAAGGACCATTTGGAGGGACTTGCTTATAATAAAAGCCCAGGATGGGGGCCAACCCACCGCAGGGGATTTAATACCATTATTAAGTTAATTAATTCAGGAAAATATATGAGATGGAGGGGGGTGGTACAATGGACACCTGGAGTTTGGTTCCCCCCTCCCCCGTCCTACATGTGTGGAGTTTGGCTACCATAGGATACCGTAGGATATAGATCTGTCACCAAAATATGGCCTGTTTGTGGCATGGGCACATGTGTACCCTGAAGAGGAACATCCCCCGAATTGCTTCAGCACATGAGCTGTGCGAATAAAGTGTAAAATCCTGACCTGCTGAAGTACCTGGTAATTAAACGGATATTTACATATACTGCTGTGTGCCTGAAATGCCGAAATTGGCGCCTCGATGTGAGAAACCCTGTGGTGCCAGAGTGATTGGTCTGCACCTTGAAAGACATAATTACGTGCCTGCAAGGCCCCGATCTGCTTTGGGGAATGGAGACCGGAAACTAGTGAATGAAATCGAAAACATGATCATTTTTAATTGTTCCCAGGAGTGTATACAGCTAAAAGATGATTGGCTACAGAAGTGGCCCCTCCCCATGTCACTCACCAATTCAAAACATATCATTAGCTAATGAAAAGTTGGTCACTGTTATTATGGCCCCTCTTATGCCCCATCTTAAAAATCATAGAATCGCCCGTAATTGTTCCGGAATGGAATGTTTTTTTTTTTGTTTGCTTGTTTGGCATAGTCAATAATAGTCAATAATTTAACAATCCATTAAATCACTGTACTGTGTACTGTGCCTCTCTCGAGCTGACTGTCTATGTTATTTGGGTAAAACGGTGCCTGCTGTGTTTCAGGTTCATGACTGTGCGGGAAATCCCCAGAAGAGACTGCATATGTTACGGAGATGCTGTGAAGTATGCAGTCAGCTGGGGGCAGGGGGGGGGGGGGGGGGGTAAAGAAGACCCCAGTGTCTGTGATCATCATCATCATCATGGGGATGCGTTCAGGCAGCACAGTGGTGCTATGGCTAGTGTGATCACCACACATTTCTGGAGACTGGGGTTCAATCCCCCGACTCCCTGGTGAGTTCTCTAAGTTCCCCAGGGAATGTCTAGGTGTTGAAACTAATAAACTGCTAATGAATATGATATCAGCTAATAAATATTCAACAGGAAACTCTGAGCAGAAGGCTCCGTGTTTCAGGCACATGCAAATTTGAACAGGACTGGGCTTTGGGATTTAAATGTTGTGACAGTATTTTGCGGCAGGAATGAAAACACGACAACAGAATCCCACCCACAGATGTGAGGCTGAACAAAGACTCCAGTCGGTCTTGGCAGTACAGCCTGTTTCCAGGATCCCCGTCACTCCGTGACATTTTTAGGTCGTACATCTCCCCCACCAAGCTGAGCCTCTTGTATTGATGTTTGTTGGAGTGGGTGGCTGGGGGTTCAGTCCGGATGTACAGCAGCCAGCATGTCCTCCCTTCTCCAAGGCCCATAATGAACCGTGCAATTTCATAATTACACCACACTTCTTTATACCCTTAGTGCTGTATGTCCTGCCTAGAAAGCACAATATGCCCCGCCTCTGGACAAACAGACCCCACCCCCAAAACAATAAACCCCACCCCCAACTCTAGTAACCCCGCCTCTATTAACAGTAATAAGACCCCCACCCTTTCCATCCTTAGCCAGGGTCATCTGAAGTCTTGCATCTGAATTATGCATTGTGACCAATAGGGATTAGTGAACGCTGTCAGTCACACTTTGGATTAATCTGCTTTCCACTCAGTGCTTTCTCGGTTCTGGTTGGGTTAAACTATTCAGTGTCACTTCCCCAAAGTTGAACTACTTCAGCAAATGCAGCATCAGCCTGTAAGAGAGCCGTCGGCATCCTCTCGGCGTGCCTGGCGGACCGGCGTTTCTCCGCTGTTGCGTTTACCGCTGCAGGCAGTTCCTCGCCACAAGGTAGGATGCGGCAACGTGGAGCCTCCGTTCACATCACACCAGGCAACGGAAATCAGTGCTTTGTGATTGATAACGCGGATGAAGGCGGCGGGACCCTGCAAAAACAAGATAAAAGATTAATTGTGGGGGGGCATATTTATGCAAAAGCAATGAGGCTTATTTCAGCAGCTCCTTGGTTTTTGGTGGAAGACCTCTGGCAAGGAATGGAAATATCAAAGAGGCGAGAGCTGATTCAGCATGAGCAACAGCAGCAGTTTCGCAATGTGCATGAATTGGCCTTTTACCATATAGAGCAGCAATATATAAACAGACAAATAGAAAAATAAACACACACACGCACAAACACACACACACACAAACACACACAAACACACACACACGCACACACACATAAACACACACACACGCATTATGTATATTCAGGTTCTAATTCCTCCCACCTGGGCCTGGAAAACTTTTAAAAATGCATTTCCTCAATATACTTTCTTTCCTGTACTTTACTGCCCTCGGGGTAAGTTAATAAGTTAACAGGGTAACAGGGTGTACACCTTCCATAGAACTTCCAGAACTAAAAGCTCTTTTTAATAAAAGAAAATAATCCACCCCTTCCACTGAACATTTCCTGATATTCTCCTGAGAATAAAAAGTCATTTAAAGAAATAAAATGACAAAATGAAATAAAATGAAAAGATATAAGTATCTGGCATCTGCTTTCTGGGATTTGAAAATGACTTAGTTGACAGTGAACGTGGGAAAAAAATAAAAGAAATATTATTGCAACCAGTATTTTCTTTTCCTATTTTAGCCTAAATTCATTGAGTTTGGACACTTTAATGGAGCAGCTGAAGTCACTGTCACAGCAGGATGCTGACAAATGATATTTGCACTTATGAAATTAACTGAATTTCTTTATTATAATGGTATAATTCTAGAAATACATTTAGGCAAAGAAAGGTGAAGAGTGATGGTAATTCCTTACTGTGTTTATCTTTTCATTATTTCCGAAATAAAAAACAAACAGAAAAAAATAGGTTTATAATTATTGATAAGCATATTTGGTTTAAAAATGTAGGCATTCTTGTTTACTGGCATGTCCACAGTTGATGGTTTATATGCTGTGCGGGTTTGTTTTCCCAGTATTTCACATATAGACTAACAGGCCTCTTCAAACAGGCCAAGGTGCATGATTGTGGGCATCTGACGGACTGGCATGATTGTGGGCACATATGGCATCTGACGGACTGGCATGATTGTGGGCACATATGGCATCTGATGGACTGGCATGATTGTGGGCACATGTGCCATCTGACGGACTGGGATGATTGTGGGCACATATGCTATCTGACGGACTGGCATGATTGTGGGCACATGTGCCATCTGACGGACTGGGATGATTGTGGGCACATGTGCCACCTGACGGACTGGCATGATTGTGGGAACATGTGCCATCTAACGGACTGGCATGATTGTGGGCACATGTGCCATCTAACGGACTGGCATGATTGTGGGCACATGTGCCACCTGACGTATTGGCATGATTGTGGGCCCATGTGCCACCTGACGGACTGGCATGATTGTGGGCACATGTGCCACCTGACGTATTGGCATGATTGTGGGCCCATGTGCCACATGACGGACTGGCATGATTGTGGGCACATGTGCCACCTGACGTATTGGCATTATTGTGGGCCCATGTGCCACCTGACGGACTGGCATGATTGTGGGCACATGTGCCACCTGACGTATTGGCATGATTGTGGGCCCATGTGCCACCTGACGGACTGGCATGATTGTGGGCACATGTGCCACCTGACGTATTGGCATTATTGTGGGCCCATGTGCCACCGGACGGACTGGCATGATTGTGGGCACATGTGCCACCTGACGTATTGGCATTATTGTGGGCACATGTGCCATCTGACGGACTGGCATGATTGTGGGCCCATGTGCCACCTGACGTATTGGCATGATTGTGGGCCCATGTGCCACATGACGGACTGGCATGATTGTGGGCACATGTGCCACCTGACGTATTGGCATTATTGTGGGCCCATGTGCCACCTGACGGACTGGCATGATTGTGGGCACATGTGCCACCTGACGTATTGGCATGATTGTGGGCCCATGTGCCACCTGACGGACTGGCATGATTGTGGGCACATGTGCCACCTGACGTATTGGCATTATTGTGGGCCCATGTGCCACTGGACGGACTGGCATGATTGTGGGCACATGTGCCAACTGACGTATTGGCATTATTGTGGGCCCATGTGCCACCGGACGGACTGGCATGATTGTGGGCACATGTGCCACCTGACGTAATGGCATGATTGTGGGCCCATGTGCCACCGGACGGACTGGCATGATTGTGGGCACATGTGCCACCTGACGGACTGGCATGATTGTGGGCACATGTGCCACCGGACGGACTGGCATCCTGTAAGGTTGTGCTCCACCATCGCTGGCTGGAAGATGGATGCATATTAAGAGAAAGAGAAAGTGTGTCAAATTTCTACAGATTTCTCGTGCGTGTTAGTAAAGCACCTGCACAGAGTGAGTTACACAAACAAGGGGGTAGGACTGGTCTGAACATTGGAAGGGAGCAAATCAGCCCAGACCCCCCCCCCCCCCCCCCCCCCCAACACACTTATAACAAGCGTACCCAAATCTACTCCCTTGTTCAAAAATATTGAGCACATAAACTGGAAGAAAAATGCAAAATGTTATCATTCCAGAAGGTGGCAGCATTGTACTGCCTAAATACTCCAGGAACGATTGAAAAAAATCAAAAAACAAGAATATTCTAGGCAGTCTCCAAAAATGTACCTTTGGTTAAGTTCCAACCAACCAAACAAACAAATAAATATGTATACTAGATGATACAATAACACAGTATGTGATTCACCATCTGTTTGACCCAAGCAATCTATCAAACGTTGGGTTACAGCAAAACTTGAACCAGTCTCAAGTAATAGAGTACACCTTTAACTAGACACCACTCCATCACACACACACACACACACACACACACACACAGGCACAAGGAAACTTGGAGATGGTATTCTGGGCCACGAAAGGAGATCTTAAGACCAGGAGGATGTACAACCTCAACATACAACCAAGACCCAAGACAAGGACTGAATTATCCACCAAGCCACCATGATAAAATATTTAATGCAGAACAATCTAATCTAAGAATTTAAAATGGGATTTTTGAACATCAATCTAAAATCATGTCATGTGTAATAATGAAGCAGAGGACCCCTGAATGATGAAGAATGTTCGGAATCCTTGTCGACGGCTGCCAGGTAAAAACAAAAAAACAAGCTTTGCCAAAGATTCTAGAGAAGATATTAGATTCAAACGTCCTAAACTCATATCTTAATGCTAACCTTAAATTAGCCCACAAAACTATGGCATTATGGCTAGGCTTAAAATTTAAGTTTAGTGTATGAGTTAGAATTAGGACCAGCATTAGGGTTAGGGTTAGGGTTAGGGCTGCCCTTAAGTTTAGGCCTAGGGTTAGGGTTTAGGTTAGTACCACTTATCATGAAGTTAGAGTTAGGATTGGTATTAGGGTTAGAGCTAAGTTTAGGGTTATCCCTAAAGGTGTGGTCACACTAGCACAAAAAAAATATTAATTTTCTTAATTCAACTTTGACCTGTGAATTCACATTGCTAAGCCAATCATGGTTGACCTTTCAACTTCACCAGCCATGGAGCAACCAATTCATTTTGACTGTCAGAATATAAATGTGTAAACAGGACATAAAGCTGTATTACCGACAGAGAGCATTCAAACGGGCCTCGAAGGTAGGAAGCATATCACGGTGCATCTAACATCACCAGTAAGTACTCTTACCTCGCTTACCCACTAAAAGGCTCACATTACAATAAGCATTTATCCCACTGTGTGCCACCCATACTGACTGGCAAGGTGCAAGAAAAATGTAGTTTTCAAATATATATTTTAAAGGCAAACTATTAACAACGTTTCTTATTAACATCACTGCACCACTGTCTTGAAATATAACATCACATCCTGTATCACGTCCACTTTTGCTCGACACTGCAAAGACGACTTTTTACACTAGAGTGACTAAACCTTAATGATAATGCCAACCATACCCCTACCCCTTACCTTATTGCCCTTACCTTATTGCCCTGACTCTAACGTTATCCAATATTCCAATGCTAGTCTTAATTCCAGAATGTTTACTCAGCCATAAGAACAGTGGCCCTTCAATGCCAGTGTTGTGCGCCTCTGAATGTCGATGTATGTTCATATCTACCCCTTGCTTTCTCTGGGGCATTTCTGCGGCGCAGAGGCCATTAAAGCTGCCCTCTCTGCTGGATCATCTGCGTGGTACAAGAAGAGCTCTTGCTAACTAATTGCCTAACTGCCAAAAACAGGCACATACCCCAGATGCACTACAAGGTAATGTATGGTTGTGATTATGGAGGCATTTTGCTATAACATACATGTGCACTGAATATTTCCTAAGAGAAAATATTGCTAGAGCACTGCATGAAAACATTTTTAAACCAAAATCTAATGGAAAAAGACAAGTCTTCCTTTTTACTCGAATACCTGAATTGAAGCATATGTGCTTCTTCTGGGTGAATTTAAGGTACATGACCTTTTCAAGAAAAGAAAAACTCTGTTTGCACCGCTGGTCAACAAATAGGTCACCGACTCAGTAATGGACACGTAGGCTGAGGTCTGTATTTGACTTACCACCTAATTGGGGAGTGTTACAGAAACACTACAGCTGCCTGCCTGGATAAAATGTATATCTGAGTGGCTGACTAAACCTCTCCATCCAGGAGACGGGTATAAATGGCACTTTAAAACACCTCACATCTAGGAGTACCTGCGACTGACCATCTGGTTCAGCTCGCTTCTACAGTATTATTGATTCCCTTCAGCTTATACCCAGAAATGTCGATCCCACCCATTAGGGGACCTCAAAACGTCTCACCAATATGTGCTTCCTTTCCGCAGACACCCCTATTAATGTTTCCTTAACATTTTTGAGAAATTTCTTTCTGAAATCCACCGCCAGGGCTGGTATAAAAGCAACGACGGACATTTTATTACTTTCCAAAAGCATCTGTTTATAAAAATGTCGCTACATCATATTATTATTATTATTATTAATGGTCTTCTCAACTGGCGAGATAACTGGCTTCTCTTCTGCATACAAAGGCACCTCAAACGTGTTATAACCAAGTGCGCCTTTATCACATATAAAGCACATATTTGCCCAGACAGCACCACTGATCCTATAAAATAATAATCCTTACATAAAAATTGATGAAACACTATCAACTAGCTGGGCAAGACACACCGCCAAATCTTTTTGGAGTCTGCAGTTCTGAGAGGATGAAACAACCTACATGACTGGTCTGCACAATATACACACACTAGGATTTTCCGGAACCACACTTCCAGAAACTGCAGTCCCATGAGTGTGTTGTGGTTTGATGCCCATCTTAATTACTTCTTGGCTAACAGGCCTATTCCATGCAATCGATACAGACAGAAAAATCTGCGCTTACTATCAAGGGGCAATCACCTCCCATTCTTAAGGAAAATCAGAAAACCACGAGGAACCAATAAAGTATGAAACCGCCATGTGATATCTTTTATGTAATTTATTCTTCGGCGGTTTTGCTGTCAAATTGGCGACGCAGCGTCTGAGTTATTATCCTTTTTGAGTAACACAGCAACCCCCCACAACCCTGTATAGGACAAGCAGTGAAAAAAATGAATATTTATTTGTACATTCGGTATACTCTTTTTTGGGACAGGGTTGCTTAGGTCTACGACTCTGGCTGTTGCCTCATTGCAGTGTTTCCCAATCCAGTCCTTAAGGACCTACAAACGGTGGGCGGCAGCAACGCAGAGTCTGGGTTATTTTCCGTTTTGAGTACCAGAATAAACTCTTCATTTCATGGAGGCTGCCACACAGTAAGTACTTGTATTCAAAATAAAAAAGTACTTGGTCTATTTTTTTCATTTCCCAGTGAATTTGGTTAGGCTTCAAAGTATGTATGATCAAGACAAAGAAGCCACTGGGTTCACCTTTTAATTAAGTTTAATCCAGGATTAATAAGCAACTCTGCGGGAAAGATCTTCAAGTATTTTTATAGTTACTTTTTAAAAATAACAAGTACCGCTGTCATTAATCATTACAAAATCTATACAAAATTCCCATTCACCTCTAAGATCATTTTTCATGTTCATGAGAAAACACATCGAGTACTTTGTGTAGATGTAATTAATATAAACTATATTCACAATAGAAATGAGTTAATCAAACTGATGAAAAAAACAAGGACCAGGAACAAAGATATAAGAGGACCCACCTTAGTCTACAACAAGTTATTTAGATTTTAAAATTACAACTGAATCATATAATTAAAGAGGACAGAAGTTTCTGAACATAACATACAGTACATGGTAGTATAAAAGACTACCTTTCAGAACATTCTATTTTTTTCTGTAGGTGGAAAAAGACTTTTCACCAACATCTTTTTACAACATATACATTATTATCTTGATCATTTCTGGAAACAAAAAAAGGTTGAGTCACTTAACTCAGGGTGGTAAATACCCACAATGCACTGCAGAGCCCAGTGAAGCATGAAACGGTGAAAAATTCCAGTGTGTTTGTTCTGTGGTAATGATCCATTCCTTCCAGAATTAAGGACTGAATTTGGAGTGCTGAAATCTTATATTTCATTTAATACAGTTTATACAGGGAACACAACTCATACAAAGACATGAAATAAAGGTATAAAAGGTCATTGAACTAATAAAACAACAAATACATATTCCTCCTAGGCAGCAAATGAAGTGGGCAAAAGGTCAAAGATCAGAAGGGACCTCAAATCAAGAAGCTAATCAATAGCTACGGCTGTAAATCTCACCACTTCGGCTGAAACTGAAAAGAGCAAGATAAGACATGAAAAAAACAAAAAGAGGAATGACCATAGATAGCCATCTTCGCTACCCACGCTGGCCGCTTTCCTCTGATTGGCCAACTCCAGTCTCTGACACCTCATGGTAAACATGACCTTTAAGGCCCATTGGCAATCATGACCACAGGAGAATATAAATGGGATATCAGCACACTAAAGTAAAACAGGGAACACTTTACTTAACGGGGCACAAATACTTAGTAATAACTCAGTTTCTACTGAAGTACAAATTACGAGCAAATCATGAACAAATATAATTGCTACTTCAGATAAAAGATGCGTCACGATTCATTAATGATGAACAAACATGACATCAATATTTAACTTGTGTTATTTATTAGTTGTGCCTTCAGTAATTTCTTAGTAGTTCCTTCAGTAGTTCACAAAGGTTTACAGAATTAACAGATATAGTAATAGAGTAACTGCTTGAGGTAAAACATGGATCACGATTCATAAATGATGAATTAACCTGAGATCAGTATGTAACTAAGACTTAGTCTGTGGTTAATCAATACATAAGTAATAGTATTAAACTATATCATTTGTGCCCCATCAAGTAAAGTGTTTCCCTAAAAGGCTTTGTGGACTTCTGCCTACTCACATTAGAACTTGAGGATTATTTATGCAGAGTATGTGAGTGAGACAGATCAGTAGGAAACAGTGGACAACACTGAACCACTGGTCCTTACATTTACTCATACATCTGATGCTTTTATCCAAAGCAACTTATAATAGAAGGAAGGGGTGCAATTTATGTGCACCCCCTTTGATTTAAGGCCATGACCTTTGCATTGCTAGTGCAAGGTTCTGCTTGTCGAGCTACAGGAACAAGCCACCAGAACACACCAGAACACCCCAGAACCTCACACACGACTCCGCAATTTTCAGGTTTCCACCTATAGGGACTTTAATAGATTTCACTCCAGTAAAACAGTTCACGTTCAGAACATCGTCTTTGCCGCCCGCCGTTACTTACTGCGATGTTTCTCAAACCAGTCCTCGGGGACCCCAGATGGTCCACGTTTTTTGCTCTCTCCCAATTCCCTGGGAGTTGGGAAGGACCAAAACCGTGGGTCATCTGAGAGTCCCCAAAGACTGGTCTGAAAAACCGTGAATCACTGCACGAGTGGCCGTCCGTGCTAAGCTCACTGAATGGTATAGTCTGGCTGAGCGGCCCAGTGGTCCATGTTATCAGTCAGCAAACAGAAACCCCATGGATGTAAGGGACGGGAGGGACAGCAAGAAGAGCCTAATCATCACACAACAAGGAGACAGTCACTTCAGATGAGGGGTGAATCAAGTGTGGAACCTCATTTGAAAGTGGCCCGTTTGTGGGCAGATGAGGAGCTGAAGAAGACTGATCACAACTTACAGATCGCCATAGTGTACATGTATGAGATTTAGGTTTATGTTACAGTCCAGGGCCAGACCTGCGTGAGACCCCTCTAACGTCACTGAGCTCTGGAAGGCTAAGGGGGGGGGGGCATTTTTCTGTATCACAGACGCAATTCTTCTTTCCTGGTACACAGCGATCGCCTCAGAGGGAGGGTACGGGAACGCTGAACCCCCTAACCAGTCATTTCCTGATTCCCAGAAAACGCTGCTAGTTAATTATCCTTTCTGCAACCTGTCAATCACGCTGGGGGGCCACGCCGGGATGTCGGACCGCGGTGACTGACACCTCATTATGAGGCATCCAAACCAGACCGGGCCGGCCTGCTTCCGGGCCGCAGAGCGCTCCACTTTGCTTTTATTGTATATATATGATAATGTTACACACTATGAAACTCCCCCAACACTGCCATGCCAACCCCCCCCCCCCCCTGGTGTCTAAACAAATCAGAGAGACAGAGCCCCATGGGTTTGAGAATACATTTCAATTAGCGCCCAAATTTTCACCAGAAGGACCAGGTGTTTCAAAATGTCACTTGAAGTATTGAATCGGAATGATTAGATGTTGAGTGAAGAAAAAAAAACAAAACCGCAAGATGGGTGGAAGTAGCAACCCCCTTGAGGGGGGGCGAGACTTTACCAGGAAGCTACAAAGGCTGCTCTCTCGTCTTCCTCAGAAACAGCCTGAGGGCTCTTTGATGGAAAAAGGATGAAAGGGTCATTACAGCGGCAGCACTCTGAGATATGACTGGGGAGGGGCTGTGGGGGTGTGTAATGCAGTGTGGGAAGCGCTGCTCGCCGGACACTCGTCCTTCTCTTTGTCCTTGTTCGGCACGCTCCTCTTTATCGGGGCTGGTTGACACAACACAAAACCTCTGAGAGCTTGATAAGTGCGGCGGAAGGAAAAGCACTCGGGCAAAAAGCCATTGTAGCAGTTCTGGTGAAGATTGGGCATGTAAGAGGTTGATGGCTGTGATGAGCGTATGTGCGTGCGCGCACGCACACACACACACACACACACACACACACACACACACACACACACCACACACAGAGGCTGCTTAAGAGAGATGATGCCTGACCCACAATGCACTGGGGCTGCCAAAGCTGTACATTCCGTAGTCTTGGCAGAAAGTCTCGTTTTAGTACAACATGTTCGGTGCGATCGAATATGACCGAATGCAGAACGGAGGCAAAGCACTGAAAATTAATAAATGCGGCTTTCCATCTGTTCTTGAGTCCACTGAACATGTTTATCACGAATCTGGGCTTTTGGGCTGAAGCGGACGGCGATGAGAGCAGAGCTGCAGCCACCAGCATCCGCTGGCCCCTATCAACTGAAACACTTTGGCCGCTCAGACGGTTTCACCTGTCAGGCTCGTGTTAACATTTAATGCCTTTTGGCTTAAAACCAGCTGTTTACAGACAGACGTGGCGCAGAGAGTACACTTCAGTGAATGATAGAGAAAGACAAAAGCGAAACAAAAAATAACCAATTAAGTATAATTGAAATCTCTTTCAATGTCCACTTAGATGAAAACAAAAAAGTGCAGGGATCCAACTCCACTGCTGGGGGATGGTAGGCTGACGTTACACAGTTATGAGAGTCTCTTCATCTTGGACAGGTTAGAGGGCACAGGGGGACTAGTTTACCACTGATAACAGGTCCAGTAAGCAATGTTCCAGATCCTTCTCTCTCAGAATCCACTCGGTGAAGCACGGGAATTGGCAGGTAAAGGGAAGAGTGATGTCACAACCTCCTGATGCTGTTTACATCCCATGTGCATGTTTTCAGGGTCGACGAAAACCAATAAATAAACAGCTCATTCATAAAAGCTGATATGAGCCACGCCCATCTGCACCACCCCTCCATACCCCACCTAGCCCCGCCCCATCTCCTCTGTTTTCTGATTGGTCATGGTACAGCCAATCACCAGGCACCCACTCGATCCCTGGGAATGATCCGGAGCTCGGAACCATGCTTCAGAAACACGTTTCCTGTAGGGAATAGGACACCATTAATAATTTAATAATTGACAGTAATTAACAATGAAACAGTGAAAATGAAGAAAGTGACGCAAAGCAACTGGCGGCTGTACTTCGAAAAGAACAATAGGCAGTCGCTCACAGTGCTGAATGGGTTTGACTGCTGGGCTGCCTGCATTACGGAAAACAACTGCAGCTGGAAATTCGGGGGGGGGGGGGGTGGCAGTGAGCTAATATCATTTTCTGTTTTTTTTAAATGCCATGTGACACCAGCACCCTGCTGTTTTTAAAAAAAACAGATGGTGGGCCAACACTCGTTTATGCAGGGAGTTTTTAATTGTATTACCCACATCATTAGCAAAAAAATGTTCTTCTCCTTCTATTTCAGCACTGCTGCTCACGGTCCCTGAAGTCCCATCATAAAGCCTAATGCAAAAATTCCAAAGGCATATCATTAATACGGTGATGGCCTACTGAAAAAAAAAGAACCACGCAACCACAAGGGGGCAGTAATGGGTATAATTTGCCAAAACGTTGGCAACAACTCAGTTCACAGCCACCCCGCTGGATTAAGGTTCACGTCGACTAATATCCTACAGTGTCGTTCAAATGCAAAAAAACGAGACAGGCAGAGGTCACCGCTTCTGAAATGTCACCGGTTATGTAACCACTTCCCAAAATCCCCACCATGCCAGAAGCCAGCAGCTGTGATTTGGTGACGATGTGAGACTCTGGATTTAAAAAAAAAAAAAAATGTAAAAAAAGGTGAATGTTACGACACAAGGCACTCCAGTGCGACAGGAGACTGAGGAAAAGCCCCCCCTCCAGAGACATGTGATGGCAGCGAATCATAGACGAGCCAGGAATAATTAAAATTAGCATACGAGCCGCGGCAAGGCTAGCAGCAATGCACGGTGGCAGGAGTCCCCAGAGGAGGCTGAACAGACGCTGATCTCCTGACCTATG
The DNA here is from genome assembly GCF_048594095.1 of Paramormyrops kingsleyae. NCBI lineage: Eukaryota > Metazoa > Chordata > Actinopteri > Osteoglossiformes > Mormyridae > Paramormyrops > Paramormyrops kingsleyae. The sequence goes on along the minus strand of NC_132814.1, from coordinate 13,416,111 downwards.
TCTGCGTGCGGGAAAACGCCACAGCAACCAGAAATGAACTCAACCTCTGCACATACACTGTATGTGTGCATGCATGCAGATTACGCTTTAAAAAATGCAGCGTACCGGGCAATATGTAACAGAAAAGACATTAATCATAGACAGAAATAAACAGAATAGAGCAATATACAGGAATAAATGTAATCCTCCTATCAACACACTGTGTGCAGAAGACATATTGCTCAGTGAGATATCTGAGCCCAATGCAGAAATGGGTGATTCCAAGAGCACCCTGCAGCTGTGAGCCTGGGGTGAGACACAGACAGCTGGATGGGGGGGGGAGGGGGGTCAAGGACTCTGTCGTAGAGCTACACAGAGGGCACCCACCTGCTGTCTGAGCCGGGTTGATCCCAATGCCATCTGTAAAGACAAAAGACACAGGCTCAGGACATGAATAAGCATAGGGAGGCGCGTTTGGGGGCGGGGGGGGGGGCACCCTTTGCGTCGGCACGGCAACTGCATCCTCGCAGGCCACTGGCAGAGTGTTGCCTTGGCGACGGGAAGGAAGCCATTCCCACTCCTGAACTTCAGTTAGGCAGCGACACCTTAATTCCGCCGTGCCGTCCCCTGTCGTTCTCTACAGCGCCCCCCCCCATCCTTATGGCCAAGCGGAGGAACACCAGCTGGCCGCTGACGGTGACCTCCAGCGTGGCCACAGGAGCAGCTTTGCTAGAGCGTCCATTAAAAGCCCGGAAAGCACGAGAAGAGGAGCGACCCGCACCGCCAGAGTGAGAACCAACGCGCAGCACGATGGTGAAATCGCTGCCTTCAAAACACACCACAGATAAGCGTCTCCAAGATAACCTGCCCGCTCTCATTTTCATCTTAATGAAACTCAAATACGGCCCGCAAAAATCGAATGACATTTGGCTTTCTGTGCACTGGTGCTACGGCCAAACTGCATGAAGCGACAAATAACATTTATAAGAGAAAAAAAAAAGAATAATACTCACCATTTGTGATGATGGCGCTAGTCGCTGGAGGCACCTTAAACTGCAAAAGAAAAATAGAAATTTCTAAAAATACCACATCGCCAACAGCGGGGGAACAGGACAGGCAGACGAGGATGACAAAATACAGAAGATGCACAGTTTAAGTTTTACTCATCTCTCTTTTTGTCCTTTTCGTTCTATAGAACAGAAACCAAATGTCTACCCTCGGGACTGCAGACACACAAAACAGTAGTGGGTGCATTTTTATTTCATACTTTATTTGCGGATTCTGCACACAACACCCAGGCACACCGATAAGAACACCTGTGATTCCAAAGTTACAATTCTGAAAACAGAACACACAGCAAGCAGTACACAGCCCAGGACCCCCACCCAGGCAAAACAACACACTCCACACCCGAAAACAGCCCAGCAATCAAGCATGCTGTATATTTTCCGATGTACTATGCAGGAAGAGAAACTTCACTGTCCGAAGGTCCATGGAAAGAGACAGCTATTCCCTGAGGTTCCTAACACTGGAGGAATTGCTGCTACTGTGATAAAAGGTGACCTTAAATCCCCCCCCCCCCCCATTTCTGCTGCCTGTATAAAGGGGCCTAAACTACATGTGTCTTCTGAGAATAGAGTTTACTTCTGGGCAGCTTGTAATCAAACTCTAAAAAAAAAAAAAAAATCACTACAAAGGTCACTGTAGAATCACTCAAGCTTGCCACAGACCCAAGAAACAGTGGAATGTTAAAGAAAAAACCCTTTTATCAATTAATGCACCAAATTAAGAAATAACAACCTTTTTCTTCAAAGAACCTGAAGTCTGCCACACCCCAATTAAGACAGGACTACAAAAATTTCGGTTGAGGCACACCACCCTTTGCTAAAACCAAATGCCACATCTTTCCCAGGACTACGTGGACTTATAAAAATGCTTTCCATTAACTTCACTTCCACATCACAAGAGAAGAAAAATCGCTGTAGTGATGCAAGGGACCAAGCAGAGGAGCTTAGATAAGAGAGAGACAGAAAAATAGCCCAGGGCGACCCGTGTCATTCCCAACCTGAACAGGAAGGATCAGTCAAGCATGAGTCTCAACAGTAAAAGGGGGAAAAAAATCACTTTACCAATGAACCAACTTCCCAATCTGTGATATGGGTAGGAGCTAATCACTGTCCGATTATACCAAAAAAAAATATATATATTTTTTTTAAACTTGTGTATGATTCACAATTTAGATTTTTTCCGTAGTATTTCCATTCCATTGTTTCACACACTGCTCCCTTTGCACGAGGTGCTGCCACCTTCAGTTGCGATGGACTTTCTGCAGGTTCATCAGAATATTAAGTCCTTTGTCATTGTGTGATGAACGGATTCAGCCATATGTTGAAACGCTTATGACACGGCTCGTGAAAAACGTTATACAAATATAGCAGCATAAAAATTAAAAATTAAAAATTACGAAAGTAGAAAAAGTATCCGCCACCCCAACAGACAAAGAATGTACAGTTACTGCACATATCAAGTAGCAATACCTGAGACCAAACAGACGTTCAATGAACAGCAGGTGTAATACATAGTCAGGTTAGGTCAGGTCAGGTCGGGTTGGGGAGCCCCAGGCAGGTACACAGTGCAGTCCCACCCTCCAGAAATGACCATCCACCTGCCACAGCCAGGTGTCTCGTGGGCGTCCCCTCAGCCTGGTCCAGCTGCTCGGGTCCTCAGCAATGAGGATCCTGCGAGCCGGATCACCATCAGGGAAACGCGCCACATGGCCGTAGGGCAATAACTGACCCTCCCACACAGTGCAGGTAATGTGCCTCATTCGGGACTCCTCTAGCAACTCATTCAACACAAACCAGTGGTACCCAAGGATTCTCCAAAGGTGCGCAGTACCGAAGGAGTCCAGTCTTCGTCGCAGGTCACTGGATAGTGTCTATGTCTCACAGCCATACAGCAAAGCAGGGAGCACAAGAGAAAAGACTTGGACCTTCATCCTCTTGAAAAGATACCGGGATCGAGCGCCACACACCCCTTTCCAGTGATGTCATGACCCCCCCATGCTCTCCCAATCACTCTGCTGACTTCATAGGAAGAGTCACCAGAGACATGAACGTCGCTGCTGAGGTAAGCGAACCTCTCGAGGAGATCGACATTCTCCCCGCAGACAGACACACTGTTGACGGCTGTGCCCAAGACATGGTTAAAGGCCTGGATCTTGGTCTTTATCTAGGACACGCGCAATCCCAGACACTGACTCATCGCTCAGTCTCGAGAGCCCCTAACAGAGCCTCAATTGACTCCGCGTATATCACAGAATTGTCAGCAAAGTCAAGATCAGTAAATCTTTCTTCACCAACAGATGCTCCACAATCGCTGGACCCCACGACCCTGCCCAACACCCAGTCCGAGCAAGAACACACCCCCAGTGACCCCCAGAATACATAGCATTAGGACAATGAATAGAGAAATACTTATTTAAATACTAACCGGCAATTATCATTGAATCTTTCATACGTGAACCAAAGCCACATGAATGAAATTACATTATCAGCTTTTTTTTCTTAAAAGCTCTTCTGGATGGGAACGACTGCCTGCTTACAATGTTGACGTTTTTGTGCGCAATGCACGTCTGTCGCCGTTTGCGGGCGACAGCTGGACAGAGAGTGTAGCGTTTACTATTATTTACGGTTACTGTTGCATTTGTTAATCTTTTAATGTGAAACATCGGAAAGCTGTATGGAGCCCAGCAAAAATCCCCCACTACAATCAATTACTGCCCAAACTGACAAAAATGTGAGACATTGTAACGGGGCGCGTAGCGCAAATGCCGCACGCGCCGTCACGAGGCTCCGCCCCCTTACCTCCTCAGCAGCAAACTTTAACACCGCAGTGAAGGGCGTGCTGTCGGGGACGCTCAAACTGGAAGACAATCAGCACCATTAGCACATTTGGTCAGTCTTATTCCGAGAACGTTTATAAATAAATTTGCCCTAATGCGATTAGCAAACAAGAAAACAACATCCTCTTTCCGGACACACGCAGACAGTATACGCATGGCAGTACGTCGCAGGGCAGTCAACAGCGCTGAAATTAATAATAATACGTCTGCTCGTGACTCATTCTGAACGTATAAAGCAATGAATCTGTGCTGCCATCAGGAAGCGCTGGAAACCATACGTGTTAAATGAATCAAGACCATCAACCGCCGGTTTATGGTACAAAACAAAAGACAGAAACACATCTGGCTATTACCGGCTTAGTGTTACAGTCAGTGCAGAACAATAATAAGATCCTGAACGGTTTGCTTATTAACGAAGGCAGACCTGGAACTGTGAAGCCCCGATTCTTTAGGAAACTGTCACTTACACTTTATAAGGCAGCCGGGGGTCCGAAGTCAGCGTTATTTTAAACGTCACTTTCGACCTGAATAAGAAAAGAGGTACACAGTAAGACGCGATCACATCACCTTGTCATATTTAACATTATTGTTATATATTAATAGCGCTACATAAATAAATGAATACAATGTACACGGACTTACATTCTGACAAAAATCTCTAGCTTCTGTTACCCCCAACACGAATCCACGCCTTGATCCTTGAACCAGGAAGTGGAAAGTACCAGCTATGATACACGTCACCTTAACACCCCGACTTTTACTTTGAACGCGTATATATTTTATTGAGTGAGATATGTTATATGTATTTTTTCTGATAATGAAAAAATGTATAGCGTGGTCGTACGATTTAAAACATTTATGGGAAGGTTCGATATAAATTTACCGTAATAAATGATATATATGCGCGTTACCATAATACTTAGATAATTTGGTATCTATCAATCGACATCGTTTTTTTTTCCCGTTTTATGAAAACACAATGTACCAACGGTACAGTGACCTTGATAGATCTTAAAAGGAGTTCAATACAAATCAAGGCTTATTTGGAATTTGAGTAAATTTAAAGCCACTAATTACAGTATGCTATTAGAATACCTGAAGGAAAATGGTTTTAAATTAATTTCCTTTGCATATATGCATTGAAATTACGAAGAATAAGTTAAATGAACGTCATTGGCTCACAATGAATTACATTACAACAATAAAATGGCGTCCAGTGGCACAGTATGAGAATGCTCATCCATCCATCTGCAATAATGCCTTAACCACCCCCCGACAAATGGAATAATCAGTCAGAGCAAATTAGAAGGAAATGGAAAAGGATCTTATAAATTCACACTGAAGCAGCAAACATTTCCAGTGGCCCTCCCACAATGACAGCACTGCGTTTGAAAAGTACTTCTGTCTCCTATGATGAGTGAGGTAGTCTGAGTAACTGGATGCACTGTATCATTAAACAGAGAAAACAGGGAACTCAGGAACACCATCACTAACCACTGCTCATGCTTGTTATTCATTATTCCAGTGATGCTTTTGTCTTAATTCATGTATCACTGACGCTCAAATGGAGGAAGACAAAGGAATAATCACTGACAGCTAGGCTTTCAGTTTGACTGAATATTTTATGAAAAACTTGTCTGTTCTAGGTTTTTACCATATTGTTGCACCAAAATTTTAATCACTGTCGAATCAGAGGAGTTTAAAATACATATACAGAATAATGCTACGCATTTAAAACATATTTAATATGGCAATTTGCTTAAAGGCACATGTGTCTAAATGTCTATACCCACTCTAAGTGGGAAATGTAATGCAGAGACTCAATGAAATGATAAATAATTCATAAAGATTTGGGCCTAGGAAGAAGTGATCCCATTGAAAATGATAAAAATGTGCTGTATTTATTAAAACTGAAGTTGCATTGAGGCCGGGTCAAGAATTCAGCAGGCTTTCACATATTAAAATCCAATCCAAACAAACAGCAGAGGGAATGAATGCATTCTGGAGGTGTTACACCACCGCCAGCCACTGAGTTAACTACACAGGGTTCTAGGCTGTGCTCCGGTTCTGCACGGACTCAATCTGGATAAACAGCAGGGAGACCCTCAGGGTTATGACACGCCATTGTCCACATCACCAAAGGCCTCCTGAAAACATCTGACATCAGTTTGCCTGCAGAAGGCTGATGCAGCTTTATTACCGAGTTTGCCATGCCTTCATGCAAAATGGGCAATAATATTTGATTACACAAAAGAATGAAATGTTAGCATGTTAGCCTGCTTGTCAATTATTTCAGTACAAGAAGTTGATGTTTCTGAGGTCTGCTGCCCAGGAGTGGCAGGTCGGCTCAGGCTGCTACCGTCGCCCCCATCATGCTGTCGTCCAAGATGAACAGCAGCAGCCAGCACACCTGTGCTGCAAAACTAGCTGCATCTTCCAAACCTGCCGGCTTTGCAGGCTGGAACAGCATGATTCCCTGTTTCTGTTATGAGATGCCAGTCGTGTGGCAAGGCTGCTCCGCCAGGGTGATTTGCTCTCAGTGTTTTGTTGAAACTAAGCTGTGAGTGGCAGCTTCCAGGTCCATTCTTCATACCCGGCCGGCAATTATTTGTAAGCAAGGTGCAAGTAGGTGCCAGTTTGTCTGCTTAGCTGGAGCTGTCCTTCCAACACTGGAGCAGGGCAAACCTCAGTGAAATTCTGTTCATACAGTATGTGTGTTTCTGTAGCTCATGGGAGTGTTACTTACACAAAAATGTTCTGAGGGCCAAATGAAAAATGATTGGTAAAGAGAGATACTCAATCGGATTGTAGAGGAGGTGGGTCCAAGCAACTAAAGCAGACAAGACCAAGACATCTGATTGGTTGGCCCCACCTCCACTAGTTGCTTGGACCCACCTCTACAATCTGATCGGTTATTTTTCTGGACCAATCGATTTTCATTCTGCCCTCAGAACATTTTTGTGTAAGTAAAACTCTCACGAGCGTCTCTGTCTAGCATAGTTAAGGTTGACATTGTAGATGCTTAAACTACTAGAATTCTTAATTGTGGGTTCCTATTTGTCAAAGGGCTGTACAGAATCCCTGTATAAAAAAACACATTCTAAGAACATCATCTCATTAAGCTTTAAGATATTAAATGTCACTTATGTTGATTTCTGTATTGAGTCTTTTTTTGTAGATTAGTTATGACGTCTTACAAACTTAGATTTAAAAGTCTGTTTGTTTTTTCGGGCTGGTAAACTCCTTGCAAAGGTAGCTTTGTATAAACTGGACCTGTCCAATGCCTGGCTGGGGGTGACACTGGCCAGATCCAGTTTTAAGACAATGGTGGCGGCGTAGGGTTCAGGACAACAACTGAAGCCGTCACTGGCTGGAGACTCGTGGAACCTCAGACTGAGCCAGGTCTCATCAACTGATGGGTCTCAGTCGTCATCTGGCTCTAGTCCAGTCATTACTTTTTATGCTTTGTGTACATAACAGGTGAACTTATTCGTAGAATCCAGGCAGTGTTTACACTGCCTCCCGTGCCAATCACAAGCGGAATGTACCTTAACAAATAATCTGAGGATTTTATTGGACAGCTGCAGGCAGACTTTAAGTTCTAGTTAAATTCACTGTCTATATGGCTCCCTGAACATGCAAAGTATGAACTAAGGCTTCTTAGGATGCCTGGCTCTGTGATATCGCATAGTTGTTCTAGAGATGTCCCTTTACATTGTGGCACAGCTGTTAAATCCAGAAATATTCTGATCTCAGATTTTATGATTTATATGACGGATCTTTCAATAGGCATGCGGCCAATCTGGCATGATGTCAGGAGACCTTTCATATTTTTGTTCCGTGAGCCACATTGGGGTGACTCACTCAGCGTGTGGGGAAGCGAGCTTGAGAAACGCCACGGTAAGGACCCGCAATGGTGATATTTATAGGAAAGTGCTGGCTTTACGGCGGACCCTGTGGGGGGGCTGTTTGTCTCCTTGGTGCTGATGGCTCCTTCTTCCTGTGTCTGTGCCTCTTTTGGGCCATTCTGCTGCTTGAAGGGCCTGTGCTGCTTCTAGCCTGGACCAAAATTACCAGGGGGCTGGCTGAGACCACAGGTGGTGCCCCGAGGGGGTGGTGTGGGGTGACTTCAGCTTTCAACCTGAAGAATCACCTGTATCTCCAGGCAGCTGCCCCATGCTTAGGCAACATCTTCAGGAATAAAATTTAAATGGATATTGCAATATTGCATTCGGCGTTCTATATATAAAGAAATGCAATATCCGTCCATCTTATGTAACCATTTACCTTCCAAGTCCTGGATCACAGTGATCTTGGAGCCTATCACAGTATGCACAGGGTACAGAATGAGGGACAACCTGGACCTGTAGGAGAATATCTGATTTACTTGCTAAATTTAATGTTGCACAAATAACTTCTGTTGTTCTGTTGTAAGTCACATTTTCATGTTCATAATTTGTCTCTGTTTACTCATCCATCTCTGTTTACTCATCCATCGCCCCTAACTGCTTATCCTGTACAGCGGTGAGCATGGTGCCTATGCCAAGAAGTACAAGTCAGTCTGTCTCAGGACGCGTGTGCACGTGCACACACACTCACACACACACACACACACACACACTGACACGCACACATACACACACATACACACTAACACGCACACACACACACACTAACACGCACAGACACATACACACTGACAAACACACGCACAAACACGCGCACACACACGCACGCACACACGCACAAACACATGCAGACACGCACATGTACACACGCACATGTACACACGCACATGCACACACGCATACACAAACACGCACAGACACAGACACGCACAAACACGCGCAAACACAAGCAGACATGCACATGTACACACACGCGCGCACATGCACACACACACACACACACACAGATTTGTAATTATATCTTTGTGGGGACTCTCTGACCTGAGAAATGGTCCCCACAATGTCAAACTAAGAGATTTTCATCACATTGTGGGGCACATTTAGTCCTCACAATGTAATATAAACATAATCCACAGACACGCACACATATGCATGCACACCAGTTCTTATGAATTTCCAAAGGAAACTGCATAGAAATAGCCGATTGCTTTGAGGCCAGTTTGGATGAAAAGCGTGAGGAACTGAACCCCACAAAGGAGGCTCGTCTAACCTGAGACCGTGCGGCACATAAAAAACCTGCCAGCCCATCCGAGCATGGAAGCATTTTCTGCTAGTCCAACGATGAAAAAACAGCTACAATGGTACAGAAGATAACAATGTTCTGCAGTTTCCGTCACGCCTCTATAATGAGAGGCCAATATGTCTCTTGGGGTTTCACTCAATATTCAAACGGTCTATAATTAACTCCATAGCACACGCCTTGTGCCTTCCACTGAAGGCTGTCAAGTGAATGAAGCTGCATTTGCAGTGGACCCACCCAAAAACTAAAGCTCATTAGAGGGAGAGCAAAAGGTGATGATTGTGATGGTACAAGCGCCTGGACTGGAGAAGAGAATCAGCTGGAGATGACAGTGGCTTGCAGTGTAGCACCAGCTGTCTGCTAGCAAGTAAACAAATAAATAACACGACACGACATATCCTGTACTCTATCGGGAGGGGTAAGCGTCATGGTCTTTCCGTGAGCAAAACCCGCTGCTGGCGGACGGACCGGCTCTGGGAGTCAGAGAGAGCTGGTCTTCTGTCTCCGGGTGGGGGGAGGGGTCACCTCCAGACCCCCCCTGCCGAGGTAGCGTTTGACACATCACGGTCGCCACCGGTTCATGAAAAGCGGGTCGATCGGTTCCATTTAGCACCGAGCTGCTTACAATGGCGTGATGGAGCTCAGCACAATCTAAATGATTGGAAGTAATGCAGGACATTTTTGTTGTATAATATCAAACACGGTGGGAGAAGGTAAGACTGTATAGTAAGCTTATATCTTTAAAGACAAATAATGCCCCCACACCCCCATGGGCATTCCATATGCACTGATCTGCTAACCACCTCCACCCCCCCCCCCCCCCAAAACAACAACTGTTTATAGTGCTACTAATTAATTCCCATCCACATGACTGCTGCTACTTTTATAAAATATATACTGTTTTATGCTGTTAAAAGAATGTGTGATGTATTATAATCTGATTCACCATTCAGCTCGATATATTGTATAAATAATTTTTCACTATATTCCCTTACTTGTTTTATTTTATTTTATTTATCTTTTATAACATGTAGCATTGACAGGAAACACACAGAGTTTTACAATGACAAGAACAGTCAAGATATTCTAGGTTCTATGTTCTATGATCAACAATATGTAAGGCTGTATTAAAGACTAGTGCGACTAATTAATACTATTAGAAATGATGAAAAATTTGAGAAAACATCTGGATTCCACAGCTTCTTTTCCACAGAGGCCATTGGGGTTGTAAAGATCAACTAAAACCACAGAGAAATCCCTTTGCTCTTTTTGCCGCAGACTGTTGTTGGTGTGACATTGGCAGTCAAAGTGCTTCATTTTCCATGTGTGAGAATCTGTAAATAAACCCCCAAATCTGTTCATCAACGGCGATTATTTTTGATCTCTTTATTTGTGGGGCGTCAGAGCGCAGAGCCCAAACAGTGTTCCAGCTCACCCACTCGATCCTGCCCTGCTTCTGGATTGGCTGACAGATTGTAGGCATTAACAAACGTGAGTAGAACACTTCTGCACATTCCGCGCAGACAAACTGGCTTCAGTTAGGAGGCGCTGCCGACAGCGTACGCTGCAGACGGCGCGAGTCTTTCGCCAGCGCGCGGCAGAACGTCGTCCCCTCCGTTTGCACCCTGCCTCTGCCCTTCACGCTTTTCACGTGGTCGACCAGTAGCTGTCAAATGAGTCAAGCAAGGCATCTCTCCTGGCTGCAATCCCGAAAAACAAAATGATATCAAAATAAGTGGAATATTCTGGCTGATTTGTCCCTCCTTCCAGCAGTGGTGAGATGATTTGTTCCTGGGGGGCTTGTGTAACCAATGGCACAACACAGGGTAAGTTGGGTAGAGCTGAGCCTAAACCCAGAAAGGGGACTGCAGAGAGCATGACACATCAGACCCTTATCTTATTTCAGACTTTCAGCTATACAGTACATCCAGGGGCAGCTCTAGCTTTAAGCGGAATAGGCAGCTGCCTCGGGCCCCCAAATTACCTGTGCAGTGATGAAAGTGATATAATCATCAATTTTCCTGAGTAAAGCTTTGCCTAGGGCCCCTGAAAAATTACAGCTGGACGAATCCTATGGCAGTTTGTCAGACAGGGGAATCGAGACACATATACAGCACTGCAAGTACAAACACAGGTCTAACTGGGTCTGTTGTGATTGGCCCAGTGTTTCTCAAGCCAGTCCTCAGGGAGCCCCAGACAGTCCACGTTTTTACTCTCTCCCAGCTCCGTGCATGACAGTCCACATTTTTTTGGTCAGTCTGGTGGCCGCTGAGAACTGAGCTGATAAACATTGGATTAGCCAAATCTCCAAAATGGGAAATATCTCTTCAGAAAACAAATGCTAGAACCAGATTGGTTTTGACATCAGAGTGTTTTTAACAAGACTTCTTCATGAAAATAGCATGTGGCCTTGACCTTTCAGCACACTGTGGCCATAAATCAGCACGCCAGCCATCCCCTTTAAAGCCCTGGCTTTCTTTAAGAGACATTTCATTCCAGCAAAAAAGAATCCCTCTAAAATGAATCCTTCCACCCACAGGATTGTTTTTTTCTATCTTCACTATAGACTTGTGCATGTATTACTCTGAGAAACACCAAGCACGACAGGGAATTCAGTCTGTGTGATTTATTTTTGGCATAAAACATTCGGTTTAATCTTTGAAGCCACAAATGCTGATGCGTTTCTTGAGACTTCACAAAGAGGAGGTTTCTTGCTGACTCGCTGTACACCAGGAATTATTTTCTGGGCATCTTACCTAAAATGGCTCATAAATTCTGCTCATTTGTACAGCTGAACACTCTACCGGTGCAGTCAGGTTGAGTAGTTGGTTCAAAGGAACAACATGAGCCTTACAGGGTCTGTATCGATGACGTGACAACTAATCACAAGACATTGGGTCACCGTGGATTCTCTTTTACTTTGCTAGTACTAGGAAATCATTATATTTTACGGTCCAGGATGATGTCATTCTGATTCATTTATGACAGCTGGATATTAATCGATGCAGGATGAGCAGCTGAACAGCTCATCTTGTGGCAGGGCCGTACTACTTCTGAGTCAAGGGTCGCTTAATCACTACACAAAGCCAATCTGGAAATGGATCTTGGATTTACTGAAAGCACCACAACAGGCTTGTATTGAGTGCTTTTATTTTGTAAGCATCGTGCAAAAGAATGCAATTGTATCTGGTACCATTTTGCCGTGGTTTGGCTTTTCTCTGCCAAGGGAAGAGTGCTGCATTTTTCTAACGTACCAGAATTAGATCAAAGCCCTAAATAGCATGCTGATGTCAGGCAGTTAAATTCCTTGTTGCTTTTTATTACCAGAATTGTCTCTGCTGTGATGTTGGAGGGAAATCCAAGACATCACCGGCCCATGATGCACAGCACAAAGAACAATTAATGTTCCAGGTGAAGCTGGGTGCCCCACATTGAAGGGCGTGTGTGGGGGGGCGGTTGTGCCTGTTTAATTAAGATGATGATGTTAATCACTAAATCGCTATATCAACAGGAGGCTTAGAGACACATTGGAGACTGCTGATAATAAAACACAGTGCCAGCCAAACAGCAAGGTGGGATCAAAGGCAGGACTGGTGCATAGGAAGGTGAAAAAATCACTGCTGTGGGTATGAGATGGAGCTGGGAGGTCTGGCATTGCTGGGCTGGAAAATGGAATCGTGCAGCGTATTTTAAAAATAGATCACCAACAAAATTAACACTCCTGACAAATTCTAATACATGGATGTCTGGAGACATTCAATGAAGACAATTATATTTAGCCATTTTACTAAAGAAATTTACATTTAATTTAAAACAATATGTAAATTATTGCGGTAAATGAAGCAAATGGATAATTGAACCAATAATTAAAGCAATACAAGCTAAAATTAATAAAATATATTTTCTAAGTGATAAACCTTTGTCTGGTTGACAGTATGCCTAGCAAGATCCAAATTAACTTATAGAAATTAACTGCAATGTGATCTCCCACAAAGCTTAATAATTAATCTCCCAAACGTTGAGAGTTTGTCTGAGTTGTACCCAATCAGCCGGCAGCTGATGAAAGTTAGACGGATAGGCCAGTGAACCTTCTGGAAAGTAGAAGGTCTCGGGTCTTTTCTGCCATAAACAGCCAAAGGTGTGTATGATGGCCCAGCCTCTTTTACTGTGTCTTGTTTTTCCACAGGATGGAGTCAGTACACAGCGGTGGGTATTTCCCAGTGATTAATTGGCTAATTGCCTCCTGGTTAAATGGGCTGAGGGTGCGTTTACCAGGAGGAGTGAGAGGGGTGCAGGGTTTTTTTCCCTAGACCTGCACCTGCAATCTGTAACTGTATAATGTGCTTCTTCTTGAAGTAGTTAATAAAAATGTTGTTAAAGCCTATTTGTGTACGGTAACCCCTTCATGTTACCCTGCCCAGAGCCAGGCAGGTGTAACAGTGTGCAACCCAGGAGTAAGAATTCTCGTTATAATATGCTATAAAATAGCTAAAAAATATCTTACAATTAGAAATGATGGCTAGCTGGGTGTGAGGTCTGGTGGGTTAGTGGGTCACACTGGCTTGGTAGCCCCAAGACCGGCGGTTTCATTTCTGTGCCCAGTTTTCCTTCATCTTGTACCTGGTTGCAAGAGCTTTCTCTGGAAGTACAAAACATGCAGTGAAGTCTCTAAATTGCCAGCATTTGAAAGTTTAGTAAACTTTGTCTCCCAGCCCGGTCCTCGGATACCGCAAGACAGTCCACACTTTTGCTCCCCCGCAGCTGTACAGTGCACATTTGGCATTTTTACATTTTTGAGCAGTGACACTGACAAACATACATAATAAATTGTAATATAAATTCAGTGGATTATATCACCTGTACAAAAAAAAACAAAGTAAGAGTGTTTGTGCTTCTGCTCATGTCAACAGAAGTGCTCAGTTATAGTAGTCAATTCCTTTTCAACAAGAGCCCATCAGGGTTGCAATAGTCAAGCACGTCGAGTTCAGCCTGGTATGAATGAATCCTGCTAGGCCAGTCATGTGGATGTGAACAAACATGGAGAGAACATGCAACATGTAAAGGTACTCGGAAACAGAATGAAGCATGACTGTTCTTAAGTTTCTATTGACTGGTTTGCTTTTTAGGTAAAAGGCACCTCAAGGGACCTCCTGGGTTAGTTTTGGTTGAGTACTTGGGTTCACACGGTGGTCAAACATCTGCTGTTTTAGCCGCAGGTTATGGATGAAGCCCCGGTCGTCCACGGCAGCCTCATTGATCAGTCTGACTTTCACGCTTCCTCGCTGATGATGCCTCAATGAGAAGTGAATATATCCAGGGGGTCTGTCTTCATTACTGTGTGAAAAAGCAACTTCAATCAAGCTTTTTAAATCTTTTTTCTTTTGAGCTTCTATATTTGTTCCATGACACTTGATGACAGCCGGTTCACATGTAGAAAAAGGGGCGGGAGAGGGGGGGTAATGATCTGGTAATCTATTTCAGCATCCCTTACCTGGGGGGCCACTGGCATCCTAGAGAAATCTGGTCATGTTATGAAGGCGTAGCTGATGCTGAAAAAGGAATTCTAGTTTCTTAATGAGTTGCTTGTCCTCATAAGGACGGAGTAACAGCATGATATTTCACAGGTGATTCCTCTCCAGGTGCCAACTGACTCGTGTTGTAGTGAATAAAGAGAGATGTAAGGTGTAGAGCTAGGCCATTTATGAACTGAATTGCATGGCAAATTCCAATTCACTTCCTTGAGTTGGAAATGAAATCGGAATTGTATCCTGCTCTAGGGAAACAGAACAGGAATTACAGGAAGCAGAACTAAATTCAGCTTCTAAGAGGCTGTTTTGACTGGCTAAATATTATACTAGCAATAGTAAATATTTCATAACATAAACATTACAAATACCTCTGATCATAATTAATGTATTACAAGTTAATGAAGATAATTCACTTGCTTAACTTGCTGATTTAATTATTGTGAAATATAAATCTGTGCTTTGTTCACACGGCACCAGCACAGAACAGACCAAAGCTTTTTGTTGCATCCACAACCTCACGGTTACCAATTTAATTTAAAATTAATTTTAGTTGGAAGCATCATGGTAAGCAAGTGATGAAGTAAGCAAGGCAGTATTCATTTTGCCTTTATAAGGCAGTATTCATTTTGCCTTTATAAATGCTAACATATTTTTGCTCACGTAAGCCTTCACTGATAGGAGAAGCATATTAACATCACGTTATGGATTTCTCCAGACGTCTCGGTTCTATAGCCTATAGATATACGGCTGAAAGTAAACGATCCAGAGACTGAGACACACCGGTTGCGGTGCGATAAAACATAAATTTGGGCTGGAGTTTTATGGTGCGGTGCAAAAAAAAATAGAGAATTATGGTGAGCTCAGTCTAGTCCGCAGTCAAGTAGGGAGGGGGCAGGGTTGTTCGACTGCTTATCCCAAAGTGAAGGAGCCGGCTTATGAACTCTGGGTTTACGGAGGGGGGGGGGGGAGCTCAAAAGCATTACGGCATATCTACCTGGTTTTTCCCTTCCTTATGGATGGAGTCATAGGGGTGCCACAAGAACAATACATCTGTAAAAGAATAAGGAAATAAACACTGAGTAAGAAAGTAAAATAAATACAAATTAAAGAATAAGAAAATAAATGCCTTTCTTTATTGCTTTTTTCCGTATTGTTTTGCATGTCCCATATTGCCTTTTCCCTCTTGTCACTCCTATGACTACATACTTGTGAGCTGTCGTTAACGGGCAAGAGGGTCTAGCTGCAGACGCCTGTAGAGTGGAGCTCCACCGGAAATACGTCACCTCCACAGGAAACACGTGATCTTCAAGGACGTAAAGTGCAGCTCCGGTTAGGGTTAGGGTTAGGCTTAGGGTTAAGGTTAAGGTTAGGGTTTATTCGCTGTGACACAGAGTTGAGGCCACGTGTTTCCTGTGGAGGACCCATTTCCGGTGGAGCTCCGCTCTACAGGCGTCTGCAGCATAACGGGAGGTCCGTGACGGGCGGGGCATATGCGAGGTGGATTGTTTGCCAGTCTCGGCTTGTTTCGCTGCTGCACGAAAATCCTCAAAGTTACATTGAACATTGCATTATAATAGGGAATTGAAATATATATCACAAATTTTTATCTGAGATACATGCTAAGGAAACCCACAAAAAACGGAATTGCATAGAGTCTAATGAAATTCATTTAAACTTCCTGAAATTCCAATTCAATCCCAATTCTGCTTCCCATGTTTTTTTTTAAGTTCTATTTCCATGTTTGACTTGGACTTCCATCATGAATGGGCCATCGCTGGTAAGGTGCCAGTTTCAGCGATATTGGAGGGGCATTCGTGGACCACCCCCCTCCCCCCCCCCCCCCCCCTCCAAATGAGCCATCATGCCACCTCTCACCCCCCCTAATGCCAGGATGAATGGGTGAGTTAGTCATGTATGCCAAAACAAAAAAGCCCTGTCTTTGTCAGAGGCCTGACTCTAGGTCTTCTCCCCCCTCACACCCCCCCCCCCCCCCCATTTAGAGGCACTTGCCTGTCAATGACTCTGGGGAGAAAAAAATGATGCGAATGCTGTACTTTCCAGAGGTGCTAAACCTAAATAGCTTCAATAGCGTGAAAATTCAGAGGACATTTGTATCATAAATTATGAGCTGCTAAGTACAGTCAGGTGTAGCTGGAGACCACAGCATAACGGCACAACATTTTCAGACAAGCCTGTGATATTTTCCGTGTGAGACCATATGCTAAGGTGATAATGACGCTAATGAAATCCACTAGGGTTTAAAAACCCCTCTTCATGGACCAGAGCAGAGTGGACGTCAGCTGGCTCTGACAATAACACTGCCTGTTTCCTAACTGTACATTTTTCAGTGATTTTTTTGTGGCAAATTCAGTAACTCCGTGTTCGCCCGGTCAGTCGGCCTCTTGCAGATGGCTGTTTGCCCCCCACCCCGCTGCCTTTCAATCAGCCCATTTAAAAACTCCTGCTCTGAGGGATCTGGGTGTGCAGTGACCTGTAGACAGAAATGCCACTGAGGAAGGGACTTACCTTATTTGAGCTCCTTATTCTAGGAAATAAGACAACTTATTAAATAACTATTAAGTAACTTATTAAATGTGAACATCATATTCTTTGTTTTTCATGCAGCTAATTTATTATCAGTAACAAGTGTGATGGAGAACTATTTTTAATGGGAATTACAAGTGTTTAAAATACTTATGTGTCATAAAAGCAAGCAATTCACTGTAATCACATTCATGAGGCCAGTGAAGCAAATCTTTAAAATAAATTTGAAGCATGCTGCGTAAGGCAGTGGTTGAGGGGGGGTGTTGTTGGGGCTTTGTGGAATGGGAAGACATTTTGGAAAGAGAGACTGAAGAAGAGATGCAGTCTGGGACAAAAAACAAAACAGGAGTTTGTTTTTTAGTACCAGTGATTATCCATCCGCCACTGCAGGGATGCATAAAAAAATACTCCCAGTGTTAAGCAGTGTACGTCCAGGGCGATTGTAGGATTTGACCACAGGACAAAATTGCTAAATGGATTTAGAATAATGATTTTTCTGGAGGGGGGAGACAAAGTATTTGGTGGCTGAAACCCTCCCTAAATGGGGTCTAAAATTGCCAGTGATGTGCCTGTTCATTGTTTGTCTAATGTGGAATGTTTGTTATCTTAGGTGGAAAATATACATACATTGTGTGTGTAATAATCTTCCCTCTGTCTCCCCTCGCCATAAATCATTGATAATTGTGCAGGAATTGTCTTTGGCACTTTCCCACCATGAATGTTGCACCGTAGGTTCAGAGGGAATGCTACTTCATTCTACTATGTACTGGTGCAGCGTGATAATGGTGTTAATCAGCCTATTCTCTGGAACATGATAACTCACCTGTCAGTTAGCTAAGCTGCAAAGCGGCACTCCTTCCCAGAATGCATTAGCATAAGGTCAGCTGTAATTTGTTTGATAAATCTTTGTATTTGTTTGGAACTTACATGAGGACTAACTGTTGCTTGTGATCATTTTTTTGTCTGCCTCTTAAATGTCAGAACAAATCAAAGGTCAACAAAACTTGCCTCTGAATTCTTTTTAATTGTGAATGTGTGATGCTTAATCAGTCCTGCAGCTGTTCCCATTCAGATCATAGCAGCTGGGGGTGGAGATTTCAGCTCCTTTGCTAAATATAGGAATCAGATCGCGTTTCAGACTCACAAGAGTAAATGAAATTAGCTCCGGTCTGCGAATTTGTTAATTAGCGACATGGGGCTGAACACATGCCGGGGATGGCAGAGAGATAGGTGAGCATGAAGTGACTCTGCTAGTTTAAAAGGAGAGAAGCCTTTGGTGCCCATCTTATAAAATTCATCTCACACTGGTAACTCCCAGACCTAGACGGGTGTTATGAAACTTTGTTGGTCTTAGTCTGGAGGCTGGTTAGCCCACTCCTGAGCAGTGTGACAGCAGTTGTCATGCAGTAATATTTATACTATCATGAGACTCAGTTAGCCAATTGCTACATAACCTCCCTGGGTTACTGCAAATAACACCAAGTAGTTGTGTGATGCTGTTGTCATGGCAGCCAGCTGAAGATTCTACTGTCCTCTACTAAAAGGCACCATTCTGAAATCTTCCCACCTGTCCTGGGGTTGCCACACCTTCACCTTGTCAATGGACATCAGCATTGGTTTGGTGCTGACCAGAGATCAGTACTGCTGAGGGATATGTATTTTGGTTCTGCAGTGTGAGAGATTAAGTCGCTCTCTCTGTCCGTCTCAGGTCCCTTGGAACTTTCACTGGAGTAGAATAACTGGAAGAGAAAACTGATTGTCATCTCCAGTGTACAAGCCTGCCTGTATACTGGAGATGCCCAACTCCATCTTCAGCTGGCTCTGATGTAACTTGCCTTTTCCAGCCAAAGTACCTTTCTCTCATTTGTCTTCATTAGAAATTGCAGGTGAGGTACCAATTATAGACACTGGATGTGATTTCCCAGCCCATTGAAATGCCACTGCTGCTCCTCTCACCAGTGACTGACAATACACAGTCATTACTCCGCCCACCCACATGTATTTTCGTCCCTCTTCCTTTCCACCCCTGTACTTGGCAGCACCTACAGAAAGTAGCGCCTTATGCAAAAAGTGGCACCCAGAACTAGCGACCTTTGGCATTAATGACTGATGCCTTTAATGGGCCTTTTAAGCGTGAACTATCCTCCCCTAGCATGAAGGAAAGTCAGCCCTGGCACATTTTCGCCGTGAGGGAAAAGATCCGCACGTGAACTCTGACCTGACTTGAGAGCTTGTCCTCGAAAGGCTCGGGGTTCTGTGATTGCATCTGTGGCAGAAATGAGTTTCGCAATTATCGTGGAGGCCTCCCAGGGTTCCTGATGGCTGTGTGTAGTTCTGTATTTCGTAAATGCAAGTCACCCTGCTTTGCCACTGAGGTGTGGCTCCCCTGGAGGATCTCATCAGAGCAGAAAATAAAAAGAGAAAAAGGAACATCCTGTCTCAGGTCTATCAGCACAGTATTTCATTTGATTGTACCATTTTTTGGTGCTGAAGTGAGTGGTTCAGTGCTCATGGAATGGAACGCCTATAGGAAATGTTGCCTGGGCCCGTCACTCATGGGAGACTGTAGACACTGTGCAAGTGGAATCTCACAGGTTCAGGAACCCTAATCCTGATGTCATGTTCTAACAAGATTGCAAGCATTAGTCCTGCTGTGACATTCTAATTGGTTCTTGAGCATTAATTAATAAAATATCTATCTATCTATCTATCTATCTGTCTGTCTGTCTGTCTGTCTGTCTGTCTATCTATCTATCTATCTATCTATCTATCTATCTAATCTATCTGCCCCTTAATGCAACTAACCGAAATAAGATGAACTTGCCTTTCAGAACATGTGAGAAAACTAAGGGGACCATCACGCACAAGGCAGTTCTCCTGGGTCTGAAGCATACGTGCCACAAACAAGTGGACATGTGATCAGGAACCAATATATTAAGTGAAAATTTAACCAGTTGTTTGCCTCAAACGCCTGAAATGCGCCCCTTGTCATCTCTTGCCAATAATTCCGTAGACCTTTTCCTCAGGAGTCATAAATGTGTGACTCAACTACTCCACCGGCACAGGCAGTAGGTGGGTCATAGGAATGGTCAGTGGGATAGTATTACAGAACCATAGCATTTAAGTGCAAAACACACACATTCACACACTCCTGAAAAGCTCCCCTTGGATAAGCAGTCCATCAAGTCTAATTCATCCAACGTTAGTGAACAAAAGGGAGAATGTTTGCACTTAGACACATTATTCAACCACAAGTTTTATGCTTTAACCAGTATGCCACCTGGTGGTCCATAAGATCAATGACACACGAGGTCAAACAAACGAGACACTGAACCAGGAGCTTGATGAGATTACAAAGGAGCAGGGTTAAATTATGAGCCTGATTTATTGCATTGCCTGGAGTGTTAACAACAGAAATCAAACAAAGCAATTGTTTGCATAAATATTGCACTGCAAATTAATTTTTGCTTGTGCTTTTTATCCCCCCCCCCCCCCCCCCCGTTATTTCCAGGAGAGCATTAGACTGTACAGAATTACAATGTTTATTGACAGTAGCGCAATACACCACATAAGTCTATGAAAAATTACTAACAACAACATTTTTAATTATATTTTGCTCTACCGTTTGTGTTCCTTAGATGAAACAACCAGACACACTAATGCTCTGGGTCAGCCAGGTGGGCCTGTGGCATTTCAAGGTATTTAAGGACTTGTGTTTCATACCACCCCGGACTCCAGGAGAATAACACAGCTTCTTAATGGCAATGAGATCCATGATGCCCTACACACAGGGTTTCAGGACTGAAATTGAAGGGGCTCCCCTTTATCTGCCTAGGATTGTCTGGGGCTCTTCCGCTATGTGTGCTGTGGATCAGGCCAAACACAGTGTTAACTCATTACCCTCTTATGTTTGAGTCTCTGTGGATTTTTCCTGGCCTGCGTAACAGCTGTTGTGTGGCAGCCTGGGATTTCCAGTCACAAAATGACTACGAAACCCACGAAACGCCCGGCATTAAAGCAATTAGTCACCTTTGCCCTGGCTGAGCACGAAACAGACGAGATGGTGAAGAGACAGGCAGAAAGAGAGAGGGAGAGAGAGAGGGGGAGAGAGACAGGCAGAAAGATCGAAAGAGAGAGAGAGGGAGAGAGAGAGACAGGCAGAAAGATCGAGAGAGAGAGGGAGGGAGAAGGAGAGAGAGAGAGAGACAGGCAGAAAGATCAAGAGAGAGAGAGGGGGAGAGAGAGACAGGCAGAAACATCGAGAGAGAGAGAGAGAGAGAGAGAGAGGGAATGTCCCTAGTGAGCAACGTGATGGGGCATAGCATGCAGTATGATGCTGAAGGTAGCGTCCTGTTTTATTTACCCAGCTAACAGGGCATGTTCCCAGAACTTTAGCCAATGTTATATGAAGGTCTTCTCAAAGTCGGCAGCGAACGTTCCTATAACGTCAATGCAACGTTATTTCCACATTTTATACTTTAACAAAGGATATGTCAGGGTCTGCACGGTAAAACTGAGCAACCTGAACAACCGCTTATTGTAATTAATGTTGAAAAATATCGTTTTATAAGATAATGTTATTTTAAAAATCAGGAAAACTGGAGACTTGGAACGTTTCCATACCTTAATAGTAACGTTTAGTAAATATTCTTGGAATGAAAAATTGCTAGTTGGGTACCTGCTGTTCAGTTACTATCACAGCATAGATACCTCTCCAAATCCAAATCAAAGTTAGTTACTGCTCATTCAGACCAGTTACTCTGAATAGACTATAAATAATGTTTTTATTGCACACTGCAGCCATTCACTGCAGCCATTCCAAGGATTCAACTCCATGACGTCATGGTTCTCATACTCCCCTGTCAAGTTGGGAGCCCACGTCAATGTGCTGACTCACGAAACAGGGTATGAAATGGGTCAAGGGAGCTTTGCTTGCAACCAAAAGCTCAGTTCAGTCCCCAGCCTGGTCAGAATTGTCTGATTATTGTAAAGTGGACTTTAGTGATCCTAAGGGGAAATTCTAGTGCCTACGGATAGGGCCCAAAGACAGTACACATAATGCAAAGAAGTGCATAGGGCACAAGCAAGTGTGAAAAGTACACAGTGCACAAATAGAATGTCCTGAAAACAGAATATTGCAGGATTACAGAAATAAATAAATATTGGCAGATAAGAATAACAGAATTGTTGCAGAATGTGCACACACACAAACACAAACAGGGACAGTAACCTACAGTAAGCGACTGCAAAGCACATAATGAACGATGCAGCGGGTGCAGAAAATTGTGCACCTGCAATCAAATGAGCCCTTTGGTTGAGGAGGAGGCACAGATGAGAGGGTACCGTCATCTGGGTTGTGCGTCTGTGCTCTGCTAGAGTGAAATACCCACGGAGATTTAGGCCTGTGACAGCGAGGAAGAAGTGAGAAAGCCGCGAATTAGATGGCAGTATTAGACAAATTAGTTGGTGAAGTTCAGAGAGAAAGAAGCAAAAATATTTTAATCATCTCATGCTTGTGCACTTGGGGACGGCAAAAACGTCAAAGAGTTTTGGGAAGATGAGTCAGCTGGCTTTATCTGGCTCTCAGGAAGTCAGACGGGCGGCGCCTCTTGCGTGTATATGCACACACGTGCAGACAGGCTCACACACACCCACAGAGAAAATGGCCCACAGACACACACACAGAAAGACGCCGTGTTGGTTGCACTGTGGCTCCTATCTGCCATAATCACCTCATCTGAGTGTAATGCCTTTAATGACAACTATATATTAGCACCGTTTTCTTCCACTGCTCCACCAAATATTCCAGGTTCCAGACGTTCCATTTTTCTTGTTTGATCTCAGGCTCATCCAGAGCAATTACGCCACCTGTCTTTCCCATTGAAAACAGCCACATGTCTCTCACGCTCATTTTGATAGGGTAGCAGCGTGTGCATTACATGACGTATCAAGCCAATCACTCTCTCGACACTGATGGCTGTAGCTCCATCAAGATGTTAGACATTAGTGGATATTCGTTTTCCCATAATCAAATAAAGGAAGCTCAAATTCCTTGTCTCATTACGAGTTCAGGGTGGAATAAAAGAACGCTATGATGATGTCGAGGCTATTCATAATTCTGCTGAACATCTTGGCATCAAAGCGTTTCATCTCACTGAGCCTCATTAGAAATTGCTCCTACAGAAGCAGACCACTTTACTGAGAAAACAAACATAGCAGAATTGGAACTAAACTGAAATCTGTTAATGTGACAGAGCTAAGGTAGCTAAGAGTGATTTTTACCCTTATTTTGACATGACATTGATCAGTTTATTCTCCGTTAAATACTTCCAACACCAAGAGTCAACAAGGCTAAACCCAATGGTTTCCATATTACAATCCTGGACTGGACAGGGCTCTTCCGGAAAGTTCACATGCGGCGATGGAAAATGCACCAGTACATCTACATGTAGCTTCAAAGACGCCCAGAGTTGCACCTGAAGGAAACACTCATACTTCCACAACAATGTTCTGAGGGCAGAATGAAAAATTCAGAGAGATAACCAATCACATTGTAGAGGAGGCGGGTCCAAGCAACTAGAGGAGGCGGAACCAAGATATCTGGTTGTATTGTATCTGACTGATCCTGTACATCTGTTGGATTTTTATATAAAAAAAATTTCAAACAAAGAGAAAGACACAAAATAATTATTCTCTAGCCTTCCTGCCACATCAGGAGCAAAAAATGGACAAGCAGATCTAATTCTGAGCTGCCTCAGTGCTTTTATGCTTATTGATTTTCCTGAATAGTAAATGAATTGGCGAATAAGTCCACGAAGAATTAAGTTAGAAGAATGCGTTGCTAATGGGTCAGGAAAATGCAATTGTGGGCATGTAAGAAGATCGTCTTGTGCAGCAAAGCATTTCTCTCACCCACAGGCTTTGCACGGTGATGGAGTTCGAGAGAATGAAAGCCCAGGTGAGCCTTATAGCAGGGAGGCCGCATGGTGTCGGTGATCTGCTAAGTGTCATGTGCATTTCGGGAGCGATCACTGATGGGAGGGGGCCACATGATGTAATGAAAAAAAGGAATAGGGTCTGAAATGGAGGAACCACGATACTTTTCAGGGGAAACATGATTTGATAGGACAGCAACCAGGCACATGAATAAAGCACAAAATAATAAATAAAGGTGCCCTTTAGCCAAGGAGCAAAAATGAAATCCAGTGGGCTGGACAAGCAGACCAGCTTCTGTTTGCCGAGATGTGTGCAGCAGGCTTGCCGGACCGTACAGGCTGTGGCTTTTTACTGGTTGAAAAAATTGGTGCTCTCCAATTTATACTCTGTTTGAATGAAAGAGCACACCGTTTGTCAGTGTTTTTTTTTTTTGATAGTTACAGAAAAAGGAGATTATATACTTTGCTGTAGGGAAATTTGTTCCAGGTTCTAAGAAACCCAGCTCCATGGGTCTGCATGGAGTGCTCAACGTAACCAAAATCGAGTCACAGGAACGTAAATTGCTGCAGGTTATTGAATGCGTTTGATTTGAGAAAAAGAACATTTTGTACAGTGATGGGGAAGGAAGTATCAGAAAAGGAGGCGCGGGGAAAACCTCTATAGGGTCTTATTTTTTAACAAAATAGTGGGGGGAGCTACAGTGGTCAAGACAGATTACTTCCTTCCTTGAGAAACTGGCCCCAGGTCCTACACAGGGCCGCATTAGGAGCCCCTGGGCCCTATAAGCCCCAACCCCCCCCCCTCCACGCCCTTTTTTACATTTTCTTTTTGCACACCCTCTAAGTCGCTGACGTCTGTCCATCTCGATTCGTGCTAGCTAGCTAACACTAACAGTAACTATCAGCACACTCATTGCTAGCTAACAGTAACTATCAGCACACTCATTGCTAGCTTACACTAACAGTAACTATCAGCACACTCATTGCTAGCTAACACTAACAGTAACTATCAGCACACTCATTGCTAGCTAACACTAACAGTAACTATCAGCACACTCATTGCTAGCTAACACTAACAGTAACTATCAGCACACTCATTGCTAGCTAACACTAACAGTAACTATCAGCACACTCATTTATTATACAAAGGGAGCTCATTGGTGGCTCGCGGACTTCAGAAATGCTCTGCTTGGCGCCCCCCTGAGGACGTGTTGCCCCTGTGCACCTGCCAAAATGCCCGTATGGTTAATCCCGGCCTGCTTCTTGGTCATGGGTGTTACAGAGGGAGGCGACAGTCTATGCCCAGGAACTGAGAGAGGAGCACAGTCTGGTTCTTCATTGGTCACCCTCTGCCTTTCCCTACCCACGGCGATGGTTATCAGCTGAGTCGGGGAATGTGATCCCACCCCCTCGCTGGAGTGATTAGTGTCCACCAGCTGCGTCCCCACTGGCATTCTTCACAGGCAGCCCCCCGCCACTCGTGGGGATGTTGGTACTTGCTGTGCCATGGCGTGCTGCTGATTGTTATCATCTGGGGGTCGGCGGACCCTTGCGCACCACAGCATCACGATGCTCATGCACAAAGTGGGCCGGCACGTTTCTGTGGAAACATCCCTGGTCCCTTGTTAAAGAAAAACAAGGTCTTGATCAGATGACAGGCCTCATTAGTTCATTTGTGTTTCAGTTAATTTGTTAACTGTGGGACCTGAGAAGCAAACAATGCAGATCTCACTGTCAATTGTGCTGGTCTGATGGCAGAAAATGTATAATATGTAAAGCATATCGAATATAATGGCGCCGAAACAGGGGAATTGATTGCATTAGGCATGGCTCACTGCCAGGCAAATGATTTTGTTAAAAATGAAAACTTGTCCCATCATTATTTTCACTGGATTTGAAAATTGCTTTTGAAGTACAGGTGCAGTGATAAGCCTCATCCTCATGGCTGGGAGGTATGTTAAGCAAAGTCAGCCAAGCACGGTCAACACTGACCGAAATCGCGTGGAAATTTGTGTTTCGAAAAAGGAGCTTGATGAATGCTGTGTTTGGAGGGAGGCGAGTGGTGAGGCCTGGTCAGCTAATTACACATTATGACCAGGAATTAGGCCACAGCGATGAGGTCATTGCCATGGGAGGTCATGTGACAGGGCTTGAAAGGCTCACAGAGCAACTAGCAGCCCTGCAACTGAGACTGATCACGTGAGCGAGCAAATGTTACTCAGGTTTCGTCACAGGAATGACTGGAAGAGTTAAGATTAGAAATACAAATACAAAATAATTATTGTGCTTATTTGGCTTTCAAATGCTTCCTGGCGCCTCAACTTGGCAAACGGCTATTATTTGTGGCTGTTTTTGGAGATGAACGTGGTTGTTTTTGGAGATGAACGTGGACTTTCCCAGGGAAAACTCTGGAATAGTAGGACCAGATTAGGCCACTGTTATTTAACACATTACTATCATACTTTAACTGATTGGTCGTGGTTGAGAAATTTGAGCCCCCGAGTCCTGGACTGCTTCTCTTACAACATTGGTGAGAACTTCATGGTATAAGGGCCACCAGGAGTTCCAGGCATCTGATTGGTTCTGAGGGACATTCCAGACAGCCAAACCCTATTTAGGATACAATGGCTTTGAATTGCCGGCTCTGTGAGTGACTGCTTTGAGTATAAAATTCACCTTGTCAAATACTTCAACTGTACAGCATTTAGCTAATTGAAATTCACAGTGAACTAGTCACATAGTAAACTAGTTACATAGTTTTACAAAGTAGTTTAAAGAAAATACTGTATATGTATATATATATATTATATTATTCTGATTTTTGATTGTGATATATTACCTTCTTCATCTTGTTATGTAGTGTTCATCCTGTCTACTTGTCTCTGTCTGTGCAGTTGTAACAGAAGCAATGTTCCTCCAGGATCTATTAAGTTTTTCTAATTCTGATAAAAAAAAGACCCCCCACTACCCAGTTGCCGCACTCCACACAAGTGCCAGAGTCACGTTTGAT
The DNA here is from genome assembly GCF_048594095.1 of Paramormyrops kingsleyae. Classification (NCBI taxonomy): domain Eukaryota; kingdom Metazoa; phylum Chordata; class Actinopteri; order Osteoglossiformes; family Mormyridae; genus Paramormyrops; species Paramormyrops kingsleyae. The sequence goes on along the minus strand of NC_132814.1, from coordinate 13,389,003 downwards.
GGAATCAGGGGGTCACTGATGTCCAGAGGTACTCCAGGTTTTCCCCACATCCCAGAAGAGTACAAGTGACTCTTTTGTGTAGTCTCATGGAAGAACATGCGTGACTCCTGCTTTTACCGCTCCTCCGGCAGCAATCAAATCTCCTCATATTTAAGAAACCAGTCTGTATCAGAATGTCAAATCAGATTCTGTCTGTGTCATGAAGCTTTTAGATGTGAAAACTCTTCCTAAATCCCATAAACAAACTGCATCCTGCATGCACAATAGCAATGTCTCAGAATCTCATGCAGGTAACAGCCCAGCAACAGGGTGGGCTCCACTCACTAGTCACATCTCCTGTCCTTCACGCGTGTTTAATGCACGCATCATTTGCACCATCCTGTAAGTTGCAAAGCGCCTGCCAAAACCAAGCACTGAGCAATGTAAATGCGTCGCTCATCACCGTCCCCGGACTGCATCCGCTAAGCCTCTGTTTATTTCCGTATACATCCTCCGAGGAATGGCCTTCCCATCCCTCGGGGGTAAACATTTATTTTTTGTGGTATAAACCACGGGGTGCTCTGCACACCCGGTCAGTCTGTTTTCTTAAGGTGACAGTCACACTTCCTCATCCCTATGGCCCTGTGGTTTATGCGTAAAGTGCCAGATTTTTAAAAAAATATATACTGTATAACTGAAATCCCTCATGCTGAGACATTGCTATTTTTGCAACAGGAAAAAAATATGGGAAGGAAGGAAGATTTTCCTAGGTTAGTTCAACGGGGAATACAAAATGGATTTCTTAGTAATTTTATGCTCCCCCAACCATTTTGTTGGTAGCAGATGCTATTGGTGAATCTATTTATGTGTTTTTTTTATCTCTTCCATCCACCAGCCAGGTTCAATTATGTGCTTATCAGTAAAGTACGTTTGTATGTTCTGCTCTCACAGAATGTGGTCCCCCGACGGTGTACATAGCCCTCAGCTATGCTATTTTAAACTTAGCAGAATCGAGAGCAAAGGGTCAACATCCACACTAAGCCCAAACCCCCCCCAGACACACACCCCCCCACACACACACACCCCTACCCCCAGAGCACCTGGCTTTTTACTGTTACTTCATTAATAGTTTAAGAAGTAAGTAAATAAGTCAAATTCAGTGGACATGGCGCTGGACTCATTAATCATATGAAGGAAAACAAAGCAGGCATTTCCTGTTTTTTGGTTTGAAAATAAAAATGTTTTCTAATTCTGAGAACAATAAAATTTAGAGAGAGACCCCACTCTTTGAACACATTAACACATTGATTCTGCTCCAGAACACAGTGCTCGTAACTTTTTTGTCATTTGCAGAGTAGAAGCACCTCTCCCAGTTTGGCACCCACTGCACATCACCATCCAGCAAAAGTTAAATGTGTCAGCGTACAAAGTGGAAATCGCTGCTTCGCCCTGCTCATCCCCTTGGTGCCCACCTACCAGCATGAGAACACAGACAGAAGCAGAGGTCGCAAAGCCACATGATCCAGGGCCACTAACTAGGAGGTCTTCAGCTCAAGCAGGCCACTGGAGGCTGAGAGAGAAAAAAACAATATTCCTATAATCTACTAAAAGCCAATGGTACTATGTGTCAACTGGGGGTGGGGGTGGGGGTAGAGTAATGAAGTTACAATTTTCACTGAAAAATAACTGATTGATCGATGTGCCAGATTTAATAATGATTTGGAAAACAAGATGCAGGGCAGACAGAACCGTCTCGCAGACTGAATTTGACTCGCAGGCTGGTAGTTTGACACCCACGCTCAAAAGGGCTTTAAATAGACACAATAAGCATCCATTCTTTGATCTTTTAAAAATCAGCGCTGTCCTATGATTAATCGCCCCCCCCCCCCCCAGTTAGGTATGAGGGCCACATGTGAGAAGCAGGAGACATGGAAGTGACTGTCGCAAAGAAATATTGTCGGTTTTGGGGTTGGGGGCGCTGCCAGAGGTTCTGGCAGTTCTGGCATTTTTGGGGCCGTGGACAAAATCTGAGCCAATCACATTTGTGTGTGTACAGTATTTCACATATTTGTGCAGGTGCCCCATTGCGCCCCTTGAACGACGTTGCCCTCAGCAGTTTCCCGCCTTGCCCTTGCCAGGATCTACCCACCAGCAGGGAAACTGGGCTGGGAAACACCGGGACAGATTATACCCCTGGAAAACCAGCGAGAACGTCATGCGACGAAATCTGCGCAAAACAGAGTAGCAGAGTAACCTGATGCGTCTGAGTGACAGATGTGCAGAGCTGGTTGTTTCAGAAGGTTGTCTGGGTTTTTCATTTGTTTTTTATTTCTAGCATTTGAGTTTGATTGCTGAGCTACTTGGAAATTTTAACTTACATACGCTTGCTTTCAGCAGTGAATCTATTCAATACTTTAATGTTAATCAATGCAGTGGCATGCGTCTGTCACTGTATTGGGTTTTACACAAGAAAAACATTTCTTCCTGGGCGAAGACAAGGCAGGTACACTTGAATTCTGTGTGAAACTGTCAGTCAGACCTCACTGCATGCTCTGTATTGTCTGGTTATAAGCTCTTTGCCCTTTCAAGATATATAAGGTCAATCCCTAAAATGTTATACAAGCCTTCAAAATGTATGGCTCCCATTACAAACATCCCTTCACCATAATCCAATTACTGCCTATTGCCTACAGTGTATTTGATTACTCAAATTGCAGGCATTCATTACATTAATGATTGTTAAAAGTTGTTTGTTATTCGCCCATTTCCGCTGCTTTGAGTTTACTGCGATGATATTGGCAGTCCGTTTCCCCAGTATTATTGTGTTTGGGAAGCATCTCTTGGGTTTCAAGCAAACTGATATCCTTAATGACTATATTGAGTTTTAAATGGTTTGTTCTGTTACTTTTGAAGGATACTAACAGTTTACAGGAAACTGAAACGTTAGTAATGACTTACTGGTAACTTCGCTGTGCTTTTTTGCAATATAAAGCAGCTCAAATAATGTAAAATGGTGAGTTGTCCATTTGGAGTCAAAACACAAATATGTGTCTTTGTATATACTGTGTGTCTGCCATTTGGTCAGTAACAGATACACTTGTCTAAAATCACAATTATTTCTAATACAAAAAGCATCTCCACTACCCACTGTGGGTGTAAAGGCTTCAGCAGTCTTAAATGCTCTTGTAAAAGAGAACTTCTACTTTTAAAAGAATTCGCAATCGATTCATATATCAGTGTCTGTTACTGACAATAACTCCTTTGAATTGTATTTCTAAGCAGCCTCTCAGTGTTAAAGCATACAAGTACTTTAATAAAGATCAAAAATAATGATTTGGGTGATGTTATCAAGTAAATCTTGGCATGTAGTTCTGATTGTGTCATTATTTGTTCTGCCATTATATATCTCCACTGTTTACAAAAGTGTAGAGTAATTACTTTTATAGTTTTTTAGTGCTTCTGTATCAAAGTTCAGAGAAGCACACATCCTGTGTCCGCAATTTACAAAAGGAAGGACTGCAGGTGCTGTTTTATAATCTAGTACTCGTTAGCGTGTCATAAATGTCTCTCGCATTTCAGAAGCAAGACCACAGAATGCTTTACTGCTCTGATGGTGCCGTTAAAACAACAAGGCTGTCCCTAACCTGGCAGCATTTCCAGAGCGAGATGTTTGCCTCGGTGAGGGACGGTGTGTGCTGGAACCGCCATGCAATCAGCATTTCAGGCCAAGGAAAGAGAAACACCTGCGGTAAAAACAACAGTGTTTGCTCATAACGCAGCCAATTAAAAAAGGACGGTAAGCACAGAGAGCAGCAGCTAACGGGCAGATGCCGATTGCTACCAGCTGCCAAAACCAGTTTTCGCCTTGTCTCTGTTTCTCGTGACAGTGTTAGTGTTAAATGTGAACGGGGGAATATGGCAGAGGTGATGGCGGAAGCTCTTTACACCTTCGTTTTACAGCCTTTGGGTGGCTTGCCGTCATTGGAAGCCCATTGTTAGGCCTGGTGCCTTCTGTCCTATGACGTTCCACATTCCCCGAGTAGCTGGATTCAGGGTGGCACAGCGTCGCTGCCCGATGGAAAACATATATCATCAAAATCCATTATTTCTGGAGTATGAAAAAACGCATTTTCTCAGAAACTACAAAATAAACATAAAGCGACATAATGAGACACTCAGCGCCATAAAGAGAAACCTATCTTTACGCAGATGTCAGTGAACAGGTTAATGTTTTAAATGGATGTACGTCCATTGTTGTCAGCAAGGAAAATATGTCAGGGTCCACAAGATACTAACTAATCTTGCTTTGTAGTCACAATTGACAATGATGTTAGTTAGCTAGCTAACTAGCTATCAACATTAAATTGTTAAAATTAGTGATATAAATCATTCCATACAAATGACCATCATGAATATAAATTTCATAAATTTCATAAAACATGATTTCATTGCCCAATTAGATGTCAAATGCTATCAGTAGACAGAGCCCTTATTCCACCTGTAGGAAAAAGTCACAATCGTCAAAAAGAAGACAATCATAAAGTGATGTTTGCAAACCATCAAATGCTGAAAAATCGGAGGGCTATTCACCAATGGAAACTGAGCTTGTGGTTCTGTGCTATCACCCCCCACATGGGAGCACCATAGAACTTCATAGACCATCTCACCTGTGTCTGTTGGTGGGGGGGGCAGGCTTGGATGAGGGATATACATAAAAGCAAAGCATCACATAAAACAGAGCAGGTAGCATGTGGCTTAGTGGTGTCACGTCGCGTGCCGCACGGATCAGGGAAGCAGGCAAACGGACGTCAGGGATCGGGGAATACGGGTTTTAATGACCGAAACACAGAGCACGCAAAAACAACATCAATGACAGAACTGGGGACTACTGACTCAGACACGGACTAAATACAAGAGACAAGCTAGACTTAACAGGACACAGGCGATCACAATTAGGGCTGAACACGAGGTAACGAGGTGGGCGTGGCACACATCAGGAGCGGACGGAGCGGATCATGACAGAACCCCCCCCCAAAGGCGCACACACCGGGCGCGCCCGAGAGGAGGCGACGGACGGGACGAGACTGGGGAACAAGACCTGGAAGACAAAAGCAAAAACATCAACGAGACACTGGAAACAGGACAGAGACACAGAACAGGAACAAGGACCAACAGAAAGACAGGACCTGACAAAGAACAGGAAACGCAGACAGGCAGACAGAGAAAGGAGATACAGAGGGGACAGAAAACGGAGGAACAGGACGAGGAGTGAACACAGGAGACACTGAGGGACGAGGAGCAAAAACCGGAGGGACAAAGGGACCAGGAGGGAACGGAGGAGACACAGAGGGACGAGGAGCAAAAACAGGCGGGACGGAGGGAAAGGGAGGAGGAACCAGGGGAGCCCGAAGGAACCCAGGCGGGCGACGGGTAGCGGCCGGAGGGGCCGCAGGCGAGAGGGAGGAGGGAGCAGGAGGGGACCACCCAGGGGCCAAGGGAACGGGACGAGGGAGTGACGGAGGGGACACGGAGGGAGCAGGAGGGAACACCAGTGCAGGCAGGCAGGAGGGGAAAGCCGCGGCAGGCGGAGGCGCAGCCGGAGCCGGCGAAGGCGCCGTCCGACGCCAAGCCGGAGCAGGGGGGCCCGGAGGCGGCCGACACGGAGCCGGAGGCGGGACCGAGGACCGGCACCGAGGAACCAGGGGGGGACCCGGAGGCAACTGCCGACCCCGAGCCGGAGGACCCGCAGGCAGCCACCGAGCCACAGCCAGGGGCCGAACGGGCGAGCCAGGGGGCAGGGCGGGCGGGACCCGGGCCCGACGCCTGTGTCCCCGTCCCTTACGGGACACCGAAAGGCGGGGTCCTGGGGGGCGTCGGCTTTGCCGGGGTAAGGGTGAGGGAGTCAAGGCCTCTAAGGAGGCAACAGGCGGGGCAGTCAGAGCCGCGGGCGTGGCCGCAGGCGGGGCAGTCAGAGCCGCGGGCGTGGCCGCAGGCGGGGCAGTCAGAGCCGCGGGCGTGGCCGCAGGCGGGGCAGTCAGAGCCGCGGGCGTGGCCGCAGGCGGGGCAGTCAGAGCCGCGGGCAGGACAGCCAGAGCGGCGGCCTCAGGCGGGGCCGCGGGCAGGACAGGAACGGCGGCCTCAGGCGGGGCCGCGGGCAGGACTGCCAGAGCGGCGGCCTCAGGCGGGGCCGCGGGCAGGACAGGAACGGCGGCCTCAGGCGGGGCCACGGACAGGACAGGAACGGCGGCCTCAGGCGGGGCCGCGGGCAGGACAGGAACGGCGGCCTCAGGCGGGGCCACGGACAGGACAGGAACGGCGGCCTCAGGCGGGGCCACGGACAGGACAGGAACGGCGGCCTCAGGCGGGGCCGCGGGCAGGACAGGAACAGCGGCCGGTTGGACAGGCGAGCAGGGCTGGGCTGGCTGGACAGGCGAGACGAGCAGGTCAGGCGAGACGGGCTCGGGCGTGCGGCCAGCAGGAGGTGCCGCAGGTAGAGCAGGCACCTCAGGCGTGCGGCCCGCAGGGGGCGCCTCAGCGAGCGCCGTCAGCACGCGGGCAGCAGGGGGCGCAACCGTGGCAACCTCAGGAGGGTCAGGCGCCGGCAGGACCGGCGAGACAGGCAGGACAGGAGCCGGCGATACAGGCAGTTCAGGTGCCGGCAGGACAGGCGAGACAGGCAGTTCAGGAGCCGGCAGGACAGGCAAGACAGGCAGTTCAGGTGCCGGCAGGACAGGCAAGACAGGCAGTTCCCGTGCCGGCAGGACGGGCGCCGCCGTCACGTGGTCAGCAGGGGGCGCCTCGGCGGGCGCCGCCACCACGCGGCCAGCAGGGGGCGCCGCAGTGGGCGCAGCCACCACGCGGCCAGCAGGGGGCGCCGCAGCGGGCGCAGCCACCACGCGGCCAGCAGGGGGCGCCGCAGCGGGCGCAGCCATCACGCGGCCAGCAGGGGGCGCATCCACAGCTAGTGCAGCAGGCCGAACGGGGCCAGCCACAGGGACTGCAGGCAAGTCAGGCAGGACAGGCGGGTCAGGCTGGACAGGCGGGTCAGGCTGGACAGGCTGGACCGGCGGTGCCGCTAGCAAAGCGGCGGAAGTTGCAGCAGGCGATGCCGCGGCCAGAGCGGCGGCAGCTGCAGCAGGGAGGACAGGCAGGACGGGCAGGTCGGGCGGTGCTGCTGGCATCGCGGCAGCTGCAGCAGGCGGTGCTGCGGGCAGATCGGCGGCAGCAGGAGCAGCAGGCGGTGCCGCGGGCAGATCGGCGGCGGCAGCAGGCAGCGCAGCCGCGGGCAGATCGGCGGCGGCAGCAGGCAGCGCAGCCGCGGGCAGATCGGCGGCGGCAGCAGGCAGCGCCGCCGCGGGCAGATCGGCGGCGGCAGCAGGCAGCGCAGCCGCGGGCAGATCCGGAACATGCAGGTCCGGAGCAGGCAGGAGGGGCGCCGAGCGCGTTGGCGCTGTCCCTTTCTGGGCTTTAGAGACCCGTGGAATAGAGTCTCTCACGGCGCGTAAGCCGCCGTGTCCCAGATACTCCGGCCGATAAAAGTATGCCTCTAATGGAGGCGGCTGCTCAGCCACTGTGACGGGGGCTTTGGGTACCTGCGGGGGCATCGCTGTGAGGGTGTCCATGGTGTTCGGGGATTCCTTCCGATCACCGACAAGGAGAGAAGCAGGGGAGAGAGAAGCGGCTCCCAGGCGGACGGTTAAGGCTTGCTCAGGTGCGTCCCCCTGTCCGCGTTTTTTCCGCTTCTTCTTTGGCCGCTTACCTGTCGTGGGCAGCGGCGTTTGGGATGCCTCCGGCAGCTCAGAAAACGGACCAAAAGGCAGTCCGCTGGCGAGGGCTGCCCTCCGCATATTGGATTCTGCCACCCCTCGTCTCAGCTGCCGCAAGGCTTCGCGCACCTTTCCTGCAAGGTGCGCGTCTCCGGGGAGAGACGCCTCCAACATGTCCCTGCTCCGGCTGGCCGTAGCCAGGAGCAGGGGATCGTGCCGGACTTCGGGCTGACGAAGCCAGTACAGAACCTCGTCCACGAGGGCAAGGTATTCCGCTTCATCCGGCTCCGGTCTTTCGTTTGCGAGTTCTGTCATTCTGTCACGTCGCGTGCCGCACGGATCAGGGAAGCAGGCAAACGGACGTCAGGGATCGGGGAATACGGGTTTTAATGACCGAAACACAGAGCACGCAAAAACAACATCAATGACAGAACTGGGGACTACTGACTCAGACACGGACTAAATACAAGAGACAAGCTAGACTTAACAGGACACAGGCGATCACAATTAGGGCTGAACACGAGGTAACGAGGTGGGCGTGGCACACATCAGGAGCGGACGGAGCGGATCATGACAAGTGGGCTAGATTTCTATACCTGCAATCAGAAGAATGCCAGTTCAAACCCAGCCACTGCATATCTGTCAGTTGTTGAGCAAGACCCTTAACCCCCAGCTCCCTGGCTAGCGCAACAGGCCAGTGCTGACAAATTCTCAACCCCAAAGAAATGTAATCAATACAAATTAGAACAATAATTGGGTTTTTCTTTTAACCACTTGTTTATTATTTCTCCAGGTCAATCCTGGTGGTGAGGTTTGTCCTTTAAAATAGGTAAAGAGATTAGTACATCCTATCTGTCATGTGCCTAGCAAAGTAATTACACTGGGGCCCATTCAAATCACGCTGATTTTTAATTAAACGTTCCAACTAACACACATTACATTAAGATGGTAGGATCTGACCTCAGTCAGTCAAGACCTCAATTGAATAGTCTATTTGCACCTTTGGTTTTGCACAGAGCTCATACGAATGGCCCCAGATTGTGTGCTCAAATTGCTGGACCTCCGTATGCATTAAGACAGCCTATTTGTTTATCGTTGTCCCATAACAAGCTTGTTACAATGCATTATGTAATAATGCCCCATTATGTAATAACTCGACAAAATGTAACAAAGTTTCACTTCATTATCTAATAGCATCCGCATTTTGTAACAATCTGCCACATTCTGTAATAGCTTGGAAGCAATATATTATAATTTCCCTGCATTTGGTAATAAATTATTAGAAATTGCTGTGGTTATTACAAAATGCAGGGCTTGCACTTATTAATGATGAAAATGTAATACTTTACATTATGTAGTAAACAACCAAGATAGATGTCTTCATTGACACTTTGTCAAGTTATTACATAATGCGGCGTTATTACATAATGTGGCGTTATTACAGAATGTGGCGTTATTACATAATGAGTTGTAAAAAGGTCTTCCTGAACCCCGCCCCCCCCTGAAGACAACACCTATTTCTATAGCCATGGAGTTCAGCTGTCAGGCAAAACCAAGAGGGCAGGACCTGATATCTGTGCATGCAAGAGAGTAGCCCCCCCACCCACTTCTCCATGCCATGCCGATGCCAGAGGAGCTGCAGTCCCAGCCATATACGTAAAAGGATGGATGTATCTCGCCGTTGCTAGAGAAGATACAGCTGCAGCAGGAGGCCTGCAGAGGGAGGGGTGAGGTCCGTGGGAGCAGGTTCTCCAGCGGACGCAGACTTGATCCTGGACATCAGCAGTGGTCTCAAACCCACGCCTGTGACTAATCTTGGGGCAGAGTGACCAATTTCAAATTCTAAACATGTCGGCTCTCTGTGTGGATGCCAGTCGCCCCCCATCGACGCCCTGGCCTTTGCATGCGGCTGTTTGTATATCGTCCTTTTCCGTTCTTTGTGGGCGTCTGATGTAATCTCAACCAAATCATTTCCGCCAGATACAGAAGGATCCCTTTAGGTATTGTTGTCTCCTAGGTCCCTGGTCCACCTTAGGTTCTATGTGCACACTGCACCAAGCATAAAAACATCCAATTTATAAAGCTTATATTAACGTTCTGGGCGGCCTGGTAATGCTGCAGCATGGTTCTCTCCCACATCTGGAGACCGGAGTTTGAGTTTCTGTCCTGGCTCTGCATATGTGGAGTTTGCACGTTCTCCCCCGTGTCATCGTTAGGTTTCCCCTCTCAGTCCCTGTAGCTTCTGAGATAGGCTGTGTGACCCTGCAGGTATGTATGATTATTCTTATAATTGGGAATAATGAGAATACAATCAGTGAGATTACTGTGTCCTGGTTACTGGTATTGTTTGCCAGTTGAACCGATTGGCAACATAGAGCATTCCCTAACATCACGGGTCTGGAAGCCACATGTCAGCCATTACGTTCGGTCATAATAATGCGTTGCAATGACAAACAATAATTATTTCTGAAGGGTCACTGGACCCTGGACAAGAAATAAGTGAAAACAAGATCATTTTAAAAGTCATTCAGCCATTTTGTCCAACAGAAATTAAGTTATAGTGTAATCATGTAATTGTACGCCATCAAAGAGAATCAGTTTGAATTCCAAATTTTCGGCTGTAATTGGTTTTAAACCCTTAGTTCTGTATCCTTCCTTTTCTCTGCCCCTTCAATTAATTTAATTTCACTGTAATTTATTACTTCTGTAAAGAATACATGGACTACTTCTTCCATTTTCAATTTACTTCTTACTTGACAGATGAGAATCAGTAGGAAAACTGATTAACTCATAAATTTTACTCATCTACCTCACTGATCTTCCTGTGAAGCATTATCTAAATGTCACATGATTACAAATATTTTGAGTTGAAAACTCCAATGGAAAGGCTTCACAAAAGCATCCTCAAAAAATTGTATTTATAAAAACCTCTTAAATTTGACTTATTTTCAGAGGCAACCGGTTCAAGCCATTACGGATCCTGGTTCCTGCTCCATCTGCATCAGTTACTGAGATAGTCTGTCAATGTAAAAGTGTCACATTTGCCATTAACGAACACACTCAGGCGTGAACCTCCACTCTTTCCCTGATGCTCTGATTGATTGACCGATCAATTGGTTGTAACTGATGACCGTTGTTGGACTCATGCTACGTTAGTCCCACTCTGTGTTTGGCCCATTGCCATCATCTACTGACACGTGCACCCTGGGAGTTGATCTTGCTGCTGTCTTGGTCCATCCAGTCAGCTCAAATGGGTGCCTAGTACCTTCAGGCTCCCCATCTGGGCCCAGAGCCTAGGAAATGGGAGGGTGAGTGACATGTTTGTTTTCATGGCTAGAGGCGCAGCATCTGTGATGATTCTGGAGGTTCTGGTTGGAGGCAACCCAGCACTGCAGGGGCCAGTAGTCTAGGAAATAAGGGGCGTTTTTGCATCTGTGTGTACCAATTCACGTTACTCTTGCTGAGGGCAATGTGTGTCTCAGTGGGCTAAGCCTCTGTGTCTGGGATCAGAAGGTTGCTAGTTCAAGCCCCAGCCTTGGCACATCTCTGCATCCTTGAGCAAGACCATTATGCCACAGCTCCATAGGCACTGCTGTGGGCGACTGCCCTTCATGGCCAGCTTGGGGGGGGTATAAAGAGAGTTTTCCCATGGAGATCAATAATGTATCATTAATACTGCTTCTGGTCCCTTCCAGGTTTAGCACTGTTGTACTCAAGTATGGTGTAACTCCAAAGAAAAGTCGATCATCACTGGACCAGAAGCGAGTCGACAGTCTGCATAAAAAGATGCTGCCTTAAGTTTAGGTGAATCAAATTACCTCGCGCTTCATCTGTGTCTGCAGAGAAGAAGAACCATGTAAGTGTAGCACAAGAGTCATGTTGCCCTTGTTCACGCATGCTGTGTTCTACAGCTTGGTTAATGATGGAGCATCTGATCCCAGCAGCCTTTCCCAGCCCTGTGCCCTGGTGACGATAGCACCCGCTGCATCATCAAACATCAGGAGCGCAGGCATCCGCATGGCGTTTCCTGCGGCGCTGACCCAGTGCTGGGCTCATTATCGGCAAACAGTGCAAGGTGTTCAAATTAGTTGCCAGAATAAGATCAAAAGAGCTAAGGAGGATTGAGCGAAGGAAAATACAGTTTTCCACCGCATTTTGCAACGCTCTTCTGGGATAGTGTCTGCAAAGGGGAGGGTGCCAAATGTAATTGCTTTCAGTCCACTGGCATTCAGTCCTACGTCTCCAGAGGGGATCTAGGGCATCATCCTGTGAACCATGAGGGATAGGCCATCATGAGATTTTTTTTCAGCTCCTTAGAGAAGCATCACAACAGTTTAAAAAAATTCAGGTGTCAAATGATATTGACCCAGTCGGGAGATATAGCTTTAGACAAGAGAAGGATTCGTCGTTACAATGATGATTTGTCACCATCCCATACCTGAGACGTGAGCGTGACAACAGCAGTTATGTAGGATCACGGCTCGTGCTTCAGCCATACAACACAGGAGTGCCGTGTTTCTGCTAAAAGAACTTGGTATGGTGACATCAGAAAGGTCTGAGCCATGACGGTGACTGACCGTGGCAAAGCGCAAATCGAAAGCTCCCTTAGAAACCGGCTACATTTTCATGGAGTTGAGTGGCAGGAAATGCATTATGAAATACAGCAGGGCTGTAATTAAATGTTCAACCTTTATGGTGATTATTCATGATCCCGGGCTTTCCCTGCCCCTGCCTGTTCTTGACTACTTGACAACTGTGATGTGACTCTGAGTCTCACGGGGTTCCAGTCGAGGCCCTTCAATTTAAATTTCACTAGTTGTTCTTAGTTTTTCTTTTTTAATCTTTAGGGTGAGTCAAAGGCTATTCTGAGAGTGTTGGCACTTTACCGTGCGTGTCATAATTCTGCTTCCCTTGGCAGTGGCACCTCACATGGAATGTGTACCATGAAATGAGTACCATGAAATGAGTACCACAAGCAAGGAATACCATGGTGCACTTTTGTAATCACTTTACTGGGCCCTAAGATGAAGAAATAAGGCTTAGGGTGTGAGAATCTGTCTTGGTGTTTAGTCCAAATTATGGCAACACAAAGAAGCAAATTGTTTTCCTGTTAGTTGCCAGCAAGGTAAACATTTGTTGAGTATAATAATGTAAATTTATTTCTGAGTAAGAATAATAAAGAGTAAGATTTATATGTATGGATATGTCAGATAGTTCTATGTTTAATTTTTAACTGTCATGCGCAGGTGTGGCACACAGGGGGAAGTTAGGGTGACTCCAAGGGCCCCCGAGTGACAGAGGCCTGATGAGCCTGGAGCATAATCAGCTTGGTCTGGGTTGGGGGCCCCATATAATATGCTTTCATGGGGCCCAAATCCCCAGTGGCACCCCTGCTCATGCCCACTTTTTGGCCTTTTTAACTGCAAACATAAAATACAAAAAGACAAACTATGTGAACCCTCTAGGATCACCTGTTTTTCTGTATTAATTAGTCATAAAATGTGATCTGTTCTTTATCTACGTTACAAGTACAAGACAATGCACTTAAGCCAATGTCGAAAATGAACCTGTGGATTTAATAACTGGTTGAATCTCCTTTTGGCAACAATCAATAACCTCAAACAAGCACTTCCCGTAGCTGTGGATCAGACTTGTGCAATATTCACGAGGAATTCGGGATCATCATTCCTTACAGAACTGCTTCAGCTCAGCCATATCCTTTGTATGTCTGCTGTGAACGTCTCTCTTCATATCATTCCATAGCATCTCTTTTGGGTTAACGTCTGGGCTCTGAGTTTGTTTTAAAAATCCATTATACAACAGATTTATTTCATTGTTTAGGGTCAATGTCCTTGAGCTTTAGCTGGCTACCCTGGTATTATCTGGTAAGATACCTTTATAATCTGCCAATTCATTTTCCCCTTGATGATGGCATGCTGTCCAAGCCCCAAGGCAGAAAAAATGGCCCCAAATTATGATAATCTCTCCACCATACTTCACCTGCGAGATGTTGATTCCATGCTGGCTCGTGCTGCCCTTTTATTCACACCATACTTAGTGCTGCGGTTTCTCCTCAAACAACTCAACCTTTGTTTCATCAGCCCACAAAACATCTTCACAGTAGCACTAGGTAGGTAGTCTTTAGCAAACTTCAGGCATGAGACAGTGTTTCTTTTTGGAGAGCAGAGGCCTCTCCTGTGGTGCCCTGCAGTGGACGCTATGCCTGTTCAATGTTCTGCATATGACAGACTCATGAACCAGTTCCAATTATTTCTTCAAGCCTTTAGCTGTTATTCTAAGGTTCTTTTAAACCCTATTGAATATCCTGTGTTGTGTGTTTGCAGTCACCATGGATGAGTGCCTAATTGTAGGGGGAGAAGCCACAGTGCTAAATCATCTCCATTTATAGACAATTCGCCTAACTGTGGACTGACGAATATCTAAGCTCTTTCAGGTGACTTTTCAACTCTTTCGAAGTTTATGCAAATCAACAATTCTCGATCATAGGTCTCCTGAGATCTTTCTTGCAGATGCTTCTTTTGAATAGCAAGCTCAAAATATTCGAGTAGCTCTAAGCCACATCCCTAATTTTATTTCATTAATTGGACTCTAAGATTGCCCAACTCCTGACGTCAACTAACTTTTTATTGAAGTCACTAGCCTGTTGGGTCCCGTATTTTTTCCATCCTACACTGTGAATGTTTCAATGATGTCTTCCATATGTACAATAACGATGCAGTAATTTTTGTGTTCTTAGTTAAAACAAATTGTGTTTGGTCATTATAGAAACTTACATGAAGATCAGACCATATTTTAAGATAAAGTTATACACAGATGCGGGTAATTCGAAGGGGTTCACACACTTTTTCTCGCCACCGTGTTTACTGACTGGGGAGGGCAGACTTCTCGCTCCCCGAGTTCTAAAAATATGACCCAGCCCTATTTCATAATTTGCTAACAACGTGTCCCAGGCTTCAGCTCTAATCCACTGCTGGCAGCACAGTGTTAGAGACCTAAATGCTTTAAATGGTGCCTCTGCGTATGAGTAGGGGCAGCAAGCTGCTCTGCACACTGAGATGGGAATGGGAAAGTTCAGTGATAACATGCTGTTTACTTTCTGATGATTCTCCCCCAGGAAATTGCCTATATCTTCATCCTCACATTAAAATTCCTTATATGGAAGGTGATTGGGGGCGAGGGTTATTTTAAGAGTTTCCTTTGAGTTCCTTCTTATGGGATTTTAGCAGAACAACACAGACCCTGAGTTGTAGCACTGTACAGTCCGCATGCCCTTACAAGACTCTGGACTAGTGATTTGGTTAGAGAAATTTCAGAGATGGAGGACATCAAACATCGCGGCCTTTTCTTATACATACGGTATTCTAATTGTATTCTAATTTATACATTTTGCATATACCGACCTAATAGTATTCTTCTATGATGTATTTTTCCATATTTAATATATGCCCAATGGTAATGTTACTGCAACGTTATACTGAAATATTTTGATCAACTAGTTGACTAACTGGTTTATTAAATATTACAAAGTATTCTTCCACACATAAGATGGAATATTCTGCAATATGTTTTGAGCTAAAGTGCTTCAACCACTGGTGGTGGGTTTTACTGAAAGGTCTTATTATTTCTTCCAATCACACGTCAGAATCAGCAGGAGGCCTAAGCACTAGAGCAGGCTGCTTTGAAGGCCGGGGGAGCTGATGTCATCGTGGCTAAGAACACAAGCTTGTGACCAATATGTGTTATTGCATCTTTGAGAAAGATACATAACATTAAATTGCTCCAGTGAAATCCATCCAGTGATCTCCCAGATCTTCAGTTACCCTCATCCGGTTCTAGAGAGACCACCTAATCCATGTCAGGAGGGACACTATGAGCGACTTCGAGGTTCTAACCTTCTACTTTAAAACCAAAAGGCTCCTGTGCTTGGCTAATTAATTCAATTCTTCTTGTGCTTTTATTGGTTTGTTCCTTGACTGAAAGACTCATCAAGCTGTTTCATATTAACATTAGTGACATATGGACGATTATAGGAGACTGACCAATCAGCACACAGCAAGAACTCAGTGCTAAAGTGAAGTCCAGGTGTTTTTAATTAAAATGGTAGTTTGCAAACCCTGTCCTGGCTCATAATGTCCCCTCTGGCGTGCATTAGGTGGTCATCCTATCCAGGTCTAGAGGTCCAGTACAATATCCAGTCGTAAATATGATTAATATTGTGAATCATTTTACATAGAAGCATCAGGTAGGCATCTGCTTCAGATTTGCAGTTATTAATTACAGTCATAAGACACATGAATGCACTGTACTTGAGCCAAAGGAAAAGCAAAAGCGTTTTGTAAATCCTCTATGCACACAATCTATATAAAATCCATCCATCTATTTTCTAAATGCTTATGTTGGTCAGGGTTGCAGGGAGCCCTGGAGAATATCCCAAGGCTGGGTACACACTGGCCAGGATGCCAGCTATATAGTATCCATAAATGGAAATTAGAGTGTTGCTGCTGACTCTTTAAGACTTAGAGAGCGTCCCACGCGTTTTTAATATATCCGAGCACCTACAAATAAACCAGGGATACAGAATTACACTTAAAGTTCAACGTTCATCTCCCAAGGAACAATAACAGTTGTTGCACCCTTGAAGGAGTTACATCTGATGTCACAATAGGAAAATTACTTTCGATTTCATTATCCCCCGAAGACCTCCCAATGCCCCTCAAGCACGTAATTAATCATAACCACTTCTAACCAGATCTTACAATTCTAACATGATTGCTTAAACCAAATGTTTTTAGCTGAAACATTTACCACCATTGCCTGCAGCAAAACAATCGAGAAAATGGAGAATCTGTTAGCTTGTATTTAATGCTGGTCAAACTCACTTGGCGCCCTGGGTAAGCTTCACTACTGCCACCCCTACCTCCCCTGCCCTCCCCTGGCACACCTCACTGCCCAATTTCACTTTGCTTCGGCCGGTTGACCCTGGGGGGGGCACCCTCAGCAATTGCCCATCTTGCCCTTGCCGCCCGGATCCAGGACACTGAAGCACAGCGACTCTGCCTCTTTGTCGTCTTCGGCGCTTTCAGTGTTCCATATTAACAATCTGGAAGGCTCTGCAATAAAAATTAGCATAAATATGAATATAAATGTAGATTAGGCTAATATAACTGTATATTAGTTCTAATGTGGGATCCCGTTGTTGTTAAGGAAATGTCACCTCGTAGATATTAGTGAGATATTCTGAATCTAATTTGCAATTTAACTTATGTGGGGCAACATATGTAGCCGGAGAGGTGTAAACACACATTCAATACATAAATAGCTGACGTGGTGTTATTAGTGTATGACTAGTTAGCTTTAGGATAAATACAAAACAGTGGATGCCAGGTGTCTGCACTTTTGCCAAGTGTTTTCGGAATACAGGAGGGAATTTTCTGAATTAGTCATGCGTCATTTCACAATGGGGATACGTTCTGAAAAATGCGTCCTTAAGTGAGTTCATTATTGCTCAAACATTGTAGAGTGTACACAACCTAGGCTTCAGTAAACTTTTTTATTCATAGAAAGAGTGCATTCTAAATTAACGTAACGTAAAATAACGTAAAATAAAAGTACAGTCAGTAAAAGCATTAACCAGTAATATATTTCTTATCATTATCAAGTGTTATGTACTGTACATAATTGTATGTTCTATACTTTAATACGACTGGCAGTGCAGCGCACCAGCATCACCACAAACGCATTGCACTGCGACGCTACATTGCCTACAATGGCTACAATGCATACAATGGCTCTGCAATATATTTCAGCACCATTATAATGTTACGGGACGACCATCATATATGCAGTCCATCGTTAAGCAAAACATCATTATGCAATGCATGACTGTATTCTGCAACTTCAGGTGCTGGGATGGTTGATCTCCGGGTCCTTGCTGATTGGAGCGGGCAGCTGTGATGTATGGCCTGGCGACGTCCTACAGAACCTGCGACCATGAGCACTGGGCTGCTCAGAACCAGGCTGCTCTTCAGCTTGACTCTCGTCAGTGGAGACTGACACAGAGAGCACTGACACACATATACCTGCAGATTGGAACCCATAAAGATGCCAGTTCAAGGCCTGAGTTGGACACTAAATCAGAACCACACTGATAAAACAGCCAACTGTGTAAATGGGTAAAAATTCTTAGCATCTTCGAATAAAAGCATCAAATACGCAGATAAATGGATCAGCCTAATACATTAGCTTGAGTCTGATAAAGGAGGGTTGGCCGGCTGAAATGCCCTGAGATACCGTAGTATACAGAATAGAGAGGCTTAATGCCAGTTCTGCAGCTGAGGGCGGCCGTCGCGGGGAAAGGGCAATTTTAGTACATTTGTGGAAATGCATGAAGCCGGTAGATGAGGTGAGTGCAGAGATAAACCTGGGGGCAGCCAAGACTTTTTCAGGGCAGGTCAAGGTTTATGTGATGACATAAGAGGCACACAAAGGCTGCTCTAAGATAAGCTGTCTTTAAGGATGGGGGGAGCAGACCTGGCAGAAGGTCTAGCAGAAGAGAACAATGAAGGGATTTCGCACAATGGTTTACCTTTTCTACCATAAAGGCCACGTAATACTGAAATGCCAGAGACAAAAACAATAATTCAGTCAGTTATTCTCAGTGCAGTTAACTGTTTCAGGTTTATCAATGAAATAAAACACAAAACATTTTCAATTTTTAAAATAACAGAATACTTGGGGATTCACATGCTCTTGGTTTGCAGATGTGTACGGCCCACTTACTATCATTAACTCTTACCCATCAACCTCTGGAGCCACTTGTCCTACTCAGGGTTGTGGGGGCCCCGGGGCCCATATGAGAAGCTATGGGTACAAGACAGCAGATAACCAATCACCGGGGGCCACACACACCATTCACGCCTTCAGACAGTGTGGCAACTCCAGTTCACCTTAGCATGTTTTTGGACTGTGTGGGGAAGCCAGGATACCTGGAGGAAACTCTACAATGACGTGGGAAGAACACAAACTTTACACATAGAACTGGGGGCCAAAACTGAAACCCCATTGCCAGGGGTATGAGGCAACTGTGCTAACCACTGCACCACCATGCCGCCCCCCAAATTACCCATTTCAGTTTAAATGAATTTAATAAGTCATTCATCATTTCTTACACCAATAAAGGATGCTTTATTAAGTCTATGATTAAGGGTATGGAATTTGTTTAAACATGAAATCAAATATTTATTTTACTTTTTAATTGCAACAAAGGAATTATATGAATACAGACAAGTAACAGGTGACAAAAGACTTCCTATAGGCCTATTCAGAATAATTTCATACAAGACAATTTTTTCTGTTTTATAAGAAAATGTGTGTACATCATAATCCGACCTACCCCAAATACTTAACACAGGACATATATTCCCAGAAGTCTCACCTACAACTGAGATTTGGCACCTCAATCCTATAGGAAACATAGGTGCCCAACTTCCTCGGGGGGCGCCGACTTGCCAGCCAATTTAACATTGCCTCGGACGAGGGGCGCCGGCGGTCATGTTCGCTTAGGGCGCCACATCGGCTAGGACCGGTTCTGCCGCCAGCCAGTATAAAACGTGTCCCTTTCGCAACAGTTGGTCACCCGTGGGTAAGGAGCGCACGGATGCTGGGAGGCAGCACTAATGCCACCGGCATTAATAACAGACGCTTCTCAGCCAAACCATGTGCAGCTACAGCATCCGCGATTCATTTTCCTCGGCTGTGGCAACCGAAGCGGCAGACTGGGCTGGACGCGCGTTTGCGCTTTAGTGCTTTAAGTAACGCTGGTTTGCGGCAACCATGTTTGGAAAACACGCCGAGCACATGAAAGTGCTTCGTGTCGGCAAAGTATGGAGATGAATCAGAAGGAAATATTTTTTCCCGTCGCGTCATCTGTTGCACAACAAGAAGGGGAAACCCGTCCGGAAGAAAATGGTTAAGCGTAATTGCGTCTTTTTCAGACTGAAAACGCCTTGGCTATTTGGTTAATGAATCCGGACTATTCGGCTGCTCTGCCGTGGCCAGATCCGCTGCTCAGGACTCCCACCGTTACTTCTACTTTTCGCTCCCCGTTGTGCGTCTACGGTGGAATCAATATGAAATAAGTATTTTTCCTTGAAAATACCACAATAAAATATCTGTTTATACACGAAAAATCAAGAAAGGATCGGTAAGTTTAATTTTTCATGCGCATGCACGCAGGCGAGCGAACTTCACTTTAATTTATACCCGCATGTCAGTCTGTACACATAGCCTATAAGCACCTGTTTATTTGGATACTTATACCAACATCACCTTGTGGTGACGATGTGTTGCAAAAGGAAGCGTTTGGAAATAATATTATTATACATTTATAATTTTGACATATAGGCTGCATCCTTTAATCTCCAGTTGCTGAGGATAAGTTTGATATATTTTTTTAATTAAGGGTAATGATCCCTACGCGAATCACAGATTACATATCAAATGGCCTTTCTCGAAACCGAATAAAAGTTGAATATATTAAAAGTAACGGTGTTGTGGATGTACTTTAAATAGTTTAATGTGCTATTTCTGCAACGTGCTGCCGGCTCAGGTTCATGATCCTGTTTCATTTCGGTACCAACGTCGTATCTACCCAAACCGGCTCGTTTTCTAGCGAAGTGCAAATTTAGATGACAACCCGCATTATTTACCATAAATCATGTCTCCTGAAAAATGTTATGCCTGGAAAGACAGCCAGCACTCCGACGGAGCGATATCAAAACAGTCCCGTGTTTTCCGCTGGGATCAGGCAGTTAAGCAGTTTTAAGTATTTTATATGTGTATAATATAATGTAAGTCATGGAGACGCGCGTTCGGCTGTGAAGTGGCTTTGATTTCGTGGCACAGGGGCTGCGCACCTCCCTCCCCATGGGCGATGTAAGCTTTCATCCAGGGCGCTGTTTGAAAGTCGGTGACCCCATGTATAAAATCGCGTAGCCCGTGCAAATGAACTTATTTCCCTAATAAACATTTCAGGATGCCCGTTTGATGGGGGAGTGTGTTAACCCCCTGTGTGTGTGTGTGTGTGTGTGTGTGTGTGTGTAGACCAGCGTTTAGCGCTTTCTCGTCTTTTCCTCGACTGTTGCCCCCGAAGGGTCGCCGGGTGAGGATCTGGACATTTCCAGACGGCACACGGTCCCTGTGGCATGGTCCTGCCTTATTTGGAGTAAGGACACTGTTTATACCGCAGTTTTTTGGCACAGGAGGGTGATCTGCGTTCGCTCAACATTAAATCAAGCCGGCAGACGAGGTACACGGAGATGTAGACTTAAGCTGGAGACGTGGTGTTTGTGAATTGATATTTCCTGGCGCTGTTGTGTGCATAACAGGGGGATGGGGGCACAACATTTTTTCAAGTAGCAGCCAAATGGTCATTTAGTTGAAATGAGATTCTAAGTGATACTGTGATACATTAAGCAATTCGGAACTCTACTAAACAATCAAAATGTTTTGTATATGTGTGTAGCTAATATTTTATACACAATAAGTTTTATGCCAGTCTCAGTCATTAATTCTCTGTCTGATTGAATGTTTTACATTAGAATAAAATTGATATGCCCTCTATTCAACTGAATCTGTCCCAAAGAGCTCGCGCGTCTGTTTGAATTACAAAGAACATGGCAGCGTATAATCTAATGCTACAGTTCAGTAAACCTCAGAAAAAGTGCATAATGGTAAACCATCGATTCATGGAGATTTAAAACATTACCCACTGGCAGCAGGAAAGATATGTGAAATCGTTTCTCATTGTTAGCTTTGGGGCCAAGGTGATTATTTCATGAAAATGGAAGTAAAAGGAGAAACTTATCACAAAGAAGCTCATATTATTGAAATTTCCATCTGTCTTTTGTAACTGCTTATTAAGTACAGGGTCACGGTATTGGCCAGGAGATGATCCCAAGGTAGTCCTAGGGAGACCCCAGATGTGATGACATTGCTTGATTGTACATTTTCACCAGATTTCTGCTGAATCATACATAAATGAGGACCCAGGCTGTAGCTTTGTTAGGACAGTATGCGTTTGTAAGAAACATCACTTTGCCTTTGTCCAGAAAAGAGCCAGTGATCACACACATTAGCTGGTTGCAGATTCTTGTAATCACCAATTTAGTGGTGCGTGTCTGTTAAACAAGTAATGAAAACATACCTTTCCAACTGTTTGGTATTTAAAGCCTTGTCTACCATACACTCTCAGGAAAAAGGGTAAAAATTTGTACCTTTGCTTGTCACTGGGGCTGTACCCTCAAGGGTCTGCCAATTGTACCCTTAGCTGTATAGGTAACTGTACCAACAGAGTACGTTTTACACTTTTCAAAGTACATTTATGTACTCTGGTACATAAATGCTGTTTATACAATTTGGATGTTCCTCAGAGTCCATTTGTACCTTAAAAAGTACAATTATAATGGTATAGCCCCAATGACAAGAAAATGAATTAATGAATCTTTATTGTCATCATACAAAGTACGATGAAATTGGATGCAGTCCCTTCAGTACAAATGTTTACCCTTTTTTCCTGAGAGTGTACAAAACCCTGCCTTCCTGCATGCATTGCATGACTATGTGGCCATAATGAGGCATGAGGACTTTTGCTTTTGTACAATGCTCGCCTCTCCAAGCAAGAGTTTTTAAAATGGGATGTGTGTCTCTCTCTACTCCCATGAGCCCATCAGCTTGGAGAGCAGGAAGGGGCCCTCGCTATCCAGTCAGGTGGTGTCCTAGCAGTTGAGGAGCCTGTCACTCGAAGGTCACAGGTGGAAATGCCATGAAGAGTCAGTCGTACGTCTGTAGGGAGGACGTGGCTGTGTGCACATAGCCAGGATTGCTTCAGATAGGTGCTAGGAGGCGCTGTGAGGCTCGGTGAGGTAGGACCCTGTGCTTGTGTTCGGAAGGTCGTTGGTTTATATTCTTCCGGGGCTGGAAGATCAGTTGAGTAGCCATTGGGTCCCTGATTTAGACCCCTAACATGCTGACTGTCCCTATGCTGTGACCCCCCCCCCCCCCCCCCCCCAACTTTCATGAAGAACAAGATGGGGTAGACAGAAAGAGAATTTTCCCTTGGAGATGTGTTAAGTATCACTTTTCTGTTCTATGAGCAGAGTGGATTAGGGGTGTGGTTTTGCCGGGAGGTTAGGGCGGGACCAGATGTATGTCACTGTCTGATTGGCTGTTTGTTTGTAGCATGACGTCACTGTCTTTTTGTCTCCCAATCTTTGGCCTCTGTTGTGAATTCCCGTCCCCTGTTGGCCCTCCCACGTGCCCAGTGGCGTGCCATGGCCTAGCAGCATGGCGCAGCTGTACTTCCGGCGGACGGACAACTCCTCCTACAGGGACCGCATCCCACTGCGCATAGTGCGGGCCGAGGCAGAGCTCTCGCCCCTGGAGAAGGCCTACCTGAGCGCGGTGGAGAAGGGCGACTATGCCAGTGTCAAGCAGGCCCTGGAGGAGGCCGAGATCTACTTCAAGATCAACATCAACTGCATCGACCCGCTGGGCCGCACGGCGCTGCTCATCGCCATCGAGAACGAGAACCTGGAGATCATCGAGCTGCTGCTCAGCTTCAACGTGTACGTGGGGGACGCCCTGCTGCACGCCATCCGCAAGGAGGTTGTGGGGGCCGTGGAGCTGCTGCTGAATCACAAGAAGCCCAGCGGGGGCATGCAGGTGGGGGAGGGACGTCGGGGGAGGGGGAGACACAGAATCACATTCATAACATTTACTTTGCATTACTCATGCATGATTTTATTACTTTGATTGTTTTGATTATTCTTGATTGTTTTGCCCGAAGTACGTTCCTACTACGCAGAAGCATTTGGAGATAAATAAATTATTCCGATTTACACTTCATTTATATAGCAATCACCTCTTGTCCAAAGCGATGCTCAAGTGAGGCTCAGATAACAGTTCAGTCAGTCCCTGGAGCAATTGGGGGGGTTAAGAGTCTCGATCAAGGGGCCAACAGTGAAACCACTCTGCCGACTCTGGGATTTGACCCGACGCCCTTTCGATGGCGAGTCTGAGTGCGCAGAGCCACACATGCGCACACACACCTGCCCACGTACACGCACTGCAAAAAAGATGACATTCATATTTAAGATAAACTGTTTCTGCTTTGAGACAAGACAGCCTAAAACTAGCAAAATTATCTGCCAGTGCAGTAAAAAATTGTACTTTGTGAGATTTCTTAAAATAAGAGAATATCCCTAAATGCAAGCAAATTATTCTTATTCATATGATGTGTTGTTAGTCAGTTTATTAATAAAATTTGATTTTTTTTTTTAAATATAAGAAATTTATACTTGCTTAGATTTTCATTTTTTGCAGTGCATTCATTGGTCATTTAAATATGGAACTCCTGCTGATTATCACAAATATACTGCTTCATACAGTTAATGCTTTGGCTCCAGATGAATGTATGCAGCCTGTAGACAGGATCAGGAGTTTTAGTTTCCGTACAGCCAAGCATCAGAATGGCTCAGATGTGTAATCTAACTGATTTTAAACATGGTGCATTATTTGCGTCAGGCATGCTGATTCCGGCATCTCGGAAAGCAACCACCCTCCTGGGCGAGATTCACATTCTAATTTGTCTAGAGTTTCAAAGAATGGTGCCATAAACAAAACAAAAAAAAACATCCAGTTAATGAGAGAAGTCAGGGGAGAGTGGTCAGACTTGTTAAAGCTAACTGGAAGGTCGCAAGTGCAAAAATAGCAATGCAGTACGGCAGTGGTGAACAAGAAGCGTCACCCGATGACTCCAAATGCATCAATCCTTGAAGTCTGGAGGAAGAAGCGTGTCCTACCTGCTACTATGTGTAGGAGTACATAATAAAGTGGCCACTAAGAGTGTATCCACTCTCATCCACACGTATATGCAAACCAGTCTCTTTGTTATACATGCACACACTCTATACTCATCTATACTCTCCCTGTTCTACTCTTACATACTACTCGTATACGGACTCTATTCTCATAATGCCTTATACTTTTGTATACATACTCTTACATATATATTCATATTGCCTAGCACTCTAATATAGACTCTGTTATCTGTACTTATATTACCTTAAATTTTAGTATATACATATACTGTCTTATACTCATTTTCTTATACTCTGGCATACACACACACACATATACTCATTGGCTAATACTCTAGCACACACATATTCTCAGCCTTATACTCCAGTACATATACATACTCTCATCTACAGTATACTCATATTGCCTTATACTCCACAGATAGTACATATACATACTCTCATCTATACTCATATAGCCTTATATTCTAGTACATGTACATACTCTCATCTATACACATATTGCCTTATATTCGACAGGTAGTACATGTACATACTCTCATCTATACTCATATTGCCTTATTCTGTAGTACACGCACATACTCTTACAGTATGTATGCCCATATTACCTTATACTGTGGTACTCACATTATGTCATCTATAACACACATCTACTGGGGTCAGATTGCATTAAGTCGCACCCCAGTTGGCGCATGTCCAAGTCGCTCCATGTTCTCGCGAATACATAATTACACCGTGTGGCATGCAAATGTGCAAATTTCCATGTCTCTAGATCAGAATTCTAGTAATCAAAAGGCTGAATGTGCTTTTTTGTATTGTTTTTCCTTTTTTCCCCCCAGAGACATACTTTGATGAGTGTGCGACACATGCTATCCTGTGGTGGGTGGGGGCGTGTTGGGGGGCTAAGATGAGAAAAAAGGCTTGGCTTAATTAACACCATCGAATGTATGATGTTGAAAAGACTGTTTGCGTTCCTGTCGCGAGCAGATCTTTCAAGAGAATGGGGAGTTTATCAGAGTGAAGCCTTGTTATGGCATGTCAGATATTTATAACCTCCTACTGACGCCATGGTGATTGTGGAAGAGGTGGATTTTATTTAAATCTAATAGGCTCCTAATTAGCTACTATTCTACTGCTGGAATGTGCCCATGGGACTGAGCACAGAGACACCTAATACCCTCTGCAGGACAGTCCATTCTTTACCCCCCACTCTCACAATCCCTTTCATATGCCAGGCAGGAGTGACATAAAATAATAATCTCCCACTGCGATTGGGGGCCCCTCAGTGCAATGGTGTGACAACCGGGGTTTTTGGCAGCAGAATATTTCTTGGATGGGGTTAAGAGAATAATGACATTATGGCTACACATGTAGGGGTCGCCAATCTTTTTTTTACCGCGAGAGCTACTTTTACCAAGAATTTATCTTTTCTCATGCTTTCGGTAGGAAGTTGATGGTGTTCATCACACAAATACGTATTCGTGAAATTAAATACAAAATGACAGATCTCTTGTAAGCTTTCGCTACTAGTAGCTCGCATTCGACATGCTGGCAACCGCTGACATAGAATGTGGGGCGTCTTTAAGACATCATTTCCTGGCAGGTGATGGGGAATCTGAGGTACCAGATGAAAGCATCAGGATCTTGCCAATAATGTTCAGCAAACAGGAAGTGAGGTAATATTTAGTTCTGGGGTAGGACCAATGGTGTTATCAGGATGCCATTCAGGGGTGGGTGCTTGGGACCCCTGGGGGGGGGTGGCTGTTTTCCATCGTTAGGGTGGGCAAAAGATTGACTTGCAGAGGTGGTTGGTTCAGGTCCAGAGAGTAAAGACACCCCAGTGTCTTTCACTAAGGACGGACCCCATCTCACTTACAGGTTCCTCCTGTCCTCCTGGATAAGCAATTCTCAGACTTCACACCTGACATCACGCCCATTATCCTGGCAGCGCATACCAATAACTACGAGATCATCAAGCTGCTGGTGCAGAAAGGCGTGTCGGTGCCGCAGCCACACGAGGTTCGCTGCAACTGCGTGGAGTGCGTGTCCAGCTCAGATGTGGACAGCCTGCGCCATTCCCGCTCCCGCCTCAACATATACCGAGCGCTGGCCAGCCCCTCTCTCATCGCCCTCTCCAGCGAGGACCCCTTCCTCACTGCCTTCCAGCTCAGCTGGGAGCTGCAGGAGCTCAGCAAAGTGGAGAACGAGTTCAAGCAGGAGTACGAGGAGCTGTCGCAGCAGTGCAAGCGCTTCGCTAAGGACCTTCTGGACCAGACGCGTAGCTCTCGTGAGCTGGAGCTGATCCTCAACTTCCGCGACGATGCCAATCTGCTGGACGAGGAGAACACCAACGACCTGGCCCGCCTGAAACTGGCTATCAAGTATCACCAGAAGGAGGTGAGATGCTGGGCTTTTTTGTGTTTATCTTTGGAGCTGGTGCTAGGAACCTGTTGAACCATGTAAGGGTCCCAAGTGAGATGCTCCAGATGGGATCACTGTCATATGTTGCTTAACCTGGATTGCCCTTTGTAGGACGGGTCTTAGCACCAAAATGGCCCAAAGTCCGTATAGCCCAATGGAAAAGAAGGATGTTCATCTCAACCAAATAGATCACAAATCAACCCTAACCCTAACCCAGGTTCATTCAATCCAAAGTATCATCTAATTTTTTTTTCCCCGTTTTTCCATTTCTCTTTTTCCCCTCTTTAAAATGATGTTTTAACCCCTTTACATTTTAGGAAAAGCTCTTCGTCTTCTCTGAAGGGAAGAAACACTTTAGGATGATTGCTAATTAGTCGGCAGAAGCTCATCTGTGGTTTCCTGGTGTGATAAATTTCAGTGCTAAAAGCCCCATCACAGATAGTCGCTGTTGAGGTTTCGCTTACCTTATTTCTGGTTGGATGCTAGCTTTGTTTTAAGGATCATTTTCTCCTTGGTTGTTCATTGATTAATTGAGGAACTGGTAATTAACTCAACAGTGTATTACATATTTGTGTATTATTCTCAGGGTTGGCCAGAAAGTGGGAGGAAGGGAAAGACTTTCAGGGGGCCCAGTCACTAGGGGGAGTCCCTAAGTGTGTGAGCGTGGGTAATGGTGTTTTTGTTTTGGAGAAGGGGGTAGGCATCCGGTAGAACTTTATAAGGGCTCGGCCATGTCTTTCTGTAGCCCTGATTATACCACAGTGTTACCAATACCAGGGCCCATCTCTAGAGGGCGCCTCTCTCGGAACGAAGTGCATTGACGCACCTGTAGCAGGCCACAAACAGGGAGAGGTTTCCAGTTCTTCATGAGAATATAGAGCCAAGCAAAACAGGAACTGAGCCCTGATACTCCAGGGCTACATTAGCAGCGATGGTTGGCCCCCTCACTTGCGGTTGCCCTCCCTAACCCCCTCCCCCCAGGAATGCCCCCTATGTGAGACTGATGGAGCATCATTCATTAAGAGCTGCTCTGATCCCCTACTCCTAGTGGGGCATTCCATTAAAACCCCCTTTTCCTGAATTCATGTACCAGTTAGGCTACATCAGGAAGGTTAGTTCTGTGATGTCATCATGTTATCTTAGTGTTATTGATGATTTATTGTAATTTTTTAGTTCTTCATAATGCTGTTGCTATTTGTTTTTAATATATGAATTTTGTACTACTGCATTACATGTAGGAAGGTAATGTGGAGTATGGTAATAGTGTGCTTGCTTGTAGTATGGATTAGTGTATGTGGGTAATGTATTTGTAATATGAATATTTTTAGGAAGGTAGTGAAGTTTTATGTAGTGTAGTTTGGACTGAGTAGGTTGTGTACTTATCTGTAGGATGAAATGGTGTGGATTGGTAGTATACTTGTCTATGTGGATTGGTCTAGGTAGGTAGTGCACTTGTCTATCTGGATTGGTCTAGATAGGCAGTGTACTGTACTTGTCTATGTGGATTGGTCTAGGTAGGCAGTGTACTTGTCTGTAGTGTGGATTGGTCTAGTTAGGCAGTGTACTTGTCTGTAGTGTGGATTGGTCTAGGTAGGCAGTGTACTTGTCTATGTGGATTGGTCTAGGTAGGAAGTGTACTTGTCTATATGGATTAGTCTAGGTAGGCAGTGTACTTGTCTGTAGTGTGGATTGGTGGACAAAAAGGTAAGAAAAATAACTCAATAACTGAAAGGGTGTCTTGTTTGAAGATTCATTGGCGTTTTTATCTCTTTTCTTCTTCACTCAGGGCTCATTTTAGCACCAAATCTGTCCTCTGCTGTGTTTGTTTGAACTGGTGACTGTACATATTCCGTAAGTGTCAGTGTCATCGCAGAGGCAAGATTGCCTGACTTCACTTCCAAGTCTTTTCATTTTGTGACACAAGGCAGTTTCCTTGGTGAAACAGCATTTCCTTTCACCTTAGGATGAGAGAAAGGAATTGTGTTTTACTGATACTGGAACTGGTGTGAATTTAATAAAGGCTATACCAACTGAAGACAGCTACTGCCTGTTGTCACAGGCATCTCAGAGATGCTGATATCAGACCAATCCAGGAGCCTGTAACATTTACAATGGTTGCTGCTGCCCCCCTCTGTAAAGGACTGGTATTACAGCCTTCATGCAGTCAGAGGTTTTGCTTTGTCAATCAAAATATTATGTAAACCCAGGTGTTGGTCTTATTTTACAGACATATGTTTGTTTTCTGTTATCTTGGGGATAAGGGGTTGACTGAATGTCCTGGTTATGTCTTTTTGGAAATTAAGAATGTAGAGAGGTGTTTGCCAGACAGCTGTGTCATCTGTGTTCAGGTAGTATACGCTTGAGCAATCTGGGTGAAATTGCCTTTTATAATTATCTTACTGCGAATGAGTTCCCCCCCCCCCCCTTACCGACACCTACCTCACTGTGACTTGGGAGGAATCTCCACACGACTTTGTTCCCATGACGACGGCGAGCCCAGTCAGTTTAGCTGCAGTGCTCTCTCTTCTCGTTCACTCCCCTCAGGGCCCCCACCCCATGTGTTATGGGGGCGGCCACCCCAGTGCCCCTCACTTGTCAAAAGTGTCCGCACCATGTGACTTAGTGAATGTGGCCAGTTGTGTGACAGACTACCGATGCATCAGGCAGCGAGACACTTAAGGAGCTTTTGCAGCTGGACACCCCAGGATGGAATTGTTGTCGTTCTCTTAAGTCGCATCTGCTGCTGCCTCAGCTGAATAACTTCAGTGTGAGTACTAAAGTTTAAAAAAGGTCTTATTAAGGGAATCTGGTTTGATCTGAAGGATACCCGGCAGATTGGTAATATGTGACTATATTGTCGCTGTCTGATGAAAACTGTGCATACTTACTTCATGACTGTGATTGTTTAGTACAGATGGCATGCACCCATTCTCCTGTCTATTGATAGTGTTTAATGTCTAACTGACCAGTGAAAACATGTTTTACGAAGTCATCTGTTTCACTAGTACAGTATTTAAGTTTGTACTATTTAACATGGTAACACTTTTTGTGAATGTCAATAAGAATCTATGAGCATGTAATACATTATAATGCATTCGTAAAGCATTATGAACATGGCTGAAATATTAATAAAAAGGCATAACACATTATAGCTGTGTTTATTATGCATTATTAATGCTTTATGTAGCTACCTTCACAATGTAGTACAAAGCATCCTTAATGCTTGTAATGACTATTATAATGCATTATGTAGGTATCTATAGTACATTATAGATGAGAGCTTTAATGGAGCTTATGAATTATTATAATCAACACTATAATTCCTTATGACTGTCAATAGAAGATGCTGTAATGCTTTATTAATTCTTACACCGACCATTATAATGCATTATGAAGGTATACATAAAGCATCGTAGAGAAAAGTGTGACCGTTAACATTTTGTACTCTTGATGGTCATTTGTGTGGATTACTATATATAGCTAATTTTCACAATTTAATATTTATAACTAGATACCTAGCCAGCTCACTTCATTAATTGTGAATATAAAGTGAGATTAGTTAGTATCTTATTTATTCTGATATACTTACCTTGCTGACAGCGAGTGTCCATTTAAAACGTTAAACCGTTCACTAATGGCTGTGTAAAGATCTGCTTACATAAGTTTCTGAGACAATGTGTTTTTCATGCTCTTGCACTATTGGAGTGTTGGAGATGCGTGTTTTTCATTAGATGCCTATGTTACGCAGTTAAGTAGGTTTTTATGTTTTGAGCAGGCAGAATATTAAATAAAAAAAATATTTTCTTATTTGGAGGTAAACAGCTTTTAGAAATATGATATTCTGGAGCAAAATCTATAAGTCATCTGGCAGCTGGTCCACTTCAGGGTGTTTCATTAAAAATGAGTGTGGGAGGGGTCAGCGATTACTAAATATCCCAAAGGATGGTGGGAAATTGCCTAACATCCGTGTTAGCTGTAGATTAAAAATTAAATCTAACGCCTGTTTAGACAGTGCTGGATTCTTACGTGTTACGTCAGCAAACATTTTTGATGTGGAAATATAAAAATATAAATTTAAAATATAAACAAGTTAGCTTGTGTAAAGATGTGTTATTTGCATGAAAAGAAGCTACAGCAGGTAAAAGGAAATGTTACCCTACTGTGAACCCATAGCAAGAAACCCGAATGACGACCACATGGGTCTGCATGGCTTGGTAACAGAGTCACATCTGTATACATTTTATGCCTGGCTTTGAATTAAGCCAAAGAATTAACTGTCACCCCTTTTATCCCATGTCTTTGACTGTCACAGTTGATATTTCAATGGCTGATAAGTTTAACACAAGAGAACCGAAGTACTGTATACATCATGTGAGTCACTCGTGTAACTCCTTCAGTTCCCATGGAAGTTTTTAAGCCATGGTGTTAAGTTCATTGGAAAATCAGTGCTGTGCTATAATCTGTTCAGGCATGACAAAATAGAAAACAGCCGCCATTAACTCGACAAACTGTAAATTACGACTTTCCCGCCGTAAACCAAGTTTCAGTTCTTGTTAGAAGTGATTATTTACTGTGCCGGTAATGAGCTTTATTAAACATCCACAGTGTCCAGCAAATACAGAACGGCAGAGAAATGGTGGTAAAGTAGGCGGGAAGATCCATTTCTCCGACTGGCTAATGGAGTTTGAGAAGCCGTTAGGCCTTAGCCGTTTGTTCAGATGTTAATTTAAGCGAAGAAAGAATGTCAAAGTGTACTCATAACCCATTTGCTGTGTGTGGCTTTGCCCCCTGACAGGGAGCTGGCAGAGGTTCTGTAAGAATAAACGCCTGGTTAGCTGAGCATTGTGTTTGCTCTGTGGCTGTGTGACGGTGGCTTGCTCTTCTGTATTTCATGCAGGGCGTAGCAGAAGAGATTAATACGCAGGAAATAAGTTTTTGCCCCCTAAGGTTGTGTTTCTCAGCCTGACCACTGGCTTTCATGAAAATCTTCAGTAGTTTAGCTGTCGTTTGCATTCTGAATGTCACCATAATGTCCTGCAGAGTGTGGTGTTTGTGAAGCCGCTTTCTGGAGGTAAAAGCATGGGATTCGGCCACAAAATGGCTCGTACTGCCATTTGCGATCTCAAGTCTTCCATCGTGATGCATTTTACATTGATTTGCTGTGGGTGCAAATTCAGACATCTGTTTTTTGTTTTTCTTTTGAGATTATTACAGTTAAAATGTGTGGCATTTCAGATCAACATGACGCAACAGCAGGAACATAGGCAGGGGTGTAGTAAAATGAGTTACTAATGGATGTGAAGTAACCGGGAGCTATTATGGGATGTTCTGAATGCCATTTAAAGCACAAAGATTTGATCTGCACTAAGCTTGAATTTAATTGAGTTGCGAATTGCGATGGTATATTTTTTCACTGACCCGGGGGGGTCCTTGCTGTATATTTTGCCAACCAGGGGGGTACCCTTCATCATTTTGCAGACCGGGGATTGGCTCCCCATTGGTATATTTTGCTGATCGCGATCGATCAGTTGATTAAAGCATTATCGATTAATCATCCTGTGATTGACCTAGAAATACGCCATGATCGACAGATCAGCCACCACTGTTTTTAAGTTATTCATAATGCAGATTCAAGAGGGAGGGTTCCTAAAATGCCTGTCCTAATCACCAGCCTAAATTAAGACATGAACCTCACAGATCATAGGTTAGCAGTGTCATTTCATCTCTCCATCACCTCCCCCTTGGTGTTCCATCCAGCGACTCCAAGCCAATGAAAATCTAACCATATGTAGAACCATTTTTGCCAAAAGAAATGCATAAAACATCAAATAGAATTAACATACTTCTGTTACTTACTGGCCATAGCCCAGTCCATAGCAAAGCTGCAGCAGATCTTAAACACAAACATATGTGCTTGGAATCTCTCACTCAAGGCGTACAGATGGGAAATAGGACTGGCTGATGACATCGTGACTTTAATAACCTGGTTTGCAGTGGTTGCCCATGTAGCTGTAGAAATAAATGGTTCAGCCCACATTGAAACGCGGGTGGCCTGACTGGGAAAAGCGATGGGCTTCTCAGAAGCGTGTGCTGGCTTGAAGCTAAACTGGAAGGAACTTCCCCAGCAAGTTCCACGTGGTTCCACACAAGCAGAACCGAGTAGCAGGAGTCACATTGTGCCATGTTCTAGGTGATGCCATGTTCTAGGCGATAACTATTGCTGATGTATCTGACACAGGTGACAGGTGACAGGTGAAAACGCCTCTTTTATCTCCGCCTGTCAGGTTGAAAAAAACGCTTGATGTTGATTTGAAAAGAGAACCTGTCAAGGGGTGAATTCTGTTCATTAAATCGGTGAATTGTAGGGACTGACTTATGAAAGTAAGAGAATGTGAAAGGACTTTTATTCCCACGAATTCCACCTTTCTCTACATAATCACTCGATAAAATGCCAAGACCTGATTCTCACTGACCTCCTGTTCCTTAGCATTTTTTGTTTACTGTTCCTTTCAACCTACAGTTTGTGGCTCAACCCAACTGTCAACAGCTGCTCGCGTCGCGGTGGTACGACGAGTTTCCTGGCTGGAGACGCCGGCACTGGGGAGGGAAGTTCCTCACCTGTGTCTTCATCGGCCTCCTGTTTCCACTCTTCTCCCTCTTCTACCTGATTGCCCCCAAGAGCCGCTACGGTCTTTTCATCCGCAAGCCCTTCATCAAGTTCATCTGCCATACAGCTTCCTACCTGACCTTCCTCTTCCTCCTTCTGCTGGCCTCCCAGCACATCGTGTCCACAGAGCCCAACCGCCAGGGGCCGGCACCCACCGCCGTGGAATGGATGATCTTACCCTGGGTCCTAGGTAATGGCAGGTGGCTGGCGCTGTGACTCGAGTAGGTAGAAGCAGCAGACCATCACGGTCTAGCTTACAGTGAGATTTGGGCTGTTCCTTTGGTGGGTATTCAATGTTCTAAAGCAGTACTCAGTGCTCTAATGCAGCACCCAGTGTTCTAAAGCAGCACCCAATGTTGTAAAGCAATACTCACTGTTCTAATTCAGTACCCAATGTTCTAAAGCAGTACTCACTGTGCTAATGCAGTACCCAATGTTCTAAAGCAGTACTCACTTTTCTAAAGGGTACTCAATTATTTTCCCCCGAGGTCCAAAATCTATCAGCGGGCAAGATCTTATTGTGTTTTGGTCCAGATGTGGACTGGAGTCTGCCATTTGAGTACTCCTCTTTGGAAGGGCATAAACCGTAACTCCCCAAAAGTGCATGACAACTGAATGCCATTTCCTAACCATATATATGGGAGGATGTAAAGTTAGTACTGGCAACCTCTACATTTGGGAGGACACATGAGGACACAGAAAGAAAGGTCTGAGGAATTACACCAAATTCTTTCTAATCCCTGCGCTGCCAAATAAAAGTAAGCATATCTAGCAGAAGGGGATGACAGATATCAGATGTGAACTTTAAACGCTCCTTCGCATGTGCAGTGCATTAGCTGGTGCTAATTAAACATATCTGCTGTTGTTCTACTTGAATTTGTATTTGTATTGAGATTTTAAAGAACATCCACCATCCACATAGTTGAAATCATGTTTTTAGGGCTAGAAGTCACATCTTTGGTGATGGTGATTGGTGATCGTTCTTGTTATTCTCCTTCCCACATGCAGGTTTCATCTGGACAGAGATCAAACAGATGTGGGACGGTGGGCTCCAGGACTACATCCACGACTGGTGGAACCTCATGGACTTTGTCATGAACTCTCTCTACCTGGCAACCATCTCCCTGAAGATTGTTGCATTCATGAAGGTGAGAGGACACTGAGGAACCAAGGATTGCACTCTTGCCAGATAGAAAATGCTTTGCATGCCGTCTCATAGCCTAATTTTCCTCTTTTTCTTCAGTTTACTTGAAGATTCGGTTTGCTTATTGAATGTAACTCATTTGGCATGCAGTGTATTGTGTTTATATATTTGTAAATAGTGTATTTAGTCATCAAATGCTGGAATGAAGTAGGGCTGTTGGGAAAGGCTGCCCTTTCTGTTTGCTGCCTCTTTCTCCTGGTTTTGAGAGGCAGACTGGGCAATTATCTGTATTTCCTTTTGATCGTTTCTTTATAAGTTATTTAGTTTTATGTTCTCAGTGTTTTTGTTTATTTTCCCACCATCCTGTGCCTGCACATTTCTACAAATAACTAAGCTGGTTACTTGTACCATTGTGTTTTGTGGTACTGTTGTATGTGTTGTACTATCGTGTTGTGTGGTAGTATTGTGTTGTACTATCGTGTTGTGTGGTAGTATTGTGTTGTACTATCATGTTGTGTGGTAGTATTGTGTTGTTCTATCGTGTTGTGTGTCCCTTTCCTCCGTGTTGATGTCAGACCTAGACTGGCCCCTTTGATCAGATGGATAATGGCAGTCTGTCCTCTCTGTAACCCAAGTTAAACTGGTGCTCTGTCCCCCTCCTCCATCCGACTCCTCACCAGTGCCATTGCGTTCCTTTTCTGCCCCCCTTCAGTACAGCGGCTGCAAGCCCAGGGACAACTGGGAGATGTGGCACCCCACGCTGGTGGCGGAGGCCGTGTTTGCCATCGCTAACATTTTCAGCTCGCTGCGGCTCATCTCGCTGTTCACGGCCAACTCGCACCTGGGCCCGCTGCAGATCTCGCTGGGCCGCATGCTGCTGGACATCCTCAAGTTCCTCTTCATCTATTGCCTGGTGCTGCTGGCCTTTGCCAACGGCCTCAATCAGCTCTACTTCTACTACGAGACACAGGGCAGCGACGAACCCAAACCCTGCAAGGGCATCCGCTGCGAGAAGCAGAACAACGCCTTCTCAACGTAAACTTACATTTATATTCGCCCGTAATCATTGGGTGACTGAGCTTGGATTCAGCATGCATGGCTAATTATTGCTCGATTTAATGCGGCAATGGTCTGTTAAACCAGACTACGATGTACAGAGCATGGTAATCTTACTCACTGTGGCTCCCCTCCAAAGCTTCATATCTTCCTGTTGAGAACACAATCCATTGAATGCAGATATGCTAAAGCCTTAAAGCAGTCTGAATCCTTTCAGTTAGACATGGTGAATAACAGTGTGTGCGCCTACAGTGAACCCTTGAGGCAATTTAATATTGGTTGGTTGTAACCCAACAGTTGACTGTAAAACATGCAGCATTGTGAAGGTTTTCGATGGTGTGACTTAACACCAGAAGCCCCAGGAAGCAGAACATCCAAATAAGGAGCTCTGCATTCACTGGTTGGATAGCTTTGGATATATGCTGTAAAAATGGATGAAAATGGATACAGTTATATAGTAATCTTTTGTGAGTTTACTCACTGAAACTCTCAACAAACTGCCTCTTTTCCTGTTTCTCCTTAGGTTGTTCGAGACCCTGCAGTCTCTCTTTTGGTCAATTTTTGGCTTGATCAGCCTCTATGTGACCAATGTCGGACCCGACCACAAGTTCACCGAGTTTGTGGGTGCCACAATGTTCGGCACCTACAACATCATCTCTCTTGTGGTTCTCCTCAACATGCTGATAGCGATGATGAACAACTCGTACCAGCACATCGCTGTGAGTCTTTATGACCATATATTTCCCTTTCCCACCCACTCAGTCTCTCCCATCTATCACTTGTGGGAGCAATATACATAATGGATAAAAGCCGTTAGTTAAAATTTTTAAAGCTTTTTGTTACTGGTGACATGAAATGTCTGTGGAACAAGGTTGAATTGTATTATACTTTCTGTCAGAAATGTCATCCTTGTGGTTTGATATAATTTCTGTGTGAATGTGCTGTTCTATTGAGTTTATGATGGTCTCATACATCTGTAGGATCATGCAGACATTGAATGGAAATTTGCAAGAACGAAGCTGTGGATGAGTTACTTTGAAGAAGGAGGGACGTTGCCATCTCCTTTCAATATCATCCCCAGCCCAAAGTCCGTGTGGTACCTCATCAAGTGGATAAAGAAGCACGTCTTCAAACGGACTAAGTCAAAAAGACCCGAAACCATTGGAACCCTCGGGGTGAGACCTAATCTTCAATGCAGAGTGTCTGTCAGCAATGAAAATGAATGCTCTCCTGGCATCAAACTTTAAAACAGTACGATGTAACTGAACTTGTATCTAGTTTATGTGAAGTTGCACTGGTTAAACTCCTTTTTCTGGTTTGACTTACTCTGGCGTTTTAGCCAACGCTTGTCATGCGAAATGTAAAAGCAACCAAAGCTTGTTCCAGCTCCACGGGGCCAAAGTGCATGGAGACAAATAAGTAGCAGACAACAGCCAGCTTTGATGCAATATGATTTCATACCCTTGGCTTGGCTGCCCTCCATTTGCATGAAAGGGAGACATCAGCCAAGCGAATCACGGTGTCAACTTCTACCCCCCCCCTTACAGAGACGTGCTGCGGAGAACCTCAGATTAAACCACCAGTACCAGGTAACGTTGGGCTCCATCTGGGCAAAGCTTCCCGGTTGTGTGGGACTCGCATCAAACGCCTGTGTGAGAAACTGTCGCTCAACTTTCGCAGGAGGTGCTGAGGAACCTAGTGAAGAGATATGTGGCAGCCATGATCAGAGATGCCAAGACGGAGGAGGGGCTGACTGAGGAGAACTTCAAGGTGAGGTCCTCCGACATCTCCACCAGCTTCAGAGACGCTGCAGGCAGTTTAGTCAGAGATCCATGCTGCAGTCTCTATTTGAGTCTAATTCATTCCTCATCGGGGGGCGGTGAGGGAGGGACCACCAATGAAACACCTTGTCTGATTTGTACTGTGTCAATAAAACAAAATAACAATAAAACCTATAATCACTTATCACCTGAGTGATGGATTTACTGTTTATTAATTCCATTAAAATGTCCTGCTGTAAAAATGGCCTAATTGTGATCTTCTTCACCACTGTAAATAAAGGTCATAGCCAAGCAACTAAATCAAGGACCACAAGGAGATTTTTTGTTTGTAAATTTCATGCGTGATCTTCTCCTTTGTTCATAATTTGTCTCGAGACCAGCCACTGAGCTAAGATGTATCAAACCATATTTCTCAAGATATGTTCTTTGCAGGGTTGGGACCATTCCAGAATGCATTCCTCAATTCAAATCCAAATCAGAAAATGGAATTGTAGTTGGGATTGGAAAATAATTACGGGGAACAGAATTGGAATTGAATCCGAATTTCAGAGAGATTTAAATTCCAACTCCCGTTTCCATTTCCTGATTTGGATTGGAATTGATGAGTTAATTCAGGAATGGCTCCACCCCTGGTTCTTTGGGCTCGGGCTGTTTCATCATACTATCAACATTTATATAGTTTAAAATATTTGTTCCTGTCCTCGCTGAGAGCCAGCGGATTTTTCTAACCAAATACTTATAAAACAATATATTATTTTCATAGTTTATAACAGGAAGTGTAATAAGATCTCCCATTAAATTGAGCATAGATTTTACTGTATTAAATCCAACTGATTTATCAAATGAGATGAGAGAAATAAGTTGGTACTTTTTTTGATCCCCGGAGGGAAAATTAGGATTTATTCAGAAATAACACTTCATTAAACTGCTGTTGGTATCTTTTCTCTTTTCCCTCATCTTTCAGGAACTGAAGCAAGACATTTCCAGCTTTCGCTATGAGGTTCTGGGCATGATGAAAGGCCATGGGTCTAAGGGGAGTACCGCCGCGTCAAGCCTCACCTACCCTGACCACTCCCTCAAATACACACCGGCGCCCTCTGGGGGCCAGCAGAAGAATAAGCTCAACTTGTTTGACGTCACCAACATGCTGAAGCAGAACCCAGCTGGGTCCAGATCACCGGAAGCCTTCAACGGTTTGGCCAATGGGTCACTCCTCCTTCCTGCTGAGGGCCCCTCAACATCCACTTCCTCTGCCCTACACAGGAAAGACTTCCCCAAGAATATTTCTGACTTCAGTCTGTATCAGAGGCGCCGCCGGGGTGGAAATTTAGGACACACCCCAAGCAAGATCTACTCTGTCTCTGAAGAGGTGGACGAATTGGACCCGGAGCAGCCGGGTCACGGCAGGAAGCAGGCAGAGCATTCGGGGCCAGTAGCTGGAAAGGAGTTGCTGGGTAAAGTGTCCAGGTACCAGGATGAGAAGGAGGGGGAGGGTAATCAAGAAGAGGATGAGTGTGAGAAGAGTGAAGATGGAGAGGAGGAGAAAGGGGAGGAGGACTTGGGAGCAGAAGGACATGAGCATAGGTTCCTCCAGAAACAGGTCAGGGAGGATGACAATGACTCATTTTTGTCAACAGAGACGTAGCTTTGTCTGTGCGCCAGATCAAACTGAAATGTGCCTGAGCGACAATCAAACGTGGTGTGTGAAGGAGCTGCTTCCCGTTGGGGTGGAATAGGGTGCAGGGTGCGTGTTTCAGCTGGAGCAGAGGTCTTAGACAAAGAACTGAGAAACACCTTCTCCTAGCAAGGCGGGGGGTGCCTCCTGTTCGTGAAGGGGGCAAGTTGCAACCAAACGCG
The DNA here is from genome assembly GCF_048594095.1 of Paramormyrops kingsleyae. Classification (NCBI taxonomy): domain Eukaryota; kingdom Metazoa; phylum Chordata; class Actinopteri; order Osteoglossiformes; family Mormyridae; genus Paramormyrops; species Paramormyrops kingsleyae. The sequence continues at coordinate 13,349,434 of NC_132814.1, read as the reverse complement.
GGCTACTAGCCCCTTCTGGGATCTCCCTGACAGACTCACCTGATGGTGAGCAGACCGACTACCTGAACAAAACCCCTCGCTCTCCATCTCCCTATTCACTGATGAAAGAATCTACTAGAACACAGCAGATGTTCCTGTGTTTTCAGGTGCTGGGTGTTGCTGTTTTATTTATTTTTTTTGCATGGATATTTTATATGAATCAGCACACAAAGCATCAGATTGTGTCACAAAAAAACGATTTACATGCACTTTGAGGACAGTTGGACATTTCGTGCTTTTTTTTTTTCTTCTCTATGGAGCGAGAAAGACATACCATCGTAATTCTTTTTTCATAGCCCCCAGCTTGTCTAGCTAGTGCCTGTGACATCCCCAGAGCCCGTACTCCGCCTTACTGAGTTTACTTTAGCACTTTACACCGGGTGTCGTTCAGAGGATCGGACAGACTTCTTAAGGCAGAGTATTTTTAATTTGACCCTTTCTATGCAAAATAAAAACTGGACCCCCGGACGACTTCCATCCCTCTCATTCGCACTTTGTATCACAGGCTGAGGGGTGTGCCTCTATTTCAGCACGACAGAACCAGATGTGCTAAACCACCGCCTATCCTTGTACCAAGGGCACAAACCTTGCTCCTCTCCTCAGTGCTGTTGAAGTTACATACCCTGACCTGTATTCCAAGCACAGTTAATTAGCAGTCCATCAGTATGCCCTTTTCAAATTCTCATTAAACCATATTGCAATTGTGTACTAAATGGATTATGTATTACGTGATAAAATACATGTATCTGATATTAATTACAGGTATATGTTTTTTTTAATATGTTCTACTTTTAAAAGTACCATTTAATCTGTTATCAGTATCTAAATAAATATGCTTATTTATTGTTATATAGTTGCTTTTTAACATGTTTAACAAAGTATATTGCTAAAACACAAATTCCAAAGGAACTGGTTGTCTTCATGGTAACTATGGCAACATGAGGTTAAAGCTTGTGTTACTTATTTAATCACATCTAATCACTGGGTGCTTTAAAAGGCTTTGTAGTGTTTTTCTCCCTTCAATTAAGGATGTGAGTCCAGGTTGATGTTCAGGCTTTTATGGTGCTGAAAATTGATTTTCTTCCCACCTACCAGGTTTTTTTTGTCATTTTACCTTCGGCTAACATTTTGTTATGTAAAAATATGTTAATAGGTGGGAATGAGCGTACTTACCATTCAGGGATCTGTTAAGAGTCGCTCTGAGATCAGGGATTCATTTAAATTTGTCACCGCTTTCCGCACTGTTGAATATGTCTCCTCATTTCCAGCAAAACTCTGGGGCTTTTTTTCCACGAAGATGGGAAAGAGCAGCACATGAGAAAAACAAATGTACTTAAAGGTGTTCTAAGTGGTGCCCCAGCCCCGGGGAGGGGCGGGAAGGTTTCTCAGAGATATACTTGAGCTTTAAACAGACAACCCACCGGACACATCACCATCAATGCCCAAGTTAGTTTTCAAAAAAAAAATCTTGTGGGTATCATACTTAAATACCCCCACCTGTGAGTCCATAATTAAGGACAGAAGTTCCGTGGCTTTGCCTAGGGGCCTCTGAACTGGACTGTCTGTAGGGCTAATGTTGGGTCCAACCATGGGTGTGTTGCATGGTTCATTGTTTCTCAAAGGGGTCCTTGGGGACTGTGTGGCTGGGGGTTGGGAGGGAGTTAAAATATAGACTGCCTGAAGGTTCCCCAGAACCGGGGAGGGAAACACTGGTATAGCTGGCAAACATTTTAAGAATGGCATCAATAGCATGTCTTCCTCCACAGTAACCCATGTTTCCCCTGCTGACTGAGGACATTTTCTTCCCACCTACCAGGTTTTTTTTGTCATTTTACCTTCGGCTAACATTTTGTTATGTAAAAATATGTTAATAGGTGGGAATGAGCGTACTTACCATTCAGGGATCTGTTAAGAGTCGCTCTGAGATCAGGGATTCATTTAAATTTGTCACCGCTTTCCGCACTGTTGAATATGTCTCCTCATTTCCAGCAAAACTCTGGGGCTTTTTTTCCACGAAGATGGGAAAGAGCAGCACATGAGAAAAACAAATGTACTTAAAGGTGTTCTAAGTGGTGCCCCAGCCCCGGGGAGGGGCGGGAAGGTTTCTCAGAGATATACTTGAGCTTTAAACAGACAACCCACCGGACACATCACCATCAATGCCCAAGTTAGTTTTCAAAAAAAAAATCTTGTGGGTATCATACTTAAATACCCCCACCTGTGAGTCCATAATTAAGGACAGAAGTTCCGTGGCTTTGCCTAGGGGCCTCTGAACTGGACTGTCTGTAGGGCTAATGTTGGGTCCAACCATGGGTGTGTTGCATGGTTCATTGTTTCTCAAAGGGGTCCTTGGGGACTGTGTGGCTGGGGGTTGGGAGGGAGTTAAAATATAGACTGCCTGAAGGTTCCCCAGAACCGGGGAGGGAAACACTGGTATAGCTGGCAAACATTTTAAGAATGGCATCAATAGCATGTCTTCCTCCACAGTAACCCATGTTTCCCCTGCTGACTGAGGACATTTTCAATTTGTCTTTCTCCACAGGGTATGGTGTCTGTCTTGGACTCTCTGAGGCAAAAGCCATCTGTTGCACACTGCGATTTTCTTTTTGGCGTCAGTGCCACGATCACCCCCCTCCCGATGTTTGGTCAAAAAAGCAAGGGCACATTCTATCAGGCTCACGGGGGGGCCTTGGAACAATGTAGAGTTATGAATTTCGGATAATTAGGCACAGATAGAGACAGTTGCGAAAGCCATGCATGGCAGGGTATATGAAACAAAAGAGAAATTCAAAATTTATATAATCGCAATCAGTCCTGGCTGTTTTTGTTTGTTGTGATTTGAGGAACCTTCAATGGGTTTCATGCATTATTAACACCCTATGCTCAAATCACCAAAGCATTTTGGCAGTGGCTTGGCTCTCAAATCGTTTACGCAAATTTATCAAACCCTAGCTTTCACAAACTAAGCGGGCATTTAATTGTGCAGGATTAATGTACTGCAGATGCTCTGAGGGGTTTCAAATGGCATGTGTTCCACGTTTGGGGAATGAACACAAACCTTAAGGCTGTAGCCCCACTGATGGGGGTTGTCTAAGGAGCCTACTGTGAGAGGTTTTGTTCAAGGGAACCATAGCAAGCTTGCAACTAATTGTTCATAATTGCAGGATATGTAAGCAAATACAAGCAGCGGATGACAGTTGGAATCGGAATTTACCTCCTTATGGAACAAAGAACAACCTTCAACTCCACTGAATCATGGACTAGCAAACTCATGCCAGAGAGAGCAGAAAATTCAAAATGTTTCTTGCTCAAAATGAGCATTTCTTATATTTCAAGAATTATTTCGTATTTCAAAATTAAAGTGTCCTTCTGATTTGGGAAGTGAGGTTTTAGATGGACTTTTCATGAGCAATGTAGACATAGATCCTTCTGCTGGTGATTCTCTGTTGTCCACCTCCAGGATTTGCCTCTTCACGTTCAACTGAGGCATCTTGCATGGATCTACTCACAAAGAAAAGTAGCCAGTCTGAATTTGTATGGTTATATTTTGTGCCTCACGTTCATGAAATTACTTTGCTATGTATGGAAGCCCGTTTCCGCCACTGGAGAAAAAAATAATATAAAATTTAAGTCGAAATTTCAACTTAGTTATCTCGCTATTTCGAGATAGTATCTCGAAATTTCAACTTAGTTATCTCGTTATTTCGACATACTATCTCGAAATTTCGACTTAGTATCTCGAAACAACTTTCTAACTTTAATAACTTTTCACGGAAGTATGGTGGGGCGTTTTTAATGATAGAATCGTGTTGTCCCTTCCAGAATGGTGCCACATCTTCTGTTATTCTGAGTCAAAAAATTTCCATCATCAACTATTTTTCATCCACGATGAACTTCCACATTTTTCTGTGACTCTTCCAAAAGATATTGGATGTATTTCTTATGCAGTTTGGGTCACAAATCACATAGAGCGGATATGATCTCATTTATCAGTTTCTTAGAAATTAGTTTCTGACAATGGTCATGAACAAAGTGTTTTTTTTCTTTGTAGACCACCCTCTCATTGACTTTCCAGGACAGCTCTCCCCCCTTGAGTGCTGGAGGTCCAGAAGAAGAAAGCAATTTCTGTAGCTACTGTGGAAACGCACAAAGTTAGATCATCTCAGCAACTGAATAGTTTGGATGTGTCAGAGATGATGTGCACCATCACTTAATAGCTATTATCTGAACTGTGAAAACATGTGGTACACAGGAAGTGATGCAATATAAATGTGATGTGTACAGGAAGTGGTACCATATACACATGTCTTTCTGTACAGGAAGATGCTGTATATAGATCATGTACTGTACAGGAAGTTGGGCCTTATACATTTGCAGTTCTGAATAGGAAGTAGAGCTGCATACAGGTAATTTTCTGTACAGGAAGAACATATGGCAGCAAAAGAAAAGAAACCTGTGTCATTGAAAAATTGATAAAAAATAGGAAGAGAGAAAATCCAGGAAGATATTGAGGATCTCTGAATTAGAATTTGAAGATGTTCGCTATTAATTATATTCATTTTGAATCTGTTTGCAGCTCTTGGATAGTAGTCCAATTATCGCCAAATGAGGAAATGTTCTTGTTCATCACCACTCCACTTCCATTTATTCTGTAATCTCTGTTGCTACGTAAATGAACACTAATAGCACACAATTAATGAACATTAATGAGCATAATCGCAGTTTGAATTTTTATATATAGTGTCATTCTCCGAAGTGCTTAACAAAACAAAACAAACATGGTATGTTCGCAGAAGCAACAGTAGGCAACAGTGAGAATAGTATAGCAGTAAAATTGAAATGGGAAAAAAACAGAAGATAAGAATGGGGATGTCATTAAAAACTCCCGTAGTTACAGGGGGAAAGGGGGGGTCCCAGTCCAGCAAGCTGCTCAGCCTCCCCAGACCTGCCACCCCTATGGATTTATTAAAAGGCCAACCTGAGGACCTTAAGACAGTCCTTACAGGTTTACGAGTCCCAAACCTTCCGAAGGCGTTTTTCTCCAATTTCTTGAAAATTGCAAAAGTACGAACTGTAAGTTCCAGAGGGAACTGCGCATTGAGTATGGCCATAGGGCTGTATACTTGAAGTTCAAACACCCCCAATGTTTGTTTTTTATTCAACCACTAGAGGGAGCACAAAACTTAGTGATTGGTAACACAGTGTGATCCAGAGGATCAGAACTCATACAGTGACCCCCCCCCCCCCCACACACACACACACACACACACGCACTCGCCCCATACAGGACTCACCTTGTAGCCAAATGAATGATGTCTCCACATAGTTTCTTTGAAATGCTTCCATCTGTCCTGGATATGCTGGTAGGCTGATCGTTTTCTCAGTTCTAGACGACAAGTTACATTTTCTATGTTCATGGAAAAAAAACTGTGAGGGAGTACGACAGTTGTGTCAACTCTAATCCTCAAATACTAATGATAATTAATGCAAAATCAACCATTACCAAGCTGTTTTTTTTTCTCATGGTGGTGGCCTTATACCATGTTCCCTAGCAAAACTGGGGGCCGAGGTTGTGAAAGCGAGTTACTGTATTCATTCTTCCTCCCTGGGGGAGAGTAAGCCATGGCATACAGCAACATGTGCATCTCCAAACTAATTAGCCCCCAGGCACTAGTTTGCAGATTCTTTTCCCACATGCCCCATATTTGGGTATCCCCGGGGGGAGAAATCTGCCTGCCTTACCTGGGAAGCTGAGATCCGTAAGATGCGTACACGTGCAGAAAGGATAGATCAGCTGTTGAATAGGGGCATGCAAATTTCAGCTCTGGGTGTCTGAGCTTTCCCTGGACCTCAAGGAGGGGGAGGTGGTATAGGGAGCAGGCTGGGGTCCCCTCCCCCGATTACACACACAAATACACACACACACACCACTCCTCCCACTTCCATGGGACACTTGTGGTATATAAACTTTGTGTAAGGAGGCCGGTTCCCATTTTTCCTCCTTATTGGGGTGAGGATGGAGTTCGTCTTTGCCTTTCTCTGGGTGCTGCTGGCTCTCTCCGGCCTGGACCGGGTCGAGTCCTCCGCTTACGACAAGATTGTGACCCACAGCCGCATCCGTGCAAAGGAGAAGGGGTAAGGAGCACATGGAGCAGGAAAGCATAGCATGCTACCGCCTTGAAGGATGTTTCCGTGTCAAACTGTGTTCCAGAAAACCTGGAGAACTGAAGGTGGACTCTGACCCTAATGATCTGGGTTAAGAAATGCATTTTCCTTTAAACCTTTACTTTTAATTTATAGCTTTAGGTCTGGGAAACATTTTAATAATTCTGAAATCAATTTGAGAACTGATTATTTAACGTTGTGTGAAGATGCTGATTTAATTATATTTTGTGTAACTTGTTTAACCTGTTTTGTGTACATCCTTATTAATTTTAATAAAACATTCAGTTTAAACATTACATCAGAAGGCTTTGCGATATGAAAATGTCACAAACTTATTTAGTTACAGACATGTTTTTATTCTATGTTCTTGAATATTTCTCACTGGCCATAATTTCCAATTGCGATTCCACCCCCTGAGTTTGATGAGTCATATTAAACTACCAGATTGTTCCGCAATACCATAAGGTGGCATCATACTAGAATTAAACTCAATGGCATAATTTAAAGATATTATTTCCCATTCAGGCCAGTGTCTCTCTGATCGTCTTTCCATCAAACCCGTAATCACCTTGGTAATCCTGGCCCCAAAATGCCACCCCCTTCCTCTTCTTTTTTAGACCCAATATGTGTGCCCTCCAGCAGATAATGGGAACCAAAAAGAAATATTTCAGCACCTGCCGGAACTGGTACCAGGGCTCAATCTGTGGGAAGAAGGCGTAAGTGTCTCCGCTTGTGTAAGTGTCCCCAGTACGCTGGGGGATCTTGGTGTGAAAGGTCAATGGGTAAAGGTCAGATGAGGCCTTCGGCAAAGTGGTCAGTGGCATGCTGTCTGCTCTGTTCGCCTGTCTTCATGCTGCGGTTCCTTAACTCCAGAGGCTAGTGCTTCAGGGATTGGTCTGTTGCACCCTTAAGCGTGTTGTTTGACATGAATTTGGAGCTAAATAGACCGGCACTTGGTTTCAAGGATCTTGTTACACAGGTAAATGCCAGGAAGGAATGACAGAGAGTTAGGAGACTGCATGGAGGCCGCCTGAGGCAGTAGTCAGTGTTTGCTCTGGCGAAGAGAAAGTTGGACACGTCAGGCGGCCCCTGGATGTCAGGGACACCCCCACTCGAGTGCCCCTACCCACCCGCAACCTATTCCTCTCAGACCTGGAGCCCAGAAAGTGAGAGAGAAAATGTGTGATTATGCAGCAGGAGTAGGAGAGGGACATCGAAAGGTGCCAGGCAAGAACTCGCTGGAGAGTAACATGAAGACAAGAGAGCTGTGGTTGTAGAAGGGAGGGGGGGGGGGCGCTAATTGAATTTTTTATACTTCTGGCTGGGGTGTTGTATGGCACAGAGCTGGTTTTGGCCCTGACATCGAAGAGGGACTGGAGTTTTCTCCGTGGGGTATGACCTAATTGCGGCAGAGAGCCCAGATTGTCCGCTCTGGCTTCGTTGTTCCTTCCCCACTGCTGGAAATTGTAGCGTCCCCCCCACCATCTGGAAGCTAGTGGTTCCTTCCATTATGGTGCTGATGCCGCAATAACCAGTGAATATTAAACAGCAGATGAGGTCACCTGCTTGGCACATGCTCAGTAGTGCCTCCAGAAGCCAGCGTCTGAGAGGGAAGCAGCTCGCTGGTTTACAAAGGCCAGCTCTTCCACTTCGTATATTTATACAATACTGTGCAAAAATCTTAAGTACTCAAAGGAAATATTTATATTTATCTGGGTAATTAGTATGTGTATTTCTTAAGAAAAATTAACATTGCATAATTTAACATTAGGATATATGCAGATTAACAATAGCACAGAATTCATTTCTTCCATTCTCCAAAAAGTCACTGAGACCGTGCTGGATGGCTGGATGAACATCGCTTCAGCTCCCAATCCTCGTCTCAGCGGCACCTCAGCCATCCCATGTTTGAGTTAAATTTCACCACCAGTTCACCTAATTAATTTAGCTTGTTAACTAAATGAAGTATTCAGTAGCCAAACAAGGCGTGCTAGTAGAGAGGTTTTGAAATGGCTAAGCTGACACACTCTGACAGACATAATATCATAGTTTAACACCAACAATTTAAAAATCATTCTCATAGAAATGATTGGATAGATCAAAGATATGAGTACAGGACTGTATGTGTGTGTGCATGGATTCCATTTATATTACATTGTGGGGACCAAATGTCCCCCACATTGTGATAAAAACCTGTTATTTTGACATTATGAGGACCATTTTTCAGGTCCCCACAAAGATCTGTGAATGCAATCAAAAAACTAAAAATGCCAAAAGTCTCGTATTTTGTTTGGTTGCTTTGGTTAAGGTTAGGGCTTGGTAGGGGTTAAGGTTGCCATGGTGGGATTAGAGTTTTCCTCATAGAAATGAATGGAAAGTCCCCACAAAGATATGATTACAAACCTGTGTGTGTGTACGTGTGTGTGTGTGTGTGTGTGAACCATTGTCATGCCCCTTCTCACACTGCTCCCCTGCTTTTTTGATTTTGTTTTCTATTTGATTTTTACGCACAGTAACAGCTGAAGTGAACTGTGCCCCTTTTGGCCCCCAGAAACAGCCCCTGGCACATTAAGCCTCTACCACTGCACATCACTGCCAGCTGCTGGCATGCAACTTCTTGTCTCTACTTCCCAGTATGTCTGATCAGCCTCCCACCACCCTCCCCACCTTCTGCTGTCGACCCCTCCCTCTCCTCAGGTAACCCACACATGGAGCTCAAGCTGAACGAGTCTCCAGGGTAAAGTGTCACTCCATCCCTCCACCCATCCTCTGCTTGGTCTACTGTCAGATTCACGCCAACGCTTCCTTCCTCTGGAACTCTGGCCAGTCTTAGTACGACCCCCCTCCCCTCCCCAGCTACTGACAACCTACACACCAGTGGCAGTCTCCCTCCCATACTGGAAGCATTGTTCCTGTACTGGGAAGGAAACATGGCCAACAGCGATTGTGTCTTGTGCTGACCCCCAAGCCCACAATCTCCCTGACACCCCCCCCCCCTCAATCTGAGAAGGTAGCTGGCAGTGTAAGTCAAACAATGATGTGCAATGTGGTTTCAACTTCCAACACAATCCCCCATACTCCTACTCTAAGCGTCTCTACAGATGCCTGGTCATTTGAGTTTGCAGTGTTCTAAAATCTTTTCAGTATTTATTTTTTTTGTAAGACTATGTAGTTTGTTTAGCAGATGCTTAATTTCTAAGCAATATATATACTGATTGTTTTTCGCCTCACACATTCATCCCTTAAAGACAAAGCGGAGACGGCGATGCTGATTTATCCCCAATGAGTGCATGAAGGCCGGGCTGTTAAAAAAAGGCATCCTCTCACTTGCTTTGTTTCTCATTGCGAAAATGCTGTAGAAGATTCCTGAGTGCCTTTAAATGCAGGCCAAAGCCTGTGCAGTACCCTGCACTTCAACTCGCTGCTTGGGTGGCCAGTTAGCCCCATATGCTTCCCGGTGCTCCAGTTTAAGAAACTCTTCCGAAGGTCCCGTCTTACCCTGTCAATCTCTGCTGTTTTGAGAACCACACTAAAATCAGAAGTTTAATGAGGTGGGGGGGGGGGGGCGTGTGGGTTATGGTGTGCCTGTGATTGGAAGGTCACCAGGTCAAAATCCCATGGCTGACTGAATGGTTTCACTGGTGGGTGTTGAGATAACCCCTTAACCCAACTAACTGCTTCAAGGCCACTTGCTGACTCTGCTGTTTGATATTCGCTCATATGACACTTTGGACAAAAGCCACTGCAAACGAAACAAATGTAATATGACGTAGTGGAAGCTCACTTGATGCAGAAAAGAAGAAGCTTGTAATGCGGGACAGCTGCTGTGTGTATGTCTGCCTGTAGCCCAGATTCTGGTATCCAGCCGTGAATGTACTGTAGCTAATGACATTCTGCTGCATTACCCTGCAGGTAAAGACTAGGTGACAGAAGCAGCACTATGTACACATGCATGATCGCCCATGCTCCCTGGCACGTGTGCGTGTGTGTGCACATGCGTGTGCGAGCATCCCAAGCTTGCTTACCCAAGTCCATCTGGAATCTCTGCTCTGTGTCATTAGCTTGACAGGAGACCCATGGAGAACAATAGTCCTGTAGTTGCAAGAGCAGCTTGTTTATTTGCCCGAGCAGAGGTGCCACGTGTCCTGTGAGCCTCCCCAGAAGGCCTGGGACATGCCAGGCCTGCAAGGGTTGGAACTGATCATGTGCCAAGTGGATGTTAAGACCTCGCGTCCAAATACTTTGAAATCTTTTTTTTTTCTATTCCTCCTTGATTTCATCTTTCAGTCTTCAACTCTGCAAGAGTCTTTAATGATCCTTTGAGGATACATAGCAGCTGTGCACGTCAGCTGATCGTCCGTCGCGACTTTTCATTTCATGTTTTTAATTTTCAGTGCTTGATGCCAGCCCACCCTCTTAGGAAAAGAGGTGACACATACCCGTGTGTCATTTCGGGGCAGCATGCCTTATTAATTTGTCCTGTAGTTTGCGAAACTTATCATCCTGCTAGTCCCCACAAATCTGCCCCCTCCTGCTGGGACATTGAATCGTTTTTGCTGAATGTTGGATCACGCCTGCATGACCCACGAGCGTGGTCCCTCTGCAGCATGAGCTGCGAGTCATGGCTAGATAAGAAGCAAAAAATATTACTGAATCAAATGGAGCAAAAACAGAAAATGATCCAGCAGTGTGTTTTTTTTTCAGCGTCTCTGGTTGTGAGTTTTTGGGAAATCTCAGCAGTCTGCAGCAGACGGGTGTGAAATTTTTGCATCCCAACTAAACACTCATTCCCCTTGCTTTCTCCTATTTCTTTGTCTCGGGCTCCGGTTCCAGGACGGTGCTGTACGAGTGCTGCCCCGGTTACATGGCGATGGAGGGCGCACAGGGATGCCCTGCCGGTGAGTGGCTCTGCAGAGAGAGCAGTCACTCGCAGGCTAAGCGAGCGCCTGCCACAGATTTGCCTCTCGAGCACAGGTTAGCCTGGCACACCGATTTCAGGCTCGGCTAAGTGAAGAGCAGCCCATGGGCAGGGGGTCACGCCTGTAGGACATTTGAACAAAGGGCCTAATGTTTTTCAGTGAATGATCCAGCTGTGTTTATGGTGGGAACACGTTACTTAAAGCTGTCATCTATAATGCATTAAAGATGCCTTCATAAACCATTATAATGGTCAATAAAATAAGCATTACAGCATCTTCTATTGACAGTCATAAGGTGTTATAGTATGGTTTATAACACTTCATAAGCTCCAATGGAGCTCTCATCAATAATGCACTATAGATACCTTCATAATGCATTATAATGGTCAATATAAAGATTAAAGATTTTGTACTGCATTATGAAAGTATATATAGTGCATTATAGATGAGAGCTTCATAAAGTATTTATAATGCATAATAAACCCAATAATGTGTGATGCCTTTTTATACATATTTATAGCCATGCTTATAATGCTTTATGAATGCACTATAATGTGTCATAAATGTGTTCAATGATTATTACAGATATGTTACCATAATGGTTATATCCATGGGACTTAAAACACAGGTCACCTTCAAGAACGGTGAATATCATGGAACTCATAGTGACACTTTAAAGTGCTCTGAGAGGGTTACTGGAGAAAGGCTGATGGTATAATATTGCTTCTAGTTTCATCCACTTGGTTTAATGGGTTTATACAATGAGGAATTTTTCTTGACATCTTTTATGGTAAATTGTACATTTATTTAAGCTATGCAGTACATTTCATTGATGCTTCTATCCAAAGCAACTTACAGTAGAGAGAGGGGTTGCAATTTATGTGTGCTCTCTGGGATTTGACCTTACAACCTTTGCATTATTAGTACAATGCTGTACTTGTGCTATACGAGTTGTACCCTTACCTGGTGCCCATCTCCCCTCCCCCTAGCTGTCCCCATTGACCATGTTTACGGCACTCTGGGTCTTGTGAAGGCCACAACCACTCAGGAGTACGCAAAGATCTCCAAGCTGAAGGAGGAGATCGAGGGCCCAGGGTCATATACAATGTTTGCCCCCAGCAACGATGCCTGGGACCTTCTAGAACCTGTGAGTCAAGCAGTGTGGTGCTACTGTGTTAATTTTAAGGAATGCTGCTTACTTTGGTTTGTGGACAGGGACGATGTTTCCCAAAGCGGAAAATTACGCTGCATTCACGATGATGATAATAATCCTCATCTTTGTCGTCATCATAACAAATCCCAGGCAGTCTGTCCACCACACTTATCACATTCCTGGAGATAAATATTTTCTTTGGGTTGTATTCTCTGCACTGTCACTGAAGAATCAGAAAGTGTAGTGTAGTCACTGATGGCTGACATTCATCTGTTATCAGCTCTCATTTGAGCTCAGTAATGGACAGTTTTAAACTAAATTTATGTGCCCTGGTTGGCAGGACTTAAGAAACGCCCTGGTGAGCAACATAAACATTGAGCTGTACAACGCCCTCCGTTACCACATGGCAAATGGCCGACTCCTGACCAAGGACCTCAAGAATGGCCTGAAGATCTCATCAGCGTACAACGGCCAGAGTCTTCATGTCAATCACTATTCCAATGGGGTGCGTATCAGTCAAAATGTGCAGAAAGCCTCTCAGTGTGTGCTCATATTCAAAATGCAAACTTAACATCATAATTTCTAATTATGCGAGAAAGGTGCAACACAAGGTCAATGACCCTTGTCTCTGTCTCCAATTCCTTCCAGGTTGTAACCATAAACTGTGCCAGGATTGTCCACGGCAATCAGGTGGCCACGAATGGGGTGGTGCATGTCATTGACCGTGTCATTTCCTCTGTAAGCAACACCATCAAGGAGGTCATCGAAGGCAATGATGACCTCTTATCTCTGAGTGTAAGTGTCATAGGCAAGGTAACACACTGAATATACGTAAAATGTTATATTTGTAGACCAGCATGATGTTTGGAATGTTCTAGGTACCTTAGTTAAGAATGAAGAGGCAAATGGTCTACAAAGTCTTAAGGCCCAAAGTATACACCAATGCGAGTCACCTCGTAATACAATCCTTATTGGCTTCCTACCTACAAGGATCTGACTACAGACTGCAAGATAGGGTCGGAACATGTAGGGCAAGCTGACCAATCAGAGCACACTGGGCTCATTGGGGGTGGGGCTTAAAGCTCTCACAGCATTTCAGACAGAGTGAATAGACATGTGCAGTATGAGACAAATAATGTGTATTTGGAACATTGAAGCATGAAGATCTGTTCTAGTAGATCCCAAAAATACAATTATGAACAGTGAGAGTAAGTACAATAGGGCCTCATTAAAGTCACAGCCAACACATTTTTAGTGACTGTTATCCCTCTGTCATGTGGAAGAGTAGCTAAGCAAGGGGGGGGTGCAAACTGACTCTACTCCATCCTCTCTCCAGGCTGTTGCATTAGCGTCTGGAATGTTGGACACATTGGGTCAGTCTGGACACTTTACGCTCTTTGCTCCTACTAACAAAGCCTTTGAGAAGCTGGACCGAGGCGCGCTGACGAGGATCATGAACAACAAAAGCATTGTAGAAGGTAATTCGACAGCATTCCTCTCCTTCTCAGACTGAACAAAGAAGAAGCAAGTGCTGCTCAAGCTAGATGGACCTAGAAACATGTCTATGGTAGAGTAAAGTGGAACTTGATTCACATGCATCTTCCAAGATTAACTAAGAAGCCGGGGCTGAAACTTGCTACCTTGGCAGTACTGGTATTTTTGAAGGGGAACAGGCCATGGATTGAAAAGGCATTTTCTCAGTCACCTTGGACTCTTTGCCCCAGCTGTTTGGTTTAGAGGCCAACACTCCCAAGTTTGGGAAGGCTGCCGCTGACCGCTGTCAAATTCTCAGACGGACGCCAAACAGTTTGACCATCGTGGTGCCGGCAGCAAAAGTTATGAAATGCTGAGGCCAATCGCTGGTCCAACAGGAAGCACCTAGATACAGTATTAAAAGATTGTAAGATGAAGCCACTTAGGCCGTTCGGCGTCATCTAGAGCCTAATCAAGGCAGCACAGGGTACAGCACAGGGTACAGCACAGGGGTATATCCTGGACAGGATGCCTAAGCACTGTAAGGCACATGCACACAATTATATACTGCAAGCAATTTAGAAATGCCAAGTAGCCCAATGCATGTTTTTCGACTATAGAAGGAAATATGTATGACGGAGGGGCAGCCTGCAAACTGCACGCACTCAGAGCAGAGGTGGGTTTCAAGACCCCTCCCCAGGGGCCTTTTTTTTTTTGGTTTCTGGGGTCCAACATCCCCCTACAGACATTTCAAAAACTTAATCAGTAGCTAACAAGCAGTCGGAAACTCATAGCTAGCTAGCTGGTTAGCAAAACATGCTGCCTGCCTATGATATTCACAGTGGTTTCCATACAGGGGCGTAGCTAGAAATCCTGACCCCACTTGGTTTGTGTTGGCACTTGGCAGACTTTGCCACAATTATAGGTTTGGGGCCCCTATAAAGTGCTGGGCCCCCTGAATCATGCTCCTCGACACCCCTGTATCCATGTATGTACATTTGCATAAGCCCAGTATTCATGTGTTCTAAAATGCATGTCTTTCGATGCTTAAATATTTACTAAATCCTTCATAAATGGCTTTTGGAACAAAATGGTAAATGACTTTCTGTTTAAACCTGTAAAGAAGAAATGTTTTTTTTTTTTTTTCCTTTTATCCTATCAAGCATGATTCGATTAGTACTCCTGAGCTAAGAATATGTTGACTGTATGGTTATAGATAAGGAAAAAATATATATCATTTTGCCCAATAAGTGTTTATCAGCTAAAACCACCACTTTGCTTAAGCTAAGTATGTGCAGTAGCATAAACTAGGTTACCAAGCAGCTAGAGGCACAAATATTTTCCCAGATTTTATTTTTTCTCCATTTCATTTTAATATGAACTAGATCTGTCAGCAGTACTGCTTGCCGGCATGTGTGGCTCATTTGTATCTGTTTTTGCAGATACATTTTAATGGCCTTATGTCACTATGGATGGGCGCGTGTGAATGTGCAAGAGTGTGAGAATGTGGGCATGTGTGAGAATGTCCCTCATCCCTTTGTGGCTCTGTTCATCCCCCCAGCGCTGATGAAATTCCACCTTCTGGATACAATGCAGTGTTCTGAAGCCATTATGTTCGGCACCTCCTACGAGACAATGGAGGGTCACAACATCGAGATCGGCTGTGATGGCGAGAGCCTGACCGTCAACGGTATAAAGATGGTGCTGAAGAAGGACATCGTCACCACCAACGGTGTCATCCACCTGATTGATCAGGTGCTCATGCCTGATTCAGGTTAGCCACAGTCACCTGCTCAGCTCATGGGGGGTTTATTTACACAAAAAAATGTTCTGAGGGCAGAACAAAAATTGATTGGTTCAGAGAGATAACCAATCAGATTGTAGAGGGGGTGGGTACAAGCAGCAAGAGGAGGCAGGAACAACCAATCAGATGTCTTGGTCCTGCCTCCTCTAGTTGCTTGGACCTTCATTTTTCGTTCTGCCTACAAAACATTTTTGTGTAAGTAAAACTCCCACGAGCACCTGCTTACACCTCATCCTTCTATCTTCCTGCACAATCTATGACTGAATCACTCTATTAATCCTTTAAATAGGATGAACGTCTCATTCTCTGACTAAAGTGTGTCTATGGTTTTTGTGGCACAAGTATGGCTAAGCACTTTCATTCTGTGAAGAACCAGCTTTCAGATAGCATATGATTATTTAAAGCTGACCTTGTACAGTCGACCCTTCCACATTGCAGAGATTTTTTTGTCCCCTTGGCAAGGGAAACAAAGTGTTTCGGATTTTAGTACAGCTTAGGGCACCAAAACAGCACAAAAATAAATGAGAAACACGAAATGCAAAGATCACTGTGACGTCACTGTGACAGGCTGCCGTAAATACGCTTAGCGTCCTCCAAACCAGCACTGTACACATACTCGTCTTTTATACATTTATGAGTTACCTAACTTAATTTAATTTAATTCTCATTTAATTCCAATAGCCAACCCCGCGATACATTGAAACCGCAATGGTGAAAGTTGCAATGCAGAAGGGTCAACTGCAACTCTTTCATTAAAATATTGAGCTAGTTCCTTCATATCTGTTGCTATAATGTAAATATATAACTGAAAATGAGACAAAGAATATATGAGATGCTTATTAGCATGGTAAGTCGCCACGGACTTTGGGAGGGGAGTAGTTATGCCATGAGGTTGTCTTTCTGGCATTTTTAGCTAAGCTGGTGATAGAGCTGATTGGTCAATCCCAGAGCGTCTTCGGCGATTTGGTCTCTCAGACGGGCCTTGCAGCAGCCATGAAGCCGGATGTGGAATACACAGCCCTGGCCCCTCTCAATGGGGTCTTCACTGGTGAGCTCCATGTCCGGAAACAGCTTGCAACACTTACAGGAACTATGCTGGAGGGAAAGCAATAAATAGCTCTTTTCCTCATAAAATTCATTAAAAAAACTCAACAAATTGAATTAGCTGTAGGTCAGCATGCGGTATGAAGGTTGTGTGCCCAAAAGCAGCTCATGAGTATGATTTGGAGTGTTTGATGTGGATAACTGCTTATTGCTATAATAATCCATGCTAATAAAAACTCCAATTGGAACAAGTATGCAATGAGAATCATAAACCCAGTATGACAGATTAACAACAGTAACGGCAGTAATTATCCTATCGGTCTGCCTGTTATTTTTTAGAGGTCTAGAGCTGCCAAGACAAACATTCATCAGCCATCTGTCCCGAAAAACTGTCAGATACTCTATCCTGGTGATGGGGCGTGGAGGCCTGTGAAAACTGTGTCTAGCAAATCTGTCTAGCATCCTGTCTGAGGCCCTATGCATCACACGCCGGAAGCATCGCTAGGATCTTAAGACATTTCGGGCTTTTCCCCAGTTCTCAGACTGAGAGCATTTGAGCTAAACAAATCATTCTGGGATCGTGCAGATTCACTCAGGGCTGCAGGGTGAGGTAGCTAAGGTAAAAAAAACCCTTAATTTCTCTTTTCAAATTGTAAAAAAATCATAACAAATTCCCATAAACCTCCACTTCAGAAACCAATCAGCTATTGTCATTGGTTTCCTTGCTTGTCATATTTGTTTGGATGCTTAACATTTTACTGGTCCTTTTTAGGGTTGGCTTTTTAGAGAGTGATGATGAACAACTAGCTTTTATCATTGTGACAAGAAATAATTATTCCTAAGATTTTGAAGAACTGCTATTTTTTATTGTATTAAGAAACATCAGGTTAGTTATTACTATGCTAATAAATAATAACTGATTGGTCGGAAAGAGATGTAGGACAAATTCCCAGTGAAATTTTGGTACCACACGTGTCAACTGAAACTGAACTAAAATTTGTTGTTTGACGACCTATTGCTGCAGCATGACTGTGACCTGCCTGTGCCATCTCACATCTCAGATGAGGTGATGACCATGGACCAGCGCCTCCTGAAGGTCATTCTGGAGAACCACATCCTGAAGAAGAAGGTTACCCTGAGTCAGCTATACAATGGCCAGCTTCTGGAGACACTTGGGGGCAAGTTCTTGCGGGTGTTCATCTACAGAACAGTGAGTTGCTCTTCCTTCCTCCTCAATCAGCGGGTAGACAGGCTTACACTGAGAGTCTTCTCATGCTAATGAAGATGCTGTAAGGCTCCAGGTTACCAATGACATTCTTTCCCTAAGCCTGTGTTTAAGTAGAGTTTGTAGGTAAATTAGAACAATGATACATACATTACAATAGTAATAATAATACTGAGCTGACGACTCACTGAAGCAGCGCAATGTTTTCTTGAGCTTAATTGACACTTGAAGCCAGTACATCTTTTATGTGACTGTAGTAATATGTGACACCCAGCCTGCTCTCCACAGTCTGTTTGCATTGAGAATGCCTGTATGGTGAGAGGCAGTAAGGAAGGGAGTAACGGGGCCCTTCATCTAATGGCAACTCTGATCAAGCCAGCCAAGATCAACATCTATGAGACCCTGCTCAACGATGGACGCTTCAAGTGAGGATATGTCATTCAGCCCAGTCCTTAAATTTCAGTTTTTTCCATGGCAGTGTTGGACATTTCATGTCCAGAAGGTACAAATCCAGACCCAAGATTTTGTTTCTACCAATCAGTTGAATACTCTCTGACCGTTTCTCTTTATGGTCAACTGGTTGACAGAAGCAAAATCTTGGTCTGCATTTGTAGCTTCTGGGCCTGAAATGTTCAACACTATCCATAGGATTTATATGTATGTACAACTCTTCATGTTAGGGTTAGGGTTAGATGTATGGCTCCCATTGTAGGTTATTTCATCGGCTATGTCTACGTGACACCTGTGAATTCCCTGGTGACGCTGCTTGTTTGTAGGATTTTCCTGTCCCTGATGGAAACTGCCGGTCTAATCGAACTTCTCCATCAAGATGGAGGCTACACCGTGTTTGCCCCAACAGACGACGCCTTCGATGGCTTGACCAAGGAGGACTTTGCTCTGCTCAGCAGTATGTTCATCCATTTTCTTTCCTTGTGTGTTTTTCTTTCGACCATCAATTCCATTTTCCATTGCCCCTCCTTTTTTTTTCCAGATAAAAATCACAGACTATTCCAAGTTTTGATAGATTTCATTGTTATATGCTTAACACCCCTCGATTTCAATCAGGTGACCACAATGTCCTGAGGACCATCCTGCTCTACCACTTCAGTAATGGTACATTCATCAATGGTGGTCTGGAGAGGGGCGTCACCAACCTACTGAAGACTATCCAGGGCAAGAACCTCCAAGTGTTGTCGGTAAAAAAAAAAACATAATTTTCATAGCTTAGAACTGAGCTGAATTAGGGAAAACAACAGAGATATCAATGAGATTTTACTGAGATAAATAATGAGCCTGTTAATAGAAGTCAAGAGGAAAAACAGTTCATCTAATTTCAAGATGCAAAGAGATGTGTGGATTTGCAATAAAGTGAGATCCTGCAGAACTTCTTTTATATCCAGCTGAGGATTTGTTTTTGCAAATAACAAAGCAGGGTCTTCGTATTTTATTGATTAATATTTTTCCAGGTAATATAATAGGAAAACCAGACTTTGATCTACATTTTTTATGATTCTCTGGGTGGGCATTAAATCAATATCTACTTAAATTCACACCTCAGTTCAATTCCCTTATCACATTATATACCTAAGTCCACAACTAAATCACTGAACCAAAGAGCAGTGTGGGATTTCTGTATCGATTTGGCAGGAGTGAAGACCAACCATTGTAAAAACTCATAAACCAGTGTAGGAAACTGTAAAAATATGGTTTCTGGCAAGAAATGCACACCTCTGAAAAGGACTCCTCACTGTTAACTGGGGGGATCAGTTACTAGAGAGAAGCTCTACAGTATGTGGATTTTAATATCAGTCCTAAATGGTTCTTAACATGACAAGAGCTTTTTTCCTATCAACCTTTCAAGCAGACAAGCTTGAATGAGCACTCAACACAGGGGCATAGAAATGACCTCTTGACTGTATCCCAGGTCTGTTCCCAAGAACATTCCATGAATAACACAATGTTATTGTTTTGCAATGGACTGAAACAAATGCATTCTGTAATTCCCCATCATGCCTTACTTCTGTACGTCAGTATGGAATCTTTGCCTCTGGTAACCACAGCCAGCAGATTTCATGGTTTTTTTTAAGGACAGTCAATCATAATAGCAAACCCATCTGGCAGTGCAGGTTGTCAGTTTGATGATAAAAGTGCTAGATATAATCATTTCCCTCATACTATAGCAATCAAGCCTGTTGTAACTTAAATATGGCCTTCAGCTGAATTTCTGCCCCTACAAAATTAGAAAGTGCCTATGTGTTCCCTATGATGCCTATGTGTTCCCCATGATGAGCAAGGCTCCAATCCTAGCTGGCCTGGGACCCCTGTGACCCTAAATGGGAAAATAGAGTTATGAAAAACAGTTGACTGGATTATTATGTCACCGACTGTCATGTCCTGTCATCCAGGTTAATAACAGCATCCTGGTCAATTCAATCAATGTACCTGACAATGACCTCATGGCGTCCAATGGTGTGATCCACATCGTGAAGACCCTACTCTACCCTGCAGGTAAGTCAGTCAACTGTCTCTCTTGTAACAGAGGCTTAAGGCTGACGTTGCTCAGTTTGGCAACAGCTTTCACATTGTTGGCTACGTTTCCAAGAGTGCGTCAAGTTGGGGCAGCTGCCTCGCTTAAGCCGAGTATCTTACTACCTCTGGATCTTTGCCATGCTTTTGAGCCTTGGTAACACGTAGGGTGGGTGTCTAAAAGGGAACCCACTGCCCCTTTTCCCACATGACAGACTTACCAGTTGGGCGAGAGGACTTACTACTGCTCCTGAAAAGACTCATCAAGTACCTCCAGATTAAGGTACCAAAGACCCAGCCTTTACACGCCATTTGTTTTCAACCCAAGGGTAATAATGCAGTGCTAACCCAGTGCACTTTCTCTCCACACACAGTACGTGGCTGGATACACATACCATGAGATTCCCCTCACCTTCATCAGTAAGTCCACTGCAATGTTCCCAGCGACTAGTTCTGTCATAATGGAGTTAACGCAGTGCACTTCTCTGTACCTTAGAGACGATTAGGAAAACGGTGACCACCCAGCAAATCACAGGACAAGACATAATCATAAACAAAACAGGTAAAGGACTGAAACACCAAACCCAAATTCAATTATTATAATGTATTGCTGTACCTGTTTATGAGGAGCATGGTGAATACATGCTAGGAGAAACATTGTATCACCCAAACTTAGTTTGGTCATATTACATTTCTGCGTCAAACTAAAAGCAATTCAGGAATTCGAAAGGCAGGTTGTGAAGTAAGCTAGTAAACTGTATGTAACAATGGCAAAATCAAAGGGTGCATTTCATTCATTTAATCACGTAGGACATCAATGTGCGGATTACAACTGTGTGTGTGTGAAGCGGATATCGACTGGGTTGGCATGACTAGCCATGCGATTTCAGACAGACGTTAGAAGTGCATTACCCACTTAATGGGCGGTGGGGTTTTCTGGGGTTAAAAACTGGCAATATGTCTGAGGCTGAAGCCTTGAAAATAATAAATAGTTCTTTCAGGGACAGCAGACTATTATGTGCCAGTTCGCTACTTTTGCAATGTTTATTTATTCAAATATATTAATGTTTGGTTTGATCTATGGTTTATGATGAGTAGATAACAGATGGCATTGTCCAGTTTGAGAATATGACATCATCATCATTTGACAGCATAGAAGGAAAGAGCATTATCACTCAAAAAGAGGGAGCAAATGTGAATTCTGAACATGGAAAAAGATAAAGAGAAACTCAGTGTCACAAGGAAATGCATGACTGAGTCTGTGCCATGTTGTAAAACATCTTTAACATCTTTATCTTTTAAAATGATGGAAATATTCTCATATGCTGGCTTACTTTCCCCCCATGATACATAAGAAATATATGCATATCTGTAGTTGGAGTCTTTGTTTGAAATCTAGCCTGTTCACTCATAAGAATGTAAATGTTTTGCCAGAACTCCTTTCTGTCCATTTGGAGAGAGTTTGAGTTACTTTGTCCCAAGCCTGCCTTGCACCTGCTTTGGTCTACAAGAATGGACACTCTATTCACTGTAAACTTTGACCCTGATTGATGCAACATATTGCAGTTGTATGAATGATTACATATTTGTCATTGATTAAAGAGACGGTGTCTTAAGAAGAAACAGCTGCAAATTGTGAAAAGCATGTCTTTGTATTCTCATTGACTGTGTTGTTATTTGGCTGTTTATGTGTTTAATATTTTTTCTCCCTTATTCTTTCCTTACTTTTCCAGTCACCACGATCATTGAAGGTGAGCCAACTATCACTGAGATTACCAAGATCATCAAACATGATCCCTTTCTCACTGAGCCTATCAGGGTTATGAAAAGTGAACCAATCAAGAAAATCATAAAAGTTACTGAAGGTATATTTAGAATTTCAATAAAGTGAGCATAAAGTATTGTTTGTAAATACAACTGATTTGTAAGGTCCCTATGAGAACAGACATACATATGAAAAGGAGAAACTGCCCAGTTCTGTCACCTTCGCTATTGTCTCTCCTATTTCCAGGGTCTCCGTATGTGATCAGCTCCGGTGGTGAGCTTGACGTGGATGGAGAAATCAAGATTTGGCAAGAAGGTCAGTGACAGTTGATGTAAAAAATAATAATATTGGTTATTCACGTAGGAATTCTGACGGCTGGCAGAAATACACACAGGTGAGCTGAAGTCAGCAAGCACTCTCAGTTAGATGTTTGGTTTTTTTTGGCATATCCAGGTGGAACTGCTTCCTGAAGACAGTACGAAAAACAAAAATCTCCCATAGCTGCATGCAGCATACTAAAACAGTCAATAACATACAGCTGCAGACTCTCAACACCATTCACAGGCCCTGCCACTCTCAGGCCCTGCCAATCTCAGGCCCTGCCGCTCTCAGGCCCTGCCAATCTCAGTCCTGCCGCTCTCAGGCCCTGCCAATCTCAGGCCCTGCCGCTCTCAGGCCCTGCCTATCTCAGTCCTGCCGCTCTCAGGCCCTGCCAATCTCAGGCCCTGCCGCTCTCAGGCCCTGCCAATCTCAGGCCCTGCCGCTCTCAGGCCCTGCCTATCTCAGTCCTGCCGCTCTCAGGTCTCAAAGTCCTACACAAATCCTATAAATTCACACAACAAAAATGCAGATGACAGTTTTATTGATATCAGCAATTATCTACGATTATTTGTCAAAGTCCTGCCTAGATAATTGATTATCACTTTTAAAATCTGAAGCATTCTGGATATTCATTTAGTTATAACGTATAATGTCTTGGAAATATCTAGCGCATTATTTATAGCGTTATTCATTCTGAGTACTTGAAATACATTTACATCAGGAATGAAATAATACTGAAACAATATCGTTAACATGATGAATCTTTTATTCTTTTTCAATTTATTCTCTTTTGCGCATGCGGGGTTCTAAGAGTGGTGAATTGTTCTGGAGCATGAGTGAACCAGAAGGGACCAGAGAGTGACAGGGGCTGTGGTCAAAGGTCAAATCAACCCATTGTATATATCAACATATTCATACATAAATTTAAAACGCTTCACATTACATTTTTTTCTCTCTGTGGTTCAGTTAAAGGACAGAAATGAATTTTTTGCTCGATAAGAGATAATTAGCGCTTTGCTAAATTAAAATTTATTCCTTATGTTTAGGTACAGCTTTTTTTTTCTTTTCTTAATTGTTTACACTAAAGAGTGTTTTCCTCTCAATCAGTATGACTGGATGAAGCATAGTCTCTCTCTCGTACACACACACGGGCGTAAATTACGGGGGGGATGGGGGGGTGGAGACCTCAACCCCCCCAATGTTCCAGCCAAAGTTACGCCCTTGCACACACATAGACACACACACACACACAAGATTGTATTCATATCTTTATGGGGAACTGTCCATTAATTTCAATGGGAAAAACCCTAATCTCAACAGTGACCCTTCCCAGCCCTAACCTTAACCATAAATGACCACACAAAATACAAGGCTTTTGACATTTTTAGTTTTGTGATTGCAGTCACCGATTTTTATAAAATTGAGTTTCCTCTCACACACACACAAACACACACACATATCTTTGAAGGGTGCTCGATAAAGGTGACAGCTGCACCAGACAGCCTCTTATCTTTTCCCCTCCGGAAAGGTCAGTACCTGCCTTATCTCTGCCATGTCATTCCATTAGAGACGTCCGATGGTAAGACGCCCATCCGCAGCAATGTGCACATACTGGGGGAGGAAGAGATCAAGCGAATCACAGAGGGAGGTCAGTAGGTGACAACATGCTGGCATGGCATTGGGCAATTTGCATCGACTCACGGTCTGCAAAGCCCCCAGGTGTTGCCCTTAAATTAACAAGCCCCTTTCCAAGCAATGACCAGAGAACTGAATAGATAGTTAGCTTAAATGGTACCTAGGTGCTTTGCTACATTGCATGTACCCATGGAAACTCATAGAGCTACAATTCTAGATCTTTTCATGCTGTCATGTGCATGTATTATTTATTTGTTTATATTTCAAAGAAGAATTTATCTATGGAAATCAGAAATTCTGATACTCCATGCGGTTCTGTGCTCCTATATGCATTTCAGCACCATTACGTTATGGAAGCCTTGGCCGACTGCATCCAATTTGCGTACAAAACGATGTATGCAAATGATATTAACAGCATTGGGCTGTTACGACGTGCATGAGTAACTATGGAAACAATTGATAAGGGGGGCACATTCTGTCTTTAACAATGGAACAGCCAGTGTTTGTTAGTACTGAATTACAGTTCAGCTGTAGCATTCCTTCCAGTGAGTGAAAGCTAATAAAAAGGCAGATATTCTAAAGGTTATGAGAGGGAAGCCGCTTTCTCGATGCTGACTCGAAATAAGGCACAGTGGAGGCAGGAGACATGATGAAATGCAAATTTAAATGACTTGCCGTTAGTTTAAAATGCATAGTTATTCATTTAAAATTTACATAATATCAAAATGTAAGATTCTAATCTTGGACAAAAAAATAATGTGATTTCTTATTTATTTGTATTATAATTTAATTAAATTGGCTAACATTAAAAAGATTCATCTTATATAAGATTTATTATTTTAATGTTTTGCAGATTTGCAATTGTTTTTTTTTTTTAAATAGAAGCAGACAGTAGTTCAGGTGCCAAAACAATTGTAATAAATGGAGCCTCTGACGCTACGAGCTGCACTGCTGACAAGCTCTTTAAAATATGAAGCATGAGCCCATGAGTGTTTAATGGCTTCAGAGGCTGTTAGGTCACACTTTGGTTCTGGCGGCTCCTTCCTCTGACTCACTGAACATGGAGCTTCTCCTTCATGGCTTGAAGGCCATTGAATCACACCCTGCTGGGAACAGTGACTGGCAAAGAAGCACTATAGAAAGGCTTCGTGAACGCCTGTGTTCCCCTTTCTGCACTATAGAAAGGCTTCGTGAACGCCTGTGTTCCCCTTTCTGCACTATAGAAAGGCTTCGTGAACGCCTGTGTTCCCCTTTCTGCACTATAGAAAGGCTTCGTGAACGCCTGTGTTCCCCTTTCTGCACTATAGAAAGGCTTCGTGAACGCCTGTGTTCCCCTTTCTGCACTATAGAAAGGCTTCGTGAACGCCTGTGTTCCCCTTTCTGCACTATAGAAAGGCTTCGTGAACGCCTGTGTTTCCCTTTCTGCTCGCTAAATGCACTAACTGTGGTTGTTGCTGGACTTTTGAAGGTGAAACGGGGATCACCACACATACCACCGTGATTCGTGGAGATCCTCACATCATCAAAGGTATGATTCGAATTCTGAACCCGGCGGTGAGGAGTGGCATTCATGGCGGACAGCATTGATACCCTATGAGTGAGCGGGCGCGATGTGTGGCTCTGTGAGATGTGGGTACAGTTCTATACCCATAATCAGAACTCAGTTACTGGTTCAAACCTTGTGGCTGGTAGAGTGATGTCTTCGCTGGACCCTTGAGCGAGGCCCTTAACCCCAAACGCTCCTGGGACCCAGGTTTACCCAGTACACCGATCCTCATTTGTACATTGCGTTGTACAAAAGTGTGTCAAATAAATGTTAATCTTTTATACTACAGGGCCAGACTTCTCTAAGATCACCAGTCCTGAGCTGTTTGACGCAGAATCAGAAAAAATCACCAAAATCATCCAAGGTGGGGGGCCTAAATCCTATTGTTACCCCACCCTGGTGTTGACCTTTCTGAATTACCTGAAAAAAAGCAAAAAAAAATAATCTTGTTCAAATAACTGCACTGACATATAACTGCACTGACATATAACCGCACTGACATATAACTGCACTGATTGACATATAACTGCACTGACATATCCGTTGATGCTACATTGACTTGGCATTTGGAGCTGCTCTCTGTTTATTGTAGCCTAATGTATTTCTCTGATGTTTTTGTCTCCTTCCATTACAGAGGGTGGAGTAGGGAAGCAAATTGTTGCTAGAAGACCTGCTGGTAAAAAAAAAACAATCATAATTTTTAAACATTCACATCACGGACTTTTTAATTACATTGATTTTGGAAGGTTGTGTTCCAAAGCAAGGCCGTAATTGTAATATATATTGAGGAGGGACACATTCCTCCCTAGTATTCAGATGTGCTCACTATGTCCCTCAATATATATTATAATTAAAGTCATGCCTCCCTCCCCCCCCCCCCCCCCGAAAGTTGACTACATGACACAACCTTGTTCCAAAGGTTTAAATATGAATAATAATAAGTATAGTGCTTACCCACAGCTTAAGTTACTCTTACACAGGGTAGCAGTGCTTCCAGCCATGGCGGAAGAGAAAAGCATTTTGATAGACAAATTTTAATAAAGGAGAGCTTCTGTCAGTGTGTGGCTCAGCGGGCTGAGCCTCTGTGTCTGTGTTTGGAAGGTTGCCAGCTAAAGACCAGCCTTGGCAGAATAGTCATGTCTGCGGGTCCTTGAGCCCCCAGCTCCCTGGCTCCCCCAAGGCCCTTAACCCTCAGCTCCCGGAGTCCCCCAAGGCCCTTAACCCCCAGCTCCCTGGCTCCCCCAAGGCCCGTAACCCCCAGCTCCCTGGGTCTCCCAAGGCCCTTAACCCCCAGCTCCCTGGCTCCCCCAAGGCCCGTAACCCCCAGCTCCCTGGGTCTCCCAAGGCCCGTAACCCCCAGCTCCCTGGGCGCCACTGCAGGTGGCTGCCCTTGGCTGCCAAGCTCTCTCTCTCCTTACATGTGTGTCATAGAGAACAAGAGAAAAGAGAATTTCCCCGTGGGAGTCAATAAAAATTAAACTAATGATCCTGCCCTTCTTCCGCTCCAGCTATCGTCAAGAGGAAAACGAGACTGGTCCGTCGCCACCGCAAGCCCAGGCAGTGAGACGTTATGGACCTGGGGGCTGCATGAGGAACCTCGTAACCTGCAAGGAGCCGTGGCCGCGGCAGGCGCCTCGTGCTGTGCCAGTGCACAAAAAAAAAAACAGCCGCGGACTCGATGAAAACCTTTCATCAACGCAATAAAGTTTGAGTCTTTCGAACCTCATCATTCGGTTCAAAAGTCTGGACGCAGAAGAATTACTTTGATAGTGAAAATATTTAGAATCGCCTATATATGCGATTCCATGCGTATTTGTGATGAATATGAGAAACCAGTGAAGTCTGGCCTGCAGATGTTAGAAAGGCTCCCCAGACTTTGTGTTCATCGAAAGTGGGTGGGAACCACATATGAAAAGCTACTTCTGCATGATCTTCAACTTCAGGTGCTATCAGTCTAAAGCCAGAATGTGTATATTCTTGATAGGATTAATGTTGCTTCATCCTTGTTCTAACTCTCCCTGTCATCTCTCTGAATGATGTCGTCTCATCAATGAACTGAATCCGTAATGCTTACAGGTTTTATATTCTACCACGTGCGGCTGTTTATGTTTTTAAGTACTGTATGTTTGTTTCCTTGTTTGGCTCTCTATTTGTCTTTCCTTCCCTTCCCCCAACCTGGATAGGGATACTGGAACTGTAATTTTTGAGACTTGCTGGGTCTTCCGCATGTTGACGTACAGACAGCTTTGAGTATTCTGCACTGCCGTACCTCTGTTTTTGAGAATGAGTGCTCAATAAAACATTATTGACGTATTAATGCCTTTCAGCATTCTTGTGTTTTAAAACTGTGGCAGTTAAACACCTCAGACAGCAGAAAAGTTAGATGCCCTTTGAGGTTGCCTGTTAACTTTGTTGAATTCATCATGAATTTTAGCAATGCTGACTAGTGGATGAAGGAACTTTTTTGACTTCCATTGCCGAAAAAACCCTTTGATTTTAAGTAATGCTTCCATCCCTATATCCCATTAGGTTATTCAAGACTCTGCAGCACGACGTTTAAGCTTGTTTGTGTTTCATTTCTCTTCTTTGATATTGCTGTTTGAGGCCTTTTGTTGCCAAGTCTGGTCTTGCCTCCTGAAGGTAAACCCTATATTTGGATAGGAATGAAAGAAGTCCAACAGTTGATCATGCTCATTGTGTTAGAGACAAACACTTGGCTTGACGGGTAGGAGACCACAGCTTGACCTTGCACAGAAGAGTGGAAAGGGGCCACACAGCAACACCAGCAATATCCTTTCTTTGACTGCCAGGTTCTTTCTCAGACTCCTCGCTTTTATCTTTGGTGAAGATGACCATCTGCATCCTAGTGTGAGTGTGTTATTTGTCTGTGATTTCCATTCATTATCTGACCCTCCCCCCCCCCCCCCCCCCCATGACACCATAAACTCTCTGACGTAATGACATGTGGGAAAAAGGCCTCATTTTAAGCAAGGGCACTTTGGCCAAGCAGTCATTCGTACTGAAGCTTTTAGAACATTCATTTGGTTGGACAACAGTAAAGAACAGTAATGTAAAATAGTCAGAGCTCCAGTAAACCCCCACCTCCTTCTAGATATTCAGGATAAATGAAGACACCCAAATTAGGGTGAGCTCAGCATTCAGCAAAAAAAGTTGTACTCCATTGCAGGGTCTCCTAGGACATAATTAAACTGATATATAAACTATAGTCATTCACCTAAAAGAACTATTAGTCTACCCTTATCTCTTTTGGAAAGAGCTCAGATTTAATCCTCTCAGTCCAAACTCCCACTCAACTTCTATACAAGCGATTTTTAAACCTGATGCAGAGAGCTTCTGTGCAGGCAGAGTTTTGGTTCCAGATGAACACTTAGCTAATTAGACTTCATTGAACTGCCCACTGATCTTTTGCCATGTTGGCATGATTTTTAAATACTGATAAGAAAAGTCAAGTGTATTCGGTAACACTTTACTTGATGTGACACAAATGCTTAGTAATGTCTCAGTTTCTACTGAAGAACAAATTATGAACAAATCATAAATATTCTTTACTTGTTTCCTCAGCAGTTCCTTCAGTAGTTCACAAAAGTTTACAGAATTAACAGATATAGTAACAAATACAGTAACTGCTTGGGATGAAAGATCATGATTCATTAATGATGAACAAATATGAGATCAGTATTTAACTTGCATTATTCATGACTAATTCCTAATCCTATGTAACTTAGTTTGTGATTAAATAATCCACAAGTAATAGTATAATACTATATTATTTGTGCCCTGTCATGCAAAGTGTTGCCAGCTATTTCTTAAAGAAGCAGCTGTGGTTATGGCATTTGCATGTTCTTGTGGTGTCCATGTGGGTCCCCTCAAAGTATAGCAGCCTCTTCCTGCAGCCGAGATAAATGCAGATTATGTCGACTGTTATTTCTATGACTGTGTGTCTCTCTGATGACTTACGTACTTCACACCCAGGCCATACTGGGATAAGCTCCAGACACAACTCTGAACTAGATAGTTTATTATGGAAAATTCAATGAGATTAATGAGTTTAATTTCTTTTTCTCGCAGCTATGCCCAAACATTCCAGAATCTATGGCATCTAATCATCAGTGCATGCAGTCAAAGACAATCAAAACTATTAATTCTGAAGACTGTTGCAACAAAGGCAAAGCTGGGAGTCCTGCAAATCAGCTTTAAAAAATGGCATTTTCTGCACAAATGGTCCAACTCTACATAGTTATTTTTGGCTCTCTATATCCTCAAGCCTATTATTCATTAGAGAGAGCCATGTTTATAGTGACACATCTTAAATTAACAGTGATGCTGTTCACCGTGTCTTCAACAAACTCTCCAGATTATTCCCTGGAGATAAAACACCCTTGAAATCCATCCAGGAAAATACTTTGTTTTCTGGCAATTAATAAAATCTGTTTTACATAAAAACAGCTGTTATATATAGAATACAGTGGAAGCACATGCTAAAGACCTGTTTTTGTATGGCATAAGGGAGGTTGAGGACAATGATCACGAAATTGCAAACAGCTTGTTTGTTTATGCAGACGAACAAAAGCAGAGCAGTCAGAGGAAAGACCCCTTATGTCATTTTTATTATTTCCAAAAACGAAATTATGAACAATAGTGCATATACAAAGCAATACAGGAATGAGATGGGGGTCCTGACACCAGGAAACAATAACACAAGAGAAATAAAACCCACAAATTGAATTTTCTTGTGTTTTCCAGAATTTTCAAACGAAGAAGCGTTTTTTAAGGAATCCTCCTTCACGGAATTCGCCGTGTGGATTGGGGCTCACTGGCTGTTTTGTGTTTTAACAAAGAGTTGAGAGCCCATCACCCCTGGGGGCTGGATGGCAGAGTGTAGGACGGGGGGGATCGTCCAAGAAAATGACACACCAACCCTAAAATGGTCTCTCCTCATCGCAGGAAGAGTAAAGGAGGGCTGAATGGCCAAAAAAAATAAAAATAAAAAATAAAAAATAAATAAATAAATAAATAAAAAAAATAAAAAAAAAAAAAAGGAGGGCTGGTCCCACAATGGTGTTGATATCAGTCTGTTGGGGAAATCAATCATGGGAACATTCGAAGACAGACTCTGTCGGTACCAGCAATGACTGCATTACCAGCAAACATAGCTATAAATGGGGACATGAGGATTTCGATGCTGTGCGGAGGTCCTTATATATGCATGTATATGATAATAGTAATAATATTTATAGTAATAATAATAGATACTTTATTGATGCCCATTCTTGTGACAACTCCGCCAACTCTCTATGTAGGTGAAAGTAAGTTGTCCGCGAAGGGCAGCCACCCATAGCAGCACCCAGGGAGCTGGGGGTTAAGGGCCTTGCTCAAGGACCTGCAAATGTGCTGAGGCCGGGCATCGAACCAGCAACATTCCGATCGCAGACACAGAGGCTTAGCCTACTGAGAGATGAGTAGTATTTGTGATCCATGTTTTAAATACAAAACAATTATTAGGTAATTTATATCAAAATACTTTGATGTTCAGAATTTTTGTATTTTGAAAATACAACAGATTCTTTCCCTGTAATGTATGTGTGATGACATCATGTCTGCAAAAGGAAGTTTAACTTTTTCAGATATTTTAATGAATCACTTATGTTGAACCAAAGACTTACGAAGTTCATTCAGGCCTATTTGTTTCTAAAATGTTTAAGAAGTTACTGAGTGAAATGCTTAAATTGTATTTGTCATTTTTCATTTTAAATTTTGTTGTTTTGAGTTATTTGCATCTGAGGTGCAAAAAGGAAGCAGTTTTGTCAATTAAGTCACAAAAAATATATCTGAGTTTGTTATTACTTTTTAATTAAATTTCCATACCTTTTTCTGAGTTCATGTGAGTAGTAGGGATATGTTTACAGTTTTCCTCAATTACTTTAGCTCTTTTCATGAAACATAATTAACATTCTCACAACTATATCATCTCTCAAAAGTTTATGCATAAAGCACAACAGTATTGTTTAGCCGCAAAAGGCCATAACTCACCCTAAATAATTCCACCAATGAATTAGTCAGTGTCAAAATTAAAAGTACCTCCCGCATCATTGTACCCTTGAGTGTCAGACTGCTTAGATATACAGTATTGTCAGTATGTCAGTGTAAGTCGACTCCTGAGCTCCACAATTCTGATTAATAATCATTTCCCAGTTGCTCACTGTCATTGACTGATCATCATTTTTACTTATATGATAATTATTCGTGCCAAAGACACCAGCAGTTACACCATTAGAATATGTAAAGTTCACTGGCAAGAGAAAGCACTCAAATGCACATATAACTTCCTCAGGTCTGAAGACACAGTACAACAGCAAACAAAAAAGTCACACAGCACTATGTAACACAAAGACAACAAAATGACAACAAAAGCATGAACTCCGGGAATCAAAAATGCATCAATGATCTATCACTGCAATTTATGGAATATGTCCTTGAATTATTCTAAATGATTGGTGAATCGTTTTGCATGCGTGGCTCACACATATAATTTTGGGTGTACAATTGTTACAATGAGAAACTACTTATAACAATCCATTTTGACCAACACTAAAGCAGCTGAAGATTGTGCCAAATGATGGCAATTGTACAAAACCATTTGCATATATGTAGTAAAACATCTAGAAATTTGTGTGAAGCAACGAGCAATGATGTTCTGTGTGCAGAAGTGACATACTTGCTGTTTTTGCAAATGTTAATTGTCATTTGAGAAATGCGCCAAAGCAATCAAAAAAACTGGAAGATATGTGAGGATATTTGATATTTTGTTTGGTTTCACATTTGTATTGGGTCTCCTTCAGCAGTGAAAAAATGTTGCTCTTATGCTTGGCCATTTGAGTCAGTGTGCTTGCGAAGGAACAGGCTGATACAAAAAGTACGTGAAATGTATTTTTGTATTTTCAAAACGCACAATATTGTAGATTATTTTGATACCTTGCTGGATGACTGTGTTTTGTAGTTTATTTTGATACACTTATTTTGTATTTCGTATCAAAGGTGGAGGTGGTATGACAGTGGATGATTCATGAACCTTTGACTGTCACATGACAGCAAACCACAGAACCGTGGGTCTGAGCAAACCAACAACAAAGCAGCAAAATCTGGTGGGTGGTCCTGTGGAAGACGGCATCCGGTAGCGAGGAATTCCTCAAAATGATAAAGACGAAGTTCCCGTATCGTTATCCAGTTTCGTTTCCAGTATCCAGTACATTTCAGGAATGTTCTTTTTAGACCAGTCGGAGAACAAAGGCTGAGTGCATCGCATGAAAATGGCCACTTTGAATCTAAATGAGGACGACAGGGAAATTAGCCTTGTTAGTTGTTGAAAGCCTTACATAAAAAGTATCTTTATAAAACTGTTGAACGCTATCTGGGGCAGTAAGTAAACTAATGAGGATTCAAATCCCAGGGGCAGCACTTTTGTGGTATTCTTCAGCAAAGCTACTTAATCTGTATTAGTCCAATAATAATGTAAATTGCCCAGAGGAAATAGCTGAATGCAGAGAGACACCCTACAGTTTTCTTCTCTTAAAATGTTAATACAGCCATGTGTGCAGTTAGAACATCTTCACTAAACATTGTCTTCTAGTAGTGTGTGTGTGTGTGTGTGTGGTGGAGGATGTATATGTCAAACAATCCTCTCCTGACATGTATAATGTCAAGAAATGTCTAACCCCTTTTTCTGTCATCTCTCCCCTGATCGCGGGAGCCTCAGTTCACAATGCACAATGCGCTTCTTTAAACAAGGGGGAGGTCATTACAAAATCACCTTCCCTGCTTGGGTCCCATTTCACCCTTAAGAGTAGTCTTGTGAATAGCAGCAATTGATTGTAGATTCAAAGAGCTTCTTTTATTCACAAGCTTTGCACTCAGCTGTGTATACAAGTGTGTGTGTCTCAACGGAGTGCATGATGGGATATGCAAAAATAAGTATTCCAATGCACCTGTACTGATTACAATAAAGCATCATTTCGTAGTGGCTTTTATCCAAAGCGGCATGCATTTATTTTTCAGAGGGAGCAGGATTAGACCATACCTGTAGCAATTTGGGGTTTAGGGCCTTGCTCAGAGGCCCAACGGTTAAATAATTCTGTCAGGGATATGAACCAGCAACCTTCCAATCACAGGAATGGTGT
Source organism: Paramormyrops kingsleyae (assembly GCF_048594095.1). NCBI lineage: Eukaryota > Metazoa > Chordata > Actinopteri > Osteoglossiformes > Mormyridae > Paramormyrops > Paramormyrops kingsleyae. The sequence goes on along the minus strand of NC_132814.1, from coordinate 13,315,624 downwards.
CCTAATGCTCTGAGTGACACACCATTTCCCTCTGCATCATTTTTTCCAACTAGTTTGTCTTTTACTTCCCCTCCCCCAACTCTTGAGTCTTTCCTTGCACTGTAAAGTTGTACTATTCAAAGCAGGTAAAAAAAAATCAAGTCTCTGACACAGAAAATAGAGTTTCTGTTGCCTTTTCTCTTCCTCCATGTGAATGTTTGTCTTTCCTGAAGCATGCACTACACTTTTGCTTTTTTAGGGTGGTGCAGTTAAGTTCGCAACTTTAGTGTGAAAGAAAACTATTGTCTGTCTTTTATCTATTTCTTTGGCTTTAACACGTCTCGCTGCTGGCATTTAATAAGGCCTTGGGATCTTTTCACGTCTTGGCTTATTTAAGGGTGCATGTGTCTTGGCTGCTGTTCTCTAGCTGGGACCGGGTGCGCGGAGTTCACGAGAAGAACGAGATTCTGGGGAGCTGCAGCTGCGTGTGGTGGCCACGCCCCCTCTGCTGCACCTTCGGTTCTCCGGCGACACTCCTGTGCATAAACCTGAATGCAGTCCCATAAAGCTTATTATCCTTATCAATTTGTACTAATTCTGTACTAAGACTTGAAATGAAGTGAATTTTGAACATATTGTTTTAAACCTAATGAAATTAAAAACACATATAATGTGCAATGAATACATAAAAATGTGAAATAGTACTATTTTCAGGTGAAGTAACAATTGAAATTACAAGTATAATTGTTTAATATCCCATTAAATGAATTAGATGTAATTATCAATACACGCATGTAGGTAACAGATTTTCACAGCAATAACTGTAATAACTCACTGCAGGTTCATAATTATTTAAAAAGCCATTCAAACAATTTACTAATTTGTCTGGGGTAATCAGAGTGGTTTTGAAAAACATGATGCTGGTTTTGTTTCACTGAAATGCTCATCTGCAAGCAAATTACTACACTAATAAGGTGTGGCAGCTCCTATGTGCCAGGTACCCCAAGCAGAAATGGGGTAGCTTCATTATATCTGGCACAGGCTTGTTTAATGTACAGATGTATACCTAAAACCTTTGAATAGGGTTAGGGTTAGGGTTAGGTTTAGGCTATGTCAGGCAGGAAGTCATGGATTAGCAAAGCCAAAGCCTGAAATTAAATTATTTGCATGTTCACACTTTTGTCAGTTGCAAAATAACCTATAGAACTAATTCTGAGTCTTCCTTTCACTGTATTCAGCCATAATCAAACACAGTAGCTCCAAATCATCCAAAATGCAAAACCCATTCCAATACTCTATTCCATTCTAGAACTCATTCCAATATCTCAGTTCCATTCTAGAATAGAAGCGGAGCATTGATTCAGAATGTACTATGACAGGGGTCTCAAAGTCCAGTCCTGGGGGGCTGGAGTCCAGTGTAATTTAATTCTTGCCCTGTTCCACCACAAATGATTCAGCTCAAGAGCTGCGTGGTAATTAGCACAGGGAGTTGAATCAGGTGTGTTAAATGAGGGTAAACACAAAAATGTGCAGGGCTGCGGCCCCCAGGACTGGAGTTTGAGACCCCTGTACTATGGGATTCATCAGTGGGTGGAAGGTTCATCTTGGCTGGATGCCCACAGACTTCCTTTCTGAAGTGGCAGTGTAGCAGTAAATGATGTCATTGACAAACACAGCCTTGGAAAAATTTATCTGCTTTTTGTTCTATTGTTCTCATGGTAGTTTGTGATTTAATACCATACCAAGACTAATTTTCCCAGTGGCAAAAACTAAAATATGGAGGAGAAAGCTTACCAAAGTGAGTTTATTCTTTCCAAGGCTCCACATACACGGAACTCATGGTTTTCTGACATCCCTACCAAATTCAGAGGTTTAATAGGGTTTTGGATTCCAAGTCACAGCAAACAGTTACAAGGAAAAAAGGTCTTAAAAGCATGAGTCATGAACATTACTCAGGTCGCCATGGTGATGGGCCAAGGGCATCGTTAGCGCTGAGCCATCATCCAGCATTTGCTGACGCAGTCCACAGTCTGCCTCCCATAACACTTCTGGACCTCGGCACCCTGTTTCTGACTAAAGAACACCCACTTCCACTGTACTTTATCGTTTCTTTATTATTTTTTGGTCAATCCTTAAGGGTAGGTAGAGCATCAGTAGTGAACTACTTTTACGGAACATGTGAGCTGCGAAATTAATGACTGGTGAAGGGTTTCGTCTGGCAGAGGTGGATGATCAAGTCCAGAAAGTTATAGTCCAGACCAAGATTTTGTTTCAACCAAGCAGTTGAGCATAAGGAGTCCCAGTCACATACTGTATAGAGGTGGAAATTTCAGGCCCAGAAAGTAAAAATCCAGACTGTAATTTTGTTTCAATCAACCAGTTGAATACTCTGTGAATCTGACTCTTTATACTTAAGTAGATGGTTGAAGCAAAATCATGGTCTGGATTTTTACTTTCTGGGCCTGAACTATCCACCTCCGTTGTCTGGATAGCTGCTGCCGTTCGGTGATGAGTTTGGTTTGTTCTTCTTAGAGAGAGTCATCTCATAATCCTCCAGGATTTTGGGGATGCCCGCTATTGTCGTGGTTGCACTTTGCTTCTTGCTTGGTTCCCGCTTGGAAATTACCTCAAGGATGCCATAGATTAGAGGCACATCAAGGCAACGTGAGAAGTCTGCATTGTATTTATGACAAAGGTCTGTTAGAGCCACCAGCCAAACAGATCGTGTGCTTTAAGGATTCTTAACAAGGTGCGATAGCGTTAACTTAAATATTTACTGTTTCAAAACTTGAAACTTAACAATGGTGTGTGTGTGTGTGTGTGTTTGTGTGTGTGTGTGTGTGTGCACGCGCCTGCATGGAAAAATTTAGAATTCTCTTTTTTCTATTCTGTGCAGGGCATTCAGGGAGAGTAATAAACTCGCATATTGTTCTGATTTGTCAGGCAGGGTTTGCATATTTAATTCATACATGGGGGCAACATCATTCATTTCAAACACTGGATCGCAAAGCACAAACAAGCCAGGACCTTCGTTGACTCCCAGCAAAATGTTTTCATTTCCTTAAGAGGAAAAACTCCCGTATCTATAGCGAACCTTTCAACACATGAGAGAAAAACACTCATGCAGACGGTCCAGAAGATCTCCATGAAAAAGACATTCGAAAAGGCATTTTGAAGCATCTGTTGACAGCTTAGATTTTTCAAAATTCAATTTAAAAGTAAACTTGTAGTGTGAGATTATATGAAATGAATAGTGTGAGATTCAACTTTTTTAGTTGTTTTCCTTCTACAAACAAGATACAAAGTAAATTATTGCACCCCCAGGAGAGGAAATTTAAATATGATTAATTTAATAGTATAAAATAAATTTAATTTATATTTTCATATATATTTGTGGTAGAGTCCACGGTTTACTAACCTTTACCTCACTGGAAGGGATTCATTGTGCAAAAGCCTTGCAAAGACTCTGTAAATGTCAAGGAACCATTACCCTCATGCACTAAGTGTGTCCAGTACATGCATGTCTGCTATCTCCTTTGCCCTAATCCAGTGCAGCAAATTAATTTAAACAAACCATGACCCTGTAACCACACACACAGCATTTTTTGCACAATGCAGCAAAAATTTCATTCAACTCATTTTCCTTTTTTTTTAGACACTGAGCCAGCTCATTTTCTGCATGGGACAGCTTCCAGAATGTTCTGTCCTAGCAGTGTGAGTCTACTCTCTTTCTCACACTCGCTATCAGTCTCTTGTTTCTCATCCATTCTGTCTCTTGTCTCTGGGGACATGTCCTCACCTGGCAGGTTAACACAACCTGAGGCTGAAGACATTGGGTTATAGGATGGGAATGAAGGCAGCGATAGACGAGCATCAGTCAGTGCAGGCTTTTTATTTTAGCAAATTAAGCAAACCTCAATAGACCAAAAAAAAACAAACCTCAAATTAAACATTAAAAAACATATAAATATATAAATTACTTTTGACTTCTACATTTTTAACTTTTAACGTTTTTTGAGGTTAGTACACATATCCCTCAGATAAGAGAGATATTTGCATATACAAATTCAATTCACAGTGAATAAGGTGCTGGTAAATTAGTGCAATATAATCATACTCATGAATGAGGTGCAGTGCATGAGCAATTTTGCAGAGGTAGAATTCGACTTATACAGCAGGTTTAAGTACACAAATATTCAGAGTGTTAGAGATGAGTGCTATGAATTCAGAAGAGTGATAGCTGTAGGGTAAAAGCTGTTCCTCAGCCAGGTTGTGCGTGCGTACAGGGTTCTGTATCTGTATTAAGTTCTGTAATAGGGCCAAATATGCAAAATAAGTCAACCAATCACAATCAAGACACGTTACCCAATCAGAAAAGTGCTGGATGATTCCAGCTCCATCCATCTATCTGCCAACTGCTTATCCCTAGTCGGAAACACTTCCAGTGCAGAAGGAGTAAAACTTTTCATTCTTTTGAATAGAAAGGCCACAGCACAGTCGGGGGAAACAGGGCTCCTGTTAATCTTCTGCGGAGATAACAACAGAAGAAAGACATCACGACTGTGTGATTCACAACTGTAAAAAAAAGACATTTGGCTGTTCAAAGATTGTTTGACACGTTCTTTTCTCACTCTCTTAACCCGATAGCAGGTTGAGTCTCTTTTTGAAGAAAGTTGCCCTTAAAGGGCAGCTTAATTTCCCCAGCCCTTATAAATGGCGTGTCTGAATAGGCAGTTGCTGTTTTCCCTAACAATTTGCCAGCTGGCCTTTTTTAGACAGTCTCGTCATAAATAGGGCTAAGAGTTATTCAGCACTGTTCATAGCTGTTATGGTTTTAGTCCTCATTAGACTTTCCACTGACAGATTTGTTTATTTTTAAATTGAACATAAAATTACTTTTGTCTCTTGTGTGAACCTTTCCCATGTCTCTGCTGGTTGATACCACCCCCCCCCCCCCCCCCTTTTCATCCTGAGACACAGAACTGCAAACAGTCAGGGTGGTTTAAGTCATATGGGGGAGGATGTTCCAACTGTCTGTTCACAGATGAGATTTTTTTGCTTGGACACTCATATTTGTTTTGAGAAGCTGCACACACTGTTGTCTTTTCCGCTTTGGAGGTTATGTGGAATCCTCGCGTGACACAAAGAGACGGACCCTGTTTCTTGGCCAGTTCTTTGCCACATATCAGATCCTATTTGGTCAGTATAGATTGGGAGTTGAAAGAAATTCTTCCCCATTTTTCCTGAGGCAGTTCCCTGCAACAGCTAAAATTTTACCAATTCATAGTATTAATCAGAGAAAACGTTTCTAAACTCAGCACAGATGATGCACCTACAACACGGTTTTCAAAGTAAAAATAAGTGTTAAGCCAGCCTTGGTCAAGCTGTCTGTCAGTATCTGTCCCTGCCATGTCTGTCATGTCCTCATTTGGCCAGCAGATGTCGCTGGCCATCCTGGCTTTTTCTCTATGTTCTTGGTTAATTAGTCAATGACTCACACTTGTCTCTTGTCTAGTGCTCATTACCTGTGTATATATGTGCCTACTTGTGCCCTGTTATTTTGTCAATCATTGTGCGTTTGTTTCTGCTTGTGGATTGTAATTGTTATCTGAGTTTCGGGCCCCAGTTACTGTTCCCTGTAGTTTCCCTGAGTGTAAGTTCTAGCCATTGTTTATTCTTAATACCCTACCTTCCTTTGATTTTACCCTTCATGGTCCATTGTCGGTTCTAGTGCCTTTTTTGTTAACTTTAAAATAAAGTTCCCTTGATGTTTGAAGGCCGCTCTATGGATCATCAATCCTCCTCTGTGCTCCGTCATGACGCTATCCTTGTAGTGCACATTTGGCAGCTACATCTCAATTCAGTTGTGTGACTGTTTAGCCGTGCTGTCTTAGGCTATTCTTGTAGCCAAATTACCTTGTCAAACATGAGAATCAGTTTCTCCGTCTCTGCCAGAGATTAATCTGATAGCTGGTCCTTCTCTGACTGGTGGATCAATATCACCTCCCTATTGGAAGAGACCTTTGTGACATTTTTGTTGAGATGTTATCTGTAACTGAAAAATGTGCTTGCATGTTTTTTGGATGTCATAACGAAAATAACATTGATTGTGCTGGTTGTGAAGATAAATTTTATGGTACAATTTTCCAGCATGCGTGCATTGTTTTTTTTTTATTTTCAATCAGTACCCTCTCACTTCAACTCACTGTCTCTCATCCATGCAATTTGGCATTTCATTACCCCCCATGTCTTCACTTGTTAGCAAAAAACCTGATACATGTTCCTTCAAACATTATTTTTAATGCTCCCGGCCCCAGCTGTCAGAGGATAAAGGTGTGCCTTCCTCTCGGGTCAAACGCTTTGAACTTTTTCTCATTTTTCCCATATTTTTTTTTTCCGGCTCTTTTTACCGCAGAGTTACCTCATATTCAATATCTCAATACCTCATATTCTGCCAACAGCCAATAAGCATCAGTCAAGCACTTTACAGGTCTCTCTGGTTATTTGTTTCTCAGATCTGCCAGCACTTAATCTGCGGACCCAGAGGGTACAGATGCCTGGACCATGCATGTTTATGAATTCCTGCCCAAATCACGTGACCTGGGGTTCCAGAGATTTGATTCTTTAATAACTGGTGCCACAGATCATATCTCAGGTTGTGATCCAAAAAAGCCAACAAAAACAAACCAAAAATAAAACAAAAATAATTATAATACTCAGTAGAAAACCAACAGGGATCCAGCACCACTGTTACTTGGACCCTTAATTATGGCATAATCATAACATAATGGCAGATTATGGGTCGGCTGCTTAGCTAAAAACATCACAAATGTATGATTCTCAGCGTGTGTACAGCTCCATATTTTTGCTGAGGCATTTCCAATGCAGTAATTTGCAGGGTCTGCTGCTATATTCCCTTTACGCAGTTCTTGTATCTTTTCACTTTCGGTTAATTTTATGCCCTCAAAAGTTGCTGGTCACCATTGCTTCCACTAAATAGAATCTCAGTGAAACTGCAAGAACATACTTTAAAAATCCATAGTTGATCAATAACCAGTAAGAAATCAAACAAGGGCTAATTTTCAAAGTCTCACTGAGCATGTCCGTCAGGTGTTTAACCAACTTAATTCTACCTGGTGGCGATGCTAATTATTAACTACTCAGTTGAACATTAAATTGAAAACAATGTCCATCTATCCATCCATCCAGTGCTGGGCAGCGTGTAGCGCAGCAGGCTAAAAAACCTTTTTTTGTCAATTTTATTTATTATATTTTTTGTGTCTGTGATCCAAAGGTCACTGGTTCGAGCACCAGCCTCGACAGAATAGTCACACGGGCCCTTGAGCGTGGCCCTCGAGCATGGCCCTTAACCCCCAGCTCCGCGGGCACTGCTGCAGGCGGCTGCCCTTCACTGCCAAGCTTGCAATCACCTGCTGTTTGTGTGTCATGGTAAGTAAGATGCGGTAGGTGAAAAGAGAATTTCCCCACGGGGAATAGTAAAGTATCCTCATCACCCATTTATCCATTTTACAAGATACAAGATACTTTATTCGTCACATACATGGTTATACAAGTACAACATGTGGTGAAATGTACCCTGAATGACCCTTAGACTGTGCAATTCAAATCAAAAATAGAATTAAGAATAAGTCAACAAGTTAAAAATATTACAGTAAACTAAAAAGTTACAATAACTAAAAATGTATACATAATATAGAGAAATACAGAAGATCTAATATAGAAAATAATCCTAAGGTTAAAACTGTACATGTGCATATGATGACAGAACTATGTATTTAAAGTGCAGGTGACATAAGCATAAATATAAATAAATATAAATTTAAGCAGCAAAGGTGGATGGAAATGTAGTTACAGATTGTTAAAAACAGCAGGTTGGTGACAGTAGGGAGGGGTTTACAGGGGTTGTGTATATTAAGGGTGTAGCGGTGGCATATCCTGATTAAGGAGTCTTACGGCGTGAGGATAGAAGCTCCTCCTCAGTCTCTCTGTTTTTGCCGTAATGCTCCTAAAGCACCTGCCTGATTTCAGCAGCTCAAAAAGACAGATGCTGGGATGAGTCTCAAATTTTTCAACTGCTTGCCCAGTACAGGGTCACAGGGAATCTCGAGTCTATTCCAGGTGCCGGGCTCAAGGCGGAGGAACACCCTGGATGCCAGTGAAAATGTAAATGATGCTGCTGTGCTACTACTGTAGGGTTCTAAAATCATAAACACAATACTCAATTAACACTGCCAAACGCACACAGTGCGCAAAGAGTCATTCTTCACTAAGCCCAATTAGAGAATTACTGCACAGACTGCAGTCTTCTTCAGCGTGGCATGGAGCGGTGATTGGCTGGGGCATGACCCTGGATGCACTGACAGGTGAGTGAGAGGATTCACACGTGCGTGCAACTCTAATGGATGGGAGAGGAAAGGTCTACTGGGGCAGGAACTCTTCACCTGACAGGGGAAGGGACACACACCTGGAGAACACCTGGAGGACTGACAGACACAGACTGACAGACAGAGACTGAAAGAGAGAGAGAGGGATGGTGAAAGCTATCAGGCTGTACAGATGTCAGTCCAAACCCAAAGACTGAAACCCTCAGAACTGCCGACTAGTCTGCCTTCCAAACAAGATCCCTGCCTGGGGAAGTGGGGGGGGGGGGGGGGGGTCACCTCTCTCTCCTCAGCCAATCAATCTAGCTCTGTGGGATTGCTCTGGGTGTGTGCAGTATATAATTCCCACACCGATGCCAATTATGTGTCACAAATGTCACTGAAGCCTGACCCATTACAAGATGTGATGGAGCAGTGTGTTGGGGCTTGCACCTTCATGGGTTCTGTCCAGCTACCCCATGAGGTGAGATAAGGTTACGTAAACCCCCCCCCACCTCGCATTGGAAAATGCCCCAAGCTGGGGGAGGTCTTCTCTATTTTCCCCACTGAGTCCAATACATCTGTTTTGTGTAACGGCAGAAAAGAGAGAAAAGGAAAAAGAGAAAAGACACACTTGGACCATCTTTGATGGCTACTTGGCTAGCCTTTCATTAGCATACCCCCGCACGGCCCCCATTTTCCCCTCCGTAATTATGGTGATGATTCACTTCTTGTTCTGAGCCGCATTTCATGTCAATACAGATCCAGCGCAAACCTGGGCTGGAACAAAACCAACCTGTGTTTCATTTTCCTCTCAGACATGCCAAGGTGACAATACAACTGTACAGAGGTTGAAAGTTCAGGTCCAGAAAGTAAAATTCCCGCCCAGGATTTTGCTTCAACCAACCAGTTGTGTATAAGGAGTCACACTCACGGAGTACTCAACTGGCTGGTTGAAACAAAATCTTGATCTGGATTTCTACTTTCTGAACCTGAACCTTTAAGTAGATGCTGTAGGTTGCATTGTGGTGTCACGCCTACAGAGTTCAGGTGTTCAACGCAGGTGCCCCTCAGTGCATGTGGAATTTCCATGTTCTCCCTGTGTTTGCACAGGTTTTGTCCTGCAGCCCAAAAACATGTTTTTAGGGGTATTGGTTGCTCTAATCCGCCCATATGTCATTGAGTGTATATGAGTATTAGTGCACGACTCACAATAGACTGACATTCCATGCCAGGTGTTCCCCTGCCCTGGGCTCCAACCTGACCCTATACTGGATATGTGGTTGTAGAAGATGGATGGATTTATTGATTTATTCAATCGCTAAGCCACCTGCGGATACATCCTGAAGGTGGGAATGTTCCTCCTTTTGTTGGAGTTCAGGTGTAAACATGATGTGTGCAGAAGGCTTAATGGTGAACCATAGCCAAGTCAATGCCCTCTTTGGCATGTGCTGATCACCCCTCCCCCTCACCCTACTCCAGCCACCCCCCACCCCATCCATTTTTCCCATGATGAAGGTTTAAGTGCAGCAATTCACTGCCTTGCTGGAAGACCCGTGGGACTTGATGTTTGTCTCTTAGTTTCAGTGAGTGAGAAATAAATCAGATTTAATTACCCTTCTCCATAAGTACAGCTGATAAGACGATGGGATGGAATCACCTCAATGGCTTCTCGCTGTGCCACAATCACCAGCGGTTACTGGAAATCGTCCTGCTAAGTATGTAGAAGGATCATTCCAGTGCCAGAGCCAAACTCGCAAAGAAAAACATCCACATTGCAATTTGAGCTGCAGTTTGGAGCAGCTGGCAAAATGTGTCTTTAGAAGACTGACTGCCACCCCTTTTAGAGAACGATGTAACAGCTGCACTTACCCTGTATTGCAGCATAAGCCAGGTCTAACTCCCTGATTTGCCTGTCCTGTTAGGAGCGAGCGGTTTGAAACAAGCATGGCCGAGGAAAAGTCGGTTATCTATGATATTCCTGAAGGTCTAAAAAAACAGAGGTAGAGATCTCAGATCCAGAGAGTACAAATCCAGACCAAGATTGTGTTCCAACCAACCAGTTGAGTACTCTGTGACTGTGAGTTTTTATACTCAACTGGTCAGTTGAAACAAAATCTTGGTCTGGATTTGTACTTTCTGGTCCTGAAATCTCCACCTCTGCAAAAAACATACTCATTTGTCAATGGATTTCATTTATTTTGGTGCATTTTTTTCAGGAATATATTATTTATAAGGGCTGTAACCAAGTTCAATCCTGATTCACCTTTTTTTAACCATGATTAACAAATTCTAGGAATCATCATATTCTTGCATCAAAAAGTCTGTTTAATACATGATAACCAGTGATGGAGCTGGTGGTGGTGCAGTGTTTGGCACTGTTGCCTCATACCAATGGGACCTTCAGGTCTCCACTATGGTCCCATGTGTGTGGAGTTTGCATGTTCTCCCTGTGTCATTGTGGGGTTTCCTCTGAGCACTCTGGTCCCCCCCAGTTCAAAACATGCTAAGGCTAATTGGAGTCACCAGATTGCCTGTAGGTGAGCATGTGTGAGTGTGCTCTGTGATGCCAGGACCACATTTTGAAGACACAAATGTTTGTTTTAAGTATGAAATTAATAGACTGTCATTTGTATTACTGCTTTAACCATTCCATGTCCTTTATTTCTTAGCGTGGGAATTTTCTTTGTGTGGCTGCCCAAATTCTTCCCACCAGAACATGACAGGAACATGTTTATTGTTTCGTGAAGATTATTTAAGACTGAAAACAGTTTAATAACTGCTTTATCATTCTTCATTCACAAGGGAAGATTTTCATACCCTCCCCCCCCCCCCACCCCCCAGCTGCTACTGTAACCTTGCCAGGAAACGTCAAGAGCCCATAAACCATTTCAGTCTTATGTTAGCTGTCTGAAGTGTCACAGATCTCTCCCATCTCCAGAACTATCTCTACTTTTGTTGTTGTCTCAGATGTCCCCCTGTAGTGTGACCGTGACATGTTGACGTTCTCCAACACTGTAAGATCCTGAAGGTGCAGGACGTCCCACACACTGTGGTACAGACGCTCACCTCACACCCAAGGTGTTGGTAATACACTGGAATCTCAACCAGTCCACATTTTATACCCTCAGGGTTGTTCTATTCCCCCACCTACACACCTGGGTTCACCTGTCAGCTTATTACAAAGCCCTTAATAGCCTGGCATCGGCATGCAGGTGGTGTAACAGAGCAGAAATATATTGGCAGGATAACAGTGTGGAAACCCACTGGTCTACGGGGTTCGTACTCTCACAGGCATCTGATTTCGCAAACAGGAAGCAGGAATCTGAGCCCACCTCTGAAGTTGGGCTGCTGGGTTCATCAAGGGCTTCCACTAGCTGCCTGACTTTAATCCGTAATCTCCTTCCTCATACAAAGATCACATTCACATTTTTTTCCCACCCCTATGCAACTCATGGGATGTAATTCTGAGATTTTTTCATTCCTAGATTGCAGTAGAAACCGGACAAATAACAATAGGGTATGTCTTTCACGTACAGGCCTTGAGTGTTACTTACACTTAAGAGTCTGAGTCTTGGAGCACATGGGGAATGTAGGGAGGCTCACTGTTATTACCCATAATGCTTTTTACATCATGACTGCGGCACGACAGTTGGATGCTGAGAGAACTGAGAGCTTTGGGTCTTTTTGCAGGGGTATTAACCACCACCTCATCCAAAAAGCCCTCAAAGGTAATCCTGAAACCTAATGATTATCTCAGAAGATTGTTTGGCATATTTTGGTTCTGGCAGGTTCAGCTCTCGTACAAGGACTCCGACGCGTTAGCCTATCAGCAGCCATGTGCTGGGGATTGATGGCAACTGAGGTTCATCACTGTCATATCAGGAATGGTACTCAGCCTTTAACCAGGCAGGCTAATTGCTGAGCTTGTTGGGAGACTGTGTAAGTCTCAGCCTAAAACCCAACACAGCAACGTCAACGTCACATTCCTAAAGAGTCACATGACAGCTGGAACATGTAGCAGTCAAGGCCAGCTGCCCACTGAACAAGATAATTGGATGGTCTCTTCTAGTGAACAATTTTTTCATAGGCAAAGTACTATCAAACTCTGACATTAGGACAACAAAAAAGCCACTTTAGCCAACCTTTGAATTTAAATCTCAGATTCTTTTTGATGTTAATTCTTTTCTGTACAGCTGCAATAGGATAACAAAAATAAGTTATATTAGTTATATTAGTCACATATAAGTTATATTAGTCACATGCATGGTATACAGTCAGAGCATAACATGCATGAAATGCAAGAATAGTTCTTCTTTTCCACTGGGAAAATGACAGTCTTTTTCCCGGGGAGATTTTGCGTAGCTCTGCCCACTCGCATCTTGCGGAATGCATCCAGAATTGGTATCGGCTTATCGTCAAAGGTAGCCTTGTTTAAATACTTACTTCTGAGCGAGTTCTGTAGAATCTGAGCAGATCTGATCTGGGCCAGGGTAATCTCAGATGTTTCTTTGTCTGCAAATGTCATGAATGGGCTCCAAGGTAACAAGAACTAGTAATCACATGCAGAATGGGAGCAGGACGACTTTAAGAGTGAGCACAGGAGAGTTCCTGTTTCACAAAATTTGACCGCAGTTGTGACCATACATGCAGGTGCGACAGTCACCATGGTAACTGATGCTGGCTGTGCCTGAATTCAAAATGCTGTGGTCGATTTCTGCAAATGTTATTGTTATTAGATAAGAGATATGCATTTGTTACAACACAGGGCCTGCTGCACGAGGTCATTGGATTCTGCATAAGCACTTTTGGCACATGCTGAAACGTAAGTCATATATCACTGGCAGTGACAGTGCAAAAAAAATGCTCATTGTCTTTGTATTTCTAAACTTGGTTGTGCAATCACAGGTTTATTTTCATATGGGTCGCACACTTACATTGCAATCGTCTGGTTCAATTGCATGATTTGCATGATTTTCTGCCTTATACACTTTCCACAGAAGTCCAGACTTACTGGGCTGTGACCCAGATTTTTTTTTAATCAGAAACTGGAATTGACCATATACCCCAGAGGTTCCACTGAATTCACCCTGCTGCATTTGGTCCTGCACATCACTAAAGCACAGCCAAGAATGTACAGAAGAGACACCCATTTCCTTATAAATCCACAAAAAACATCTTCAATCACCCTAAGACAGCTCTCTTTCTTTGCATTTATTGACATGCACGGGAGGTCAGGGACAGCTGTTGAATCAGATCTAGCATCTATTTACTGGTTAATCTGTGTACCTTTAGTATAGCATGTTTAATATGTGTCGCAAGGAGCCTTATGCTGCCAGAAGTGGAGAGATGTATAGAGTTTAGCTGGCAAAGTGTGTTAAAAGTCCGTCCAACAACTGACCCTGATCAGCAATTGTCCCCAGTCTCTCCCATTGCCATGTGACTGTTAATAAAAACAAGCCTTGTGTAGAAATAAGCTGATATGTAAGACTGGCCTGAGTGTTTAAAGGGATCTTTTTTTGTGAACCGTTTGAGGTCTACAGGCAGCCAAATGGTTTTATATACGATGGGGGATAGAACTGCACGCTGCATAAGGCGAACCGTGTTTCATATGCGAGAAGGAACCAGAGCGCCGTTTGGCGGTTCTGAGCACAGGATCGTTCCTGTTTCACAAAATTTGACTGCTGTTGTGACCGTACATGCAGGTGCGGCGGTCACCATGGTAACCGATGCTGGCTGTGCCTGAATTCAAAATGCTCTGGTAGATTTCTGCAGATGTTATTGTTATTAGAGAAGAGATATGCATTTGTTACAACGCAGGGCCTGCAGCAAGAGGACTTTGATTTCTGGGCTCCGTTATCTGTGGCGCAGCCTGTCATATGATGCTTACTGATGACGTTTCCAAAGCTCATGCTTCTGGTACAGGCAGAAACGGCCATACTGACCTTTTGAACAGAGGGGATCCGGCTTAAAGTCACCGCTTGGCCCCTTGGTCCTAATCCTGATGAAAAACTGGAGCCTGACGGATACTGTCCCACGCGAATGAGTCATCAATTTACATGAGAGAGTTTAGGGTTACTACCGGTGCAGTCATCAGAAAGAATAAAAGACAGTCAGATGTTCAAACAAAAGCTTTTCCCTAGATGAAATTGGAATTGAGGTCTTTGCAAAACAATTATCTTTTGCAATGGAGACAAAGAGCTGTGGATGAGCTGAGTTTGAAACAGTTCAAATTGTCAGAACGATGAAGAGAACAGGACAGAAACCCGGGAAATTTTTACAACTAAAAAAAAGCATTCAGCTCTTCTTCGTTCTGCAGGTTAGACAGCTATGGCAAATAAACAGTATTATGTATGTGTGAACTTCTCTGGCACAGACAATTATATTATTTGGTGTGCAGCTGGCTCTGACTGGTACATTGTTCAAGCTGTCAAGGTGGCTGCTCAGCTCATTAGGAATGTGATGAGACCGGCATGGGGGGGGGGGGGGGATGTGTCTGGGATAATACGCTTCATGGAGGGTGGAGGGTTTGATGACAGGGGGAGGGTTAGAGCAGCATTTAAATCCTCCATCCTTTCTCTATCTCTTCCTCGTGTGCTGATATGAACCCTTTCTCATTTCGGGAGGGGGAAGGCAGTCCAAATTTTTCTGAGAACTTATAATTCCTGTGAAACAGGCCAAAGTCTTATCAACATTAAATTTGGGTTTCTAGCTGGATCTAAACATTCGGGTCTTTAATTATAGCTTGGTAGAAAAGAACAGCAACGTGAGTGAATAAGTGAATTGAAAAGAATCATGTTTCTCACCGGTTGTATAGCTTACACCTGGGAAGATTTTAAAGCTTGGGCAGATCATAAAACAAGAAAATCACCTTTGTGTATGAAAGATTCATTTACCCTTAAAATTCTGCAGTTTAACCATGAGAAGTTTATGTGAAATTGTTGAATATATTGCAACATTGTTAAGTATTGTTAATGTTTTTTTCCTCTTTTGGCAGAATTTTTTTAATTCTTTTTTCCTCTTATGCTGTAAGAAGTTAAATGATATTGTGTGTCAGCTAAATTCTGCGAGGGTGTATCTTACTGGGCTCTAGCCTTCAGACCAGTCAAGGTTACTGGACGTAGATGCTGAAACATGAAGTATTAGAGGATCTATGGGACAGTTATCTATTGCAGCCCCAGAGAGCCTCCCTTTATCAAGGATGGAAAAATGGCACAAAACACAATTCACACTGCCTGAGTAAATTATTTACAGTTAAACATCTTTCCCTGTAGTTATTTCCCATTGCAGAACATGTTTGCACTGCAGGGGATAATGTCATCCATTACAAAAAGCTATTTGTCTTTTTTTGCAAAACGTGTGTACAGACGCTCCTCTACTTACGAACGAGTTACATCCCGAGCGGCCATTCAAACTTGAAATGTTCGTAAGTTGTTATTCAGCATCATTTTAAGGGTTTATGCAAGTACAAAGAGCTAGGATGCTGGGAGTACACACGCTACACTGCTGCGCGGCGGGAGTAGCGGGCAGAAATCGTACTAGGCGGAATTGGTTGCAGAAAAAAAAGAAAACGGGAGCCAAACGAACCCAATTTGGACTTACAGTCCTCTTCGTTCGTATGTCTGAAAGTTCGTAAGCAGAGGAGTGTGCATATTTATAGATATCTTACACTATTGAATTAATATGTTAGTCATTAATGTTCGTGCAAATAAAAATTATAATTTTTATTATATATTATAATAATATAAGTATGGCTTTGAAAGAAGAAATATGTCCATTCTGAGATTTAAGAATAATGCTGAATTTTTTTTCTCACTTTGAAAGTTGACAAACAAAAATCAAAAGCAATAATACAGGCACAGTGGCCATCGTGAACTTGAAGAGTCTCTGCAGATGGACACTCAAGACTGGATGTTTGGTCAAAACAACAACTGGTTTACGGCCCCTTTGGGCTACATGGATGTCACCCTTTGTTTGGGGAGGCAGCTGACCATGTTAGCAGAGGAATGAAGTCAGTGTGACACTTCCCAGGAAGAGTTTGGTCCCGTGTGGGTCGTCCCATCTTCTCATCCCAGCTGGCTCTGGCACACTGGAAGATGCACTGGAGTGAGCAGATGGTGGGGTTTGCACTCCAACTGCAACCTGCACATCCATCCCGAGATGCTAAAGACTGTCATACTGGCAAGATAAAACAGCTCCCAGAATAAATATCTTTCCCTACTGTGTTTTACAACAAGGAATCTCAACCTCTCCGACTACAAGGCCTGGCTGGTGATCATTACAAAGAGCAACCAGGACACTGGGGGTGAGTCCCCTAGGTGGGGGGGGTCAGTGAATTTTGCCAACCAGCCAACGAGTCCCTGGGGCTGCCCATTGCGGACAAAACTGTGTTTACCTCATGTATGTGTGTGTGTGTATATATATATATGTGTGTGTGTGTGTGTATATATATATATGTATGTGTGTGTGTGTGTGTGTGTGTGTGTGTGTGTGTGTGTGTGTGTGTAACCAGCTAAAGCGTTCCATTTCACTTTATTCAGGATTTTCTCTCTAATCAGTGCAGCATTAATGTTGATATCACTTACAAATAAGCCAAAGGTCTTTCTTTTTATATTTTCACAACATCTGAATCAGAATCCTGAACAAAACGAAATGGAATGGAAATGGCTTTAGCTGGTTATATGTATTAAACATGGCTATGAACATGCAGCTTATTTGGCAGCTTATTTCAGATTCTGAGATACTTTCCGTCATTTCCCGAAGGATGGATATTCATGTAAAACTTAAATGCTGAAAAATGTATTAAACTGAATAAATTTAGCATAATTGTTCAGTTCTTCTTATTGTACATTTTCTTCTTAATTTATTTTGTGTTAAAAAAAAGTCACATACAAAATACTTGCATGAGAGTTGGGCACAGAGACTGAAATTAACACATATTCACCTCGAATTTGCCGCGCCAAATTTTCTTGAATACAAGACTCCGAGACCAGGCTTGGAAGGATTCTAGGAAAAAACGAAACTTTTAAATGTCGGCCGCCGAGACAGAGGAAGGTCTCTGGCATGGCAGGAGACGTCGGCCAGTCTGGATTTGTGATGTGACATCATGAGCAAGGCCTCTACAGCTGGTGTGGAAACCACGGGGGGTAAGGAAAGCGAACTCTCGACCACGTCGACCAGATGCGGCTTAGAAGCCAACATGCAGGATGTGGACTCTGTTACAAGAGGTGAGTGATTCAAGTCCAGAGAGTAAAAATCCAGACCAAGATTTTGTTTCAACCAGCCAGGCGAGTACAAAGAGTTACAGTCACAGAGTATTTAAATGGTTGGTTAAAACAAAATCTTGGTCTGGATTTGTACTTTCTGGACCTGAACTACCCACCTCTGCTCTGTTGATATCTTTTATGGCATAGAGAGCATTTGCAACACATAGCATTTAAGGTCATTAAGGCCTTTGCCCTGACCCACCCGTAACAGAAACACAAACGCTGGAAAAGCATCTGGTCTTAGCTGTGCCTGCTCACTGCCAGCTGCTTTTGCTCTACTCTGTCGCTAAGCTAACCATTTTCACATGAAGTGACTTGCACCTTTTGCCCATTTATAGACTGGCACTGAAATCATTCTATTGGTTATTATTATTGCAGTTTTCAGCATATTACTCTTTGTAACTAACCACTAGGGTGTCAGAACCGCCAAACGGCGCTCTGGTTCCTTCTCGCACCGGAATCAGAAACACGGCTCGCCTTATGCAGCGTGCAGTTCTATCCCCCATCGTATATAAAACCATTTGGCTGCCTGTAGACCTCAAACGGTTCACAAAAAAAGATCCCTTTAAACACTCAGGCCAGTCTTACATATCAGCTTATTTCCACACAAGGCTTGTTTTTATTAACAGTCACATGGCAATGGGAGAGACTGGGGACAATTGCTGATCAGGGTCAGTTGTTGGACGGACTTTTAACACACTTTGCCAGCTAAACTCTATACATCTCTCCACTTCTGGCAGCATAAGGCTCCTTGCGACACATATTAAACATGGCATACTAAAGGTACACAGATTAACCAGTAAATAGATGCTAGATCTGATTCAACAGCTGTCCCTGACCTCCCGTGCATGTCAATAAATGCAAAGAAAGAGAGCTGTCTTAGGGTGATTGAAGATGTTTTTTTGTGGATTTATAAGGAAATGGGTGTCTCTTCTGTACATTGTTGGCTGTGCTTTAGTGATGTGCAGGACCAAATGCAGCAGGGTGAATTCAGTGGAACCTCTGGGGTATATGGTCAATTCCAGTTTCTGATTAAAAAAAAAATCTGGGTCACAGCCCAGTAAGTCTGGATTTCTGTGGAAAGTGTAATGCAATGTAAGTGTGCGACCCATGTGAAAAGAAACCTCCAAATTATAATAAGAGATGTGTGATTGCACAACTGAGTTTAGAAATACAAAGAAAATGGTCGGGTATTTTTTTCGCACTGTCACTGACAGTGATATATGACTTACATTTCAGCATGTGCCAAAAGTGCTTAGCACTGTACGATATGCCCTGTTAGTTGTTTTATTTGTCTGTCTGTCCCTCACTGTACGATATGCATTGTCAGTTGTCTCCATGACTCCATGAATGCTGGACTTTGTTAGGGGGGGGGGGGGGGGGGGGTCAGCAGCAGGGAAGGGAAACAAGGAAATTGAATAGTTCCCCAATTCCTGGGGTCTCTAATCAAATCTGACACTTTTAACACCGCCCCCCCCCCCCTCATTTAACATCATTTAATCCCAGCTATATCAACACTAACCCCTACCCAGCCCTAACCTTAACCATAAATAACCATAATTGTAGTCACAGATTTATATGAAATTGAGTTTCCCTTGTGGGGAGTGAAAAAATGGTCCCCACAATGGCAAAATTATAACATTGTGGGGACATTCAGTCCCCACAATGAAATATATACATAACCCCCCCACACACTCACCTATCCTCTCCCACACTAATGCACTTTTCAGGTAAATCTGAACAATGAAAAGCAGGAGAGGAAACTGAAGAATCAGCCTCTGCAGTGAAAAACCACAGTCAGTCTTCTGCTACATTTGTGCTTGTGAATATCATTTTATTGAAATAGACTTTTCTATTACAGTGGCTCAGTGGGCAGCCCTGTTATCAACCACTCTGTGGGGAATTTATATACAGTGGTGATGTTTACCACCACTCAACCCACACATTTGTGTGGGGCCCGCGAGGTTTGGGGGCCCCCTGTTGGCCGCAAGCAGTCACTACACTAGTGGGCCCTCAAAATGTCTTAGCGAGTGTGACCCCAGAAACAACAAACCGACACTGTTTCTGCATCTTCCCTGGGTCTGCTTGTAACTTTCATCCCACAGTGCAAAAACCGGCACTTATTTTTTATTATTATGTATGCAAATTAATATAAATTGCAGTTTATAAGCCGCTGCCACATCTTGCATTTGATTCCAGGAAGGGCTCAGGATCCTGTTTAAAAATGTAATAAAAGAAGGATTAGGGTAAATTACTGGACTATTCAGTTTCTCTGTGCTAATAAGGCTTCATTAGCTCAGTTGTGCCTGAAGCACATTTACCATGTTCAGTACCATTGAGTAAGAATTTCAAGTTTTTGTTTAACATTTATTTTTTAGTTTTCACTCATAAATGTTATGTTTTTGAAGACTCTCAGGTTGCTTACAGAATCTGGCTTAAAGTTAGAGTACAACAGCAATTGCCCTGCTTGGAGTGAAGCCTCTAAGGCATCATATGCCCCACCCTCTTTCTACAGCACCCCCCCCCCCCCACACACACACACACACACACACACTCTTTTCCAATCCCTGGGGGTCAAAGCAAATAGGTTAAGTGACACCGTCTGGTGCCCATACCATGATCCAATGCCGGGTCTGGCCATATGTGGGATGTGTGAGGGAGGGGGCTCCTCTAGTCCTCTGGCAGCTGGACCTTAGCAAAAACAATACGTGGGGGGGGGGGGGGGGGGGTATAGGGAGGAGAATTGAACATTTGTGCTTGGTTTCACCATAATAACTTCTCCACATGCAGTCACGGCTATGGAGGCCCATTGATTGTGAGCCAGATGCCTGGAAGGATCTGGAGATGTTCTCAGAACAGGCCGCCTTCACCTCATTCCAGCCATTACTAGTCTCTCTCAGTCTCATAGTAATACTAGCTGCTTCATCTGTATAAAATGGTTGGGGAATTTGGCTTTTACTTTTCTAACCTCAGTTAATGACCTGATGCTCAGAAAAATCATTATTTCAGCCCCTCAAAAGAAACATTTGTCTGGGGTACACATCTTTGTCATCTGGACAGAAAGTCCCCTGTCTGCGTTCTCCACTCTTAGGCCTGGACCCTAAGGTGAGCTATTATGATTTGTGACGGTCCTTCTTTTGCTTCTTTGACTGAGGTGATGGGGACGCTTTTCTTTCCCCTCTAAGAGTTCCTAATGCTAATTTGAGAGCAACAAGTTGAGCCAAGACAGGTGACAGAAGTATAATCCAGACGGTATTTCAGCCAAGATGAACTTGTCATCTCACAGTGTCCAGGAAATACGACTCTTCAGCTGAAATTCCCGTGTAAATGACAGCAAAGAAAATAAAAAAATACCTTTACATTGAAGCAGCATGTTTGCTCTTTACGAAATGCAAACAAAGGGATATTTCCCACATGTCCAGGCAGCATAAACCAAAAGTGATCCTAAAAAGGTCTGGGGAACGCGAGATGGAAGGTGACCGGGAAAGAATTTGAGAGATCGTCCATTTCTGCCCGTGGCACTAGGTGGATGGTTCACAACACCCATTCTGTTGTTCAAATGTCATTTAAAGGAATGAGAAGACAAAGGAAATGAACTCATTCTCCTCCCAGAGAGAGCGATAATATGCTGTCAGGCTCTGTGGGTGGGCTAACCTCATGACCCAGTTTGCTGTGTAACAAAGCAGACTTTATATTATTTACAGCCTCTAAGATAAGCAGACAGAATGTATATGGATGTTTACATACTCATTTTGTCAGTTTTTTTCCCATTTTTCAATATTTATTTAATTCATTCATTTTTACCTCATTTACTTTGTATTAATGTTGTAAGCCTAGGAGCAAAATCCAAATTTTCAGCAGGTAATTTAATTAGTAATTCCATCAAAACCCAACCACCGGAAGATCACTGATAAACCTTTGCAAAAGTCACTGAACCCATGAACTCACTCAGAACGATGAGTCGGAGTGCAACCTTGGATGAGGGGTTTGTGGTGGGACTTCCAGCCATCTGACTGGATGAAGTACATCGAGGAGCCTGTGTACAATGTCAGCGGGACCATTTACTGGAACTCAATCCAACCAATCAAAATCTGAAGAAGCGAATGTTCCAAAGGGTTTGGAAAATGTCAGAGGTGTTCTGTAAATGACAGCATTATGTCGCTGTGCTGGGGATTCTGGAAAATTCCATTCTATCCAACTTTCCTCATCCCAGTCTAATATCCTCAAAGTGCTGCATCACTGCCAGTAATTGTATTTTAGTAATACGTTTGTGAATTGTAATTCAGTCCTTCTCAGGTACTCTTGAGAAAGATATTTGACTTGAATTTCACCATTAGATCATGGAGCTGTACAGATCAAAAAAGGCAGTGGAATCCTCACTGTTCAACAGCATGTTGACCTGTTCACTAATCAGCTGAAGTTACGGCACCATAATCCCACACGGGTCCTGCTGCACCAGCAAAACATCCATTTGCTTAAATGGGCAAAATTTGTACTTTTAAATAAATGAAAAGACCTAAAATTATCAAAAGCCTACATAGCACACTGTGGATGAAATCCTCCAGGAATGATAGAAAATGGAGAAGTCGAAAATGAAAACAAAGAGTCTCATGACTGCACACCTGTGAATACCTAGATGAACAGAACTATAAAGTCATTACTATAAACTATAAAATCATTAGCTAACTACAACTAGATACCAATGCCAGTTGAATGGTTCAGTTACCAGACTCTGGGATCAGCCTCATCACCATGGGAACCAACCTCAAACATCAACAGATGCATCCTAAATGTATTGCCATTGCATGTACTGCACAGAGCAAGACTGATCAATTTGTGTATGTGCTAGTGCCAGCTGAGTGATCTGATTCTAGAACAGTGACCTAAGATTTAATTTGAGCTAAAGCAATGGTAAGATTTACCTCTGTATCTAATGGTGCTGATGTTGGTCTTCAGGATTTTCCGGCAGGTGAGCCAGTACAAATAGTATTGCTTGTGCTTTGCCCTTTCCGGAGTGAAATGAATTCCACACTTATGTCGAGAAAAATACCGGACTGATGCCATGTTTTATTACTAAAACTACACTAAAGCTGCGTGAGGACTAGGTAATCAACTAGCTTTTATACTGTTTATGGATAAAATCGTTTGTAGATATTCAAGTTTTTAAAGCATATAAATGATACTTTTCTTTCGTGGGACTAATGCAGCACACAGCCACCATCTGGTCATACAGGGAGATGAAAATGCAGAAGTTGAAGTTTGGTTTGGGAGTCTGCTGGACGCAATGCCTTTGTGCTGCTGGATGTTTTGCAAATGGATACTGATCCTTCGAGACCTTCATTGATATTCTCACTACTCTGACTCAGCTTACAGGTTAAAATTCACAATACAAGGTGTTACAGAACCTGGGCTGTCCATCTATCACCCCAGGTCTTCTGGCCCCTGAGACCAACAGTCCCAACACTGGCGGAAACAAGGAACCAGGGTGACTTGATGCCTGGATGGACGCCTCTAGGATGAGGTGAACCAGGAGGCAGACTCAACAGCAGAGGACTGAGGATCAGAAATCAGGGGACCTAAAAAAATCCATGACACAACACCCGAAGACAGGATGGCAGCAGCCCAACACACTAGCGCGAGATGCCAGTTACTTGGGATCATGAGCCCTCAAAACACAGAAACCGGCTAACCAGAAGACCAAGGCAAAGGTTCTCAATGCTCTGCTTAAATAAGGTTGGGGTCTAATTGAACCCAGCCCAGAGTAGGCTAAGTTCCCTCATTAGTAACCTGGAGGCAGGTGTGACAGATATGCTGCATGTCTAGTGACCATCTGCACACTTTTATACCTGGAAAGTGAGTTTTATTTGCAGTGTAACCATGAACTGTGAAGTTCTGTGACAAAGTCCGTAGCTATTAGCTGTGAAAGTGTGAGGTGTGAGAAATGTGCCCCGTAATTATAGAACCAACACCATCGTATGGTTGTCTCAGCTGGTGGCTCTGCAGCATCTGTTTTGGGGGGGGTGGTTATAATCCCAATAATGGGTCTGAGTTTAAATTGGTTCTCACAAACTCTGTGGCGCTGAATCTCTCATCATGGTGAAGAATGGATCAGCGTTTTGTTGAGTCTTCTGTGAATGTGACTCTTCATACTCAACTGGTTGGTTGGAACAAAGTCTTGGTTTGGATCTGTAGATTCTGAGCCTAAACTTTCCACCTCTGCAGAGATAGCAGATTCCTTTAGAGCTCCTGCCTTTCCGATGTCTCCGCTCTGCTTGATCTTCCCCAGTGACATCACCAATGTCATCTAATCTCTCTTGTTCCGCCAGAATGTTGTTTTGCACTCTAACTGGCCTCATCAAGGCTTCATAATGGCTTTGGGGAAACTAAAGGTTACGGTCAAACACTGGATAAACATCAGATCACCAGCAGGTAAAGGAAAATATATGTTTTTTTTCCCCAGAATGTAAATATTTTCAAACGTTTGAACAGAAATACAATAGATATATAACATCAGTGAATGAATCCAACTGAGACTTTACACTGGATAAGCAGTTGGACGATAGACAAGATACACACAGTATGGTGCCCATCCATCCCTCTATCTGCAGGTATACATGTCACAGCAGGGACACGTGGTCGCATCCTGGAAAACAAAATAGTATTTCGGTATAATATGCACAAAATCAGCAACACGTGCAGGAAACCTGCTCAGCACCCGTGTTACTGTGGTTTATGTTTTTTTTTTAAAAAACAGTTTTTGTTTTTATAATACTTAAAATTTTCATTTGAAATCGGGTTTAGCCTTAGTTGGTTTTCAGTGTTGTTTTTAATCTTTTAAATAAATGTTTATTTCAGATATTTCAATTTAGTATTTTCGGTTTTTCTCGTTTTATTTCTAGGGATAGACTATTAGTTGCAGACCTATTTTATATGTGATCTTAAGAGAATCCTACATGAATAAACAGTGAACATTATCGACTAATGTCTTCAAAATGGGAAAACATGTCCCAGGTATTATTCATTGTAATTTAAGACAAGCAAATCTTTACTTTGTTTTTATTTTATTTCGGTTAGTTTTATAAGCAGTATTTAAAGTTTTCGTTTAGATGTACTTTATTCATGATTTTAATTTTTTTATGTTATTTTATCTTATTTTACTTCAGTTTAAGCAAATGTTTTCTTTGAGTTTTAGTTTTCGTTAAAGATAAAGTACTAACGCAGGGGCGTCAGAAGCATTTTGAATGTGGGGGGGACACACTGGCATAAAACTAATATTTTATGTTAAATGTGGGGGGGTCCAAACGAATAATTATGAAATGTGTAAGGGGACACGTCCCCCTCAGATTTAATGGTGGCAACGACATGCACTAACGAGTCCGGATACTGCTTTAAACCAATTAATTCGCTCAAAAAAACCAGCAACAGTCATACTCTGGAAGAACAACGAGAAAATTTTAAAAATAAACAGCGAAATAAATAACTAAATATGCAATCCAAGCACTCCTTCATTGGCTGGCGGGGATCCTGGAAGCCAGCCGCAGGTTTGAAAGCAGCCTGTGTCGTTTGTTTCATTAGTGAGTCAGAGTGGCACCGCGTAATTTCCCGAGTGGAGGTTAAGTTATGTAAAAATCAATGGTGAGACTGAGGGGAAAGGGCTTAGGAAGCAATAAAACAACCACCACCAAATTAGCGAGTAATTTACATGGGAACACAACATGCGGCAGGTCCAGTCCCGATAATCACTTCAATTAACGCAACACAAAGCAGACGTGGGCGGAATTCTGGCAGCGCCTTTCACGCTGAATTTGCCCGTCCTGATGTTAGAGCTAAACCATCCTCAGGAGAAGCATCGCTCTACTCAACACGTAGGTGCTGGCTATAGCGCGGATGCGAATCCTCTGGACGCAGGAAGTCACAGAGTAGATTGCTGTTTTTAAGAGCGTTTCAGTCACCTGTTTTCTTTCGTACTGATTCGTATTTGTCTCACAGATGTGCCACGTATTTTCAGCTTGCTGCTTTGAATTGGTTCGCTATTGTCTGAAGCAGCCAGGCATGCTTTGATTTTATATAAGATACTCATATGGTGAAACAGCTTTTTCTCAGTAAAGCGCATTACATTCACCACAGAAACCCTGATTCTGGGCATGTGTCGAATCCAGCAGGATTTCCACATCAGTGTTGAGGCATAAGAAAGCAATCTGATTCCAGGAAGTGTGGTTAGACTGGGACATTTGTGCCAGGTGCTCAAGCCTGGGGGAAGCAAGCAGGATTTTCAGACAGCTCCCTCAGACTGATTCAGATCACTGCTTTAGAGCACTGCCTCAGACTGCTGCTTTAGGCCTCTACCTCAGAGCGCTGCTTTAGAGCACTGCAGCTGTAGAGCACTGCCTCAGGCCGCCGCTTTACAGCACTGCCTCAGGCCGCTGCCTCAGATTGATTCATACTGCTGTTTTAGAGCATTGCCTCAGACTGCTGCTTCAGGTAACTGCCTCTGCTGCTCCAGATGTGTGTGGTGACCTTACAGATATTAAACTCATTCATTCAACTGAGAGGATATCATATTTATTTTCCTGAAAGATATAGCTTCTGTTCCCATGAAGGAGTTTGTATTGTTCCACAGTGAGGTTCTTAATCTGATCTCCTGTAAATCCACGTACAACTTACCAAGTAAAACACACACATAACTAACAAGCTAAATATAAATGCATTTTACCAAGTAAAGCAAACACAATTATAATTAATAAAGCTAAATATGAATAGAAAAATAGCAAAACATGTAAATCATATCAAATAAGTTAAAATGCTTATTCCCCATGTTATTTAAGCCCTAGAGTATATGAGCAATATTCAGCACAGGTAGGTGAAACCACCTGCTTGGCATCTCTGCCTGGCGCACCTCTGACAGTGCCCTTCTGCCGGCTGCAGGGACATCGGCCGGGAGCCACCCTTCACCGATCTTTCGCTCCTTTAATCCCGAACATCTCTGGGTGGTGGAGCAGCGATAGGGATGTCTCCCTAACGCCCCCCGCAGCTGGCCCTAAGATCCCGGCTTCCCCCATTGCCTAAAAGTGTGGATATTTATTTTTGTTTTTATTCGGCACTGTTCAGATCTCTAGAGGATGAGAGACATGCTCTTTGAAAAGCAGCATGTTGTGTCCCCAGAGCAGGCTCACTTAAATCAAAGCTTGTGCTGTGTGAAAAGGAATGTTTTAATATGCTCATCTTTTTGGCCGACACTAGTTACTTTAAAAGGGAAGCTTAAAACTTCTGCTAAGTTCTGAACACAACTAAGCGGGTAACAATTATGTTAGGGCACAACTTCCCAAGCATGTGGGAGGGAGTGCCATTGGACCTTACTGCCAAGGGACCCAGGAATTCAGCAACAAATCATAGTGGAGGAAAGCGTCAGGCCTTGGTCAGCAGAAGCTGCGCTGTACAAGTCGGGCCCAGAACGGATTAGGGAGGAGAAATTTCTTTTTAGGGTGGCCAAATCAAAGTCCAGACCGCAACCCAACAGAAATGAGCCCTGAAGCAGGTTGTTTATGCAGGACAGTCTACATGTCTGAGAAAGCTGAAGCGGTTGTGGAAGCAGGAATGAGAAGAATCCGTTAAAAAAGGCCGACTATTAACTATTGAAGACGTTCGGTTGCAGTCGTGCAGTCTGAGTAGACATGCCCCAGTTAACTGACATAATTTATGTCTGCACAGTGATTTTAAAGGTTTTGATGCTTGTCCTGTTAAATAAATAATAGTGCTGAAATCATTTGTTTACAACTTATGTAGTATGAAGGATTCGCATCCAAGCAGCGCTGTTCTGAGCACCCGGCCCTGATTCCATACTGTAAAGCGATAACTAAAACCCAGTGTCACAGGCATTTTATCCATTAGTCCCTCTCTTTTCACAGCAGGTACCTTCCTGCATAATGCGGCCACTGGATGCCAGCTGGAGCATCTTCCTTAGGAGCAATAGTCACCTCTGGGATTCGAACCCATAACACATGAGTCTGCAGTGCTGAAGAACTTCGAATCACATAGATTCCCATGTGTAATAATGTATGTCTACCTGCATTGTATAGAATTGGGGGGGGGGGGTTAGCATGTTCTATTTGCTTATCCAGTGGATTTCATTAGAAACGGCCGATCAGGGACTGTGGCACGAATGATTGAAAGCACTTCCCCTCTGGGTCTTAAGTGCCCCTTTTTTTAACTTTACCCAGGGACAGGGGCATCATTAGGCCTATTTTAGGGGGGCTTTAGCCCCCCCAAAAATGTTTTCTAGTCTCCCAAACAAATGTGTATTTATTGGCATAAGTCATGAATAGTTGCCATCAGCCCCTCTCAGTAAAGATTTAGCCCCCCTGTCCATTCATCTCTAACAGCGCCCCTGCCCAGGGGGACCCATTTTTGATACTGCCCCCCCCCCCCCCATTTTACCAGTGGAGCATCTACCCCTCAGGAAGCCTCCGCACAGCCCTGCGGCGGATGACTGGAGATTTGTGCTGAAATATTTGCTTTTTTGCTTCAGATAGTACAGCTTAGTCTGTTGCATTGACTTAGCAGTCAGCTGCATGAGACATTAAGTTACTGATGAAATAATGACCCTTCGATGTCGAGCCCAGTCACAATTGTTACTTTTCCAGCACATAGTTTTTCCAGCACTCTCCCTTTGAATGAAACTACAGAATGACAATGCTGTCACTCCACGGTGAAAGATGAGCAATTAAGGGGCTCCTATGTGGAGCCTGTGAGGGATCTCTGACAGTTAAGGATCGTTCTTTCCGTCTTGACTGTCTTCAGCACTTCATCCTCAGCTTAAGGGAGCTCATTGGGGCACAGTGCTAAAGCATCGCGTTCTTTGAGTTTCCATCATGCCCTGACAGGATACTCATTCCTGACTCCCCTTAAGAAAAACAGATTGAAATCAATAAGGAGTTAAAATGTAACACAAAAACATGAAAGTGTATCTCTCGGTTATACCTCAATAGGCTGTAAAAATATATTATTTGTTGTTGCCTTTCTGTGAGGTAGATTGGTTTTGAAATATCAAAATGTAAAATGTAACACTGGCCTACTACAGCAGAGTAGCAAGGACAGTGTGGTCAATCAATAAAGTGATGATTATCTCCGTCTGGGGATGGTCTCCTTCAGCCTCATGCCTTCATTCCCCATTACTGAGCCCTGTGCTGATCTCTGAAAAATTAAGCCAGTTAATTCAGTTCAGTTGTTCATTGGTGGATCTTGGATTTGGAATCTTCTGGCTGTTGTTGTGTTGTTGTTAATATGTAGCAACACTCCAGAATAACCCAGAATAGTGGTGAGTCTAGAGATCCAGAGGGACCTCAGAGTAGATCCACTATTCCTTTGGGTCAAGAGGAGTCAGCTGAGAATATTCAAGTATCTTCCCAGGGGACGCTCTTGCCGGCTCCTCCCACCTGGCACGGGGCCCAGAGCAGACCCCGGACACGCCGGATGGGTTACACCTGGGATCCACACGCGAGAGCTGGAGTCAGTGGCCTTGGAAGCGAGGTCTCAGCGGCTCTGCGCTGCCGCCATATCCCTCCCCAGGAGAAGAGGTCTGAAGTTAACGGGCTGTTTATTTCAATAAAATGCAGCACATGTCGTTTTTATATCCATATACTAAAATATGTCATTTATTCTTTTCATTTGTTTTTCGTTTTGTGCTACCAAAGTTATTAGCAAATAAAGAAAAGGGGGTAGTTTAAATAGAATCAAGTGAAAAGCACCCCCCCCCTATCCCCCCACCCCCCCATACACTTTAAGTAAACTAGGTCTACAAACACAGAGTTGCAAAGGATTCTGGGTAAGATATACCTAAGAAAAGATTAATCCTAGATAGATCTTTAAAATATATTTGTTATTTATCTGGAGTATCAGGAACAACCTTGGAACACTGTTTCTGCTACCAAAGTTATTCTGTGTTATAAAACTCCTCAGCTAAGCATAAAGTATACATCTTTTGAGAGATCCTTTTTAATACATGTTCAAAAAGAGAGTAGTAAAATGAAAATTCAGTCACTGGAGCCCAATGCACTGATGTTACTCTACAATCATACTAGAACGCAATGAAAAATATACATAATATTATTAGAGTCAAGCTAATGTCTGGAGGTGTGGTCCATTTCTTTATGTGTGTGTGTGTGTGTGTCTGTGTGTGTGTGTGTGTGTGTGTGTCTGTGGACCCTTGAGCAAGGTCCTTAACCCCCATTGCCGGGGGGGGTGGGGGGGGGGGGGGCAGGGACATGCTGCGTGACCCTCACCCTTGTGCTCACCAGTCTGTGTGTCTCATGGAGAGCAGGATGGGGTAGGTGAGATGAGAATTAATCCCATGGGGAGTGAGATGTTCCTCAGCTTTTTTAGCATGGTAACCACAGATGGGGAAACAGGCAGGCAGACCTCACACTGTCACCCCTTCAGCCAGCCTAGTGGAGAGTCGACAGCCCAGTCACCAAGGAAGGCGAGATGGAAACCACCATTTAGCGAATGCGGTAAGCTACTGGGAGGGGCTCTGCGCCCCCCGTTTGAAGATCTTAATGTGGGAAAATATACCACAGACCACACACACACACACACATGCTCACTGCAGTGGTTTTTACATGCAGTGTAAGATGTCCAGTGTGTCACAATCGCAGTATGCTGGCCTACAAAGTCAAAACAGTAACTATGCTGACACTGAAACTTTTGCTTTGGTTTTTGTTTGGTTTTGTAATTGACTGTTAATTTTGTAGTTAATTTGTGTAATTTTCACTCTCAGTTTTCTTCAAAACCAAGCATAGTGGAACTAAGATATTTTATAAAATGCAGCCTAAGAGACCTGATATCGGTCGTAATTCGGTTTTGATAAAATTTGCAGTTACTGTGTTTTGCCTTTGTGGGGCAGTATAATGCTCAAATAAAAAAGCCCCCAGCAGCCATAATTTTATTTATAACTCTTTGCCTCTTCCCCCAAACATGCGACATTTCCCTACAATTTTCACATTGAGACAAAAAAACTTTTGTCTAATGCATTTTGTATCTGCACCAAACATGTGCGTTTCTGCATGCATCCTCCAACACTGAAGATGGCAGCAGTGGAAACACAGCCTATCATTGCCCTCCAGACAGGTCTAGCTCAACAGGAAACAGAGCAGAGCAGGGTCGCCATTTTGGCTCCAGCCCAGAAGGACAACCGCATCCAACCTGTCGCGCTGTTCTACCCAATGCTCCCAAAGAGGTGACAGCTTGGTGACTGATCATGGGCCAATGCCAAGAAGCCCAAGATAAGTGAGTTACTGATCCCCTATTAACACACCACGCACACTCAACATCCTGTCTGGTCTTAGGAGACACATTTCTGAAGGATATTTCTTAGCCAGGCAGTGGAGATAACATAGGAAAGTGAGCAGAAATGCACACACGAACATGTGTGCTGTCAATCCAACAGAGTCTCTGTGGCTTTGTAATGATGACAATGACAATAAATCACCTTTAAGACAGAAATGAGACCAGCACCGGTCATCATGACTTATGAGAACTAAACACATTGTTCATTTATGGACTTGAGCGTTTAAGCCTTTTCATGCTTGGCAAGCAAATGCTCGTCATTGTAATTGGCTACATCATGTGTGGCTGGAACACAGTTTCCGCAAACTGATGCCCCCCCCCACTAATCTTACCACGAAATTGCCAAAGGCCACCATTGCCGTTTGTGGTTTTGAATGTTTTCCCAAGGAACGTAATTCCCAGTAAACTGTTTTATACTGCTGCACATAAACGAGAGACACACGATGGCCCTGGACGTCCGCTGCCGCGTGGCTTGCAGCTGCGCTGGGGAGCGTGGTGGGGCTGTTTGGAGACGTCCCAGAGTACATAACAGAAATGGTTCTTAAGGTGGGGGGGGGTCACTTACTTTTCTTCACAGTGGAACAAACGCATAAACACCGTAAGAGTTTCCCATCCCACGGCTGTCACTGTCTGGACCAGCGATTCGGTCCATTGTGTCCCTCGTTTCGTCGTCATCCATCTCCCACCTCCATCCAAAGTTCACGGCCTCGAGGGAATAGGGGCCACTTTTAAAAACAAAAACAGACACCATGCCCAGTAATATGCAAGACTTTGCTGGAACTACTACCACAAAAGTAATGAGTTACGTTGATGCTGCGTTTAAGCTTAACTAATTAATCATTTGCAGATATCGGAGTGAATTTACTATACGAGAGTTTAAGGGCCATTAAAACCATTTCAATATGCTTCCTTTGGTTTCTTTGCAACTTGTTGAAAGACTTCTGCTGGCCCCAGAACATCTCCGTGGAAAACAAATCAAATTTTTTTTTCTAAGCTCAGAAATTTTTGGCCCAAAGCTGTACAGGCTAATTTTAGAAGTTAGACCGTAATACTTAAGCTTAATACTTTACATCACAATAATGTGCTTTGACACAAATCTGCTGAGATATTTTTCCTGAAATGCCTATCCTCCTGTGAGTCCACATGTGTGTGTGTGTGTTTTTTTTTTTTCTTAAAATTTCTTCTTCTCATTTTGTTTTCATAGTTTTGACATTGACTCACAATGACTGCATCTTCGACTGCCCTCCCACAAATTCCAGCCAGCTGAAATAAGCCTGATAGCAGGCTGGCACCTAGAATCGCAAAGTTCACAGCCGCTTTCTGTGCACAGATTACAGCTGCTCGGTCTGAGCGTCC
Organism: Paramormyrops kingsleyae; assembly: GCF_048594095.1. Taxonomy (NCBI): domain Eukaryota; kingdom Metazoa; phylum Chordata; class Actinopteri; order Osteoglossiformes; family Mormyridae; genus Paramormyrops; species Paramormyrops kingsleyae. The sequence goes on along the minus strand of NC_132814.1, from coordinate 13,283,301 downwards.
CGGGCCCGAATGGAGCGCCTTTCACGCTCAATTCTAGTGACCTAGCAGACTTGCGGGATGGTACAGGGATGCCAGCCTGGATCATCAGAAAGGCCTGGATGGTCATTAGCCCCACAAGGCACCTCCAACATCGGACAGCCAGATGGGATTCCTGTGATGCAGCCCACAAATATGGCAATGTTGGTGGGCAAAAGTGGCAGCGAACTAAACACCCTCCCTTTCCCCTCATTTGTATGCAAAAAAATACTATATATTAGACAAAAGAGGCTTTTCTGCTGAGTATTATGTGATTTCTCATGCACAGGAATGATTTGATTTAGAGTTAGGATTTCACACCCACCAGAAGCAAAAACTAACAACTCAGTGAGTCCAACTAAGCACGTTACCCGGGTTTTGAGTTTAGGTAATCCTGCCTTGTCATGTTTTTCCTGATGGGGGTGAATGACAGCAGCCATTGCCATTTTGTTTCATAACGGTTGAAGAGGATGTCGATTTCAGACGTACATTGAGGTACAGAGTATTCAGGCAGCCTTCTGTTCTTTTACTGGCCTAAATGAGACACGAAGTGGCCGGCGGGACAAGGATTTAGGTTTTATCCCATGAAGACGTAAGTGCCAGACACTGAGTTTATACATTTTGTTGGAAGATTAAACCTTGCTGCTGTTCCTGCAAAACCAAGGTAAAGTGGGCCAGCGATTTTTTTTTTTTTACACCAATACGCAGCCACAAACACTGTGTTCCATGCAAGAAAGACAGACTCTACTCTCAGAGGAACAAATCCTGACAGATAAAGCACTGGGAGATAAACCAGACCAATCTGGCCATTGTGTAAGCTCGGGAATGTGTTTGTAATCTCGAAAAACATTTAGCTTCCAGAGAAATCCATAAATGCCAGAAACTTCACAGGTACGATTGTCTTCCCAGGATAAAAAAAAATACCTAAATTCTGTTAAAAGGCTTAATCCTATTATGAGCTGAACATGCAAATCCAGTCTACAGTGGAAATTTGCTTTCTTTGGAAGTAGCAGTCTGAGCCAGTTTGTAACTATTCTCATATTAGCTGCCAAAGCCCATCAGTCTGCCCAGTTATGACACATTTCACTGGTGTCTTCCTAAACTCCTCCAATTAACATCTATCCAAACTCTGCTGGTAACCCACAGCCTGGTATTGTGTTGTGACTGTGTATGTGGTTGTAGGTGTGGAGCGTCAGCTGATCCTGGACTTGCAGGTTGCTTGGAACCCCCCCCCCCCCCCCCGTCCCTTGCCCCTTGCAGCGTGGTGCGAATCAGCAAGCTCTGTACTGAGACTCTGTATGGAGTGTAAAGTCAAGTCAAGCCAGTTTGTTGTCATTTCACACCCATAAAATGAAACTGCGTTTCCGAAGAGCCTCGGACAGCTGAACAACAGCTGAACACTGAACACTGGAAAAAAAAACAAACTGGAATAAAAAAATGCATAGTCATTCACAACAATGCAAGTGAACAGAACCAATAAACAGCAGGTGCAAAATAATTACACACACACGCACATAATGGCAGTCATATATTTGGACATGCTTACCCATAGAAAGGGTTTATTTGTAATATTCTCTACATTACAGAATAATTATAAAAACCTCAAAACTACATCATATATGGAAATATGCACTGAATAAAAAAAGTATTTAAAAAAATCTGTTTCATGCTGGGGAGGGATGGGTCGGCAGAGTGATGCCCCCATTGGGCCCTTGAGCGAGGCCCTTAACCCCAACTGCCCCAGGGATTGGCTGCCCCCGTCTCCTCTACACCAGTGGCCTCCTGGATGCCTTTCCTGCTCTCCTATTCAGGATGTTCACCTTACACTATTTTAACCAGCTAATGGCTGTTGTGGTTAACTAGCAAAACTTGTGCGTCTCCAAATAGACCAAAGCACTTCTGTAGCTAATTACCAGAATACATTTTAACATCTTTTCATGTTGGGCAGTATTTTAATTAAATATATTTACAATATGTATTTAATTACTTTTGAGTATTTTCTAATTTGTATTTTGCTGGACGGAAAAAATTCAGACGTAATTTCTAGCAAAATACTTTGACAGATTGTATTTTACGTATTTAAAATACATAAAATATGTAATCAAATATATCATTTATTTGTTTGCTTGTTTGTTTTCTGATATTTTAAGAACCTTCATCACCAGGCTTACAAACCTTTAAATACAACCTAGCACCATCTTTAGCTCGATGCACGTAAATCACGTGGCATGTCATTGGGCCCAATTTGCTCATTGTGAGCTTTATTTTCCCATGACCAGTATTCCCAGGAAAGCGCTTTGGTGCTCGGTGCAGGAACATTCTAGATGGAGCAGCTTTAAACTGGCCACTATCCCCATTACTGCTTCACTTTACATGTATTTCTGTATTTTCCAATTATAAATTACTTGTGTTTTGATTAAATGCATTTTCTCACTAAGCATTGAGTAAGCAATGAGTAAGCATTTGTAATTTGTAACGAGATACTTCTTGATGTATATGTGGCCATCTCTGGGTGCACGAATTGCAGCATCTATGGGATGCTACCAGTCGAGCATTTCTTTCTACGATTGCTGTCTCTCCTCTGTACGTGGTACACAGGGCAAATGGAGCCTAGCTGGGGCAAATACAGCAACTATATCGCTGTTGGTCATGCGGGGGATGCCGGTAAGATTAAAAACAAAAGATGTGTCAACAGAGGTCGGGTAGAAAATGAGGGGGATTGCAGGGAGGTTACACCGTTTGTCAACAGTTATCTCAACAATTGTCAACAATTAGGCTTTCAGCTCTTTGTCGTTCACCATAGTAACCCCCGCACTGCCCCTGTGATTGCACACTGTTCACAAACACTACTGTTTGTGTGTCAGATCCAAAGCACATTGAACGTTCAGCAACCTACTGTTGGGCAGGAGCAAACACAGCTGGGTGCTTTATTAGGGGAATTGCTTTATTTATTTAACACTTGTACAAGGTGCATTGGAATTCTTTGATTTTCACATGGCCTATCACGCTGTCTGTGAGAGACGCGGTGTGGGTCAGGGCAGAAGGTCAGTCAGCACGCAGTGGAGTTACTGCGGTATAAGTCCTTGCTGGAGGGTCCAACAGTGACAAGAGTAACTCTACAGGATTCAATCCCACAACTTCCCAGACACTGGTACAGGCGCCTAATATGCTATGCAGATAAAGCCCTAACCCTAACCCTAATACACTATGCAGATAACCCCCTAACCCTAACCCTAATACACTATGCAGATAAACCCCTAACCCTAATACACTATGCAGATAAACCCCTAACCCTAACCCTAATACACTATGCAGATAAACCCCTAACCCTAATACACTATGCAGATAAACCCCTAACCCTAATACGCTATGCAGATAAACCCCTAACCCTAATACACTATGCAGATAAACCCCTAACCCTAATACGCTATGCAGATAAACCCCTAACCCTAATACACTATGCAGATAAACCCCTAACCCTAATACGCTATGCAGATAAACCCCTAACCCTAATACACTATGCAGATAAACCCCTAACCCTAATACGCTATGCAGATAAACCCCTAACCCTAATACACTATGCAGATAAACCCCTAACCCTAATACACTATGCAGATAAACCCCTAACCCTAATACACTATGCAGATAAACCCCTAACCCTAATACGCTATGCAGATAAACCCCTAACCCTAATACACTATGCAGATAAACCCCTAACCCTAATACGCTATGCAGATAAACCCCTAACCCTAATACACTATGCAGATAAACCCCTAACCCTAATACACTATGCAGATAAACCCCTAACCCTAATACACTATGCAGATAAACCCCTAACCCTAACCCTAATACACTATGCAGATAAACCCCTAACCCTAATACACTATGCAGATAAACCCCTAACCCTAATACACTATGCAGATAAACCCCTAACCCTAATACGCTATGCAGATAAACCCCTAACCCTAATACACTATGCAGATAAACCCCTAACCCTAATACGCTATGCAGATAAACCCCTAACCCTAATACACTATGCAGATAAACCCCTAACCCTAATACACTATGCAGATAAACCCCTAACCCTAATACACTATGCAGATAAACCCCTAACCCTAACCCTAATACACTATGCAGGTAAACCCCTAACCCTAACCCTAATACACTATGCAGGTAAACCCCTAACCCTAATACACTATGCAGATAAACCCCTAACCCTAACCCTAATACACTATGCAGGTAAACCCCTAACCCTAACCCTAATACACTATGCAGGTAAACCCCTAACCCTAATACACTATGCAGATAAACCCCTAACCCTAATACACTATGCAGATAAACCCCTAACCCTAACCCTAATACACTATGCAGATAAACTCAGAGGTCCTCCACAACACTCCCCACCACTCTGTCCTTCAAATATGATCAGACACTTGTTTCTAATTAGTAGTTTCAATATTTTTGCTGTGACCCTGAGCAGGATAAATTGTTAGATGGATGGATAGATGGATGGATGGATTGATGGATAGATGGATGGGTGGATTGATGGATAGATGGATGGATGGATGGATGCTTTAATATTGTATAAGTCTGAAGGATGAATTCATACGACAAACATGGTTTTCCCTTTGTAGGCAGCATAAAGAAAAGCATAAAGGCATTGTTTTCTATGATTATTTAACGTTCTTTACCACCTGGGTTCAAACAAGAAACAAGCAGCCCCATAACACACAGCATCAGAGATTAAGAGGTTTGGAGCCCTTACTGCATATCACCCAAATTATTTACAGCAGGTAAGCTTCACGACAGTCGCCGAAAGCTGACTCGCCTTTCACAGAGCAGCCAGAAATACCCCCCCCCCCCCCCAACGGTAATGACCCTGCTGCCATCCATCCTCCAAAGGAAGTATGAAATAAAAATGAAATGGAAAGCAAGCGGTGCAGGTGGTTGCTTTTGATAACAGCTGAGAACCATGGCTGTACTGCTGCGGACCCCGTGAAGATCCTGCAGAGAGCAGATGCATCATAGATAAAGACATGGCTCTTGACACACTTTCTAACCTTTGCATGCTTTCATTTGTGTTATCCTGACATCTGCTTCATCCGCTGATAGGTGGAGGGTCTCTCACAGCCCAGTCCTCAGGGATCCCAGACACCACATTTTTGCTCCAGCACACCTGTACCAAGATTTTGGTTTTTGTGAGTATGAGGTTCAGGTGTGCTGGGAGCTGGGAGGGAGCAAAAACCTGGACCGTCTGGAAGTCTCCGAGGACTGGGTCGGGAAACATTGTCCTACAGCATCGCCCTAAAATGTAAGTCAAGCAGGTAGGGGCTGCACTTCTCGGGGCTCTAGAATCATTGTGCCATCTCACAGGTAATGGGAGAGAATCTTCTGCCAGAAAAAGGATGGCAGAAAGGCAGCTTGCAGAGTCCTGCCTTACAGCGAGAAACACTTTTCTATATGTAGCAAATAGCTCAATACAAACATATGGCTGTCAAAGAGTCCAACAGGCATAAATGCAGCTAGACTGAGCTTCAGGTGAACGCCCAGGTACAAGTGTGAGCAGCACCCGAGCAGGAGCTACACAACTTCTGACAACAAAGTAAGAAGCTAAAAAGGTTGTTAAATCAACATAAAGTTCTGGGAGCACAGAGTGGTATTAGGGTTGTAGAGGTGGTCCTGGAACAGGTGGGTCTCAAGGCGTTTCTTGATGGTGGAGAGGGAATCTGATAGTTTGGCAGCTCATTCGACCATCGGGGGACCACACATGAGAAACGTCTGGAGTGACACCTCTGGCGTGATGGAGGGATCTTCAAGCGGTCAAACCAGCGCCTTGCACTTTGCAGCCCTCAGATAACTGAGTGTCCTTGTTGTGTAAGCAGCCTGTCAGACTGAAGGAGACCAAACGATAACAATTTAGAAGCAATGCAGTCAGAATAAACCCAGACTGCGGTCAAATGTGCGTTAACGAGCGGCGTTTATGTTTTTATAGGTGTCGCGTCCACATCCCTCAAGGTCGAAACAGACTGGAACAGCATCTTCCCAAAGGAGTGTGAAAAAACCCACCAAATCCTTGGAGCTGCTGACCTTAGTCTGTACTGGTGTCAGCAAAACGTAAACCGGTTACTTCATCCTGACCTACGCCTCGAACAAAATGTTTGCTTCCCACATCCATACTGTTTATGGGGCTTTCCAATAAATACTTTTATTGATATACAGCTTTCCCTGAGAACAGAAAAGAATAGCTTTGACCTTCAGATGTAAGATATTATGAAAAAGACACACAAAAGATTCAAAAGTGCAAATGTGTGTATGAAGAATACAATGGCCTCTCCCTTCCTGGTGTGCACAAGTTTGAATAGAATATCTTTATTGCCATTGTACATGTAAGATGATATTCAGTGTCCTTTATATATTATTATTTAAAAAGGTACTGCTTTACAATAATGCTCCTTTTTACCACTTGCCACTCATTAATAAAAAACTGTGTTGCAACTTGCTTATAATTGTCTACTAATGATTCACAAATTGTTACAACCTAATTAAGAACCCAATTATAAACCATCTATAAACCCTTTATACACTATATGGACAAAAGTATTGGGGCACCTGGCCATTACACCCACAGGAACTTTCATGACATCCTGTTCTAAATCCATAGGCATCGATATAGAGTTTGTCCCCCTTGCAGCTCTAACAGCTGCCACTCTTCTGGGAAGGCTTTCCACAAGAATTTGGAGTGCGATTGTGGGAATTTTTGCCCATAAGAGCATTTGTGAGGTCAGGCATTGATGTTGGATATGAAGGCCTGGCTTCAGATCTCCATTCTAGTTCATCCCCAAGGTGTCTGATGTGGTTGATGTCATGGCTCTGTGAGGGCCAGTCATGTTCTTCCAAACCAGCCTCACCCAACCATGATTTTAAGGACCTTGCTTTCTGCTTGGTATACAAGCCAAGATGTTTTGGACACTCTGCTCCCTGTTTCATCCTCATGCAGTGAAGATAGAAAAAGTTTGTTCTACTGCGTTAAAGACTTTCCAGTCATATTAAAAATTGTGACATTATGATCAGGTTGTGTCTCCCCTAATGTGAAACCCAAACCCAACTGCAGTGCATCTGATTTACAGAATAAATGGATTATTGATCGATGTATATAACAACTGGATTATTGAGTACCCAGCAGCATGTCTGTACTCATGTTTGGGATACGCTTAAACTATATTTATATAGGCAGGATGTCGTTAAGGTTCCTTTATGATCTCCTGAACTAAGCAATTGGACTGGTGTGTTAATGCACAGTAAGTAATTCACACATAATTGAAGCTTCAGATAAAGGTACTTAGCTCTTCTCTCCCCATATCTGTTCTATGACAGATGCATGCACTAAAGCAGTGTTCCTCAACCCGGTCCTCGGGGCCCCCAGACGGTCCACATTTTTGCTCCCTCCCAGCATCCACAAACATGACCCACACAAAGCAGGTATTTTGGAGCAAAAAAGTGGACTGTCTGGAGGTCCCTGAGGAGTGGGTTGAGAAACGCTGTTTTAAAGTAATAAAGTAATTGCAAAGGAGTCAAAGAGAGTCATGAAATGTACGTATCATTTGGAGGAGGGAGCTAAAATGTGAGTACAGAAAGGCCCCTCAGCTTCACCTTTCTGAAAGGCAATTTATTGAATCCCCAAGTTTATAGGAACTGAAAGTGCAGGTGCTGCTTGTCAGAATGTCAGATTTTTGTTTTCCACAGTTTCTCTCAATGTGTGCTGCCCGCCCTGGGATTACAGTAATTAGGACCGGAGAGAGCGAGTTCCACATACCGAAGGGGCACAACGCTTGCAGGGAAAGAATCAGTGAGAAGCAAAAGACGCGAGTTTAGATGGACATATATATATACATACACACACACACACACACACACACACACAGAGATTACTGATGTTTGAACTTGATCCAGACTTTCGTACACTTTGTTGTATGTTGTTGTCTGTACTCTGAATACCCTGTCTCAGTCCACCGTTCTAGCTCATAATGAATACAAATTATTTTATTTTCTAGTATATGTGTTCTTATGTGTATTGCAGATATACTTGGATCAATTAAGCCAAGAGAGTGGTTCAGAAATAAACCCAGAAAAAACACACGGTGAGCCAGAAATTGATCTTGAGACCCCTGCCCTTGAACAGCCCCCCCCCCCCTGCATAACCTGGATTAATGTAATGTAGCACTGACAAGGACTCTTGTGGCAAACCTCAAATCCAGACTGAATAGGAAACCAGGAAGCCCAAAAGATCAAGCAAAAACTTTCATCCACCTACAGATCAGATGTTCATGAACACCTAAGGGGCTGTGTTCCTTTGTATACAAAGGTTTTTGGTCTTCATTTGAGATTAAGATTAAGATGCATTTCATTGATCCCAGGGGGAAATTATGGTGCACAGACAAATGTACATATATTGCCATGGTGCTAACAAGTAAATGTAATGCAAACTATAGATTAACACAGTTAACACAGTTGTTCAAACTTTTAAATATAGAATCCTCAGATGAATGAGCTGTCTGTTGCTGTTATAGGTAATTTCACTGTGGGCATCTGTTTTATTAAAATGACAGGTGTTGGTATTTGTCGGACTCCGAGTTAATAAGGTACAGTTAGGACAGCAGTTGAGATGGTGATTATGTAATCGTTTGCCCAGAAAGTGGTGGATTTATGTGTTTTGGTGGGGGGGGGGCGCTCTTTTTTGTCACTTGAGCAGAGCTGATGTGTTTAAATGGTCACTCTGGACAAGAGATCTTGCTGGATAATTCACAGACTACACCACAAGTCCTCCTAAGACCTAAAGGCAAAGAAATTGGCAGTTCATATATTTTGGGATTTTGCACAAGATGTGTTTGGCATATTGTTCTGTTTGGCATATTTTTCACAAAAAGGACGGGGCTACTTGCAGTACCACCAACTACAATCCAAGACGCTTCAAAAACATTATGGAATTCTGCCGTAACATTCATCAGCCTCACCCACGTTCCTTGTGTTGTGGTCCCTTTGGTAAGAGTTCAGATGGCGCTAAGCTTTTGGTCCGTTCTGATGATCTGTAATTACATAGCTGGCCATAAGAACATCTGAGACAGTCAGGAAATCTTCCTTCAGGGAACACCTCAGTGCTCTTGTGTGGGTTGAACATATGGTAGATAAGAACCTCTCCATGTAGCTGCACAAGAAAACTTATCTCCATTTCAGCTTTGTTTTTACTGGGCTGCAAACAGACTACGGAAACGGCAGGGAGTGTGATTCAACACAGAATTATTGAACCGTTACTAAACTCAGATCAGAGCAAACTCCAGTCTAAAGGCCCAACGTCTGCAAAGATTGATGCTCTCCTCCCAGCCCAGCTGACTGTGACAGCCCAGTATCCTTGATCTCCTGTCTCTCCTGATTTAGGCACACGATCCTTCCCAGTATCCTCTTTCTCAAATAAATATTTCCCAAACTACAGCAGAAAATAAAATAAATAAATAAAATTTGCGCTCGGACCAAAACCACTAAGTGTACAGTAAGTATTTTCAGTAATACAACAGCGCCCTCTTAAGCAAATAAGACTTCCCGACAAGCAGGAACTTGCCTTGAGAAAAATAGTATGAGGTACCACTGCATTGCCTTTCAAATGGAACAGATGTGCCTAGTTTAGTTTGTCACCGTCACCATATCCTGTCTGTATTGGAAGGTGCTGTAACATCAGTGTTTATGTAGGTCCAGATGGTCCACATTGCGCTCTCTCACCCAGTTTTATCCAAGTGCGCTGCCCACCCAGACTGCATGGGCCTCGATTTAAACCTGCCATCATCCTTCTGAGTGCAAAATGAAGGGTCTCCCAATGCGAGGAGGGTGTTTGCAGCCCGTGTGGGCAAGGTAGGTCTACATCGCTCGCCTAGGCACCCAGAGTCATAAACACTTAGCGTAGTTTGAAGGCAAAAGACAGGTCTTGGTGACTGCCCGCTTGCTCGTGGATAATAGTCTGTTTCAGAATAGCTTCAAAACAAAGTCTAGTCGATAGTTTGGCTGGCAGGAAGGTCTGGCAGCTATGTGTTTAATGGACAGAAGTTATCTGAGTCCAGATTACATATTACCCCCTTAGCCTCAGTTCTACTTAACTGCAGCATCTTGTCCAGGGATTTCAGAACTAGGCTCATTAATTGGCATATTGTGGGTGGAATTCCGCAGGGGTGCTTTCTACATTCACACTTCCAGCTGTTTGGATAGACACTCTGATACATGGACAGAGCGCAGCTCTTCCAAAACTATAAAGGGGACACCAGAGCAGCATGGGCCCAAAAGAGGGAGCCTTCAGTGGTGAGACAAAGACGAGAACTGATTCACCTCCTTCTGTGTCTTTAAGGCACATCTCTATAGACAGACACTAAATGACAAGCATTATGGACGCTCGTGATTTAAGGAATGATGCTGAAATACATTGACCCAGATAAAAACATTCTCTTTTAATTAATGACAAAATTGTCCTCATAAATCTCTCTCCTGTGTTGAAAATACTAAGGAAACACACACGGCTGTGTTGAAAAATCTTGGCAGCATCTAGGTTGTTTCAGGGAAATATGGTATACTTTATCCAAATGGCATTCTAGAACTATTTCCACAAAGGAGATTCTCTAGCTCTCTACAAGGTGATGACTATGAATAATACACACCAGCAGTGAGAAATCTCAGTGCACACCATAAATTATGTCATGTATTTACCTGTGAAGCTATCTCTAAAAGAGACTTGAACCTGAGGCTGTGCATCTGAAATCCAGGTTTCCAACAGATACAAATGATGTTCAGGTGGTGGTGGATTAAGGATGCTGTAGTGTAGTCTGCTGCTGCCGGTTTAGTTTAGTCCCTTGTTATCAACCTGTCAGTTTAGTTTAGTCTCTTGTTATCAACCTGCCAGTTTAGTTTAGTCCCTTGTTATCAATCTGCCAGTTTAGTTTAGTCCCTTGTTATCAACCTGCCAGTTTAGTTTAGTCTCTTTTTATCAACCTGCCAGTTTAGTTTGGTCCCTTGTTATCAACTTGCCAGTTTAGTTTAGTTCCCTTTTTATCAATCTGCCAGTTTAGTTTAGTCCCTTGTTATCAACCTGCCAGTTTAGTTTAGTCCCCTTGTTATCAACCTGCCAGTTTAGTTTAGTCCCTTGTTATCTTCCTGACAGTTTAGTCCTTTGTTATCAACCTTCCAGTTTAGTTTAGTCCCTTGTTATCTTCCTGACAGTTTAGTCCTTTGTTATCAACCTACCAATTTAGTTTAGTCCCATGTTATCAACCTGCCAGTTTAGTTTAGTCCCTTGTTATCAACCTTCCAGTTTAGTTTAGTCCCTTGTTATCTTCCTGACAGTTTAGTCCTTTGTTATCAACCTACCAATTTAGTTTAGTCCCATGTTATCAACCTGCCAGTTTAGTTTAGTCCCTTGTTATCTTCACTTGCCAGTGTGACCGTGTCACCTTTTCTGGGCTAGTATTTTTGGGGAATTGTGGGAAAACTGGCGGAAGATGGGTGAATGGATAAATTGCACGCATGCAACTCTTAATAGTTTCAATATATTAATAAAGCATTGTGTAAAATAAGTTTATGAATGTGGGCAGTGGTGACTTAATGGTTAGAGAAGCACACTTGTAATTGAAAGACTGCAGGTTAGAATCCCTGACCAGCAAGGCACCACTGAGGTACCCTGAGCAAGGTATTGCTCCCTGGGTGCTGAATTAACTACCCCCTGCTATGTCACATATGAGTTAAATGCAGAGGACACATTTCGTGGTTGTGCACTGTGTGCTGTGTCAACAATGACAATTGATCACTAAATATAATAATAAAAGTGATTTGATTTTACATGTCAATAAAGCATATTGCAAAATATATTTATTGCAAATCGTTAGTATTCATCATTAACTATAAAATAGAACGTACAATATACGTGAAATTATCGCATAAAATTAGCGAACCAATTACATAGGTTATGTTTTACGTTGACAGACATCATCGTTTGCACAGCGCCCTCTGCTGTTCCGTGTTCATATAACGCTGTGAATTCCTTATTATTCCAGCTACTTTCGGTCTGTTTATATAGGTTTCAATCGAAAACTTCGTTTACTATTTCAAACTGGATTGACAGGGAAGGAAGATAAATCTTAAAACACAACATTCTCATTGGCACAGCGACATATAATCAAATTCAGATTTTATTGCACCCACTAACTTCGCACTGCGTTAACCGATCAATCAGACTTGGCGTAAAGACAGTTGTGAAATTAAATTTCATGCTGTCAACACATTAATCATATTAAAAATATGACTGCATTTATTTAATTTCTTTCCTTGCACCTTTGTATTTGTCCTGCAATCTGCACAAAGTTACACTGGCGAGTGTAAAGAAGCATACATCTACGTTTATATACGTTTCCCAGAGTCTTGAACTCTCGATGGGTCTCGGCCCCTTGTGCGCGTGCTCCACTCTCTGGCGTGCAGGTTTCTTCCGGCCACTCGGTGTCACAGCGTGTGTGTAGGTGACCCATGATTCTCCCACAGGATGGGCCCGTTCATTACGTCCTGTGCTGTCTGGGCTGTCTGTAGGCTGGCCCTTCGCGACCCTGACAATAATAAGCAGCTGGAGAGGTGCATGCAAAACCTAGTCCCTCTTAATATCGTCATGTCCCGATAATCGTAATGTTGTAACGTGATGGGTTAGTGAACAGGATAACTTTTGCACATATCTGTATAAATCAAGTTGTGCAAAGGACGCAGTGACCAGCATTATCTAAAATGAATGAGCCATAATATTTACAAGACAATTTTTAAAAAACAAAAATATGTGATTATAATAGTAACGATGGCATCATAATAATATAAACGGTGTAATATTAATGTCACTGATCGCATTTATTCAGATTATTGTCACAAGTATAATCTAAATGCGGCTCCGCCGCCGCCGGGACACAGATCGCAAAGCGCGGCTCCGCGGCGCGGCTCCGACGCTCTGGCTTCGCCTGTGCCTTCGGGTCCCTCCCACACCGCACGTACCGGAAGCTTACTTTTCTGTTGTTACACTGGAAGAAAATGGCTGCTGTGAGTTTTTTATTATTATTATTTTGTTTTCCGAGAAGACACTGAAATAATTTAGCATTTTCTGCCCCGATCCGCTGAAATCGCGCCGTTTTAGGATGCACGGAGGCCTTAATAGTGCATAAAAAGGCAAGTGATTTTTTTTATTTTAAAACCGATGGGAGTTTTTTTTAGGGGGAGGGGGGCAGCAGATAGAGCTGGACTCGAGTTTGCTTCTCATAGTACATACTGAGAGCTTACTAGCTAACGTGCTAACCTAAAATATGCAATTTTGACTGTGGGACTTCGCGGTGTTTATGAAGATGTTAGTGCGAGGCGATGCATCCATTTTGCTGTGTTGCTGACGATCATAAAGCAGGATGAACTATAAGCGGTGCGCTTCGCCAACTACTGACAGCCGTCGACGGGAAAATGCTTCGATATTGTGCGGACGTGTTTGGTACCAGCCGTCTGAGCTTGGTGCATTTGGGTTCCCTTCAGCTCCTCTAAGTGCAGCTTTAATTGCCATCCGATCTATGGACTTGGAGGGGGGGATGTAAAATAATACTTTGCTGCCGCCGACCAGCCACTCGCTCGTCTGCGTGGAAAGTGTTTCTCCCCGTTTTTTTTTTTTTTTTGTCTAATACTGTTTCCCGGGAACTTTCAGGGATTGAATGGTCGGCCAGCGGGATGACAGTGGTGTGATCGCCACAGCAACATCTCCTGTCAGAGCAACTGGTGGCGGGTCACAATGGTGAGCCTCCCTTTATGGCCCCACCGGAATGACCGGCCACCGCCGCCCCACCCAAATCATCTACCTGCCCCTCGCCACAAACATGGTTTTCGTCATTTTTATTCGAGACAAGATCGTAGCAATGGAGTCAACATTGGGGGGGGACCAAGAACGTAATTATAATATATTCTGGTGGGGGGCGACGTTTTGAGTACATCTGAATATTTGGGGGGAGGGACTTGTCCCTCCAATATATATTATAATTACAGCTTTGACTTGCAATATGCATATTCCTCTGCTTCTGTTGTGAGTATGAACATGTACAGACATATTACTACGCATTGACCTATTTAATATTTAGATGTTTCTGTATCTTGGAAATAATTGCCAATTTTTCCTTACTTTTTCAGCAACACATTTTGGAATATGCGTTGGATCGAGCAGAGGTATGTAGTTTTTAGGTGGCATGTTAATATTTATTAATGTTTACAAGTGCAGGCATGCTATATATATTTTTTATTTTTCGTTCCCTGAAGTACATTGTGGAGAGTGCTCGTCAACGGCCAGTCAAAAGGAGATGCTCGTCCAGTGGAAGGAAGTCTCTGAATCAGAAGTTGTATGAACTGTACATTGAAGAATGTGAAAGGGAGCCAGAGTTAAAGGTAACAGCCAGTTGATGGAGACATTACATGTACAGAGGCTTTGGTGGTTAATCCATTAATGCACCTTTTTTGTTGTTGTTGTTTTTTTTTTATTATTTTTTAGTATTAGTATTTTTTTTTTAGTACTCTGCTGTAGTCGTTGTGTCATGAGTCTAGGTTTTTCTCTGCAACGTTTTTGGTTAATGGCCTAAAATGTATAGGTTAGCATATTTGCTAACATTAATCTGTCCTCACCTTCATAACACTGGGCTTCCTGTTCATGCAGAAGCTGAGGAGGAATGTCAATCTACTGGAGAAGCTGGTCTCCCAGGAGTCTGTGTCATGTCTTGTGGTCAACCTCTACCCTGGAAATGAAGGCTACTCCCTGATGCTCAGGGGAAAGAATGGATCCGGTAGTTTTCCCAGAATACACTATGGCTTGTTATTCCAAACCCTGCACCTTGAGTATGGGGAGTAGAATTTTGGTTATTTGTGAGCTTTTAAACCAATATGAAAGCTGTTAAGCTCGAAACACATTTCCTCTTCAGAAGAGCTGCCACCTTCGTTTAGTGTTTTTGTAATGAATTTATGCAGTAGAGTTGTATCTGGTTTAAAACCTCTTATTGCCCTGTTGTTGCTGTGTAGACTCAGAGACGATCCGGCTGCCTTACGAGGAGGGCGAGTTGCTGGAGTATCTGAATGGAGAGCAGCTTCCGCCAGTCCTCTTAGACCTTTTGGAGAAGGCCCAGGTGCGCAGTGAAAATGAGCCTCAGCAGCACCGCAGAACCTGCTATTCCACAACTATCTTTGTCCAGCAGGTTCTGGTCAGGGTGTGATCGCAGGAATTAGCAAAACATCTTTTGTTTTTGTTTGTTTGTATCTTTTGTCATTGTATTAACCAGTTTCTTGCATGTCAGGAAGGTCAGACTCTGCTTGTTATGAGTTACCTGAATAACCGTTGGCTGTTGGCTGTGATCTGTCGTGGTGTGTTGTGTCGAGCTTGTTCAGCTGCTCCCTCACTGGTCTGTAAACTCATCTGCATCCACACTCAGGTGAACATATTCCACTGTGGCTGTGTCATCGCTGAAGTCAGAGACTACAGACAGTCTGGGAACACTAAGATGCCACTATACCAGAGCCGATACATCCTACTGCGGCCTACCATGCAGGTGAGACTCTGTTATGTGATGTTGATGCTGTTATAATTTTTATTAATCTTCATTTTTTATTTTTAGAATTAATATTTTTTTATTTTGCTGTTTTGTTTCTTTAGACCTTGATCTGTGATGTCCATACCCTAACGACTGACCATCATAAATGGACACAGGTGAGACACCTTTTCCTGAATCACTACCCCTGATGCAGTGATAGACAGTAACCAAACCTAGTTTTGCCCAGTATCTATCATCGTACCTTCCATATGCAGTATTTATATGGTATTTTGACCACATTTTCGAAAACAATGCAATTCTGGTACTTTGGAATGGTACCGATAAAATTTGGCATGTGGGGGAGGTGTACCGCATGATAAATTTACCGATTGTCGCCAAGATTTCTATTATCTTTACACCACCCAAGCCCACCCCCACCTACCCATTTTGCAAAAATGCTCCGTGCATAGCTCTGAGGAGCGGGAAACCATGGTAACGTGTTAACTTGTAGCTAGTAACTGTTGGTCAGGCTCCACTGTCTGTAGCCCTGGACTTAATTTCCCATGAGCCTCAATTCCTGTGTGCCAGGAGTGCTGATGGGAAATGTAGTTCACTGGACAGACGGCACCAGTTGCTCAAGCCTCACTGTCTCCAGTTCTGAACGCCTCAGCAACCCTGTTTCGCTGTGTTTCTTCACAGGATGACAAACTGCAGTTGGAGAGCCAGCTGATCCTGGCCACGGCAGAGCCCTTATGCCTGGACCCCTCCATCTCTGTCACCTGTACAGCCAACCGCCTGCTCTACAATAAGCAGAAGATGAACACGCGCTCCATGAAGCGGTGAGAGGGCAGATTCTCTTCCTCATTCTGCCATCATTAATTGCCATCTGCAAAAAGTCACTATTCAGATGAGGACAGAAGCTACACCAAGAACTGAGGAATGTCACTCTTAACTCTGCCAATGGTGACGTTGACGATGATGAAAACCTTTCTGGAACTATTATTATTGCTTGTGCTAAGGTGTTTGCCTACTTACACACTTTGAATATTCAAGTTAAATTGAATAGTTAAGTTGGGTACGTGTTCAAAGGCCGAAACTTGGGATAATAATCAAACCACGTATCCAGTGGGAGTGGGGTTTGAATCCCTGGCCCAGGAAGTGGTACTCATTAAGACAATTTGTCTTCTGTTGTCAGTGGCTGTAATACATGAAATCGATGGCAGACACAGTTAAGACAAGATGATGTCACATACAATTTGGTTGACTTGGACAGTGTGCAAGTGTGGTTGATAAATGAATAAAAAAAAAGTGTAGGAGTGCATGCTGGAATAAATAAAGATAATATGCAGCTCTGGGGGGGGGAAAATTAAGAGACCACTTAAATTAAAAATTTGAATTTATAAATCCTGGTTCTGCTGGCAGAAGGTTACACTGTGACTCTCTAATGGCGGAGATGACCGATAGCTTATCTAACAGTTTCTCATGAATCAGAGGATGACATCAAGTGACCTTCAAAAGGAATGAGAAACATTAAGTGCAGGTGTGAAGTGCACTGCTAGGACAGTTCATATCAGGGTCCTAGAAGCAGGACTGAAGTCCCATAAAGCAAGGAAGAAGCACTTCATTGATGAGAGGCAGGAAAGAGCCAAGCTGGAGTTTGCAAAAAAAATGTATATTTTATACAGATACATACCCATAAATTGAGAAATGAATGAAACTGGGAATTGTACTGTGGTCTCTTAATTTTTTCTAGAGCTGTATATAAAACAATTCAATAAATATAGTGAATAATTTACAACAATGAGGTATTGTTTGTTAATAGGGGATAAGAGTGCGTCTGAGCTTACTAACTCCTACTTTCTGCCCCCCCCGCCCCCCCCCCCTTAGGTGTTTTAAGAGGCACTCAAGAGCAGCACTAAACCGGCAGCAGGAAATGGCCCACTACCCTCCACCCCCCCAGCTGCGTCTCTATGACTACCTGCAGAAGAGGAAGGAGCGAAAGCCGGCCCCCTCGATAGACCTCAAGATCTCCAAAGCTGGAAATGTATGCTCAGAACCTGCCCCCCCCCATATCCCATCCTCAGCACTCGTGCTCCTGCCAAGTATGAGATAAACAGGAATGTGACACTTGTCTTCTCCCCCTACAGTGTGTAGATATGTGGAGGAGGAACAGCTGCCAGCTAACCCCCCCATCTGAAGTCGACGTGAGTTAGAAATCCCCCCCCCCCACCCACCACTCGGTCCTACCCCTCTTAGCTTACCTCAGCCATTCTGGCTAGCAGTCATTGACCTACAACAGCGTTCCCCACTTCCGCTCTGCGAGGGTCGAAATCCAGCACAGTTTGCAGATTTCACTGCTCAACCACGTCTTAATCGGCTAATTACCAGGTGTAGTAGGTGTGCTTTGAGCAGGGAACTTTGCAAGCTGTGTTGGATTTTGGCCCCCCAAGACTGGAATTGGGGACCCCTGCCTTACAATATCTCAGCACCCTAGATCTTGTTGGTTTTCCTATCTGGTCATTTCCGATCAAGGGCGATTGTAGGATTTTATTTAAGGTAGGGAGGCGTAAGAGGAGGCATAATTTGTACTGGGGGTTCAACCATATCATTAGCCAATAGTATGTTTTGAATCGGTGAGTGAAGTGGAGGGAGCACACCAGCAGCCAATCAGCTTTTAGCTGGTCCCACCCCCTATGTACACCCCTGCTCTCATTGGCCTCTTTCTGAACACTGTTCATAGTTGTCATTAGTGGTTTAGGGATTAGTGTCTCCTGAAAAGCCTGAACACTGGAGCTGGGGGCGGGGGGTGTTGATTTTCACAGATGCACTCCAGCAGGTTTTTCCAACTTGATGTACAAGGCTGACCCTACAAGGGTGGGGGTCTCATTTGTTCTGTGGCCGAACACTACATGCAACTGTATGCAGATGGATGTGAGATGAGCATCTGTGTTCCACCCAAACTGTTCTCAATCCAGGTGGAGAAGTATGCTGTGGTGGAGAAATCCGTCAAACTAGAAGACGCTCAGCCCTCTGTCTGGCCAGCTGAGGTATGAGGGGGGGCACTGTCTCTGGGGGGGGGGGGTTTGCGGGAGATGAACCAGCTAGGAGCCCAAGGCCTTCCTGTCATTTCTGTAGATTTGTAGAGTGTCTCGTGTCACAAGCAGCTTTTGGATGACCTTTGAATGACCTTTGGATGACCTTTGGATGACCTTTGGATGACTTGTAGTTTTCAGCTTCCCTGGCGCCAATTTAAACACATTTATTCTCTCAAGACGATGGTTTAGAGTTTTTATGGAACTCGTAGGCTAATATGTGGAATAAAGCACAGACGACTCATCCGTTAAATTCTGACGAACATTTGACCCCTGGTTTGGACTTGCGTTGTCCCCTCCCTCCAAAGGACATGAAGGACGACTATCTCTTCGAGTGCGAAGTGGGCGGGCAGGTGCAGAAGACAAAGGTGACCATCTTCCAGTCTGTGGGCGACCCCCAGGTTTATGGGGAGATCTACACTGCCAAGGACCCCAAATTAGAAGACAGGGGGAGCAACTTGCATCTCATTCATCCACCGTGAGCCTCAAACTCCTATTTGGCTTCTATGTCGGCAGAAGAGTTTGTGTTTACAAAAGGGTTTCGAAGACCATCTGACTCTGTGTTTTTTCTGCATGTGGTCTGTCTAGCTTCTTAATGGGATCAAAGATTGATGCTGATAGGTGAGTTACTGAGTTTGATTTAAATTCTGTTAATGTCCCTGGTGTTTGATGCTTGCCTTGTGCCCTGTGATTCCTGGGATATTGTCCAGGTTGTTTAACCTTGTACTGGAAAAGCAAGGCTTTAATGCGGCTTTATTTCGGATTGCTTGGGCTATCTGCAGTTGGATTTTTTTTTTCTCCAGTCTTTTCCGAGCAAATTTTGCTTCATGGTCCATTTGAGCGTCTTGTTAAGTTGGCCTTGTGTCATTGGCTGCTCTTCAGGTTTCTGAATCAGTACAAAGAGGTGTACGAGCGAGACGTCAAGTGTCAAGTGAAGATGTCGCACAACCCCGAGAGCACGGGAGGGGGGCGGAGCCAAGCATCGCCTGGGGGGGAGCCGGAGGTGAGGCTTCCCAGATCCCGTTGATGCATGAGGGTTGAGGGAGGCGGTTTTGCAGCAGGTGACCTGTCTGGCTTGGTTTGATACAGGCTGATGGCTATTCGCTGCTCGTTCAGCCTGCCATGTTGGGGAAGACGCTGAAGCACCGGCCGCCGCCCATCAAGCTGCCGTCCGTGTCCGCTAGCAGCTCCTCAGGTAAGAGCTGGATGTCCTGGTAAGTCGTGGTTCCACCCCTGAAGTGGGGATGGGGGTGAGGCTCGTGGGTCGTCCCTGTGTCATGTCTGTGTTGCGGACCTGTTGGTGCAGGTACTCCATACTCCTCCCAGACGTCCAGCGGCCAACTGAAGTGCACAACGCCCCCTCCCTCCAAGGCACAACCCCTGACCCGGAAGCACTCCCTAGAACTGGGCCAAGTGGGTTTGGTGTCGCCGGCGGCGCTGTCGCCCCTGGGATCCTCTCAGAGTGAGCATGCTGCTAAGCCACGCCCTCCCCAGCACCACTGAGCAGATCCGCTGTGCTCATGGGAGTATCACTACCACAGAAATGTCCTGAGGATAGAACGATAAATGATCGGTTAAGAGAGATAGCAGAGAGATAGTCTAGTTGCTTAGACCCACCTCCTTTATAATCTGATTGGTTATCTCTCTGAACCAATCATTTTTCATTCTGCCCACGTGTACAATTTCCAGTAGTAATCCCCTGATAGTCAGGAGGGTAGCTGTGACATCAGGCATTGTACTCCCACCTCCAGGATCAGGGACCCCCAAGCCGTCGACGCCGACGCCCACCAACACCCCGTGCTCCACGCCCCATCCAGCGGATGTGCAGGCAGCCACGCCCTCAGTCACGCCCACCCCTCCAGACGCGGCCATGGCCCCCCAGCCCGCCCTCCTGGCCCCCTTCGCGCAGCAGCAGATGGCCCTCAGCCAGGCCCTGCCGGTCATGACCATACCGCTGTCCTCCATGGCCACCTCCATCACCACCGGCACCTCCTCCTCGCAGGTCATGGCTAACCCCACTGGGCTCAACTTCATTAACGTGGTGGGCTCCGTCTGGTAAGAGCCAGCTGTGTTTGCTTCGTCAGACGCTTCATTTCCATCTAACAGTTGTCTGTGCGCTCATGAGCCCCCGTCTCTCCGCATCTGCGTGTACAGCGGCCCGCAGACCCTGATGAGCGGCTCTAACCCCATGCTGAGCTGCAGCCCTGGTGCTCTCACCCCAGGAATCAACCTTGGTGGGATTCTGCCACCTGCTGGCCTCATGCCCACCATGCAGCCCACAGCACAAGGAGGTGTGCCCCCAGTTCCCGCCACACCGCTATTAAATCCATTAGCCATTAATTAAATATTTTGTTATGTCTATTTGAGGCTTTGACATCCTGAACTGTGTTGTTAGTAAATATTGTGGGGTTTACATCAATGAAATTATACATGAATATGAATGGATTTGACAACTTGATCTTGCCGGTTGACGTACAGAGATGTTGTTTCTGTCTCCTTTACAAACCAGGGAGTCCCTTTGGCCTGGGTAACCCTCCAGGCCTTCGTCCCCTCAATCTGCTCCAGGTACATCGAGCTCAGCAGCCTGACTTGTCAGCTGAGCGCTGCGTCTCATCTTTGTCTCTTACTGAGTTTTTTTCTCCGCCCCAAAACCTTCCCCAGATACCTGCAACCCCACTGATATTCAACCCCCTGCAGCAGCAGGTCTCGCAGTTCTCCCCCCAGCAGCAGAGCAGTCAATCAGCCACCCCCAGCCCCCAACAGCAGGGGGAGCCGGTGAGCACTCGGGGCAAAGAGGGGGGGGTCGTCTATGTTGGTGTTCAGACACATATACATGTGGATAAACCGAAGCAGAACAACAATGATTGAATTGCCGCGCCTCTTTCGCCACCTACAGGTTGATCAGGGAGCAGCAGGTCCAGACCAGAGTCTGGGAAGTCAAGCCCAAGCAGCAGTGATAAACCTAGGGGGTTTCATGTCCCCCCAGGCAGCAGGTACGCGCTCACGCAGCCCAACACAGACAGACGCAGGCAGACATGTAAAGCAACCCCCCCACGCATACTTGGATGCCCGTCTCACATCGCTGCATGTAACACCCTGTCTGTCCGTCTCATCAGTCAGGTTTGGTCACGGCCCCCATAATGCCGTCTCGGGGTGTGGTGGGGGGGTAACCGGGGAGGTCACATTACCTGTAACCCAGCCCCAATGTAGGTTGCTGCAGTCACGGGCCCTTGGTCACCCCTCCGTCGGCTCCTGGTTCAACCAGAAGCGTCCTCACCTCTGGACTCCCAGCCTGCTCATCCCCCAAACCCTTACGACCACACTAATACACATAGATACTAACGGCCGTGACACTAATGGGTCTGCTGTCCTGGTGTCTCTCCTCGTCCCGTAGGTCGTCCCTACACACTTGTGGGTCAAAATGTTCTTTTTATAGTTACATTTTTTTTTTTTGTTCTTAATGACTAAGAGGTGACCTCTGACCTCTACTCCCCCCCTTTGTGCTACACTCTATCCTTTTTTGTTGTTTCTTCCCCCTTTCTTTTCCGAATCCTCTGAATCTCCCTCCCCCCCCCCCCCCCCCCAATCCACCGTACCCCTGGCTCCGCCCCCCTCCCATGTCCTCTCCCCCTCCCCCCCGTAGTGCTGTCCCAGCTGGGCTGTGGCCCGGACAGGCCTGGGCCGACTCTGCCGTCCCCGGGGCTCCAGCTGTCCTCTGCCTTACAGCAGCAGTACCAGCCGCAGCTACAAGTAATGCAGCCATTCCCAGCAGTCCTGTGTCCAAAACAAAAAAAGGCTTAATTTAATTATTTTTTATCTAGTCATGCACCACAAAAAAAAAAAAAAAAAAAACAGAGCTTGATACAGTTAAACTTTTCAGTTTGGTGTTTAATTTTTTTTTTTTAATTTTCAATAGCATTTAGTTTGTGGTTGATGTTTGTTTATAATTATTATCATTATTATTATTATTCTTGTCGGGAGGCCGATGCTCTCCGAAACGTTTACGGTCCCGTCTACTCGACGGGACGCCTGACCCGGAACGTTTCTGTCTGACCGGCGGTTCTGCCTGTGGTCTGCAGCACTATCTGAGTGTCATCATTGACCACCCCCTTGGCTTTCTCCTTTATCCTTTTAATTGTTTTTTTAACCACCATTCAGTCGGCTTTGTCGTGGCTCCATAGTGACATACTAACGACTCTTGTTTGGCCGTTCCTTCTTGTTCAGTGCATGTGGATGATGACAGCACCTTAATTGTGGCACCTTAAGTGACTGTCGCCCCCTTCTGGTCACAGTGAATTTTTTTTTTTTTAATTATTTTTATTTTATTAATTCTGTCAGCGCTGAGCTATGGTTGTAAAGTCCCCACATCAGTGCTGAGAAGTATTATAGTAGATGGAAAATTGATGCGTAAAAAAAATTTGAATTTTGAACAATTTTTCTCCTCCCCTTGTCCAGTCAATGAACCAACCCTTGTCTCCTCTTTGCTCCACCGCCTGTGTAACACTCCAGGACTCCGCCCACTCTCAGTGCATTCAGTTCATTGGCCGACTTGCCGAATTCTCCCCAGCTTTACTGCTGCCTAAGTGGCAGGTCCCGAGAGCGTCAGGCTCGCGAGCAGGTGGTCTGTTGGCATGCACGGGGAGTACTAGCTCGTCCGGGAGATCATTTAGATTTGCAGACATTTGCAGTGGTCATGGGCGACCGACGCGCTAAGAGAGCAAAGCTGTTTGCAGGTTCCTCTGCATCTGGTGCTGCCCGTTTCTCATCTTCTTCTTCGTTGTCTTGGGTCTGTGTGCGTCTCCAAGCACCATATAACTGCTGTTTTTTTTTTTCCCTTCTTTTTGTGGCAATCCCCACCTCCTTACCCCCCCCCCCGTCTGTCCGTCCTGTATATCATTCCAGCTTTTACTAACCACCCCCCCCCTCCCAGGCATTTACGCCCTCACACTCAGCCAGGTCACGTCGGGAAACCCAGAGGTACCACATTAGATGGACTAACCGCCTCTCTCCCCCCCCCCCTTCCCCCACCCCTTGTACCACACAGTTGCGATTCTTGCAGCACCAAACGCAGCAGCAGCAGCAGCAAACGGCTTTGGTGGCGGGGGCGCAGGCAGCGCAGCCGCGGCAACATTCCGCCAGCCACCCAAGAAGTAAGCGGAAGCGCAGCACGCCCCAGCCGCTGCCGAAATCGTGACCATGGCAACCGGCAGCATCACTGGAACACTGATTGGCGAACTCTCCTTTCAATCAAAGACTGTTCCCAGGACTCATGTCTGCTTCTGCTGGAGCACACCGGCTTCTGCACACTTTTTTGTTTTTTTTTAGTTAAACACTTCAGCGGACTTGCAGATTCGGCCATCGCAGGGCTCCGATTATCCTTGAGACAAGGCTCTCTTTTTAGCCCCAAAAAATCTGGGCCTTTCACGGGCTTCCCTGACCTGGTTCCGGAGACCCTGTATCCATTTTTTTCCCTGAGCTGTCAACACGCTAAAGTCTCATGAGCTACTTAATGAAAAATCTGTACACGCTAAAGGGTATGTTAATGTGTTTTTGATTAATTCTGAATGTCTTAGATGGAAATCTACTGTTCATCAGATTTTCTGCTCTGTTCAGGTCATGCAATAATAAGGTACTCTATACCTGTAGAGAACAGGGCTGGGTATTGGGCAGGTCAGTCAGAGCTATTCAAGAAACTAGGAACAGAAGCAATCTCCGGAATCAGGCCCGAGGATCCCTAAACCATCACCATTTTTGACATGTAACTTCCAGTTGACCTGTTTTAAAACCTTCACCTTTTACCCATGGAGAATGTGTATATTCGTATGGAATTGCGTGCATTTGATGTTTCCGGACCCAGATACAGATTTTTGTAAGAGTTATTTGTCAGTAGTTTTATTGCGATAAAAAAAAGAATATATATTGACAGTGGAAAATACAACTTTTAGAGAAAAGAACAAGGCCGCGTGTCTGTCTTCACTTATCCGGCTCGAAGCTGTCCATGACTTTCTCAATCAGCTTGCTGACCTCGCGATGTCGCGTGACGGCACGGCTGATGCAGTCCTGCAGCTTCTCTCCAGATAAAGCGCTCCCACCTGAGCCAGAAGGTTTGTGGTCAAGATTACGATGAGGCAGGTGGACAGCAGACTTTTTTGGGGGGAAAAAAAGAAAACTGGGCATTGATTGAAACCTTTGACATCATCTGAGGGCGCAGAGGGAGTCACCTGGTTTATGTAGCATACACAGTCTGTCATCTTCATCAGTAACCACAGTCATCATCGCTGTCGACAGGGTCTCTTCTTCCACGGTCGGGTCCACGATGACGATGGTGCTTTGGACAATGGAAACATCTTACGTTACAAGTCCAACCATCAGCACAATTTAAAGGAAGATCCTTTAAAGAAGAGCTCAGGGGTTTGTCTGCTGAACCACCAAACTCTGGACAAATGTAACCACTTCCATTTTACACTGCAGTCTGGAAGATTGTGAAAGGCACAGTAAAGGTGCACTCAGCAAATAAGATTTTACACTAGATCTAAACTTCAACAGGTCGCTGAAATTGCCACGAAACCCAAAGCGTGACATCACACCAAACAGACTTACTTGTCAAAAATAGAAAATGATGAACTAACTGGGTGTTTAGACACATTGAGATGATGGAGCTTGTCTGTGTTCACTTCAGCCAGGTCTGTCTCCTTATTAATCGTAACTTCTGGAAGCCTCGCTGTGAGGGGAAAAAAAATAGTGGTAAAAAAAAAAACAAAAGAAGTTGCCATAGCCTCTCAACAGGCATTAAGGTCAGTATACTTCTACTATCCTGGAAGAAATTGTTTAATTACTGCCCACTGAGGGATTTTGTACCACTTGGACCATTGATATGATCCAACTGGGGTCCAACAGCTATACCCCAAACAAACATCCACAATGTTTCCAGAGCTTACCGTTCTTCAGAGCTGCCAGCAGGGCTACAACACAGGTGTCCAGTAGATTCCCATCATAGTCCAGACATATAATGTCACAATACAACACCCAGCTGAGCTACAAAGCAGAGAGAAGTCATCAAGCTGCCGTATTCCCATATCCGGCAGAAAGTAACGGCAGAGGAGTCTCACCTTCCCTTTTTCAATGCAAAGATCCTCTTTTTGTATCACGTTTGAGCTACAAGAAGCAAAGAGTAATTTGGCACAATGGTTAATTTTTAACAGATCCAGCTTTTGTATGTAGGAAATTCATAAAGTACAGTGCAATCATGATGTACAAGGCCAGGGACAGAGCGTTTCAGAGGAGAGGTGGTTGGGTACCTGTCGATGACATCTGCGATGAATTGGCTAGCTACCTGCGCCTGTTCGCTCGGTGGACCGGGGCGGAACCTCGAGGAGCACAGTGGGGGCAGGTCGACATTGGGCACTGGGACACCCCAGAGTTACAGTAAGTCAATAAGTCCAAAAAATGCTTCTCGGTTTTTAATAACAGGGCGATGACTCACCAATATAACCCTTGTTTGGAGCGTCACTCGGTGGACACGTCAGCTCCTACAAATGCAGAAAAGATGGCAAGGAAAGGGCGTGTGGCATTGTAAATGGGATCATTTCCAGCAGGAATTCTGCAGGTCGTACCCCTTTGATCCCACAAATGACAGTTGTGTTCCCGATCTTCACCAAAGCCGATCCGTTGGCGGTGGATATTGAACCTTGGCCAACAAGATGCAAAAATTTTATTCAGAGACTGTGAAAAACAATTCTCTAGCAATATTTCCCATGTACAGATTACACACCGGTTTGAGGAAAGGGCCGTAATGTTTGCCTATAAAATAGCTCATGCAGTTCTGCTGTTTAAGGATGAAAATCCATTACTCACCAATATTCAGTGTAGTGGTTCTGAATTCACCCAGTTCCCTCCCATCTGGTCGACAGTTTTCTTTCTAAAGGGAAGGAAGTATTTTCATTTGTTTGCAGAGCATCCCCATAGTTTGTTTTACGTCTAATAGTACGTTATCTTTACATGGCTTTGCCTGACATACCGGCAAATAGATAACGACAGTAATCGCATTTATAATCTATCTGCCACCTACCAGAAAACTTCTGTGATACTCCAAAGGCTCTGCAGTTCTGAGGTGGGAGAAAATACGGTAAAATGCTTTATTTACTGTTTATACAAGTTTCATGGTAATTCTGTCAAGCTTTACCTACCAAGAAAACAAGTTAGAGACAACACATCACCCGAAATGTACACTTATAACAAAGGACAATACTAAAACAACGACATACTGTTAAAACGTCCGGATTATCAACTTGTTTCCAGCCATAAACCCCGGTAGCGTTAATTTCACTCACTTGAATCCAGGCGCCATGATGTTGTGGTGAAACTGATGAAAACACGTGAAACTCACGGCAGATTCGTCGTATCTGAATAAATCACATTTTCAATTAAAAATAAAACATACACATTATTACATCTAGTGAGCCAATATTAACATTTGCATAAAATGCATAAATAATATTTACATAATTATCAAGAACAATATGACATTAAATAGGACTATAATGTTTATATGGTGCGGTACCTTAAAATATTATTATATATAGTTAATTTTTTATCGATTTTCGTTAAATTAACCGTTTTAGTAGTTTTCAAATATGTTCTAGATTTAGCGAAACTCACGAAGCAAAATATCAAAACACCCCTCAGGAGCCGCAGATTCGATACATTTTTATGTTGTATAAAAATATGATTCACCGTATTTTATACGTTCCAAAATAAATGTTAAATCGCGCTATGAAAATACTTAAGTTATTTTTGAAATGTGTAATTTTCTCTTCCATCTGCTTTCCATCCTCACTAAGACTCCCGGCCAGCCGGGGCCGCTGTTCGGTTCCCGTGCCGGATCTGGACGAGGGGCGGGCTCTTGGACTGCTGTGATGATGTGGTCCATCTGAGCCCCAGTGCTCGGCTTCCGCATGGCTGTCTTTCTGTGATCTGGACGGGGCGGTCTGTTTTACCACCATGTCTGCATCCTGATACTGTATATACACATATATATTTTGTTAACCGTGAAAGTATAGCAGCTGGTATTATCGGTTACCCAGCTTGCATATTCATTCCACCAGTACAGTACAGTGCGGTTCACTTCTAAACTTGTTCTCTGCACCGGGAATGGAGAATGGATTTTGGGTTATTTGATTTAGTTCAGTTACTGGGTGCCTTGGTAGTGATCAGTTTTCTATTGGTGAGTGGTTTTTATTCTGTTTACCTTGCATGCCTAAGCATGTGCTTGTTATTAAAGGATGAACAGATTTTCCTAGATCACCCACAACTGGGGCCACTGATTTATGAATGCAGAAATGTCACTTGTCACTTTTGTTTGGCACTGTATAATTGAATTTCTGGTGTACCGTCGAGTACTAGTTTGATGTCGCAGTTTTGTGTTTTTGATTGCGACTCCGGTCTTTTCTGCAGATCTTACTTACAGCACATCTCAGTGCCTCCAAAATGGTCGGCTTCAGACGCCACGAAAAGGAGAAATGTTTCCTTACCGAAGAAGGCAAGAGGGAAGAGTTTCCCTTCTTGCAGACCCCACACTCCCGGGAACTGACGGTGGTTGTGCCCGCTTACAACGAGCAGCTGAGATGTCAGTCCTTCCCGTTACTTTGCTTTCGATACAAAGTGCTGGATAAATAGCAAACAGAAATCATATTTTGCATTTCACTTTATTCTTATTCTGCATAATGTAATGTTCAGATATGCTACTCAGGCATAATGTGTTATAATATAATCTGTACAATGTAAAACATTTTCCGACAAAACAAGGCAAAAAAGAATTTGATAGTCAAACATTTTTTTTAAAGTACCAATCGGGAACTTGCATATTGACATTATTTTGTATTCTACTCTGTAAAATGATCGATTATATATATATTACAAAATTGTTTAGGCTACTGTATCACGGAACTTTAGTGAACCTGGTAAGTAAAGCCGATTAACTTGATGCTTTTGTTTTGCTCATGCAGTGCCTGTGATGATGGAAGAAGCTATGGAATACCTGGAGAACAGACAGGTCTACAGGCTAGACTTATATTAATGTTATCTTTAGACGCACATTTTTCAAGCAGTGGGTCTAACGTGTGTTTTTGTAATGTGGTGACATTAGTCGGTGTCATTTCAAAACACCGGGAACACTAAATTTGGGAATGTAGTTTCCCATGATATGGTCAACACTTAACCTCAAATTGTCTGCTGACGGTGCGTTATAATAAGCTGCCAATAGGTGGCAGTAATGTACAATATTTGAGCTGTTCAGCCCAATGGCGATGTTTCTTTACCTTCTTGCAGAAGCAGCAGTCGTCATTCACCTATGAAGTCATTGTGGTTGATGATGGCAGTAAAGATAAGACTACAGAGGTAAACATCAACGATTTTAATACGCGTGTATTTATGTAATTTATAATAATTTAATTTCAGCAATAATTATTTTTTTATTTTGAGGACGTGTTTGTATCCCTAATATTTGATTGTTTTCATTGCTTTTCATTTCTTAACTTCTCTTATTAAACAGCCCAGTATTTCATTGTTTTTAATAAAAAAATTTGTACGTTTTTCATGGTTAATACCAGGTCACCTTATAACTCCTGAACCAGTAGACTCTTGATTCCCAGATTAGGTTCTTATCCACTAGTTTGTCAGGTCAAAGCCCTTTCTCCATAGGGATAGGACCCCCACTTGTAGTCTGGGAGCTTCCTAACTGTGGAACGCTCTGCTTCATGGAGGCTTTGTTCCCCCACCCAGGTGGCCTTGGGATACACTAAGATGTACGGCACCAGTAAGGTCAGAGTTCTAACCCTGGTGAAGAACCGTGGCAAGGGGGGTGCCGTGATGATGGTGAGTCCTGTGGTTGTGCTACTCTCTGCTGCCGTTGGCTTGTTTCTGCTAAGAAAATGTGGTAAATTAACACAACCCACCAAAAGCACCCAGTGCTCTTGTTACAGTTAATTGTTTTGAACTGTATACATTTTACTCAGACATGTCATCATTTATATTCTCTTCCCCTGTTTGATCCTGCTTGCATGTCAAAAGTCGGCTAAAGCTCTTAATTTTTGCTACTGTGTTTCGGTTAGAATTTAAGCGACATAGCAGGCCGGGGGGATTTTTCTGCCATGTGATCTTCCATCCAGGGCACACTGAGCTCTCGGGGGAAGCTCATCTTGATGGCGGATGCAGACGGCGCTACAAAGTTCCCAGACCTGGAGAAGGTGGAGGCTGCACTCCAGGATATCAACCCAAAACCAGTGGGTCTTGCATGCCTGTGTGCGCCACACCATTTTCAGTGCACTGGACACAAGGCTTACCCTGGGAGCAATGACAGTGGGATCTGTGCAGCGATTGATTAGCAATGTCTGCCTTGCAGGAGAACATGGCCATTTCCTGTGGATCCAGGGCACATTTGGAGAAGGAGTCTGTAGCTCAGGTATTTAATGCTTGTGTTGATGTTGTTGGCTGCATTTCTATTCTGCATAGTTTATCCATGAGCTAGAAAATGGGTACGTAAAATTATACTACAGAGGTGTTTTAACAGTTGTTTTATTAGCTAAGCCTCTGCCTGTGATGGAATGGTCACTGGTTCCAGTCCAGCATCAGCAGAATAGTCACATGTCTGTGGGCTAGTGACAAGATGACGCTTCATGAACCATTTGCTGTATTTTTTTGACCCCACTAGATGGAGCTCTCTGCACAGAAAAAGGGCACAAAGCATGTCCTAATGCAAATCAAGAGCACCATCTAGTGGGGCCAAAAAATACAGCAAATGGTTCATGAAGCGTCATTTTGTTCTTCATTACCATGGGCCCTTGAGCAAGGCTCTAAACCCCAAGTCCCAGAGGCGCCATAGGTGGCCGCCCTTCGCTGTAATCCCCAAGCTTGCTCTCATCTGTGTGTGTCCTTGTTGAGAGCAGGGTGGGACAGGGGAAAAGAGAATTTCTCCATGGGGATCAATAAAATTGCATTCATTCATTATCATTCAAAAGTACAGTGAATCTTGTCAGTGGGAGCTGTTGTCTTGCAATATTTACAGTAAATTCTAGTTTGGTAATGTGACCCTGACCCTGCCCACCACAGCGCTCTGTGTTCCGGACTTTCTTGATGTACGGGTTCCACTTTCTCGTGTGGTTCTTCTGCGTGAGGGGCATCAGGGACACCCAGTGCGGTTTCAAGCTGTTCACCCGGGAAGCTGCTTTGAGGACCTTCTCCATTCTGCACGTGGAGCGCTGGTAGGTGTCCAGAGCTCAGGGTGCTCCCTTTGCATGAGAGCTGAGCTGAGTTGGGATGGCAGGTACCCTCCTAGTCAAGGGCATGGACTCAGAGGAACATCACGGTGCAGAATTTTATTTCTGTGGGTTTTGTGGAAGGTCATTTTCATCATCCTCTGAAGTGAGCGTGTTCCTTTGTACAGCGGCTCTGCAGCAGGTTCTGATCAATAAATCGCATTTCGGTTAAGGTTTGCTGTCCACCTGTGCTACCAGAGCCTTCCGCTGATGGCCACAACACTGGAGCAGTGGCACCCAGTTACCAAGAGCAGTTTAATTTAGCTGCGGGGGTGGTGCAGGATTCAGTTTCGGGGGGGGGCGCTCCACATTGTGATCAAGGCCCCCCCACTCACCTGACAGAGAAATGCAAACCTGCAGCCTCATTGATCCTGCGCCCCAACCCCCCACTCAGCCACCTCAATCCGTATTGCAAAGCGGGGGGGGGGGGCGCGATTTAAATGTCAAAGAATTTTTTCCGCAGCGGTCCGAGGCTCCGCTCCAATGTCGTAGCGTGAGGCATGCTTTGAACGCGGCTTTCCATTTGCCGTGGTGATTACAGGGGATCCTCCGTGTTTTGATTTAGTGCCACTGTGGTTAAGGCACAGGCAGTGCGGCATGAAGTCCCAGTCAGTCAAATTAAATCGCTGAGTACATCGCCATGCGCGCGGTTTTGCACTGGCGTGTTTCACGCAAACTCACAATGCACTTAATGGCAAAGAAGCCACACGCCGTAGCCTAGTAGGCAAGCAGACATGAGCATGCATGAACATACATGTTTCTGCTTGTTTATATTTTATATGTTTTGACATTTATTTTTATTCAGCAGATGTTTTTGTGACATTCAAGTGAGGCAAATAGCACTTTATAAAAATACGGCTGTCAAGGAGTCGACTGGGCATAAGTGCAGCTAGGCTGAGCTTCTAATAAACACAGAGGTACGATTGTAAGCAGTATGAGAGCAGGAGCTATGCAACGAAAGAGATATCCGGCTAGTACAGGAATTCCTGGAAAAGAGGTATCTTGAGCCGTTTCTTGAAGGTAGAAAGGGAGTTTGATGATCGGATGTGGTTCAGCGGCTCATTCCATTATCAGGGAACAACACATGAGAGACATGTAGAGTGAGACTTTGTGTAGTATCAGTGTCACTGGTGTTTTGCAGGGCCTTCGACGTGGAGCTCCTGTACATCGCCCAGTGCTTAAAGATCCCCATTGCAGAGGTGGCGGTGAACTGGACGGAGATTGAAGGTGGGTAACCGATAACTGCCCTCCAGGAGGACTAGAGTCTGTCTGAAAGGCGATGCTCCTTTTATCTGTCTCGACTGGAGTTAGATATATACAGGGTCTGGGCTTAGAGCCAGTTTGCACATTTCCAGTAGTTCAAGAAATGCACTGTATATGCATTCTGTCTGGGGGCCTAATCTGTGGTGTTACTAGAAATGTAGGTTGGCATTTTAAAGAAATACTGGTCCCACTTGTATATAATTTGCTGGGGGGGCTTCAGTAGCTCCTGGAGGTTTTAATGTTTTGAGGGCAGAAGAAAAAATTATTGGTTGAGAGAGAGAACCAATCAGATTGTAGAGGAGGTGGGTCCAAGCGACTATAGGAGGCGGGACCAACATATCTGATTGGTTGGTCCCACCTCCTCTAGTTGCTTGGACCCACCTCCTCTACAATCTGATTTGGTTCAGAGAGACAACCTATTATTTTTTCTTCTGCCCTCAGAACATGTTTTTATAAGTAGAACTCCCATGCGTGCCTCAGTAGGTTTTGCCAAGTGGGCCCCCAACTGTAGGCTTTGGGGCCCTTATAAAGTGCTGAGCCCCCTGAATCTGCCAAGGTACCTTTGCCCATGGGCCTAAAACACCAAACATGAGGAGAGAACAAACATTTGGTTGGGGCAGACAGTCATGCAGGGCCAGCGAGGGCATACTATTTTGGTACCTGTCCACAGTATTTGGCTGTTGCCACGTTACGGTTTCTTTGATGTGGTCGCCGTGACGATGGCCAGTTCACACCCCTTGTCTGGCCGCTCGTTCCCAGGGTCCAAGCTGGTGCCGTTCTGGAGCTGGCTGCAGATGGGGATGGACCTGGTGTTCATCCGCCTGCGCTACCTAACCGGCGTCTGGAGGTTGCAGTCCCGGGAGAAAGCCGACTAGACGCAGAGTGCAGCCACGTGTACGGCGGCGCTCTGGATGCGCGCCCATCCATTGTTACATACGGTTTTAATGCTGTGTACGACACAATGACTGATGTCGGTGGGGTGTGATAGGACGCAATGATGGACACATAGTGCTATCAATGATTATTTTTATTTTATATTCTGATTTTGTTCACTTGAACTGTAGATGCCATGTTTCAATTCTATTTGCATTTAAAGAGGTTTTCCCTCACTGAATTAACTGTGAGGGTAGCCCTAAAACAAATTCGTTGGAAAAATACAGAAAAACAAATTTAATGTTGCGTGTGTTTGCACTGTTTTTAATGCTATATTGCTTTTATGTACTTAGACACTTTTGTCCAAAGAGACATACAGTTGGGGGTCAAAGCAGGATCAAACTGTATCCCAAGAGCAATTGAGGTTAAGGGCGTCCGTCTGCTCGAAATGCTGCAGTCACATGACTGTTCCCACAGAGCTATCCCTGTAAATGCCACGTGCATCTTCCTGCGATAGTAAAAGTTATGTGAGGCTGTGTGTGAGGCATGGGATGCCATTGCTGTTGGCCCTGTGCATTGAACAGTGCGAGATTTATCATGCAACGCTTTGAAGTATCTCACCGGTCAGCTGCAGGATTGTACGTCAAAATTAGATTTTTACTTAAGTTCTGTTTGATATGCATTGATCTACACAGAGCTAAATATCTTATGTAGAAGAACTGAACTGATATTAAGTAATCGATGCAAATTATGTGCACGTCTTACT
Source organism: Paramormyrops kingsleyae (assembly GCF_048594095.1). Taxonomy (NCBI): domain Eukaryota; kingdom Metazoa; phylum Chordata; class Actinopteri; order Osteoglossiformes; family Mormyridae; genus Paramormyrops; species Paramormyrops kingsleyae. Next base: position 13,249,379 of record NC_132814.1, on the reverse strand, counting down.
AATTTAAGCAAGGGGCAACTAGGTTTATAATTGAAAATTGTTACAAAGAGTGCTGCAATGACAAGCCCATTCACGACGAGCGCATGCGCTGTCTCATTACATTACAGTAAAGAGACTCCTTGGACTGGAACGCAGATTAGTTAAGTAAACAATCATCGAGTATAAATTTAATTAAATAATGTTCAGCAAGACAAAACAAATTAATATGTCGTTTATGTTTTTTTTTTAATTACGACTTTTATATTTGCATAGCAATCGGGGTTTCTCATTCTTTCCGAGCGCAAGGCCCGGCTATTAAACATTTCTCATGTCGGCGCCCTAGGGCCGGCGAGGGGGGGTGGGGGCGCTAATCCTCGTCTCATCTGTACGTTTCGCCAATTTTGCCGGACGCCAATCGGGTTCGCGTCTGTGCGGCGGCCCTTTGCCAAGAGAATCACGCTTCCCTGCTACAGTCCATCTCACATCCGAACCCGCACTGGCTGAGAAACCCGGAATTACACCTCAACATGCCACTAAATTAGCTGCTAAGTGCAGTGAAATAAATTTTATTAAACAGAAAATGTGTGTCTGCAGTTAATACAATATCATTGGTTCAATGGTTTACAAAGAATATTATTTACAATTTAAACAGTACTTTTTGCACATGCATCCTGGAATACTGACGCACCTATTTATGAGGAGCTAATGAGAGCACTTTTAAAACGGTTGTGTGCCGTATTCTCGGTGCTTTTAATTTGGAACAACTCAGAAGAAGCATTTCTGTTTTAATATACGAGGTCCCGTTATAATTTGTTTTCTTGTGTAATTTTGAGGTCTAGCGAAGACTCCAAACCTAATAATGTGGATGTTTTTGTGGGCTGTTCAGTACCCTGGGGAGTATATCCTGTTTGTCCTCTCCTGTCTGTCTCTATGCCAGGAAGTCATTCTCTTTCTTTCTCTCCTTCTCTTCATATCTTTTTCTCATTCCTAGACCCCGTTGCCTGGGTATTGTGTGTTGATATTTATAATTTTAAAATATTTTGTTTCCTGTCCTAAACTTGCCGCGCGTGCGATCCAGACAAATAATCTTACGGTGGAGATTAAATACGATGCACCTTGTTCTGTTCGACGTTGCGCGCCCAGACGTTTTAAAACCTTGTGCTTTATTTAACATCTCACTTTGTGATATCACTGTATACTGTGCACACTGATTTGTTTTTCTTAATTTTCAGGTGTCGACATTCACGTAACCCGTATTCGAAAAGCATTGTTACGTTCCTTCCCAGTTGTTCTCGAATGCGAAAATGTCAAAGTCCCAGACTGTGTGTCGCCAGCCCGGCTTGCGTCATTAACTGGACCAGTCACCGCACACTCAGGATCGAAATGTATCCATCCGCAATGAGCGGACGGGCTCCGCCGAGATCGATATTCCCGCAGTCAGGCTCACCGGAGCTGGAAAGCGTTCCTGCTGCAGCCGGCATGTGCCCGAGTCTGAACCCATGTATCCAGCCCCCGAGCCCCCACCCGCAATAATTTACCCCAAGAGGTGAACAGAATACGGGGAAATTTTAACAGGTAGCTGAGAGTGGCTTGGCAAAACATATCACAGTAAAGGATATCTGGCTATTTTCTCTCAAGATTGTCATTTGTAAACATTTTTTTCTTATTGTAAGCTATAGTTCACACTATCAAATACAAAACAAAATCCTCGAAAATGCCTAAATTCCTGATTATCACCAAATCAGTTTGAATTATTGGCAATTTTACTGGTTTTGTATTAAGAGTTTGGCATAGTATTCTAATCAGAGTAATATTACATAACTCTCTAGGCCTGTCAAATTACATGAGTGAATGACTATTGACCCTAGCCAGGCAGGGTTAGATCGTGACCCACCCCTGACTGCCCTCAAGTTATCTGCTTTGCATATGCGCCGTAAAACTGCTAATTGTCGCGTAGGAAACTCCTTGTATGGAACCGCTTTAGTTCTCATGGATGGACAATTAAATGAACTTATTATTTACGCTGTGCAGTATCTTTTTTTTTGCTGGTGGAGATCAACTCATTGTCATCGCCAGCGCACAATGAATGTATTGAACCCAAACTTACGGAGTGTTTGCTATTTATAGTTTTATTAAACTACTGTAAACGGTGGTCAGAACAGGTGCGCTTGTCAGCTCTTTCATTTCGTAATATAAGCACATTTGGAAAATAAATAAATAAATAAATACCACAACAAACACTAGAATAGGTATAACAGTGTGTCGATGAGCAAGCGCTCCTTCCCGGCACGCAGATAATATTAATTAAGGGAGCGTCGCGTCTCCGCCTCCGTCGGACTAGAGCGCCGAGGTCCTGGGAGCGGTCCAGAGCCAGCGGATGGATTCCGCACGAAGGCGCTGAGGCTCCAGCCTGGCTGACGCCGGGGCTGCGCCGCTGCTCCGGCTCCTTAGCAAGCAGACGCTCCACACCTTCACAGCGCGAGCAACTCAGCGGGGGTGGCTGCCTCTGCTAAGACGCACAAGGTAAGGGGCGAAAACTCTCCGCAATGGAGGTGGACGTTTCTCTCTCTGCTATGACATGTCCATTTTTTTTTCTGTTATTGCACAGGTATATAATTGTTTGTGTGGCTTTAAAACATTTTTTTTTCCTAACATCGTATATTTCAGAAAGTTTCATTAGGAAAAATTACAGCGAGCCATTTTGATTGTGATCTTACTTTTCTTTTCGACTTTTATTTTTGTATTATATATTTATATCGGTGCTTAATATATATCCTATCAATAAAAATGTACAGATATTTATAAAGAGTATAACCTAAAGTTAATTCCAGTAAAACAATATAATCAAACTGTATATTAATTTCCTGCAGAAAATGTAAAATAATAATTTACAGCTGTAAATGTCAGTTTTGGAGCAACGTGGTAGGGGCAGGTTTTTCGGTAAGCGGGGCTGCGCCGTGTGCGGTTATTACCTGATCCCGTTGACATCTCAAGGTGTTTCGTGTCAGCAGACCGAGCAGCTCAGCCCATTTGCTGCATTCTGAAGTCACCGTGATCCGGGGTTTATCGAGAGGAAACGCGCCTGTTTGCTTTGAGGGGGGGTCCCGATAGCGAAGTAATAGGCCTAGGTGATTAAGCCTATCTGAGTCGGTAGACTGGCCGACGCCAGTTTCATAAAAAGGAAAATGAGAACGGAACAGAAGTACTGATGCCGCACTGAAGTGAACGCCTGTTTTCATTTTGTGCCAAGAAAAGTAAATCCTTCGGAATTACCACTTTATTTGCAAGACGAAGCGTACTGCGTTTATACAATTTTTTACTTTACATTATTTGAAGCACTTGGATGTGAATTGTTTGCTTTTGTAAAAGACGATTCTGGTTTTCTTAGCGGATTTAACTTGCGTGCTTAAATTATATAGGGGCTTTGTCTTGGCAGAGTAGTGTATAGGAGTATGTTATTTTTTTTATATAGAAATTTACATTGAGGTACCTATCGCTTGCAGTGTCAGTCCACTTTAGGTCAGCAGTAAGCGCGGGCTGATATACAATGAGAGAGAGAGGAGCTTTAAAAAGTCGATATTAGAGGATGCCTTACGTCCGCTGGTGGAAAGCATACCTCTTTGGACTGGATGTGGAATTGGAAGTTTATGTTACCTCACTGCCTTATTAATAAAGTACAGTAGGACGGGAGGGGGAGGGGGGCTACTGCACATGTGCGTTTGATGCCTGGGTCGACAAAATTCCACCGAGTGTTGCCAGTCGGCGTGGGTGCCAATAAAATTCCAACTCCACAGTCGAACGGAAGGTTTGTAGTGTGTAAGAGAAAAGGAGACAACTTGGTCTCACCACTGTCCGTTAAAGGCAATAGATCGCGGCAAGTTGGGAAGGGGGTTTTAATTAAGGGGGTGGGACTTGAGGTGTTGCAAAAAGGTTTTGGCAAGTGGTGATTTTCCGAATCAGCGACACCACAGGCACGGTGGCAGCTGTGGCATGACAAAGTGTGCAGTAGAACTACAGTATGGAGCATTTTTGTCTGTAGGTTATAGGTAAAAATATGAAATTTGTTATCACGTGCTTGAGTGAACAGGGGCTTACTGACCAAGGTATGGTGGGACCCTGCACACCCCAATACTTAATTTGGATTCATTCAGTCGCTCAATAATTAGGCCTTTGTTTTAAATGATTAAGTTGTGTCCCCTCCAATATCAAACTATCGTACACTGCTGAGTAAAGTGACCCCTGATTATAGTGTGTGCATGTCTTCCTCGTTAGATGATTAAATATCAGGCTCAGCACAAACTTTCTTGGTTCTGGGCAGATGATGTAAAGTTTGTTGGGACATTTGACTCATTATTGGAAACCCTCACCATCATTGATCTCTCTCCCAATCCCCCCCCCCCCCCCCCCCCCCCCTTCCCTGCTCTCTCACCCTGTGCCAGATTTTTCAGGAATTCCGGTACATCTTCAGTTTCTGCCAGTGGTTCTCCGGATTCCCAGGGAAGCGCCCCTCTCCTCTCAGTAGCCGCACACACGCCTCGCCTCCCCCCCACGCTTGCTGTCAGCCAACCCTTCCCACATCAAGCCCCTCCCCCCCTTTGGTTGCCTCCCCCGTCCCCGGGACCATCACGATGCACTCCACCACCTCCATCACCTCCCTGTTCTCCTTCACCAGCCCGGCGGTAAAGCGCCTCTTGGGCTGGAAGCAGGGCGACGAGGAGGAGAAATGGGCAGAGAAGGCGGTGGACTCCCTGGTGAAGAAGCTGAAGAAGAAGAAGGGGGCCATGGAGGAGCTGGAGCGCGCCCTCAGCTGCCCGGGGCAGCCCAGCAAGTGCGTCACCATCCCGCGCTCGCTGGACGGCCGGCTGCAGGTGTCACACCGCAAGGGCCTGCCGCACGTCATCTACTGCCGCGTGTGGCGCTGGCCCGACCTGCAGTCCCACCACGAGCTCAAGGCCCTCGACTGCTGCGAGTTCCCCTTCGGCTCCAAGCAGAAGGAAATCTGCATCAACCCCTACCACTACCGACGCGTGGAGACGCCAGGTAGCCTGCGTTTGCCGGTTACCTCATTGACTTTTCCCAATAATTAGTGGGCAGGTGTGACCTGTGGCTCAGGATATTGTGGTTGTGATCAGAAGGTTGCTGGTTTAAATCCCAGGGTTGGCTGAAAGATTTCACAGTTGGGCCCGTGAGCACGGCTGATAACCCCAATTACTCCAGGGACTGCCTGACCCTACTTTCTCAAAAAAAAAATGTATGTCTGCTAAATAAATTGAAGTCTTTTTTTATCTAAAGCAGGGGTGTCTAACTCCAGTTCTGGGGGGCCAGAGCCCTGCAAATTTTTTGGTTTCCCCTCATTTAACACACACCTGATTCTACTCCTTGCAACTCCATGTGCTAATTACCACACAGCTCTTGAGCTGAAAGAGCTAAGCTACACTGGGCTCTGGCCCTCCGGGACTGGAGTTTGACACCCCTGATCTAAAGTGACTTTAACACCTAGAGTCATGTTATCTGTCTTACAGCGATAGTAGCATTGCCTCAGAGACTCAAATTAGTGACCTCCTCATTAGGACTTTGTGTGACTTGTCGCCATGCAACATACTGTCTCCACTATTCTTCAAAGTAGGAGGTGCACGCAACTCATTCCTGGGTGTTTTTCCCATTGTCTTTTTTTCTCGTGTGTGTCACCCCCGGTGTTCAGTGCTGCCCCCTGTGTTGGTCCCGCGACACAGCGAGTTCAACCCCCAGCACAGCCTGCTGGCCAAGTTCCGCAGCGCCTCCCTCCACAGCGAGCCGCTCATGCCACAGAACGCCACCTACCCGGACTCCTTCCCGCCGCACCCTTGCGCCGCCTACTCTTCTTCCCCAGCCGGCTCCCTCACACAGTCTCCCAGCACGATCAGCTACCCAAACTCACCAGGGAGTGCTGCTGAGCCGGGGAGCCCTTATCAGGTGACAGGTACGCTGGCCGGTGGCGGAAATTAGCAAAAAGTTTCACTTTTAATCTACGGAACCCGCCTTTGGGGGGAGGTGCCGTTTCGGCATTGCTGGGACATGAGGTCATACTTCAGTCACATGAGAAGCACTACTGTCAGATATCCATTGTCATCACCACCACCCCTCCCTCCCCCACAGCTGAAACACCACCGCCACCCTACAGCATGACAGAGACGCCCGAGGACGTGAAGCCGGGTGATTCTTCCAACAAACTGGTCTTCTCTGCACCCCACAGAGGTGAGATGTCCACATGTCTCCTATTTAGAACCTGCAGAAAATCACAGGGAGGATTCTATAGGTAGCCTGGTCCCCTTATGTTTTCTTAGTGTGTGCAAATGGAAATAGGTACCCAACCCACGACAATGGCAGCTTATTCTCAGTGTTGGGCATTTCAGGTCCAGAAGCTACAAATCCAGACCAGGATTTTGTTTCTACCAACCAGTTGAGTGCTTTCTGATGGTGACTCTTTATGCTGAACTGGCTGGTAGAAAGAAAATCCTGGTCTGGATTTGTAGTTACTAGACCTGAAATGTCCAACACTGCTTATCCTAATGGATGTCACTGTGTACATATAAAAACCTTAGTTTAAAGTGTATTGTACTACTTGTCCGATATAATTGAGTGGAAATATTTTTTTCAGTACTTACAAAAAGTTACCTGACATTTTAAGATTCCTGTGGCCCTGACCTGTTTAGTTTGACAGATGGAGAATGGATATTTCAAAAATTATATTTCTATGTAAGCCCTGTGAAAAAGGTAAGTGTCTGTGTTACATTAAGGGCAGGTGTGTGACCTTTGACCTCTGGGCCTGCAGACCTGCGGCCAGTATGCTACGAGGAGCCCGAGTACTGGTGCTCAGTGGCGTACTACGAACTCAACAACCGCGTGGGCGAGACTTTCCACGCCTCGTCACGGAGCATCCTGGTGGACGGCTTCACCGACCCCTCCAACAACAAGAGTCGCTTCTGCCTAGGCCTGCTTTCCAACGTCAACCGCAACTCGACCATTGAACACACACGCAGGCATATTGGCAAAGGTGGGTGCCCGCCTGTCGCTGGAGCAGGTGGAGAAGGTGCGAATAGAGGCGACTAGATAAAGAGAATGATAGTGGGTGTCATGTGACTGAGGGGAAAATATGCGCACTGTCTGATTTTTGGCTTTTTGATGATTGAACAGGGTTGCCATGGAAATGAATTCCTTGTGGGGAGGAAGGGGATGGGGGGGGCATCATGATATCATGATTCACACAGGTCTGCTAGACATGGGAAAGTTTGCTGTCTGTCTGCTCATTTGGGCCCATTTACTGAACCAAGACTTGAGGCCCCCGACACGCCAGACAGGTTGACTGCCTAAGCACAGTTCATAAGTCCCAAGTTAGTCTGGGCACCGTAGCGAGATTTTACCGATACCGACATTAAACGGCACCTACTGACCTAATTTTCGCAGATGTCGGTATGCTTAGTAATTATGGTGCGTTCAATTTGAACTGGAAAGTTGGAAAGTCGGAATTTCCAAGTTCCTAGTTGGAACGCTCCCTGAAGTCAGACTTTCAACTCGGAAAGTCGGAGAGACCTCTACAGCTCCGACCTCTGAATTCAAGATGACTGCTCCCTGCATCAACAATAAAGAGTTATGGGAGTTAAGTGTCTTATATATGTCTCATTATATCAGTCATACACACAGTATAGTCCAACCTATTTGTGGACGGTGATTTTATGCACGAAATACCACACAATGCATTGTTATCAACTGGTATTGCTAACAATGGCTAACAACGAACCAGGCTAGAACAACCATGATTCTGATAAGAACAATTAATTGCGTTACTATTAGGATTGCACTTTTAAGCAAAACCAATAAAGTTCTAGTTTTCTTAGAACATTAGTACAAACTACTGAACATTTTATTTGCCTCTATGAATTATGCCTCATATAGATACACTGGTGGCCAAAATTGTGGAAACACCTAGCATTTTTGGCGTTACGCTTTAAAAAAGACTACATACATTTTGGCAGTAATGTTTACAAACAATCAAGGAATGTTACAAATATCATACGCTGCACGATTAAATATGTAACTTCAGCAGCAGTTGAAGTTCTGCAATCTCTAAAAATTGGACGTATTTCCACTATTTTGGCTACCAGTGTATGAAATGGCATGAAGCAGACTCAGCTTTAACGGTTAAGCATGTTTAAATAATTTAATCCCACTGACTATTCATTTTCAGGGATCTGTGACAATGTTCTAGATTTTGCTGGGTTAATTATTGTTTTTATTGACACAAATATTTTTACATATTATAATATTGATTTTAGGTCATGCCATCCACTCCAAGTCCCAAGTTATGCGAATGATTTTTAAATCATCTGCTTTATTTGTAAAAGATGATTGAACACATTCCAGGATTCTCTCTCTCTCTCCTTTGGATAAAGTGGCCACTGTTAACTGGGTCTTGTGGTTGCGGAAGTAAATCTATCCATGCAGCCTTGAAAGCATCCAGCTGGATATGTTTATATTCCTCCTAACAGCCTGAGGCCTGCTTCACTGCCATTTAATAATTAGCTTCAATCCTGCTACCTCGGGGACCATTTCTGATGAACTCTCATCTGTGTTGAATCTATCTTTGAGCAACATTGTAATTGACCTTTAAGTGGTGAATGTCGGATGAGGATTCGGCAAAGCAGGGCTTGCAGCTACGGCTTTTGCGGCACCCGCTGTCATTTCCTGACTGCATTTGGAGCGAGAATGTGCTGCCTCATCCGAGTGATGCATTTCTGAGTGGTCTGCTTAACTGTCTAAATTGTGGCAGGTTTTTAAAGCCAGGCGTGTGGTGATAAATGTAGAAAATAAATACATAGGTAAATAAGTTTTGTTTCCATCCATTGTATTATTACAGTAATACTTTTCTTGACCGGCCTCAAATACTTGGTAACAACTCTGTTTGTTACTAGTAATGTACAAATCATGAACAAATCATGAACAAACTACTTGAGAAGATCAATTCATTAATGAACAAACATGACCACATAACTTGTGTTATTCATGACTTGTTCCTTCAGTAGTTCACAAAGGTTTACAGAATAGTAACTGCTTCATTCATTGCATGATTCATTAATGATGAATTAACATGAGATCAGAATGTAACTAAGATTTAGTTTGTGGTTAATTAATACATAAATAATAGCATAATACTACATTTGTGCCCCATAAAGTTTTACCATTATTACCATTCCTATTTTTGTAATGCACATTTTTGGCAGCATTGCAAACATCGCCCTAAGCCCCTCCCCCTGCCCGACCCCCCCACACAGGTGTGCACCTATACTATGTCGGCGGGGAGGTCTACGCCGAGTGCCTCAGCGACAGCAGCATCTTCGTGCAGAGCCGCAACTGCAACTACCAGCATGGCTTCCACGCCACCACCGTCTGCAAGATCCCCAGCGGCTGCAGCCTCAAGATCTTCAACAACCAGCTGTTCGCGCAGCTGCTCTCGCAGTCGGTCAACCACGGCTTCGAGGTGGTCTACGAGCTCACCAAGATGTGCACCATCCGCATGAGCTTCGTCAAGGTGAGAAGCCACTGGCACGCCGCAGAACCACACAATCGCACGGTAGGGTTGCAGGTGTGCAGGACTGTCAACTCACAAGTAGCGAGTTCACTTTTTCATGTTCCTCAAGTCATCTTATATATAGCCTTCTAAAAAAATAATCAGTGCTTTAAATGTTTGCATAACCATGATGGAGTGGTGAAGGTGTAGTCTGTAGCTTGGCACGTACCCCTGCAAGGTTTAACCTCTCAAGCTTACTGATCAGAGTTCAGGAGATCCTGGCACTATCAGATAACAGACACATTCCCACCTAGCGCTGTGGACCAATGAAGTGGACGAGTCGCGTTCCGGGCCGCGACATCACATCCGACCGAGGGCCCAAATAGAATTTCTACTGTGTGTTGCTGTGGTAACAGAATCTGGTGGTATTTTGATACTGGGGCGCACACACAAACTGAAGTGCGAGCCAAGGCACATGGTGGAGATTTAATGAGTCTCCGGTTACTATGCACGTCACCAAGCCCTCAGAGAGGACCACTGCGTCCTGTCCACTGGTCCACTTCTTGCCCGCGTGCGTGTGCGTGAACCAGCTTTGCAGACGCTATCAATCCCGCTGCAGAGGGCAGTGATTTAGGGAGACATTCGGAGGTTTAACATCCTACCTGGAGCTGCATGTGTTTGGTGCTGGGCCTTGCAATGCAGACAATTAACACTGAGGTGTCCTTTTTTTCTTTTTTTGTCTCTCCCCCCACCCCATTCAACGAACACTTCACAGGGCTGGGGAGCAGAGTACCACCGACAGGACGTCACTAGCACCCCCTGCTGGGTGGAGATCCACCTGCACGGCCCTCTCCAATGGCTGGACAAAGTTCTTACCCAAATGGGCTCCCCGCACAATCCCATCTCCTCTGTGTCCTAACAGTGAAGGTGTGAGCAATGTGGGGGTCAGAGGTGACCGGAGGAGAAAAAGAAGCGAAAAACACACCGTGGATCCTCATGCGCTGTGATTTCACATCTTACAAGGAAAAAGGTCACAGTAACTCATAGGAGAAACAGTTGCACAACCCTTTATGGGTCTGCTGCACCATGTCAGAAACGTAGTGCTTTTTCAGGAAGGTTTACTGCACAGATATCAGGGACATCCTTGAACAGGTGACATCAGGAAGGTCAGCGTCAAACGGTGGAATTTACACCTAGGCGATAATAAGGACAAATTCTTGGTCGTTTAATTTCATCCGCAGCTAACACATGCAACATTTAGCATGAGCATATTAGCGAGTTTTTCTGGGATACTTTACATAAAGTGGCTTGCTTGGTTTGGTTGGTTTTTTTTTTATAAACCTTTATGTAGAACTTTAGTTCTTTGCTCCCAGATATGTTGTAAAATCTGTTATTTTTCCAGTGTGTATGAATGTGTGTAAAATACCCAGCTTCACAGCAAATTGCAGACAGGGTCCCAAGACATTTTCCCCGTCCCACTAACGTAGAAATGCATTAGAAAAGATGTCCATGTATTGTGTCACTGCATTCACAAACTGCTGTCCTTAGAAGAGTTTTATCTCAGGGACAGTGTGCCTTGTTCGATCTGTTTTATTACATGGGCACCATCTCCAGACATTATGGCTGCTGGTCCTCTAAGCTGGTACTGAAGAGCTGGAGAAACCAGCAGCTTTCTAATGGACTGTGGAGGAACATAAGGAATTTGAGAATGCTTGGGCCCTCGGATCGTGCCAGTTTCCATGCCATCCCAATTTCCCATGGACAAGTCCGTTCACGGACAATCGGCAGTTTCACCTGAGATTTGAGGTATGTTACTGACCAGAAAAATCCCTAAAAAAATTAATCACAGAACTGAGGAATTTCCCACCCCCCAAACAACATTGCAGGACCCATGCATACTTCTACAGCATGTCCTGTCCCTCACATCAGGCAAGAACAGTATAAAATAGAGATCTGCCAACGCCGTTTGTTCTGTTTGCTGTAGCTATTTGTGCTCTGTCCTACACTAAAGCATTTTAAAACAAGCAGTTGTTTAAGCCATTTCAGTTCGATCCCGACTTTCTCCATTTAAACGAAACACAGGACTGCCGAGCAGGGCACAGTGATTCAGCTTCTGCTAAATGCTCGCAGTCTCTGGATTTATTTAGTAACACAGAAGAATGATAATATAACAGCTCGGAGCTGCCAAATGACCCACGGCAGATCAGCTGAGAAGGGGCACTTCAGGCTGATGAGACACGCAGGTAAACGCAGCACACGGTTCACTATTTATTGAAACAGGTTGTCGAAAATCCATGAGTTACATCAAAAAGACATGAAGGATGACTGTCACTGACATGATGTCATGGTTCTCCATTAGTGACTACATGATCTCTTTGAGCTTACATGATGAGAAAAGATAAATCGTCAGAGCCACTGAGTTGGATTAGCACTATCGGACACCAACCAGTCACCACCAACTGGAACCAGAAAAAGTAACCAGTGGAATAGGGTTAAACCAGTTGGTAACTGATTTCACTAATTCCACCAACAAGTGGGTTTCAATGATTGATTTCTGTTACTGATAATATGAAGACCTATACACTGACAAATTCTCCAGAACAAGCAGTATGGCACAAGGACTTCAAGTGATTTTCAATATACAATGATAGTCCGTCAAAGTACAAATAATGCAAAAAAAAAACATGATCACAACAAGGGCCAAAACACATTGATAGTTTTAACCACAAATCTATCATGTCTTGTGGGTGCAGCTGCAAATATCAACTGCATGTTAGCTGCCACCAGCTGTCCTTTTTTTGGGGAGGGGGGAATCTTGCCATTTACACAATCCTCTGGACAGCAAGTGTAACTATGATGCTATAAATAAAAATGTTTATACATATAAAAATACCATAGTTCGTTTCACAGTGATGGTACACGCCAGTGTATTGGGACTCCAGTCCTGCCAAACAGCAGGATGTGCTTTTCTCAAACTCAGCATGGCATCCATTACTAATTTCCCCACCTGGTTCCTAATATGCAAAGCACGAAAATAGATAATTGAAAACAGGCAGGACTGTAGTGGATACAGCCACCTTACACCTGCTAGCCTTTAGCTCAAGGGTGGAGAACCTGTTCCATGGAGGGCCGGTGTGGGTGCGGATTTTTGGGATAGCCTCTCCATCAGCCAATAATAAAACAGTGGTTCTCAACTCCAATCCTGCAGACCGACTGTTATTGGCTGATTGAGAGGTCATCCCAAAAACCTGCACCGGCCCTCCATGGATCAGGTTCCCCAACTCCTGCTTTAGCTGGTACTGCTGAGTGTAGACTAACATAGTGAATGAAGTAATGAGGCTCCGAATCCCCAGGAAACTTCAACCGGCATGTGCTGTCCATCACTTATCTGTTTGTCTCAACAGATATCAACCGGGGAGAGCGTTAGATCAATCTGGTCTGAGCTGGCAAAGGAATCCCATCCCAAGTTTTGAAGCCACATTTCCCATCGATCACTAGTTCTGTGGTTCCCCGTATGTACTTGTTTAGGCCACATGAGTACTAAGAAGCAGACTGAAGCAGTTCAGCCTTTTCAATCCGTGGAGAGGTAGGAAGTTCAATGAGAGCTGAAACACACACAATGTCGACCCGACAAGGTCCAGGGGTCATGAACCAGTGGTGTGGCCTGATTCACAAGGCCCTCGTTTGACAGTGAGAATGTGTAACTTCTATATCTCACTAAAGAGAAACCAACCACACAGGAGCTTTCTAAAAAAAATCAACCTGGAAACTCCAGGTTCACTCACACTCCGTCTAGGATGTCCTCTTTCTAGGGAAGTGGACTCAGCCAGTGATTATTACATCCAGTTTGACAGTGCACGTTTTAACACAATCTGTTTTCAATCCCCCTGTACTGGATTCATTCATTGTGGATGTCAAATGACCTATAGGTAATGCTCAACATCAGGAGGACTCCTGGAAATGGGTCTGGGATAATCCTGTTTGAGGCAATCGGGTTGAATATTAAATAGAAATTTGCCTTAATTACTGGATGAATCCACTTCCAGAAAGAAATTATCCGCTTGATAGATAATGATATCCCAAATAAGGTTTCCTATTAGTATGACAACCTGGACTGGGCCTCTCTGGGCCTGGGCTCGCTGGTCTGTTAGCTCTCGGGCCCAGCCGCGCCTCCTGTCAGCAGCCTTGATACTCCTGCTGCACGGCTCCACTTCTCTGGCTTGTCAGAAGTCGCCGCTGCTGCTGCTGCAGGAAGCTCACGACCTCTGGGCTTCTCAGCAGAGACTGTAAACCAAACAAAAACATACAGACTTATGAACACAAGCAGTATTTAGTTGCGCAGGGAAAAAATGTGAACTCCATAGAACTGTAACATACGTTTTTGCACTTTATGTATACAATGCAGAAACATACCAGTCTCTTCTGATTGAGAACTTGTTCAATGAGGGAGGGCCTCGCCGGTCGGTCCCCCAGCCGGTCCCCCAACCGCTGCTTGGTAACAGAGACAGGTCTCTCTTCTGAGCCTTCCTGTTCAAAACAGATAGCCCACGGACTTTCATTTTCGGTATTTTACCATGACGTTTTTTTTTTTGTTTGTTTGTTTTTTTAAATCGTCATTACTGTAGGACAGGGGTGGGCAACGGTTCTTGCTGCAGCTCCCTAATTAGATTACTAATTAGAGGACTGAATGGCTGAAGAGTCCTCATACCTGGGTTTGAACAGCTGACCCAAAAGGTTATCCCAAAACCCTGCATACACATCAGTCCTTTTCGGATTGGACTGCCTACCCCTGATGTAGGAAGTATTACAGAATTGGTGAAAAGTCTCCAGATTCCCTTGGAAAAGCTTAAAGCTAAGAGCTCGGAGCACGGAATTGCCTCTCTGACCACAGAATTAATTATCTGCGGTTCTGGAGGTAAAGGCTCCTACCCGGTACTAGGTAGGAGGACCTAAATAGCTACTAATTGCGTGCGTATTTAAATAGACAGACAGACAGACTTCTGTACAAACGAACATACTTACGTCTAACTTCCCGCTGGACATGGCCTGGTCGCTCTTCTTCTTCTTGTACTTGTCCTTGTACATCTTATTGCGGTGTTTCTTGCACATCCACGGCTTCCTCTGCTTGGCCACCTGCGTCGTGGTCTCCGCGCACCCATCGTACGTGCACGTCTTCGTCACGTTCTCGCTGTCACCGAAGGACTCCTCGTCGTTGAGCTCCTCGGGGCTGGCAGCGCTGTCCCTGGGGTCCGAAGTGTCCAGGACGTCGCTCTCCTCGCCCGGATCGTCCATGTCGTAGGACAGCATGCCGCCGTCCTGCTCCTGCGGCGTGGCCGTGTTCCTGCTCTCCAGACCCCCGCTGTTGTCCACGAAGTAAGTCTGTCCGTCCTTGGTGAACAGCAGTGAAATATTAGTTTCCTTGTTTACCGGTGTCGTGCAGCCGTCTTCTTCGTTCATTTTTTCCTATTTTTCCGGCTATTTTCTTACGCTTCGAACCTGAATCGAGACACAAAATAGCGAAAGTGTCTAATGTGTCAACAAACGAACGTGGCTAACTAGCTGCTAAACTGACCACTCGCTACTTCATAGCCTGCTTTACCCAGCAATGTAACAGTCCACCACCGATATTTAATTTTAACTCAGGGCATTTCGCGGTGCATGTATTCACAGACCGCATACACCGTTATTAATAAAATAAACAAAACAAGCAGAGACGGCGGCTGTCATCCCTTCAGGAGGAAACAAAGCCTGAGTGGTGACGCTGAGGCAAGAGGCTCGCGCGCCTCTCCGTGACGCCGCGGGTTTTCGGATGTCGCCATCTAGTGGCGCGCAACGGTACCGCGGAAGGTCGCTGCTCGCGAGACGCCCGTATCCGCTCTAATAGGCTGGGTACAGGGATACGTCCAGAGGCGCAGTGACAGGACAGGCAGGGCGGGCAATGGCCTCGGGGCTCCCGAGGTAGCTGGGAGGGGCCCCCCGAGGGCGGCAGATTACATAGTACATTGCAACGACAAATCTGCTTTATTTATGTATTCTGTTTTTCACGAAAGTGAAGGTAAAGGTCTTGTGTTTATTAAATTCTCTTTGCTGGTATTATTAATGTACGCTTTAACAGTAAAATAAAGGTAATACATTTTACCATGCCGGGGAAGGGGCAGTTGGAGGCCCCATGGAGTTTTTTGCCTAGGGCCCCCAAAGGTCCTAGAATCGCTTCTGGATATATCTGCAACTCACCCATGGCACTTCTGCAAAAGAAAGATCGTTTCTATACGAAATGGAAATGGATCAATTTCTCAAAGAGTGTGGGGGGGGAAATGATTACGTGGTTCACAGAATTTCAATCAAAAACAAATATGACAACGTACTATGCTATGTGGCATGAAAGTAATTTCTGATCTGACAGACATTCTTATGTTTGCATTAAGCTTTAATGAGGGCTCGCGGTGTTTTTTTTTTTTCTTTCTTTTTTGTAATGCAGACACTGGACAAACGGGGATCTTGAAGGACTATGTAAAGTGCAAACCATCGATATATTTTGAAATTTGCAGACAGTCTCATAAAAATCAATCATTTAACGTCAACAGCCGAGAGTATATCTTTAAAAAGTTCATGTGAGTATATCGTGCAGATGAATCGCAGCCAAAAAAAAAGACGGAATAGCTAATTGCTTTTTTAAAATTTGTATTAATCTTTAAATACAATAGGATATTTAAATACAATAGGACGTGAATCTAAACATAACATTTTCCCTTCTCCTAATTCCTTCACAAACCCTGATACTTTGCAGTTTGCCTGTCTGGACCCGTCAGCCGCTTTTCTATAACGGGGTTTGCTTGTCAAACAGTTTCGGGCTGCGTCCCCTTGAACTAAGCGGTTCTATTTGGGTTTTATGAAAACTGTGGCACCAGTAAGAGGTCTCAATGTATCGTTTTTAACTTTTAATATAAAACACAACCTCACATTGATTTTGCCTCGATAACATTAAGACAGCTCTTTAATGAGATGCGTGGCAGTTAGAGGGAGAGCTTGGATATATTTTAATGTCAAATATTTGTTGCTGAGTTAAACGCTTTACTAGTTGGCAACAGCCAGGGGTGTTAACTTTGCTCAGCTGGCTGGCGTGAGATTTTCAATTCGAGACAAGTCTACACACTCATTTACACCTATGAAACAGTTTTATTACCTTTTAAATAGTCTGTAAGGTTGGCAAACTACCCCTGCGTATTGATGTAGCTAAATGTAGGTTTATAATGGAATAATATAGATTTGCCGTAAGATTTCGGCGCAGGTCCAGGCCAAGTGCAACCCCAGTTGTTTCCAGTGCTTGTAGCCCCTAACCAGGGGGACGGTAGAATTAGACGAACGGGCAGCTGTGCTGGTGGATCGATCGTAGCGTTTCCGTATTCCCGTTACTTCAAATCCCCTTTATGAAAAAGAATAGCACAGTTTAGATTTATAGGCTGTTGTGTATCTTATGCAAAATAAAAATATGAATATTGAACGAAACATGTTGTGGCTCCTGTGATGGTGTGGTTTTATTAAAATGGGAAAAATCAGATCTTGTTATTTGGATTGCCGACCCCTGCCCTAGTCGCTATAGTATCTGAGCCCCTGAATCTCATCCCCTTTCTTCCCCCATATGGGCGGCTCCCTATAGTAGTAAAAACACTAACGCTTGACTTGAAGGGGCACAAATACTTAATAACTCAGTTACTACCGAAGTACAAATCATAAACAAATATAGTCGCTACTTAAGAAAAGATGTCATGATTCATTAATGATGAATGAACATGAGAAGTATTTCACATTCATTGCTTGTTCCTTCATTCGTTCAATAAAAATGACCGAATTAAGATATATAGTGAAAAATACAGTAACTGCTTGGGATAAATGTTGCATCACAATTCATTAACCATGAACAAACATGAGATCACTTCTTTACATATATATTATTCATTATTTATTCCTATAATACTTTCCTCGGTGGTTCCTTCAATAATTCACAAAGGTTTGCAGAACTAACAGATATAGTAACAAATATAGTACTTACATGAGATACAAGCGTGACAATTCATTAATGATGAACAAACATGAGATCAGTATTGTCACATCCTGCATCCCTGCTCCTGCATCCCTGCTCCTGCATCCCTGCTCCTGCATCCCTGCTCCTGCATCCCTGCTCCTGCATCCCTGCTCCTGCATCCCTGCTCCTGCATCCCTGCTCCTGCATCCCTGCTCCTGCATCCCTCTCCTTTTCTCCCTAGTGCAGGGGTGGGCAATCTTATCCACAATTTGCCAGTGTGTATGCAGGTTTTGCTGCAACTCCCTAATTAGATGACTGATTAGAGGACTGATTGGCTGAAGAGTCCTCACACCTGGGTTTGAGCAGCTGACCTACAGGTTATCCCAAAAACCTGCATACACACCGGCCCTTTGCGGATAAGATTGCCCACCCCTGCCCTAGTGTGCCTCTAACGAGCCACACCTGTTACTAATTTGTCCTACCACTCGTTTCAGCCCTCATGTGACTCTCCCCAGTTGCCCCTTGTCTGCTCCCTCGTTACTGGTGTATAAGAGTGCCATCTAGTCCTGTGCTCCCCAGTCTGGCTATTGATGTCATGCCCCGCGCCCCATTCCCTACCCTGCCTAGTCCCCTTGTGGTCTGGTATTTTTTATTTTTTCCCTGCCTGTATGGTAGTTTGCTTTATTAAAGCTCCTTTTGGTTTCATCCATGCCTGCCTTTGCCTCCGACCTTTCCTGTAACGTATGTAAGATTTAGCATAACAAGTAACAGCATAACAATACATCATTTGTACCCTGTCAAGTAACATTTTACATGTAATATGTAAATGATTTGATGTTAGAATCGATTCCAAAAATGAAAACATTCTAAATGAAAGAATCGATATATTATATAGATCTGTACGTCCATAGTTCAGTCCCTTATGTTAAAATACTACGGGCAGTAGGGGGACAAGAGTCTTTCAAGGGTGTTAGAAGAGTTGTTGCTTATTAGTTCCCTGCCTTGTGAAGGTGTTAAAAGATCTAACTGCAAAGGGACCATTAAAGTTCAATTTATTCTGATGCCCTGTGTTTCCTGTGTATGTTACTGCATGCATCTACAAGCATTATGAGAGTGGATGACAGAACCTACTTTATTCGTTTGTTGCCTCCCCTGGGGAACAGTAAATGAGATCTTATGTAATTTGATTAACTATTTGTACTCAATGGAATTTATTTACGTAACAAGAACGAAAACAAATGCATTCATTACTGGCCTCGGGGATTTGATAAATGTAAAAATGTCCTTTTAATGTTGTTAAATGCTGAATAACATTGTGCAGGAGGAGCACAGCTGGTAACTGACGTGGCCTCCAATTACTCATCATTGATATACTTATTAAATATAATTAAGGATACGTTTCCTGTTCTAGCAATAGGAACTTTTAACAAATGGGCAGGGAGAATGGAGCAGTTGTAAGGTTTGCATTTCAAAAGCTTTATGTAGACTATGGATAGTGTTCTGTGTCTGGACAGAGCAGAGATGTTTTAAGGGGCAGGTGTTCGACGGTAAAAGCTGACGACTGTCAGGGTCAGTCCCTGTGGTCCCTCTCTGTGTCCCTTCCCCTTTTGACCAGCAGGTGTTGCTGGTCATCCCGTTCTTCATGTTAGTCTAGTTGTTTAGCCTGTGATCCTTGTCCTGTGTTTGAATCCCGCCTCCTCTTTTTTTGTATTTTGCTCCCTAGTGTTTCATTTGAGTTTTTCTAGTTCTTGTATCTTGTGATTTTGTATTTGGTTTTTGGTTTTGTTCCTTGTGCCTCTTCTTGTGTCTTTACCTGTCTGTAATTCCCCAGTGTTAGTTTCTGTTTCCTTGGTTAGTTCTTAGTTTCCATGTTTTTAGTTCCTTTCAGTTTATTAGTTTAATCTGTGCCCTGTTTCCCTGGTCTTTGTTAATTAGCCTCACCTATCCTGTGTTAGTCTCATTACCCATTAGTATTTTAGTTCCTGCTTCTGTTCAGTTCCCCAGTGGTTCATTGTTGTTGTTTGATGGTTGCGATGTTAGACGGTTTGATATTCTCAGTGTTAGATGTGTATTCGGTTTTTGTTATTTAGTCTTTGTTAATCCCCTTTACTTTTTGACCCCCTCATGGTCCTTTGATTTTGCTGTGTCCGCAGTGTTTTCTGTTTTGTTTAATAAATCCCGCTTTTATTCTCTGAGCCGCCAGTGGGTCGTCCACCTTTTTTTTGTGCCTGTGTCATGCCACGTTCCCGCACCAAACCCGCCCAGGTCCATGACTGACGACTGCACCCCCAACCCCTGCACGTGTCAGTTTTATGTTATGTAAGATAAGAGATATATATATATTATGGATCTTGGGGGAATTTTTTTGTGCTGGTTTCCCTACAAAAATGTAAATATTCAGGCATGTATTAAGCTAGCATGTTACCTCATTGACTGGTTGCTATGGGGTTCATTCTATTAAGCTTGTCATCCGACACAAACAGAATCAAAGTCTGTCAGTGAGGTGAATTAAGACGCATTGTCCACGTCCATGATGCAGTGAGTGTCCGCGTCCGTGATGCAGTCAGGGCTGGTGGAAGGTGAATCTTCCATGCAGGCTGTGGTGCTGCTGAACTTCCCTCACCAATCACAGATGACATTTCCTCCTGGTAATTAGCAGAGGTATGGAACACCGGGCCAGGTATCTCTCTGCTGGGCTTCCAGAAGACTCAGAACCAGACCCAAAGACCAGCAGCCAGGTGAAGTGGTCTTGCATTTCAGTGTTGTACTGCATATAAGGAAATCTCAAATAGTGCATCAGAGACAAACAGACGTTCCAAGTAAAGTTAAAACAGGACAAGTATCACAAGAGCTCTCATCAGACCCTCATTAAAGCTGATGCAAACATAAGTATCTCTACCAAAGCTAGAGACTCAGACTTTTCTATCAAAACACTCCAGGAGAAGGTGATTTTTAAAATTTATTCATAGAAACATATACAGGCAAAAGATGCAGGTTTTGTCTAGTTAAACATTTGTAAAATAAATTGGAAAGCCGGGAGAGGATCTTAAATGTAGATATCTACGTGAACTGACTCTCACATTTCAT
This sequence comes from Paramormyrops kingsleyae, assembly GCF_048594095.1. NCBI lineage: Eukaryota > Metazoa > Chordata > Actinopteri > Osteoglossiformes > Mormyridae > Paramormyrops > Paramormyrops kingsleyae. The sequence continues at coordinate 13,228,746 of NC_132814.1, read as the reverse complement.
TAATTTGCATTCATAGTGCAAAATGCAATACTAATGTGATTTTCAAGGTCCATTCTGGGGACTGGGAAATATATTACCCTATAAATAACTTCTTTATTGTCTGACAGTTTATGAATACAATGATTGTCTTTTTTATCTATTAATTGTCACTGAGGCAAATTGAGTATAGAAATGGTTCTTGATTAGCAATTAGTATAAGTAAACCGAGGCACATTCTGTGTTCTGGGGTCCAGCTATCAAACACCAGCAAAAACACATCTTATGCAGATGTTCTTCCAGTTAAACCAGGTTTAGTATTTTGTTCTTAAGTCTTTTCCTGAAGGCAATGCATCAATACCAAGGTGGTGGAAAATGCTATACAGTTTGAAGGATCCATCTTTATGTCTGAGAATGTTTGTAGAACTCCGTTGACATGAGGTCGGAGCCTAGTGTCTTAAAGCCACCTATTCTGGAATGACAATCTGACATAATGAATTTTTTTTCTTTTTCTGATCATTTCTCTACTAGCAAAAAAAAATAATAATAATATTAATTATACTGGAAAAACGGTCAGTTTCACATCTGAATACCATTGAGCTTATTGCCACTTGCTGACATCTTTATACATAATAATATACAGAATTTGAAACAGCTTCGTATCTGAGATAATGGTGTGATAATTCCACAAATGCACAGAACTGTTCTCATACATACTGACATTCATAGGGATGATGACTTTTTTGACATTTCAGTAATTTGGGATTTACTGTCAGTTCAGCTGAGCTTCCACTAGAAAGAAAGATTTGACGTGAATCAATTTAGCAGCTTCAGTCATAGAGGGGAATCACTCTCTTTAAATTATCGTCAGACTTTTCCCAAAACGCTAAGCCTCTTTTTCACCTCACAGTGCAGCTCACCTCTGTAAAGAGAAAAAGTTTTGAAATTCTGATTGGAAATGGGAAGTCTTTTAAAAAGTTGCTAACAAGAAGAAGGTTGAGGTGACCCCTGAAGTAGGGTGAGCAGTCACCCGGATTTCATCCAGACAGTCCGGCTTTCCAGCCCTCTGTAGCCCCCTTGTCCTCTTTTTCCCTTCTCCCTACCCACCTTCCCATCAATATCTCAACTCTCCCCCACCCCCAGTCGCACAAAAAATGTGAAACTCCCGCACAGATAATTCTACAGAAGCCGAGAACATCCACGCTTGCAAATATTTTTTCATGCTGGTCTCTCGAGATGGCAAGATAATTATCATGATAGATATACCATTCTCAGCTATTCTGTTATGTGTATGAAATAACCCCCCCCCCCCCCCATCAACAACTCCTCATCGCTGTTCTCCTTTTTGACCCTCAGTCCTCCTTTGTGGACACATCCATCCCAGTGGTCACCCTACCCTCAACTTACCTACTCTCCTGGTTAGTGTAGTCAATGACTGTGGCAAACCTGGGACTGTCGGTGATGGGACTCTGTGTCTGTCTGAATCATACTCATGAAGAAATCAAATACTATTAAAGTATCCATAAAGATTTGAGAACTGAGTCTATTCCCAAATAGCTAATGAGCTACTTACAAACTGTACACAACAATAGCACCTCAATCACATCTCCATATAATATTTTATCCACTAATCATTGTGCTTCAGTACTTTATTTTACAATTCCACATAAGTATCTTTATTGCATTTGCAAACTATGTACAGATTTGGCCCTGGCAAATCCTTTAGCACAACACATATACATAGATAAAACATTAAAATAAACACTCTGAGCCAACATTACATTCTAGAGAAATTCATCCATGTGTTGCTCTCTCTAATAATCCCTTTGATGTTTTTTTCCTTTTTTATCTTTTGCACTGGCTAAGAGCACAGATGTGTGATGTTGAAGTTGCAATCCCCAGGAGTTTTTCCCCATAGTGTTTTTTTTTTGTGTTTTATCTTCCAGTGCTGCAAACATGCCTCTGAGATAATCCCATTCTTTCTTTCTGGCGGATTTAGTGCCGTGTGGCTCGCAAAGCGTGTTGGCATTGTCAGGTTCTGACAGAGAACTGCCAATTAGAAACTGCCGTGCACGTGTGCCAGTGGGTTATTTGTGTGACCATCTAGCCCAGGGCCACAGTTACTGTTACTCCAGAGTCGGATCTGCCAATTGGTCCAAGACTTGACCAATAAGAGGAGAGCATTTCATTATTACCATTTCATAACCCCTCTCAGGAATTAAATGACCCAGTTCAGATTATTCTCTGTAAGCCATGCGAGGTTCTTTCCATGTCGTCCACATCACAACAGAGTATTTTTGAGCTTAAAGAAAAACATTTGCTCCATAAACTTTGGAATGCTTGTGCTTATAAGCATCTGTGTGTAGTTGGGCGGTTTTGTATCTGGTTGTCTTTTTGTGTTCTGCAGCTTTGCTGCTCTGAAGAGACAGCCGTCTTTAACAGGACAAAGAAGACACCGTGGACCTCTGGGAGGAGATGCTGCAGATCTCCATGTTGGTAAAAGAGCTCCCACCTTCACTAGTGCAATCTGGGTAAGAGGGACTGGCACTGATGATGTTTTTGAGTCTGTGGAGGGCGACGATCAGTAGAGTGAGCAGGAAGACCAGCAAACCAAGGAAGACAGAGACATAGATATAGACGTTCTGGGGCCGGCCAGACCAAGGGTCCACTGCTGTGGACACAGAGGTGGGAGCTATATTGAGGAACGTACCATTCTCCGCTGTTGATCCATTGAAGTTCCACACTTGGAGATCCATCTTTGACATTCTCCTGTGGCCAGAATCACTCAATGCAATTCTAGATCAGTTCTTTCTTTTTATGACAATGCCCAAAAAACTGAAGAATCAAGGTACTGAGGCTGACAACCTTCAGTTTCCAAAATTTGCTGTGGAAGAAAGAAATATTTATTTATTTAGTTACAAAATATAGTTTTATTAATTGTTAACAAATAAAAACTGTGCTGTGAGACCCCAAAACAGTTGTCGGATGTTCTCCTTCCAATGAAAATAAGATGTATGGCAGCAGTGGAGAAAATCCCTAGTAGTTTCGAGTCTTTGGCAAGTTAAGACACAAAGCTGTGAAGCTCCGAGCCATGAGGGTGGGTGCTTGTTTGCATCACACCATGATGGGTATAGATAGAGATCACAGGTGTGACATCAAAGGTAGGCTGCATTTGGCTGAGCGTCAGGCAACCTGCAATACATCTCACTCTGCTGCCGCTTTAGTATTAGATGTGAAATCATCCCCACTCACATCACTCTGTTAGAAGCATGGAGGGTGGCTTGTGTGGTTCAGGGGGTTGGGCCTCAAGTCATATCTCTGTCAGGCCCTTGAGCAAGACCCTTAACCTTCAGAAATGCTCCAGGGGTGCCAGATAAATGGCATCACGCTGCACTCAGACTCTAAAACTCACTCTCAACTGCATGTGTGTAAAGCTTCTTCTTAAAATTTCTCTCCTAGACCCCCCACCCAACCCCACCACCACTAAAGAGGTCCAGTATGAATTCGCCAAGGTACAAAGAAAGGTGGCGATGGGAGTTTGGAGTTTGAATGACGACTCGCTGAGTTTTCTTTGTGGTGCTTTCTTTGTGAATCAATCTGAGCCTATCGCACGGAGAGGGTGAACCTGGGTCGCAGTTCGCCACCCATGAAGCACTTTCGCGATGTTGAGAGCACGATCTCCCGCTCAGGCTGCCACACCATGCACACGAGGCCTCAAGGCTGATGGGCCCTGGAGGTTCAGAGTGGGGTTATCGTTGTCGGGACATCTGGAGCCTTGGAGGATACCTCTCTGATCTGTGGCCTCTGAGCACACACGTTCAGCAAGAGACACAGGGGGACATCTGGGTAGAGCTCACAGATTGATGTGGACAGAATGCGTCAATCGTAGTTAGGGAGGGTGGAAGTTATTTTAATCACTTCATTATAGAAGTTGAATGCAATCCCAGTTACCCGCAATTCACCTGTGCATTGTTTATAAATGCATCATAAATATACATCAGTAGCATGGTTGCTGTGTCACTTTCGTGAACAGAATCGTACTGTGAAATGAAACGTTCCAAAAGGTAAGATTAATTGCTGTATACAGTAAATAAATCGTCAATGGCGGTATTTGTTTCACAGAAGCGCACAAACAAGTTGCTGTTGTGTTACAAACACTTAATGCATGCATCCAATTCGGTGTGAAGAGAGCTATAATCATGGATAATTATGTTTTTGGTATCTAGGCAACATGCTAATTCCCACGCTTATTCAGTCATTATTTGCCATATTTTTTTTATTTTTTTTTTAAAAAGAAGGCTGTCCATTAGGAGAGTCCAGGGAGACTGGATGCCCAGCTTAGCAAAGAAAGGTCAAGCTTTGTTTACACTTCTCTCGTGTCCATCGCTCATGAATAATTAATGGTGAGACATCTCTGTAGTGAAATGTCATGACATTCTGGCCTTCGCAAGCCCAGAGCAGCACATGACCACCTGTCTGCATGTGTCACAGAGTGGGGGTGGGAGTCATACCAACTCGGGGGGGTTTAAACACAAAAAGTCAAGGTTGTATATGTGTCTTCCCCACAAGACTGATGTAATTGCTGCTCCTGGTGTATGGGGGAAAATGAGAGGAGCAGTGGAAAGGTGACCTGAATGAGACAGACAGCCAAAACAAACCCCATACCATCAGCCGCTGAAGGTGATGATGAACGAGGTGAATGATTTGACATGTGTCCGGCGGGAAAGATCTGACATTGGTCAAGGTGATGAACCTGATAGAGACCCAGGAAAGTTTGCATTACAAACCACTGGATAAACAACACTTGCTCATGGGGGACAACATTTAATTTGCAGTTAAATGCAATTACTTTGGCTTAAAAGAGGGATGCGTTCTTACAGTACTGTGAAAAGTATTAGGCAGTCAAAGGTGATGTGTAAAGTTATCTCAGTAGTAAGTGTATATGTCTTCGGAACAAAAAAAAAAAGATATTTTAACACTAGGATGTATACTAGTTAAGAGTAACACAAGAATAACAGGAAATGATTCTATTCTCCAAAAAGTTAGTAATATCTTGGATGGCTAGATGAACACTGTTTCAGTTCCCAAACCTCTCCTCAGGGGCACCTCAGCCATTCCATGTAATTGTTCAAGTTCACCACCAGCTCACGTAAATAATTCACTTAATCGAGGTATCATTTAGGTATTAATTAGCCATATGAGGTGCTAGTTGTTGAGTCAAAATATTCATGGGTGTGTTGGTGGATAGCTGCCGCAAAGTTATTTTAGGGGAGGTTTTGAAATGACTAAGCTGATACACTTTCACAGACATAATGTCTTAGTTTTACACCAACAGGAAAAACATTTAAGCATCATTGCCTAAAACTTTTGCATTGTATATTTGAGTTTGGAACTGTATGTTTATGTAAATTTACATGGCAGACTAATAAGGTCCATCATACTGAAAAAACCAATATAGCCATCTTAAATGCAGATAAACATACATATACTTCAGATTGTCTGATCCTTCCAAGTGTCAATTTATGTTACAAAAATGCATCCTTTCCTCTGTTTTAGTAAGTTGTAGTTCAGACGGCTTTCAAGCATGTGGTTTTCTTTAGTCGAAGGCGCACATGTGAGGATTTATAACCTTCTTGGGGGCTGTTTGTGTCCTCCATTGCATTCTTTTCACGTTTGGGGGATGGCGTTTGAAGAGAGAGAGAGAGACACACACAAAGGGTACACAGTGGTGACCTGATGGAGAGAGAGGAAGGCTCTTCGGTCAGTCTTCCTCGCCTGACGCCTCCCCCAACTGTGCCTCAGCTGATGCCGTCGTAAGTGAAAGCATCACGGTGTAACTCAGAGCCGCCTCACGCTGTGAACCAAGCAGCCCATAGATCCCCTTAATGAGCTCTTTCCCCATAAACAAAAAAAAAACAAAAAGTATGCAGTGCTAGATGAAATTTCAGATGGCAGCTCGGTGGCTCTGGCTGACTCTGAGTTCCTGCTCATTCTCTTTGTAGGTTGGCTTATTATCTAGACTGCCTTGCAAATCTCATTGGAGGAAAGCCTCTGGTGACCCTAAAAACTCAATGCAAATGCACCACTGCCTCATTAGCAGAAAAAAAAAATTTAAATCATTAACGTCTACTTCTCATTTCAGGCTCAGGAAATGACACATAATGGACATGCAGAGCGAAACTACCAGCATTAACCAGAAAGTACGCATTTAAAGAGTGTTTAACTGGGTTAAAATGCAGTAATATAAAATTCTCCATGTTAAATTAACACTGACCACTTAGCTGTGTGCCCTTCTGTTCCACACAGAAAAATAATGGATCTAAGGGTCACTCACCTTCAACGGGGGAGGGTCGTCTTCTCTGACATCTCTCAGAAATGCGTCCTCTTTCCCAGGAGTACAGTCAGCACTGCATGTGCCTCAGCGAGGGACAGCATTGTTCCGAGCAAGGATGTTAACTTAGTTTGAATTACAGAGTAGGGCTGCACAGGAGAGCGGAAGACCAGCGAGGACCCAGTAACCGATTAACGGCGATCGCTGGCGCACCGACTCGCACCTCAGTGCAGGGACTGGCCGCCCGGCTGTTTAAGGTCCCCTTTTTCCTCTGCAGTAATTCCCTCTCTCTCCTCCTGTAACCGTGTCTCTCCGGATGACACTGCCAGATGACTCCGTCTTGCGTTAGAAGCGAGCAATGTGCTTGCAGGAAGCATGCAGGGATTTACACCCCCCCCCCCCCCCCCCCCCCAGCCTCCCCTAGCCCCTCCCTTCCCTCTCCACACCTGTTTTAATAGGATCTCGGGTGTCCTTCCGCAGCGTGCATCTACAGGTGCCTGGAAGACAAGGCATGCACCCCTCATCTGAGTGTGTTTCAGGGAGGAGAAATCTGCCTGCCTGTTTACCGTGTGTCATGCGTAGCAGCACTGTAAATAAAGTCAACTTTTGTACCCTTGTATGGTCATATTTATTTCCCCATGTATCCTCTATCGCCCCCCCCCACCCTCATTTATTTATTTAATGCTTATTCATGCCTAGAGGTTGGGCTTCCAAAGAGATACTGGGTGTTGAGCCCCCCCCCCCCCCCCCCCCTTCCTCAGTGCCACAGCCTGTAACAGTATGCACTGTGCTGCTTGTTTTATTTTACTGTTGCTTTAAGGGCTCATCAGGTGTCGTACGCAAGGTGTGCAAAATGAAAGGGGGGGGGGGGGGGTTACATACGTAGTCATGTGAGTGCAGCAGTTCTCTACTACCTGGATGGGCGACGGAATATTGTCGGTTATTTTCCTGCTTATACACAGAACAGTCAGTTCACTGCTGGACCGGCGTGCCAAGCTAGTTGCTGGAAGACCAACATTAAAGTTCACACATATATATATATATATATATATATATATATATATATATATATATATATATATATATATATATATATATATATATATAAAAGCACATCTGGCATGAAGCTGGGTTCTGGGACTTTTATCCTGACAGCATTACAACTTCTCACTCCAAAGAGACAAGGGCTCAGCTGGAGGATTGGAATTGCAGCTGGAAGCAACGAAACACCCAGTATTTCAGTGGATTGTTTCTATTGGCCTTTATTATCTCAGCAAGTATTTTGTCCCGACTCAAGTTAATACATTTTTAAAGCCGTGCACAATGATCGTGGGCGGCGGACGATTTTTCAGAACAGCGGCGTATGAACATCATACATGTCTTGTGTTATTTCTACAGAAGACTATACGCCATCTAGCTGTCACGACCCCACGCCCTTACAGTCACAAACTGCCAGGCGTGGCTGAAGGGAAACGAGGGTGTAGGTGCAAGTATATCATGAACAAGTAACAGATACAAGGGGATAACAATGCAGACACGGATGATGCTTTTGCCAGCAATGGCGACACCAACAGTGACAAAATGCTCAACTGGTGAGCCAGTGCCTTTAAAGGTGGAAACACTGGTGCAGCACATGAAGGCAAACGGGGCAGGGCAGTTGTCCAGAGAACATAAGGACACACAATAGGCAGGGCTGACGCTTACTGCAATCCATTCCCCTTCCTCATCAAATTCATAGTGAAACAAAAGTATATTTAAACCACATCGATCCCATTGACCAATCAGCATCAGCTTCCCATTTGTGTGCGTAGGCAGAGTAGAAGGGGGTGGACTGTCCTGGGGGGATCCTGCATTAGTCCCTTAATACGTTGGCAACACTGGTCCCCGGGGCCTGACTAATTACATCTGTCTCCACAGGAATGGCGGATCGGCGCACTCTGAGGGACGCTGATAAGACCGCATCCCCTGCGCCGGTTATTGTCGTTAATCCAGGACTGCATGAATTGGCAAAGCCCCGTCACACTGGTGAGCGGCTCAGGCACAAGTGGGGCTCCGCGTGTGAGACGCTGGGGAGACATGTTTTACGTGACTGAGGGCACACATGTGAATGTCAAGGTGACACATGCCACGCCAGATTTACTCTAAGGGGGGACAAACTCTGTGTCAGACTGAAGTGGAATTATTATCACATTGTGCACTTTGTGGGGGTGGGGGGGAGCCCAGATTTTTTTCGTTCCTTAATATTCAGTAATGTTTTAAGTGCCCTCTCCAGCATTGTTTCCCAAAAATGAGAAAATAACAGGCTTGGTGTAAGCCCCTTTCCAAAAGCTCCAAATTCAAAGCCTCCATCCAACACCACCCCCACCACACACACACATTTCTTCAGAAAAAATAAATCTGTTATGTCTCTTTTATACAGCTTTAGGAACAGTACACTGGCAGTGGGCCAGGCCAGTGCATAAATTTCAGTGCCTTAAGAATTGCAAATTGCTCTTTTGTCTAAAGGAATTTTGTTGGTTGAAACATCGCACTGCACTTCTCTGTGTGGCGTAATTGCTTTCTGGCCCTTTAAATGTGTTGATTTCTTTTTCTTCCTAGAAGACTGAAAGTATGGCTGTTCCTTTTGCATCTGGCCATGTGCCTTCTACTCAATCACAGTGTGATAATATGTCTTTTGTGTGAGGTGTGAATCAACTGACCCCTGCTGCAGAACTGTGCCGGTGGATGAGATTCACACCCTGATCCCTTTATCTTCTGGCAGGTAGATAGATAACACACACACACACACCAAGTTTATTAAGTAATACACAATGATTTCAGATAAACTTTACAGGCAGGCGATTTTCCAAGTATTGCACCATGTAATAGCCAGGCTTTAACAAAGATTGCAGCTCCGAGGTTGAGTTTGATTTCTTCCTTCATTGTGATGCGGTGTTTCTGCCCTGTGATGGACTGGTGCTGTTTACACCTCAAACGTGCTGCCTGTGACATTCGGGGACTGGGAAGAGATCAGAAGTGTCGATTTTTGTTCCCCGAGATTAATAATTTATACGTAAGAGAACGCAAAATCTCCTGAACTGCAAAATCGTTTCCTCCACTTATTCATAATTCATGAATGAGGCGCGAAAATTAGCTGTATGGGTGATTTTCTGCTTAAGTGTTTTCTAAAGAAAGTGCAACGTTTTCCCCGACGGATAGATTTCCACAGACACAGTCTTTCAAGGCTCTTTAAGATATTACAGAAACTTAATTCATTATTAAAAAGAAAGTAGTTATTGTTACATTTTCAGTTACTGGTACATACAGAGGAAACGTGACTCTTAAGCTCCGGGCGTTGGAGAGCCCGCCACAGCCACTTCCTCGGTTATTAGAGAAACTCGCATTTGGTTTTAACTTTGCTTTTATATCACGAATAAACAGAGTTCATTCAGGCAATTTGTTAACGCGTAGTAATCATCTGATATAAACAGTCCTCATATAAACCTCTTACGCTGAACCCGGAGGTGCCCAAACCTATCACTGAGATATATCAGTGGGCGTTAACGCCACATTGCAAACCATATCCAATTAATCGCTCCAATAAAGCTGTGAATGGCGAAGACTACCGGCTCTGAAAGACATGACTAGTTTATGAAAGCGGCTGTTTAATAGCTGGGGTTGATGTCTGCGATGTATATATGCAGGGGCGTCGTAGTGGGGGGAAAAGGGGACTGAGTTACCAGGGCCCCATGTGGGGGGAGGGCCCCTAAGGAATGTGGAATTTTATTTTCCTTTAAATATATTAATATTATTCAAAGATCATAAAAATGTTGCTAACTAATGTAAATGTAATTTTTGTGGGAAAATAAATCGGTTGACGGATTGAATTGTGTCCTAGCTTACAGTGCCTGAGGACAAGCACCTCACCCCCTGCAATGGTTTATTCTTTACTGGGCTTTTTAACTAGGCGCATTTAATTTAGCGGTCATTCTGCTGAATCAGCTGAATCCGTGATGGAAGATGATGCCAAAGAAAGCTAAATCCGGTTTTCAAAAAAGAAAAGAGAGGCAGGAAAGAAACAAAAAAAATGAGGGAAAGCAACTACTTACAAACTTTTTTTCCCAAGAAAGGTGAGCCCAAATGTGAAAGCAAATAGCCTACATTAAATGAACTGTGATTATTAAACACTTCCAATACCACCGCGAAATTACACATAGCTTAACATGATGTAGTCTAGATAAGTCTAAATATTTTTTTGTTTGCTTAACCCCCTGGGTTCGCGTGAAGATCGCTATTCACATTCTAAACAGCCGCACTTCCGCGTATTGAAATCACATTCACATGGTAGTTTGATGAACAACACAGCGGTGAAACCGTTTCAAAAGTGTTCAATTTTCATGCAGGCCTATGATGTTAGGCTATCTTTGGTGACATTTCCTATCATAGCTTTTAATCATTCTACAAATAAAACCAAATTCCAGTGAAGTCTTGTGTGATTAGGCTGTTTTTTTGGGTTTTTTTTTTTGAGGGGGGGGCATGGGCACTGTTTGTGCATAGGGCCCAGAATTTGGTGCTACGCCCCTGTATATATGCGATGCTAAAGTGTGAATATAAACGTTTCCAAGCGAAAATGTGAATTAGATAACTTGTGTATTAAGTAGCGTGCATATGATTTTTTTTTTAAGCAAATTAACGTTTTTTGATAAACTAAGGTCGTAAGGATTTTTTTCCAGTCCCCGAAAGTTCACATTTTTATTGCTTCATACCCCTGGTTCTCTAGCTACCACGGGTGCCAGCGAGCCGCTGTTTCATTTACTGAAGCCTAATGAAGTGGACTGTGGCAGGCAGGACGCGAACTAACGCTCGTCACCCTCTGGTTAGCCTGATGAATCTATCGGGGCTTTGAGAAAAAAAGGGTAGTCGTTAAACTAAAGGACGCTGCATGGCTTTCTCAGACCAAACATAGGCGGTCTGTAAATTATAACCTTTCATGCCAGGTACAGTACACTGTCAGAAGAAAGGGTACCAGTCAGTTCCTTTGCTTATCACTGGGGCTGTACCCTCAAGGGTCTGCCAGTTGTACCCTTAGCTGTAGGTAAATGTACCTTTTAGTCTAATTTAAGGTACATAAATGGACTCTGAGGAAGTACAAGCAACATTAATGATGCTCAGAGTCAATTTCTGTATCTTAAAAGGTACATTTACCCTTGAGGATACAGTCCCAGTGATAGCAAATCCCTTTTTCTGACAGAGTAGAGAAAGAAAACTGTGGTTTATGAGTCAGGACAGACAGCATTTGTGGCGATAACTTAATTGTATGGAAATTACAAGATATTGATTTGCTTTCCTTGTATGGGCACACAAGCTCAGTCTTATCTCGAATTACCTTGAATTATACTGTCTGAGATGTGCATGGCGAGTATGAACTCGGGAGCGTCAGGTATATACACTCCACCTGGAGACGTCTGATATGTGGTGCACCTGACTTGCTCATTTACATTTATTTATCTAGCACACTTTTATCCAAAATAAGTTCCAAGGGAGTCAAATAATGCATCACAAGCATACAGCTATCAAGGAGAAAACAAAGCTACTACTGTATGTACAGTAATATATTCCATAGTTTCCCCCCTGGGACCAAGTGCATCTCAATCTTAATCTTAATCTTAAAAGTGACTGCATGGGAGCCAGTGCAGTGATTTTAAGACAGGAGTAATGTGCTCTTTTTTCATAATTAAGAAGTTCTAGCAGTAACATTCAGGTTGCAGCTGTCTAGTGTTCTTTTGGGGATGAGTGGAAAGCTGAGATGAATTACTTTGACATGAATCTAGCTATTTCATCATAAAATCCGAATTTAGTTATTGCTTTCAAGATTTAAAGATTTCTTTTTAGGATTTTTTTTTTTTACCTGGGTCAATGTCTTTAGAGCATTAAGATCTGAGGTGTTGTCTTTGTTTAAAAGAAAGAAGTTCAGTGCAAAGGACGGCTGTTCATCTGTCTTTACCCCGAGGTTCCTAGCAAACCGCCATGGACCGTGATGTCATGCTAACTTGTTAGGGTGAAGACATGAAACGGAGTTTTCAGTTGGAGGTGGTTATGACTCATCCAGGCTGTGATGTCGGCAAAGCACGCAGGAAACTGAGCCCATGGTGACCTCTGGAGAAAAAGTCAAGTACAGTTGGATGTCAACTGTGTAACTGTGGAAAGACATACATTACCACATAAAACATGGCTTCACTATTTTTAGTACTTGTTTCTATGTACTTCTTCTATGCTCAGACACTTACTGAAAGTGATCCGTGAGCAAAGATGCTGGGATTGTCCTGCTGTGATGTGCTGATTGAATCTAGATGTGAGTGGCGCTCTCCTCACATAAGGGTCACCTCACATTACACGTCAGCCTTGCAGAATTACCCAGATAATAATCAAATTAACAAAGAGTCAAACAGCACTGGTAAAAAGAAAACAGCTGCACCCAATTACGCTCTGACAGGTGCAGAGTGCCTTCGACTAAACCTGCTCTGCGTGGGTTTAAATGTGTTTCTGCATTGCATCTGTGCGCCGCTATGCTTTTAAAGCCTTCAGGGATTTCAATTTAAAGATAAAGACTTAGGAATAAAAGCTTATTATGAAAAACAACACTGATGAAAGGCTTTAATTATCTGAAGGTGGTGATTTTATGCAGAGAATGGGTGATGCACTGAGAAAAGAGAGGATCAGGTTTCTTAGTAGACAGTTTTATGCAAATTACCCTGGATATAATGCATTTTATTCATGTATACGGCTAGATTACTTCTCAAAGGTCCTCCCCTCAGCAAGGCCCTTAAACCTATAGGCCATTGGTGTCCCTAGGGATGGACAATATATAGATGAAATATAGTATCGTGATAATGAACATTCATATCGTCACCAATTTGGATGCTGTGATATAGCCCATACTGTTGTTTTCATGTATAATTGACAGTTTTAATTCCCTTTTTTTTACAGAAATTCCATCGAGGTATGAGTCAGTTGTTTGTGTAAATTATCATCATACCTGTCATATGCTCCATAACTATTAGGGAAAAAATGTGGTCGTTATAATAAAAAAATTCAAAGCACCTGTCATCTTTTACTGCTTTCCACATATGAGTTTTAGAATATTGTGATACCAATATTATGAAAATCCCTGAAAATATAGTGATATCATTTTTAGGGCATATTATCGAGCCCTAGTCAACCCCATTCCCTGGAAATAACAGCGAGGTAGTAAGAGAAAAAAATGTACTGTCAGTGTTTTCTAGTGTTATGCCCTATGACAAAAAACATTTTTGTATGATTTATTTATTAAAATTACATTTTCATTTTGTAGTCAATTCAATTTGCTGCCTTTTTGTTTGCGCTTTCACTCTGTTTAAGGGAATTCTGAGGGAATTTTAAGCAAAAATGGACCATTGAAGTAATCAAATAATGACTGAATCGACCTACGACGGGAAGACGTACTGCCTCAAGTGGAGGAGTTTAAGTATCTCGGGGTCTTGTTCACGAGTGAGGGTAGGCGAGATCGGGAGCTGGATAGACGGATCGGAGCGGCGTCTGCAGTTCTGCAGGCGCTTAACCGGTCCGTCGTGGCTAAGAAAGAACTGAGCCAAAAAGCCAAGCTCTCGATCTATTGGTCCATCTTTGTCCCTACCCTCACCTATGGTCATGAGCTATGGGTAATGACCGAAAGAACGAGATCGCGAATACAAGCGGCCGAAATGAGGTTTCTCCGCAGGGTGTCTGGGCTCTCCCTTAGGGATAGGGTGAGAAGTTCGGATATCCGGGAGGGCCTCAGAGTAGAACCGCTGCTTCTTCACGTCGAAAGGAGCCAGTTGAGGTGGTTTGGACATCTGGTGCGGATGCCTCCTGGGCGGCTACCCGGAGAGGTTTTCCGTGCATGTCCTACAGGGAGGAGGCCCCGGGGCAGGCCCAGGACTCGCTGGAGGGATTATATCTCTCGGCTGGCCTGGGAACGCCTCGGTGTCCCCCCCGAGGAGCTGGTGGGGTTAGCTGGGGAGAGGGAGGTCTGGGTGCCTCTACTGAAGCTGCTACCCCCGCGACCCGAACCCCGGACAAGCGGCAGATGATGGATGGATGGATGGACCTACGACCATGATCGGTTCTGATTCGATTTGGTCATAAGTCGGCTTTTTATCTTACATGCAAAAATTATAATATGTAGAGTATACTATGTAAAAAATTATATAATCTTTAAGCCATGTTGTTTGGTGTGTTTTTTTAACCCTTTCATCACCATTTGCTCACGGGGATGCACGCGCTGCCAGACATAGCATAGTCATGGTCACATATCTGCGGTCTCAGTCGTAAAGTCAATCAGTCGCATAGGTCGTAAGCTGACGACAACCTGCATCTTGATGATTATTGAAGGTGTTTCATGTGAAAAAAAATTATCATGATAAAAAATGTTGCCGTGTCGCCCAGTCCTGGGCCGCTCCCAGCTCACAGAGAAGCTGTCTTTGATTCCCCATGTTGTGATGTCACTGAGCAAAATATCCCAGCATGCAGGTTCTGAGGATACATTTGATAGTGTCACTGCTCCACACAAACGCTGGCAGCGCCCACGTAGCCCAGATCATCATTTCCAGATCACAATAGTTGATCTGCTTTGATTGAATAATATGCATGCAATCGACGAATCTTTGGTCGTTGATGTGGTCTGCATAAAAATGAATAAAGTCCAGGTGGGATATATAACATAAGATTTAGAAGGACAACAAAATCATGCTAATAATGTTCACAAACGCTTTCTTACTGTTCAGCATCACATGTGATGTTCGCCGAGCTATAACTCATGAACAGGACACACTTCAGAGAAGCTTAGAATTCAGCTCAAGCCTCCGCCTCCCCTGTTTTTTTTTTGGGCTGTCGGGTCACTGATGGTGAGGAGCAGAGACGGAGCTGGTGGGGGCTCTGCCGGGGGCTGTTGCGCTGCACGCACACACGCGTGTGCTGCACTGTAACGAAAAGGTTTCGAAATCGCGTCTGACAGATATCTTCCTTTTTTTTCCCTTCCCGGTCAGGGATCTGCTGCTCGCCTGAGGAAAAGCAGAGCTCTGGGGAGTGGTTCCACCCAGTGGCGGCTGTCTCAAGGCTCACTGCCCCCAGTTTGATTAATGGAAACCCTCCCTGGTAACATTCAGCTCTGTGGCATCCGATGGATCTCATTACACCTCAGTGGGAGGGGCTGTACTACAGGTCTCCTGCAGTTTGGACTCATTGCTAATTGGATAAGAACAGCACAAGCTCAGATAAACAAACAACCCTTATGTCAGAGCCTGAAGTGTGATATATACACAGGCATTTCCATGCAAAGGCCAACCTAACCAGTTGAGAGCATACACATCCTGATTTTTGCCAAGTTCAACATGTCACTGGGTCAACAGAGGAGCTTGCCTGTCACTTTTTTAGCCAATCACAGTCTTTATTGTATGACATTATCACCCTCCTTTGTAGGGGTAACTTGTTGGAGACCAGTGTTTTCTGTTAAGCAGCATGGTGCACAGATTTGTAAAGTACCCATTTTATTGTCTATGTTTTCTGTTAAGGCACATGTCATACATACAAAACATAAGAACATGCTTACCTGCAAAGGCTGGATGGAGCAATTTATTTCATGATTATGATAAAAAGAATAAGAATTCTCAAACCAGCAACCTTCCAATCAAAGGCACAGAGCTGCAGAGCGCTTCCTGATCAATGGCTAGAAGCTTTGAGTCTGAAAATGAGGAAAAAAATGGACCGATGTGGTGATGTCATACAGTGAAGACTGTGATTGGTTAAAGAAGTGAAACGCAAGCCCCACCCTTGTTGACCCAGGGACATGTCAATCTCAAGATGTCCTTGTGAGCATGTGAACAAAACTATTTTTAAAAGGTTCACTTATGTCTATATGTCTCGTTTCATAATTGATTGGCCACTGATGACTATTTCAGTTGTTTCATGTAAAAAAAATAATCAAGCATGTGGTTTCTATAATCTGTGGACTGGTTCAGACAGCACATCCATAATGCAAAAAAAAGTCAAAAAACCATAATGCCATTTTTATCCAAGAACAGCAAATATATAATTTTTTTGTTCACTGAACTGCTTTCTGCAATTGTCTTTAAAATTCACACAGTTTCTTTGAAAATTTGTAGTCCCCCATAAAAGTCTATCTGTTTGCTGTCACATCCGTAATGCTGATACAATGTGTTGTATTTCTAACTTGTAAATATTATATACATTTTGAGGATTAGTCTATATTCAACACAAGATGTTACATGAAAAGATATTTAAATTGATTCATTGATACTGAGCTTGTTCATGCTCTGAGGCATTTTTGTTTGCCAACATGAGTCTAAATGTCTCACCAGTAACACTGGATTTTCCCACGTTGCTCCTCAGAGGTGGTGAACATGCTCAGTAAAGAGCACCATACCCTCATACCTCCAGGGTTGGGAAGTTGAATCCCACCTCCATTCTCTGTGTGTTGAGTTTACATTTCCTCCCTCTGTTGCGCCACACTGCCAGATACTCCAGTATCCTCACGTAGCCCAATAACATGCAGTTCCCACTCATTCGGTCTTGTGTGGGACTTTTTTCTTCAACCATGGTATTATATAGCCTGCATATCCGGGATCACGATTGCAAAATATACCATATTCCAAGCGGGACACCCCCCCCCCCCCCCCAGGTGGCGGCAAAATGTACCACGGAGGACCAGCAAAACAATACATTGGCACCATTTGACAGCTGCTTCTTGTTGCCAGCTCGCCCCTGCTAAATGGTGTCTCTAAATTGCTTATAGAGTGTGAGTGTGCACGTGTCCTATAATAGACTGCCACCCCGTTCAAGATGTACCCACCCTTGTGCTCTATACTGATTGAGGCAGACTCCAGGCCCCCCACCCTGTAACCGTGACCAGGATAACCAGTTACTTGCTGCATGGTTTCTCCTTCTTTCAGTTGCTTTGACGTGTAGCAGATATTGTACACTGCAGCTCCTTGCATAGAGCTTATGAGAAAAGACAACATCCACAAAGTTTCTGATGTTCCTGAGGTACCTGTGACTTACATGAGGTCAGCCACCACCGAATGAGACTCTCACACCCTCTGTGAAAAATACCCTCGAGATCTTTGTATTTCTGAGGTGAGAAATTTTGCTGCTGTAGCTCTGCTGTCCAGGGATGTCAGTACCAATATATCAAGCTAATCGAATGTCAGAGGCTCGGCACTGTCCAGTGCATGCAATTTACATCTGCTGACGTCCCTATGTGCGCACATGGGGACAGGAAATTCTTTCACCTGGCTGGGCGATCTTATCCTTTGGCTCAGGTGACTTTCATCTTGAGATCCATCTGGACAAGAGCCATTGTGAGGGTGACTGCTTTTTGTCTGTGAGGAAAAAGTGTGATTTGAAAAAGACAAAGATCTCAAGGCTCCTTGTGTCATATCCTGTACCTGTACGTGGGGGCAGCAGTCTAAATCAAGTGTTGGAAATTCCTCAGCCTTTAATCTGTGTTTGCAAATTGCACCCACCAGTATAGGGGATGCAGATGTTTTTGTGTGTCTATGTATGTGTGTGTGTGTGTGTGTGTGTGTGTGTGTGTGTGTGTGTGAACGGGTATACCTATAAATATCCGTTTTTTTTCCCTTATGGGGACCGGTTTCCTGGTCCCCATAAGGGAAAACTCTATTTTATAAAAATCGGTGACTGCTATGAAAAAACTAAAAATGCAAAAACTCTTGTATTTTGTTAGGTTACTTATGGTTATGGTTAGGGCAGGGTAGGGGTTAAGGTTGTCATAGTTAGCGTTAGCATTTTTCATATTGAAATGAATGAGCGGTCCCCATAAGGATATGTTTACCCTACATGTGTGTGTGTGTGTGTGTCTTTAGGGGCATGGACTACAGTGTCATTTGACAGACATTTTAATGTGCATAGAAAACACCGAAGTGACAACACAGATTGTTCAGGCAATTCCAGGAAACCTTTCATTTTCAGACCATGATAAAAAAAAAACTGCAGGTTTCCATGGAAACCTCATCTGATTGACATCCAGACCAAAACAGTGGGATCTTGAAGTATTGCACTGTTTTTTGTTTACTTCAACCACATTTGGTGCGTCAATGGTTCTTGTCACCTGTCAGGTTTGTCAAAGAAAAAACATTTCTGTTACTAAAAACCTCAGACCTGTCAGTTGCTTTTTCACTTTGTCTCCAGCGGTCAGGTAGAGGTTTCCTTTTTGAAAACAGTATATACAGAGGAATATGCAAGTTTTCTTTTCAGGTGCTTGAAGATTACCTCAGATTATACTGAGAAGGTTCCAGAACGTTTAAGCAGCAGGAGCATTGACTAGAGAAGCTGAAGGTTTGAATAGAGGGTTGTGTGGGTTGGCGGTTGACATTCAAATGTATAAACTGCTTCAGCAATCTTCTGTTTCTGCTTATCAAAGCACTGTTTGCAGTGTCCTTACTGCCACCAATGTATTCATTCCACATAATTCAGTAGAACTGCCTTGGAAGACTCCAGGCCACCCATAACTCTGACCAGGATAAGAAAATGGATGGATGGATAATTCTGGAAAAAACACTATGTATGCTGACTCTTTTCATGCTTTAAGATGTGACTGATGGTGGGAGGACGTTCATGGAGTGACTGTCTTTCTAGCTGTATGCTTGTTATTTTTTGTTCAAGGTGTGTTTCTGACAAAACCCTTGATCAAATCCAATTTCAGCTTTTTTTTTCATTTGAGATGTTTATTGAATCTTTATATCACTACTGATTTATGAAATACTTTCTAAGCATCTAATAAAATGGTGATTGTTTTGAAACTGAGTTCTTGGGAATTATACATGGATAATGGGTTGACCTGATGTCTGGGTGCCACGTGAAGCCTTTATTTTTTTGCATTTTTTAAGACGTGTCGCTTCAAATTATCCCGCTGATTGGACCAAATGATGCTACAATAGGTAGCACATCCCCTGCAATTCAAGGTCATTTCTAACACCCAGAAACCCACCGTGACTGAGTGGTGGCCAATTAATTACCACTTTAACCTGGAGCAGTTCCTTCCAGAACCCTTTGCTTCTGACAAACACAATGAAAGACATTTCATTGGTTGGTCCCACCTCCTCTAGTTGCTTGGACCCACCTCCTCTACAATCTTATCTTATCTCTCTGAACCAATCTTTTTTTTTTTGTTCTGCCCTCAAAACATTTTTGTGTAAGTAAAACTCCCACAAGCAGTTAAAAACTCAAAGATACCTACTCTATTACATTTTTTAAAAACTGTATAGCTTTGATAAAGCTTTCATGAGCACTGCAGTTGCATATTTGGTTTGAATAAAAAATGGCTAAAGGCAAAACATGACTTATTTAAGTTGCCCTTGTGGTGCATGGCTTGCCTAAGCAGGAAACCGCATAGCACATACTCTGGCTCAACTGCTTTCCGCCAGGCAATCTCTGCAGCGCCGAAGGCTGCTCCGCGCATCAATCTGCCCCATTCAAGGTCAAGGTTCCAAAAATGCGCCAGTCAGAGTGAAGTGGCTTAAATTTACTGCACGGAGCGCGGTTACCACTACTGGGAATCCTGACATTCACAATGAACAGCAGAGGAAACAGCTCTAAATTAATGGTGGTGCCCTCTGCTTCAGAGCAAACAGCAGGAAGCCCTCAATCTAAGATTCACATTAATTTTGACAATTAATTTTCAGATCAGTGGGTATCACATGAATGTGTACGAACATACCCACATATCATAAATGAATACGCAGAGAGATAATTCAGAATAGTCACCTATACAAAAGGTTTTAAATTTAATGAATAAAAAAAATGCTGGCTTTATGTAATGGCACAATGTACGCAGGTGTGTCTTTGTGTGTGTGTGGACTATGTTTATATTACATTGTGGGGACCAAATGTTCCCTGCAAAGTAATAAAGACCTATTATTTTAATGTTGTCTGAAAAATTTTTCAGATCCCCACAAAGATCTGTGAATGCAATCAAAAAACTAAAAATAGCAAAAGTTATAAGATACAAGTACAGGTCTGTGTGTGTGTGTGTGTGTGTGTGTGTGTGTGTGGGTGGGGGGGGGGGTGGCAGATTCTGTTATTTTCACAGAGTGTGTTAAGTAACAAGATGGTCAACAAATGAGAACTGACCTCAACCTGCTGCTAAAAGCCAGAAATCACAGCCAGCTGGGAGACCATCTACCCACACACAGCCTTACTGCCCATCACTGTCAGTACATCCATTTCCTATGTGTCCCACGCATTGCCATTGTCTCCAGAGGCTCCGCTTCCTACAGATCCATTTCCACAGCTCAGTGATGACAGCCAATGTGGCTATTTGTCCCAGTTTTTAATTTGCATGAGTTGTGAGATGTGGTGTCACTCAGGTGAAAAATCCATACAGTAGCTTGTGTCGCAATCCACCCATGAATGTACAGTAACTGCTACGATATCAGAACTGAGGTCAGGAACCCACAACCTCCTGCTTGTTAATGGCCACCCCTTTTTTCACATCTAACCCCTGTTTTTGCTGGATTTTCAGCACAAATTGTATGTTTTGCAACCCCTGAAACAAGATGGCACGCAGTTCTTCCTGCCCCATCTACCACTTGACTGGCTACACAGTGAGAAATTATTCCTGATTCCTCTACAAAACTTAAATGATTCTAGGCTCTATTCTAGACCATATTAAATGTTTTTCTAAAAACAATTAGCGATTTGTTCTGGATTTTCTTATACATTTCATGCCCCCGCTTTGGCAAACTTTATTGTAGAGTTGCCCCCTCCTCTCGGCAAATTTGATCTTGTGGAGGTGACGTCCTATGTTTCTTCAGAGGGCTGAGCCCCCCATACCATCAAATCATGAAATGGTCTCCACTACAGAATACAATAAATGCATGCTTTGTTGCTGTTAAGTGAGCATAACTTCTGTCTGAGTAGTTATTGAGCCAGTTGTTGTTATCATTGGCTATAAGGACGGCAACATTTAGATAAATATGGTTAAGACCATGACTGTTGGCCACAGTTAGCTCAGTATAGGGGAAGGCTTACATCTACTGGAAGAGAAGCACATCATGGCCAATCAATGGTTCATAAGTTCCTCTAAAAAACATAGATGATTCTAGGCCCTATTCTAGACCATATAAAATGTTTT
Source organism: Paramormyrops kingsleyae (assembly GCF_048594095.1). Classification (NCBI taxonomy): domain Eukaryota; kingdom Metazoa; phylum Chordata; class Actinopteri; order Osteoglossiformes; family Mormyridae; genus Paramormyrops; species Paramormyrops kingsleyae. Next base: position 13,207,273 of record NC_132814.1, on the reverse strand, counting down.
TTTTCTGTGCACCATTGCTATCTTTTGGTGAAAAGTAAGATTTTGACTGGTTTGGATCCACTTGTGATTCATAAAAACTAGCTGTTATTTTGCTTGTTAGATCATTGCCTCTGGTGTTACAGCCTTATTGAAACTGTTAACCCATTTGAAATGCAGGTTTTCATCCTTGCCTGTACTGGCTTTTATCCAACTATCTATTTTCTAAATGTTTAACCACTGAGTTGGGGGTTCAAATCCCACGTCTGCTCAGTGTGTATGCAGTTTGCATGGTCTCCTAATGCCGCACTGGTTTTCTCTGGATTCCTGCAGTCCAAAGACATGCAGTTATGTTTATTCCATAAATCCATAAAGCTGATAAAATGCTATGTATTTATAACATGTAAATAAATGCTTGAATTCTGTGGATTTGTATCTATTCAACCCATGTGTTTACATGGAAACATATGCAAATTGACTCATTGATACTAAGCTTGTTCATGCTCTGAGGCATTTTGTTTGCCAATATGAGTCTAAATGCCACATCCATAACACAGATACTTCCCATTTATTTTTGTTTCTGGGTAGCAGTCATGACTTTGATAGGAGCCAGCTGTGTGAGAGGCGCAACAGGACTTAAATAAAGGCGTGCGTCCTGTTATTTTTTCCTTGTTTCTGATTTTTAGTGCCTGCAATACCAACATGTCATGCTGAGCTCAGAGACTGGTGTTTTTTATATTGGGTATTTCATAAAAGTACTCATTGAAATGGCTATCATACATATTTTTGCATAAGAAAATAATTTTAAAAATATATGAGTAACGCTTCACGAAGAGCTGTTACACACTACCAAAACGAAAGGATGTTGGTTCATGAACTATACGCGACAATTATGGTAGCGACCCCTGGTGGCTATTGGCCATGATTTTCTTGACGGTCTCGATTTCTTTACGTGCTTCTGCAACTCGCCTTTGTTGAAAAATGAACATTTCATGTGGACTACATTTGACAGGCTACGTTTTAGTTTTATTCGTTTCCAACAGGCAAGAATAAAAATCCATTGAGGAGTATCAACATGAAAATGTGTTCCATTTCAGACTTTCAGTCTACTCATAAGAATCCCACAGATTTCGCCAGAGAAACATTGACTTTATTCATTAGACCAACAATTCTATTAAAAAGGGGAAATCTAGGGAGCAGGAATTTAGTAATCAGTTAAGCTGAGTGCCTTTCTTTTAACAGCATTAGGACGAATATCATGTTTACCCTATCTGTGAGATTTCTATTTAAAGGTCATGGGGGGGTTGGAAATATTTCCATATTTAATTGACTCCGCTTTCTGTATTGCCCGCCGATGTTCACGGATATTATAGCTTTGTCCGTTGGCATAGAGACCCCGCACGCGACGTTGTTCGTCGGCTCTGATAGGCCGCCCTATGAAGCGGCGCGAGCGATGAATGAATCCGCATCAGCTGAGATCGAAAAGACGGGCGCAGGTGATCCGTACGATAGCGTAGTCAAAGCGGATGCCGGAGGCCCATATATACCGCTAGAGGCGCTACTTCACTATCGAGGCGTTTTAAAATTTGCTGATTTTGTAGTTTCGAAGGAGTGCACCTTATCGATCACACGCTAAAAAAAGGCAAGCGTGTTTTTTCTTCGAAATTTGCCTTATTTGTTCGGTTGTATTTTGTTGGTTAGCATTTTTTAAATTGCAGATATTTTGAAGCAATCGCAGTTATGTTTTGAGGCTCACGAATGTAAGTTTGATTAACGGATCTGAATTGTGAATTGCTGTGGTATGTTTTACTTCTGTAGTTGCTCGTTGGGAAACATGAATCGTGGTCGCTTCATCACTGCTGCAAGCCGGTATGGCCAGGAGAACATAACTACCCAACGGGGTGAACCCAACAGGATTAACGCTCCTCGTTTGCCATTCACATCAAAAACAAGGGAGAGGACCGTGCTGGGCGTGTTGAATGACAACGAGCTGCATAGTAGATCGTCTGGTCAGGTGTGTGTGTGTGTGTGTGCGCTGCCTGGTAATTAGCTAAGCAAAAACAACCGTAGTCGTTGGCATTTATTTGGCCTTTCCTTGTATTCTAGGGCGACCCACAACTGAAGAGAAGGCCAGCTTTTGATAATGCATTCCCTTCAGTCCCGACAACTACTTTACCCACCTGCCTCTCCAATTCAAGTTTTGACATTTATGTGGATGAGCCCAGTGACATCCTTCCAGTCACCAGCACTTTTGGGGTGGCACAGTCTCAGTTGATAGATGAAGACCATGCTGCTCTGCAGCATAAAGACTTCTGCCTCTTCTTGGACCTTAGTTCAGGTATAGTGTGCCTCAAAATGCCTTCACGTGGACTTCATTGATCCCAAGGAAAAACTATTGTACATGCAGTGATGAGAACATTGTGCATGGGCAAACATGCATATAGTGACAAAGGTGAAAGGGATGTAAATGGTGCAATTGAATGTACGCTATATACTTTTCCTTCTAAAGACTTTTTGAAATATTTAATGAATAAATTAAATTCTTGTCAATGGACTAAATGTGTGGTTTTGCACAGGATCCTGTCTGGATGCCTCTATGCGATCTCAGCCAGAAGATGACTTGACATCACAAGACTTCTTTGCAGTTACGGAATATTCAGAGGATATCCATGCATATCTGCGACAAAGTGAAGTGTGTACCTTCTAAATTGGGGGGTCAAACTCAAGTCCTGGGGGGCTGGAGCCCTATGTAGCTTGGTTAATTCCCTGTTCCACCACAAATGATTCCAATCAAGAGCTGTGTGATAATTGGCATAAGAAGTTGGTGTTAGTGGGGGGGGGGGGATCCAAAATGTGTAGTGCTCTGGCCCTCCTGGACTGGAGTTTGACACCCTCATTCTAAATGCTAGATTGCATGCTGGGGGGGTGGCTGGGAGTCCCCATCCCCTCCTCTTCCTGGTTTTGAGTGCTGTTTATCTAGGTGAAACACAGACCCAAGACTGGATACATGAAGAAGCAACCAGACATCACCAACTCCATGAGGGTGATCCTGGTGGACTGGCTGGCTGATGTTGGAGAAGAGTACAAGCTCTGTACTGAGACCCTTCATCTGACTGTGAACTACCTGGACCGCTTCCTGTCCTGTATGTCTGTCCATAGAGAGAAGCTTCAGCTAGTGGGAGCAGCAGCCATTCTTGTTGCTGCGTAAGTACATGAGCTTGCTTGTCTGGACACAGTGGCCTTCAACTGTATCATAAACAACTTTCTTCCTTGCAGGAAATACGAAGAGATCTATCCGCCAGATGTGGATGAGCTTGTATATGTAACTGATGACACCTACTCCAAGAAGCAGCTCCTGAGAATGGAACAGCTGCTCCTTAACGTCCTGGCATTTGACCTGACGGTGCCAACAGCTCACCAGTTCCTAAGGCAGTTCTTCACTGTAGCGTCTGTCTGCAGTAAGACTGAAAATCTTGCCCTGGTAATTAAGATGCTTCCTGCAGTGTATAGTGCATCTTGTTTAAATCATGCATGTAGATCAGGTGTAGAATTCTTCCATTTCCCCATAGTATCTAGCTGAACTGAGTCTGCTGGAAGTCGACCCTTTCCTGCAGTACATCCCCTCAAAGGTCGCTGCTGCAGCCTACAGCCTGGGGAACTACACAATCAACAAGACTCTTTGGGTAAGCTTGAGCTGCTGTAGAGCCGCAAAGACTAGTGGCATCTAACACTCCTGTCTCCACAGCCTGATACTCTACATGCCTTCACTGGCTACACACTGGTGGAAATCTTGCCCTGCTTGAAAGAACTGCACAAGCTGTACCTGGATGCTGGCAGCAGACCCCAACAAGCTGTCCAAGAAAAATACAAGAGTTCAAAGTAAGTATTGTTGGCTCTAATGGGATCCTGCATAATGAATCAAAGCTGACTTTGGTTTCTCTCTGCAGGTATTGCAGTGTGGCTCTGGTCCCTCCACCAAAGTCTCTCCCCCTCCACTGATGCTGCTAGGCTTTTACTTCCAGTAGATCAACATCAGAGCGCTTACCTCTTCAGATGGGGCTCCAGCTATGAACTGCAGAGGCAAATGTGGGTTTATGAAATGTTTTTAAACTAATTTTAATCTTCTGTTTATCTCTGATAGTTCCTATAGGAGGCTATCAAGTGAACAATAAAATTAAGTGACTTGCCCCTTGTAGGGATTGTATCCCTGTGTATGAGTGTCTTCTATAATCTCATGGCTATGGCATTGATTCCATACTTGATGGAACAACTTCAGGATACTTCTGCCATTTTGAGACTGTCTTGTGCTGTAATTCATTTTTATGACTGATTAAATGACGCAAGTTACCAAGAGTTTGGTCCAAGGCTGTGTGGTTTTACTCCTCTCATTCTTCCCCCACCCCGGGAAACTCATCTGTGTGCATTGCATGAATGATTATTGTGAACCACTTCACATGCTCAACTACTGCTATTCTGGTGCTGTGATTTGAAGATTCCCAAAGTTTTAAATGAGCTGCATTGATACTACCTGCACTCTTTTCAAGATGTCTGAAGGGTGCAATGACCATAGTACTGAAGAATTATTCCAAATTCTTATACGCTACACTCAAAGGGTGAAAACCTGGGTCTGTACCCTTGTAATTGTACCTTTTAAGGTGCAGCAATAGACTTAGAGGAACATCCCAAAGGTACAAACAGCATTAATACACCAATAATACAAAAATGTTCCTCCGTGTCCATTTCTGTACCTTAAAGTACAACTACCTGCAGCTAAGGGTACAATTGGGAGACCCTTGAGGCAAAAGTCCCAATATCAAAGATGCAAATTTTTACCTTTTTTTTTTTCCCCCCCCTGAGTGTAGCCTTAAGTGGCTGATATTTAACAGAATTCGTTCATAAAACGAACCTTAAGTCAGAGCAAAATCGTAACGTTAACGACTAATGCCCCTGTCTTCAAAAGAGCGTTTTGACTCGAGCAAGTTTGAAAGGAATTTAACATCTTTTTACTCTCCACCAGGGGACTTGTACACAAAGCCCTTGTACCCTTTATAAAGTTGCTACTCGCCGGCTAGTTAGGCTGTGAGAGTCCGATTGCATGCGCACCAGACATGCATGATGCTTTCTGAAATAATGGGAGGGGGCAGCGCACGTTTCTCTCTGCACGGTATTGCTGTTTGGCACGAAGATCATGTGACCGTGAATCACCTCTAGCGGTTTGCTGTTTTTTTAAAATCAGCTATTCACCGTGTAAGAGCGAATGGTCGTCATTTGGGGTTAATGGCTTCGCCAGCAATTGGGGATGTGACGGTAAGTTCAGGTAATTGCATGCGTATACCATGATTTGATGTTTGGCTAAAGTAGGAAAGTAATTTAAAAAAAAAAAACATTGTCGGGCAATACTATGACAATTTAAAAAGATTATTTGAATGGCGTACTAGTCGGTCATCCAACATCGTCACGCATGGGGCAAGAGTAATTAAATTGAGGTTTTGTGGTTCGTAGGTAAGTGTTAAATGACGAGATTATGAGTCGAACCTGCTTCTGGGTACTTTAAAAAAAAACTGACGTCAATTAGAGCGACACACTCGCCGTAAATACTCTGTGTTTGTTGTGGCTTGCAGCCATTCAAGGCGATGTTTGTTTATATGAGGAAAGTAAATCTTCGGTCTGTTTGGGATTATTTTTTAAACAATATAGTTACGTAATTTATGCTTTAAATAGGAACTTGAAGGCCCTCATTCTTATGTTGCAAATTCTTAATGACACAGAAGATACATTTTTTTCTTATTCACCGTTTGACGTTTTAATCGTTCCATTGAATTTTCCAGGGGTATTAAGTGATTACAAATTATCTCATACCTCCAAACCCTCCCAGAATGGAGAACACAGAGCCCCATACTAATTCGGACAGGGTGCTGGCGATAAGGAAGGTCTTTGAGAAGGCCTGCAAGTTCCAAAGTGAGGCTGTGAAGCAGAGTGACGTTTTGCAGTGTGCCAAAGCACCAGGGCTCCACAAGAGAGGGACACGGGGACTGGGAGGGCCTTGTGTAGGAGCGGAGTGTAAAGGCCCTGTTGGGCACTCTGCTCGACAGATGCAGAACAAGACCAAAGCATCTTTGAACAGCCTTTCTACCCGCTTGGCTGTACTGGAGTCTATGACATCTCCCTCCAAATCGTCCTCGAACGAGGGAGCTACAGGAGGGGCTGCAAGGGAACCACCAGCTCACACCCCCCTGGCCTTGGATGAGGACCTCACCATTTCCTGTGGAAACATGGAGGGTCAGCAGACTCTAGTTGGAAATATGGACCTTGATTCACCTGCCTCCACTCGGTCTCTGGTCCGGGACGGTCAGGAACTCCTCTTCATCCCAAAGGGGGTGCAGATATATTTTGTCACTCCCGATGGGGAGGTCAGTGCCCCTTCTTGCCCAGGTCACCTACGCATCATTCGGCGTACCAAGCAGGTCTCAGATGCTGCCTCCAGAGGTTCACCATCCATCCTGCAGGTACGTGAGGAAGGTGTTTATGGCTTGACACGATACCGATCTTCAAATATGTTTTGACATATATGTCATTTCCAGTTTTAATACAATACAGTCCACTTTTTTTTTTTCTTTTGTTTCGCATCCTGAGAGCTTCTCCAGCATTTTCTATTCCCATATATTTCATCATCTGCATGTCCAGCCATCGACCTGAGGAGCTATTGAGTCCGGTCATGTTGTCGTCTTTGGCCGGACTTTGATCCACACCTCATTGCATCAGCAGTCTCAGGAGTCACCTGTGGGCTGATATTGTGTTCGTCCCATCATCTCCGCGAGACTGGATGGAGTGGATGGGCGAACCAGGGCAGATCCTCTCCAGAAGACTGATTTAAGCGCTTTCTGTCTCTAAGGGTCGCAATACCGTATTCTTTTGGATTACAGGCTATGTTGGTGTTTTCAAATAAGACACTCCCGCCACCACTGACAACTCGGCTGACCTGATAGTTTCACAACATCTCTAGGAGAAATTTCTTTCCTATGATGGACTTTTCTTATCTCCCTGACCACAGAGTGTCAGGAGATATGAAAGTCCAGAGTCCTACACCATTCTTTCATTCTGGTTTTATTGATGGTGCCCCATTTGCTTGCTGACCAGTTACAGTAATATGTTTGGGCTTGACATTTTCTGTAGTTGTTTTGCCTGTATAACAGTGGGGTGGCATATTGGAAGGGGATATTGCCCTGGCTGCCAGTAATTTTACTTTGCTATTGCAACAGTGGAAAGCCTTCTGGGATTGCGGGGAGCAGGGAGATGGGATTTGATGCGCTTTCTTCTTTACATGATTAATACACTTTCACTCCAGAAATACATGGCTTTGGTGACTATAAAGTTATCTTCAAGGCCTCGTTTAAGAGGTGCAATCAAAACACATTTGATAAAACAGCAGTTAAAAAGGAATATTTTTAATGAAAAACACTATACAGGACAAACAATTCATTTAGGTAGAATATCTTTTATATAAAAATAATTGGCCTTAATTCAGCTTCTGGTTTAAAGGCTTTAAATTGTATTGTAGGGATTTCAAAAAAGGTAAATCTACAGCACTGTGGAAGGTCACAAAGGGGAAAACCGCCACCACAGGGTTTGAGGTTTGAGATCTGTGCCGCTTGTCTGTCACCTTGTCGAAATCCAGAGCTTAGTGGCTGGAGATGGATTCTGGGACTTAACCGTATAATCGAGCTGGACAAATTTTCAGGTTACACTCAGCTTTGCTGTTGGGTCTAATTTTTCCTGTTTTATTATTATTATTATTATTATTATTATTTTTGCCTTGAAATGCAGGAGCTCTGGTGTGGGATTTATCTCTGGCGCTGTAATTTGGACGCTGCCTGTTCCGGCACTTTGAGACCTTAATTTGCTGACACAGAGGATGCGGCTGATGACACTGTCATTCCGTTGTGTTCGCTAGGCTCTGCCCCTCAGAACCACGCTGCACATTCCCTGTCCCATCCCGATGAATCGGCCCCTGGGCACCAGTGCTCTTGCGACAGTTGGTGTTTTGTTGGCAACTGTAGCCAGAGCAATTTGGCAGTTGGGACGCGCTGAGCCAGTGGGCACCGTGCCCGGCTGCCTTTGGGTCTCTTTAACTTCATGGTGTTACTGGCTGACAGGGGAAGACCCACCAGCCGGCCTGTCTGAACAAACCACCAAAGCACAGCATTTTTGTTTCCAAAGCTGTACAAAGTCTTAGTTGGCAAGAAATTTTAGTGCATAAATAAACGGAGCCAGTTCTGGACAGAAACCCTCGAAAAGAGGCGAAAGTTAGACATGGGCTTTTATTGTCATTAGTCCAACCTACAACTGTAATGCTGATTGGCTGGATGAAAAATAGTGTATCACTATGCAGTGATGTAGCTAGGGCCCACTCTACCTTTTCAGTGGCCCTAAGCAATGCTTTACTTGGGAGGCCCTCCTACCAAGAAAATTTATGATCATTTGACTTTCACCACAATGCAGGTAATTTAGGGACCCTAGACAACTACCTATTCTGCTTATAGGTGGAGTTGAGTATTTGTGTAATACATATTTTTGTATGGCTGTCAAAATTAACATGTTAATTGTCACGATTAATTAAAAATAATTAACATGCTCATTTTAATATAATTCATGTGATTAGCAGCATCAGTGCATTATAGGGCAACAATATAAATTATAAAAATGATTGCAAGAGATACTTTTTTTTATACTGTTGTCATTTATGACCTACTACATTGTTATATCTGAAATATACATCCTTTCTGATTATTCTACATTAATTTGGCGATTAATGTCACATTTAATATTTAATATTAAGCTTTAGTAGGGCTGGGTGACATGGACCAAAAATCATATCTCTATTTTTAGCTGAACCGCGTAATATACAATAATATATCTCAGTATTGTCTTCCCATAAAGTAATAGCAAATAGACAGTTCCAAGTCAGAGCCAAATGTCCTCAATGTCACGGGCAATTTATTTACAGACAGCTGTACATGAAAAAATGGCTCAAAAATGTCAATTTGTCCTACCTTACTATGTTTCGACAGATATATCTATATCGGTGCTACCTTACCGAAAATGTTATTGTCGTTTTTATGGGCTGAAACTGAAAGCGGAAAATCCAAAAAATAAATACGTAACTTGTCTAAAAAACAGGAACTAATGTAATGTAAGCAGGCATTGCGAGTGTGAAATACCTTATAAGATTAAGTGTTAAAACATGTCAGGTAATTCCATATACAGCGTAGTAAATCAGCATGATGCTGACAGTAAAGTGTGATCAGTGTATTTAATAAAATATTTAAAATGTATGAACATTGAAAACACAGAAATAAGCCATAACTCAAATGCAAGGTAGGATAGATCCGTGGGCGGTTCTTCAAGCATGAGAAAAGGGGCTTGATTTCATTGTGCACATGCGCAGTACCCAAAGGTAGGACGTTTCCATAGGTTAGGATGAAATGTTAGAACACCGGCATATATTATTTTGCCAACCAGGGGGGTATTTCACTAAGCAGGATTTCTTGCTTAGCCGGATAACTTGATGGATTTATGGTAATCTGGGCTAAATGGACTATATAACCGTCTACCTTAAGTCTAAACAAGATGCAGCTAAACAAGAAATCCTGCTTCGTCAAATACCCCCCAGCTCCTCTTCGCTAGCTTGCCTCATGTCTGTGTCTGTCTCCATGTTGTCGCTGCATGCAGGACTTGTGAGTGAGTGGGAGGGGTGGGTTGTGTTCGGAGAGAGGGGTGGGGCAGGGCGCAGTTTTTAATTATGATTAATCGCGATTAATTCATTGCGATTTTTTTTATTATTATTGATTGACAGCCCTAATTTTATTATTTTTTTTGTGACTTTGTCTGGGACCCCTTGTGCCAACCTGGCCCTAGGCAGCTGTCTAGCACTTTTTTCCAGCTCTGTCTATGTACTTGTGTGTACGTGGCGCCTGTGATGAACTGGCCTTCCATTAAAAATATACCTTCGCATCTATCGACTGCGATGGGCTCAGGATTATTTCAAACATGACTGGATAATGAATGGATATTGGGATTCATGTAAACGCAGCCAAGCAATATGTGAAATGTATATGTATTTTTATAGGTGTGTGACTGGATTTACGACGTGTCTGTAGACACCCCCGTTCTGCAGTGCAGCTCTGGCTTGTTCATGTTCCCGGACACATCGACTGTCACTCCCGGGTCTTACGTGGGTGTGGTGCTGTCCTCAGAGTTGCCTGACTCAGACCGCAAGATGCTTCGGGACCAGCTTTCACAACTGACGGACCTAAGAGTCCAGGTCAGTGAGAGGTATGGGGGGGTAGAACTTGTTTGCAAAAAATAAGGTCATTCTCAGCCACCTCTGGGGTTGAATGAATCCAGTATCCAGGGTAGAGATCGCAGGTTTCATTAAGCCCTCATCTAGATCTGCTACAGTTACCTGTAATTGTGGTTATGATCATTTTTTTTTATCGCGTCATTAGGCTCTGGCCTTTGAGTGACTTTGAGAAGTATTAAGGAAGATGGCTATTTTATTTTATATAAGATTAAGACTGCTTTTAGCTGAGCAGTGAGCACCTTGATGCTGGATGGAGTAAAAACTTGGCCACTTCAGTCAAATGAAATGGCATTGTGACGTCCGTAGTATGGACTATGGCTATTACAGCTTCAGTCCACAAACAGCTTCAGTCCAAGAGCAGTGAAGTTCTGCCCTTATTCCAGCTGGAACAAACAGAAGATTTCAATTTAATATGACAAATGTATGGAGTCTGTAAACTTACAAGTTAACTAGCATTGTTTTTTTTTCTCAAAATTTGATTAATTCAAACCCTACCTATTTATGCAGCTGGTTAGTGCACTGAAGCAGTTCAGGTTGAGTCTCTTTGTGCAAGGGAAGTAGAACAGGGTTCCTGCTCAGACACAAGCATGTTCCCATCAGGCACCAGACCTGGAGAAGGCTGTGGGTGTGCAGGAGGAGGAGGAGGAGGAGGAGGAGGAGGAGGAGAAGACACTGCCAGAGTGGAGTGAGAAGGTGTCCCATGGCATTCTAACAGGTGACCCTGCACCCCCCCCTGATCTGCCCCCTCCCTTCAGGAAGACCCTGCAAACCAGAATCTAATCTTCTTGGGTATCTTTGGTTTTGTATCTGCACAGGAGCTTCATGGCTGAGCTGGGGACTGGTAAAAGGAGCAGAGTACACAGAGAAGGCCATCCACAAGGGGGCGTCCAAGCTGCGGGAGCATATCACCCCCGAGGATGCCCCTGCCAGTGTGGCCAGAGGCTTCCAGGTTGCCAAGCAGGCCACGGGGGGTGCTGTCAAAGTGAGCCAGTACTTAGGTGAGAAGCAATTGCTGCAGCCCTGGATGGGTGTATGGGTAGTTGTTAATGATTCTGTGAAATGACTACCTTTATTCGATTATGTAACGCTTTGATTATAATGGGTCATTATGATGCAGTTTATTTACTGGGGGACTGCAGAGTGGACATAACCAGTGACGGAAACGATTTTACTGCTACGGCTGTTGTTGATGACGACTCCACATATCTGAGAACATGAACCTCCAATCTCTCCTGTGTGGAGTATCATCACGAAGACATCTCTGTCTGACGATCGCATCCCTCTGTCCTTTCCTTGAACTTGGATGGCTGCTAAAAGGCATTTTCTGCCTTTTTAAATTTCTGTTGTGGATTTGTGCAGTGAGCTCTTTGGGGTTTGCGTCCAGGCTCCCTGTATATAGCGTTATTAAATCCTTCTTCTGGGCTTGCAATAAATCTCCACTGCTCATTTTCAATGTGGACTAAGCACCTTCCTTGCCGTTGTAGATATATAGTTTTTAAACTGAAAAACTGTTTAGCGTCTGATGTTACTCCAGTGGGTGAGACTTAGTGATGTCACAGCTGTCCATGTGCCGTTGTAGTGGGCGGGGTCTGCACAGTGGCCAGCTGCATGGGCAGGGAGCTGGCACCGCATGTTAAGAAGCACGGCAGCAAGCTGGTGCCAGGATCCCTGAAGACTGGAAACGGGCACTCCAACGTCGACGGCGCGATGAAGGTGGCGGCCAGCGGGATGCAAGGTATGGAGAAGAATTGCAAGCAAAACATCAGCCATTTCGAGGATAATCACACCGTGAACCGGAAGGCGATCAACTGTAGTTCTACCATCAAGTTTAATTCAAAGTCTTATGTCATATGTGCCATATAGTGAAATTTTCCCTTGGATGTGAACCAACTGATTCATAACAATAGGTGTACAGAGAACAGTGAATGAGATTGAATGATGAACACGTATAACCTTGTATTATGTGCAAGATGAATGCGTGAAAAAGTGGCATGTGACTGCAGCAGTAGATTATGTTACCTTTGTCGTTTGGTAGCATAATTATTAAAGTGCAAACACTGCTGTTTAAATAGTCTTATATTTACATTCATTTTAGCAGAAGCTTTTGTCTAAAATGATGCTAAATCTCGGGCATACAGCTGTCAAGGTGCCAACTTGGGCTGAGCAGTAAACTGAGACAAGCGCATGGCCGGCGATGCTCTGTGCCGCTTTCACCGCGTTACATGGTTCCTCGTGGCCTTGTGCGGTTGCCATGCCCGCATGCTATGTGCCCCATTAGGATAGACCTCACGGGGCGCCAGTAGAGGTTTCTGGGGATTGTTGGTCACATTCACGCCTTCCCTAGAGGCCTGAGGGAGTGCGGCTGCTGAAGAGTCGTGCACACGGCGGCTGCGGTGAGCTGTGATCGCTTATGGTTGGCTCCCGGCGCCTCTCCGAGGGATTTAAAGCTGCAGTCCTCCAGTATAGATGGGATGGTTACCTGCCTGCTGTTGAAGCTGTTGACCAGCTCCCAAGTCTTGTTGACATTCAGAGAGAGCTTGTTGTCTGGATGCTGCTTTGGGGAACTCGTACCCTCTCGTTGATGATTGGGTATAGGATAGTGCTGCCAATGAGTTTGATGATGGAGTTGCGTCTGGTCACACAATCGTGCGTACAGGGAAAACGGAAGGGGGCTCGGCACGTTGCCCTGGGTAGTACCAGTGTTAAAGATCAGGGTGTAAGAGGTTTTCCTGCCCACGTGCATGTGTTAGGGTCTGCCAGTGAGGATGGGTAGGATCTAGATGCAGTGCGTGGTCCTTCAGGTGCAGGAGCTTGGGGATCAGTCTGAATGGGATGTTAAATGCCGTGCTGCATTGCGTAAACAATAGCCTTGCATATATTTGTATTATGCAAGTGGACTATAGAGGTCAATACAGATGGAAATGCAGCGTCCTCAGAGGACCTATTGTGGCGGAAGACAAACTGGAGGGGATGCAGCCAGCAATGATGCCCTTAATGTGCCCCAGCACCAGCCTTGTAAAGCACTGCATTGCAGTGGGAATAAGTGCCACTGAGCGGTCATCATTAAGGCATGCACTGTTTTTGGAACGGGGGTAATGGTGGTGTTTTTGCCCTAGGATTTACAGAGATGATTTTACAGACTCCTTGGTCCATTTCTCTCGCAGGAGCGAGAAACTGCACACCTTCGGTATCTTGTCTGTGGGGTTTTTTTTTTTTTTAAATGAGCCAATAATGTGAATCCCGCAGGACTTGCAACCGTGTGGTCCGGACTGGAACTGGCGTCGACGAATATTGGCAAGAGCGTGGCATCAGAGACCGTCTCCACCGTGAAGCATAAGTATGTATTTACTCTCTCCAAGGGTGCCCTAATAACGGGTTATGTTTTTCTGTTTTTATGTACCTTTCCTCTTGAGGAATAGTTGCTTGTAGTATAATTGTTTCTTTACCTTGTGGATTATTGAAGTTTTTTCTACTATTGAAGGAAAATAATCAGGTTCTGTTTTCCTTTTCAGGTTTAGGGGTATAGAAAACATACTAGACCCTCCTTGCAACACCAAACCTGTAAAGGATTAATAGGTGCCTTAGGGATTTGTTGGGTCTCTTTCCTGTCTGGGTGAGGTGGTGTGGGGGGGGGGGCACCTTCTGTTAATAAACTTCATAACTGCACTTGTGTGCCTCCTCTTTTCTTTCCATAAGACACTGCTGCTGCTCATTTTTAACTCCACGTATCTCAGTCCAGATGGAATGTGATTTTTCTTTCCCCGAAATTTATTGGTAAATCCAAAACCATCAACGCCGCCGTGATGCCTATGGACCGGTACTGTACACTTGCTCTTGAACTCTACAACTCGGTGGTCACCTTCCTCATTTAGGTCACTCCCTTCCTGGTTGCCTTCTGTGTCATATTTAACTATTTGCAGTTCAGACTTGGGATGGGGGCCAGCACAGTCAGTGGAGGTGATGCTGCTGTCAGTTTTGAACAGCTGGATTTGGAGACTTTTATAAAAAAAAAACAAAAAACTGCAGGTTTAACAGAAGGCCTGTGCCCTTGTAGGAAACCCCGAGCACCAGAAAAAGGTTTTTTCTTCATGCCTTGTATTTTTTCATGCATGCTTATGTAATACATATTTTATATGACCTTTAGTGCACTGTATAATTCCCATATTTGAAGCGGAGTGCAACTAGCCTTAAATTCCATCTCATAATACTTTACTGAGTAAGCTGAAAGTAAGTCCAGACTAACAAACCACCTATCCATCCATCCTCAGTCTGATCCTGGTCTGGGAAGTTGGTTTAACAGACTAGTGGAGGGAAAATGAGGGATCATATTTCCAGAGATGCTCTGCAATGTCAGCTGCTGCCCAAAATGTATAAATGGTCAAACAATGCTTCCCTCCCGTGTCGTTTTGTCACCTGGGCTAGTAAAAAGTTTCAAGGTTTAACAATACAAGCCTATTTTTTTGTGTACATCATGACACATTCCTTTAATGTCATGTGATATTCAATATACTCATATTGATATGAAAAGTCAAAACCTGGAGGGAGCCTGATAAAAATTGACATATGGAGAAGATGGAAGCAAATGAGCTTTATTTGTGTAAGCAATGACATTTAAAGGTTCAGTAGATGGCTGCCACACCTAATCATCGCTAGGCGCTTCAGTCTTGACTGGGTCTGCAAAGCATCATAAACAGTTTTAGTACACACAGCATTGTTGGTAAATGTACATCTAAGCTGGACCACAATTTAACACTTGCTTCTGTTAGTTCGTTATGTCTTTCTTTATTCTGTTTGCCATTTTATTGCTTGTCAGTAAATACTACTCGGTATGCTGAGGGATATACAAGCATATACCTCATTAAAGGACTTGTTAAGATCGCCGAGGGCTTGATTGTGCTCGGTCAGCTTCTTCTGATGTTCTTCAAGTTTGCTTGCTTCTTGTGTGAGTTGCTCTTTGACAGACACGATGCAAGAAATTATACATGCAAACAGCAAATCGTTTTAAACTGCTTCTGCCTAGCAAAACAATACGAGTAATAAAAGCTATACGTTATAGCGCTGCACACCGTACTCGACACAAATATGTTACACGCTTTTGTCTAAGAAAATACAGCCATAACGATAGTTCGTGCACAATGGAGTTGTATTGGTAAATAGCACCACCTAGTGTCACGATATCGCTATGCACACTTACTGACGTCTGAAAGATTGCAGTTACAGAATCCCCGTTTTTTTTGGACGGCAAATTATACGATGACATTAACGAGGTTGCCAACTTTGATCAGCTGCCTGGCGTGAGATTCTCAACTAGAGACAAGTCTGCGCACACATGCACACGCGTTTACATGTACGTAACAGTTATATTACATTGTAAATAGTTTATAGGGTTAGCAAACTACCCTAACGCTTCTGATGTTGCTAATATTAGGTTTTCAAACGGAATAATATAGATTTGCCGTTAGATATCTTGCGTGAGCGTTTGAAATCATATCACAGCAAATGCGGGAGAGTTGGCAACCCAGGGTGCAACGGAGCATTTTACTAAACATGCTACCTCATCCATATGAGGACTGAGTCACTAGCTACTGTACATCGATATGTACGTCGTACTTTGGTTTAAACGTACTTGGATTGCACCGTAAACCATTATTACAGTTTCCAGTTGCTAAATACTGAGAATTGCACTTTGACCATTGGTTATATCGCCTAGCAGCCTCAGTTCGTTTTTATAGGTTACTTCGTGCCTTTCATACCTAGTAATTCTGCTATTGTCTTATATCCATGTCTGGTCTCTTCGGTCATTAAATCCATTGCTTTTGTCGCCTTTCTAAGCCCTGAAATGTCGGTCCCCTAGCTCCTGCCAGAATTGCACGCGGTTCTTTTCAAAGTGCAGACACTCACCCCGACAACTTCCGAGTACATAGCGGAAGTTCACGAGTTTCCAACCCTATGAAACAGAGGGCGGAAGCTTTGCTGTTGTCCAAAATAAAATAAAGCCGATTTTATTTTCTATTGACAGCTGTTGATACTGCTCACATTGCTGCTTGTGGAGGAGCAAGGGTGGAAGGCAGATTAACTCTGTTTTTTTTTGTTTGTTTTATTTTATTTTATCTGCCTTCCACCCTTAATTCCAATAGAATTTCGTTTTGAAAGGCACTGCACTAATATAGCAGCCAATATAACCTTAATATAGAACTCAGTGTAACAAACCCTGCATAACTCTGATTAGCTTGTCAAAAGAAATTCAAAAGTCACTGCAAAGGTTTGATTGAAGAGCATAAGGCTGTTATTTTCTAATTAGTAAAACTTTAACTTGTGGATATCCCACTAGGTACTATGAGTTCTTCTTTGGACAAGGGAAGTTCACAAGGTACTAGAATTGTATTTTTTAAAATACTTTCATATTGAAAATGAATCACGTTTTATATAATTCTATTTATATGATGATACTGTCACAGAGAAAGAACACTACCTGCTCCCCCCGAATGTAGGTGTTTAATTACATAGCACAGTATAATTATTTGATGTCTGGTGTTTTTTTATAAACAAATGTTATAATTGAACTGTATTTTATGTCTTGTGTTAAGTTTGTTCATCACCAGTTGTCAGACCTACTTCTATCTTTTCTATGCATGATGCCAACTTACAAGGTACAGTATAGTCATTTCTAATTTATACTATAAATGGACCTTCTTTCCATGCACTTCCAAGCCACTGTAGATACTTCAAAATGCAGTCAATCAATCGAGATGTTCACATGTCACTCCCCTTCTCATCTTACTCTATTGGTTCCCAGTAGGGTTAGGACGACTATTTGACGTAATCGACTATTATTAGTCAAATAGAGAAAAAAAATCGCTACATTAATCGTTTAAAGAATAATCGTTTGGAGCAGCACTAGTTCCCAGTAGAAGCATATGTCAGTATTTAAGACTCCTACAATTTTCCCGCAGAACAGTCAGTGGATTATCACCTACCTATTTGATGTCTCTCACCTTACCCTACACTCCTTCCCATGGTTTTAGGTGTAATGATTGGGAAATACCACTTTCATCACAGAACGGCGTTCTAGTGGTAGGATACTCTGATATGGCCCAAGTGTTTTTTGGTTCAAATCTGGCTGTATCCTGACTTTTACACATCTTACTCAGTTGAAAGGCGCTTTGGATGAGAGCATTTGCCAACTAATTGTGTATCACTTCAAAACCACACAAGCATTTGTTTAGTTATGTTTAGTTATTTTGTTTTCAAGGTTCATAGCAGAACTGACCTGCTTATGCCACATATTGCCTGTCTGCATACATTTTGAAATGTATGTTTTGCCTAGCCATATGCTTGGCTCCATGGTCTTGTAAGACCTCAAATGGTTGCTTAAAGGGGAATTTCAGTATTTTACAATTACTCTGTTAAATTAATTTCCCCCCCAGCTATCAAGAGCTTTATTGAGGCTTCTGAAAAGAGAATTATGATGAAGTTAGAGAGGATGCAGGATGACTTTCAGAATGCAATCCAAGGATTACAACAAATATCTGCACCCTCCCCATCACATGAACAAGTGATATGGGAGAAACCATGTGAGACTCAACAGGATATAGTAGGCCTGTGCAGCAACCTGGCATACAGAAGAAAAATGGTAAGGTATTTGCCTCCACATTAACACTGTAAAATAGACATCTGTATAAAGAATAATTTTTCATACTAAATTATTACTCCTTAGTAAATCCAGTGACAAAATATGGGTCAAAATGTTTTACGTAATCAGAAAGGATGTGTTGATTTCAAATGTATGACTAATCAGTAACTTGCCATTCTTCTCTATATGTAGTACACACATGTTGTTACATGAAAAGGAATTTTATTCTGCAGTGTTTATATCTTAATTTGATTTAAATATACTCTTTTTTTTTGTAGATCCACTACCTGAGCCTGCTGAGGGGCAACAATGTTGGAGACACAGTGAGGCTCATCTTAAGGAAAATAGGGACCAGTGCCTTGTGGGGAGAGTACAGTTTGAAGGGGAGGAAAGGGAAAAGATCCTTAGGTGTTGGAGCTATACAATGTGATCTTATGTAAGTATATATAACCCTAGAAATAATAAATAATAATAAAGACCTAAAAAAACAGACATATAAAGACCCTGTAGACATGAGTCATGCAATCAAATTAGATAACTTTGACATGACATGTTTTAAAAAACTGAAGTATACTTATGATCAGACAAAACAGGCAATACTTCTTACATATTTACATCAGGTGACGTGTGTGTGTGTGTGTGTGTGTGTGTGTCTTTTGCAAATGCTGTAGCTGCATGCAGTGAAGCTCATCCTGAAGCAACCAACCTCACCATGGATAATTCAATTGCAGTGACACTAAAGCACTGTCCAGGCCATGGATCTCAGAAGGTATGGAGATGTTTTTATATTGTTGGTGGTCTAATGAGCAAGACCCTTAACCTCAACTTGCTTCAGGGAGACTATTATCTTAACACTGAATAGTTGTATAAATGTCATTAAGACATATGTGTGTTCTTACATGCATGGTTCATAACACCTATCCCACTCATACCATGCAAGGTTATCTAACGAATGTATTCAGTTTTAGAGGTAAACTACTGTATGGTCTTCTGTAACTATTTCTTCTGTGTTCTCCTAGGATGATGCTGCAGTGAGAGATACAAGGGAAATGGAGCAGGGACCTGAAGCGGATGAATTTGCTTGTTAATGTTAACATTAGAATGTTATTAAATGTTAAAGTCATTAAAGTTTTTGATGTTAATAAAGTGAGATGATTGAAATATGGAATTAATGCATTATTCATATTTAAATATATATCCATCCATTATCCATACCGCTTTATCCATTTGGGTCACGGGATTTAAATATATATTATAATTATTTAGAATTATATATTGCATATATAATGGTTTGTTTTGTTTATATATATGGTTAATTGTATGTTTATGTTAAACTGCTTAAATTGTTTAGACATTTCTGCCATGGTTAAAAAATGCTGTTTTATATATTTTTTTTAATGAAGTGTTTTATTTGATTAATAGGATGTTTTTAATTAGTCTTTCTAGCTTACGAATTTATGTATGATCTATACATAAATTAATAAATCATTTGAAAATGTCCTACAAAAGACAAAAAACAACATTGTATAGCTGTTTCTGAAATAGCATGGTAACGTTGTGAGGACGTCAGAAATAACGTTGTCTGTCCTGTACCGAGGACCCTACAAAATAACATCCACATGATGTCAATAAAAAACGTTTTCACAACGTTTGTCAACGTTCAGAGGACGTTGAAAGGGAGTCATGAAGACGTGGTAAGGACGTCGGAAATGACGTCGTCTATCCTGTACCGAGGACCCTACAAAATAACATCCAAATTACGTCAATTATAAACGTTTTCATGACATTTGTCGACGTTCAGATGACATTGAAAGGACGTCATTTTGTTAGCTGGGAAAGGCGATATATGTATACATTACCGGTTTAAAACCCCGGTGGGGACAGTAGGGATGTGACCTGGGCTCATGTTGCCTGCTTTTTAATCCCTATGCAGTGTCAGGACCCTCCGAGGTACCTTCTCACCAGCTAAGCAGCAAAAATAGCATATGTAGAACCAGCTGACAAAGAGTGACTGACTGGGACTGACTATCGAATTGTCACCCACTTTGTTTACATCTTAATGGGAACAGAACATCATGCCCTATATCTTATTTCCTCTCCCCAACCACATCAGGCCTTGCGAGATTCTGGACGTTGTGTAGAAGAAGTAGACCTTCTACTTGTAGAACTTACCAGTTTAGTCTTCTCTCAATAACAGCATTGCAATGTTTCTTCAGTAGCGGGAGCGTTGTGGGTTTGTGGTGTCAAACGTTGGCCTTGCTTGGATAACTGTATGTGCTGTAAGTGCTTGTTCAGTCGGTGTGAATGAAGGTTCCTCAAACCTTAAGCAGCAAAGGCCTCGCAGTTATATGATTAATTTGCTGGCCATGGGATTCGAACTAGCAACCTTCCAGACATCCAAGAATCCAAACCCATGGAGTCGCACATCATCCCCACTGAGGACGATGGTACATTTATGTAACAGATTAGCCATTTCAGTTCCCCCTCTCAGGCCCCTATGTCACGTAAAGCTGTTTTAGTCACACTCTGGCTGGGAATACAAGATATGTTAGACTGCATATGGATGTGCGAGGAAATAAATTTTATGTTCCATAAAATAAAAATAAAGCATGTAATATTTTTTGACATTACTTTCTGCTATATTTTTGGTATTCGTCTTCAGATTTATGCACATTAAAATTTTACTCTGTGTACATCACTTTAAATGAGTGCCCCCTAAGCCACAAAACAACAAACCACACCTTAAAAAAACATCCCTCTGCGTTTGGTTTCACGTAGTAGCGTTTTTTTAAATCTGAAATATGTCTTTATTTCTAGTCTTTCCTCCTAAGCGACCATAGACTAAGAAATGAGTAGGCGGTTGATTCTGTTTGCAGGGAACAGGGCTGAGGACAAAGTCTAGTGCAGATCGGCTACCAAAGGGAAAACACTGAAGGAAATAAATCATTCTTCTCTTTTATGTTCCATATGCGGGAGAGGTCATTTATATAGCGTATGATATTTTGGTCGTTTCAGCCCTTATCTATGGCTCTGACACACTGCATCTGTTTCACCACAGGGTGGATTATGAGCTTAACTACTCCTAACATCTTATTATAAGAAAAAGGAAAAATATGGCACTTACTATTGTGTAATGAAGTGACAAATTACATATTGGCCGTGTAATTTATGTATTAAAAATTTTTAATATCCTAATCCAAAATCTGATTACAAATGAGGGACTGTCAAAATCATTGCTTTAAGGTACATTTGTGCAGTGTCTGTCATTCATGACTTTGCAGTGAGTTTCATAACTAAGTTACCCAGTAAGTATTAAACACTGGCTCAGAGGCTGCAAATCAATCTATTGCTATGCAGTGGCAACAGGTAGATGCCAGACTATCTCTGCTTTGTAACTGTGGCGAATTAATTTTAATCCAGGTCTCCCCCCTGCAGTGAAGGGTGTTATGCTTCATCAGATTTTAATTGCATGTATTAGTTTAACGGGATGCTGTTGTGTGCTGTGCAGAAATAAAAATCATGTCACACTTGGTAGTGCTTGGTAATCGATCACGCAAATTGGATTTGCTGTCTAGGAATAGTGCCAGGTCTCCTCAGGGTGTATATCTTGCTCCTCTGAGCTTTTGCCAGCATTCAACTGCAGAAGAAAATACTTTAGTATGTGTTCAGGATACTCTGAATATTCTCAGTTAGAAGCCTACTGTGGCATTACTTGAAGATTCGTACCGCAAGCATGTAGCTCTGTAGTAAAATAACGGGTCTCCCTTCCCCACGCAAATGTTTCTGTTACCGATCAGGCAGGTACCTAGGTAGTAAAATTACGAGTTTACACTCCCCTAGAAATAAGCTTCAGGCCTCTGGTTGGCAAAATCCACCCCCCATTCGGCAGAACCTACCAAGCCCCCATCAGAAAATATTGAGGGTGACGCCCCTGACCAACTTTATTTGGTTGTTCGCTTATATGATTGTTTGTTCTTGCTTGTTTATTATTTTCCCAATCAGCAAAGGTCAGATCACTCCCCTGACAAAATATATTTATGGCAAAGAGGCCAATCAACTGGCATGAACCTGTCAGTAGGGTTGCTGGACACCCTAGGAATTTTATTTTATCAGGTTATATCAAGACTCAGACAGTGGAACTGGAAGACTGCGGGGTCCGAAAACCTGGAGGGGATAAGCTATTACTTAGCAGGTATGTAGCACTAATTATGAGAAAATATGAAAAGACACAAGAACACACAAAATGTCGGTTGGATGTTGATCATTACAGGCACGCATAACGCCACTGCCATTATCATTCAGGCTATCTTAGCACAAAAGGAGGCCCAGATATTTAATTCTAGTGACTGAATCTGCTGATATCATTTGAAGGAACAGGAAGTGATGTCAAAAACATTGTTTTTGTACTTCTGTGTAACACACAGCGCGTTCATTCTGTAGGTCCAATCTGGCAGATATTTCTGTTTAAGTACCAGATGGTTCTAGTTTTGCCCAGAATCTGGACACATGATAAATCTATGCTGCTGGTGGAAACTGAGACTGATCATTATGTCACAGGAATTTATGACCATTAAATGTTGTCTTACTTTCATCACAGAGCCTGCTGGTCTCGCAAAAGTCTCCCATAACTGTCCTATGCGAATCCCTCAGGAATCTCTATATATTCAACACACTCTCACCGCTATTCTTTTGATTTTTTTTAAGTTTAGCAACGCTGTTTTGAAGCCCTGCAGAGCCCAGCTGTGAATGTATCCCTCTGCTGGCCACAAGCTGTAAATACAGTTTCACTTCTCTAGCACCAACCCACGTCATTCAAAATGTTTCATGATTTTATCTCCCTCTTTTATACATTCCGTAAAATCAATCAACAATTGTACAATTAAAGCTTTTTCATGTTTGTGCTCTTTTGCGAGTTTCACAGGATTTTTTAATGCGTTGCATGTTTATTCTGACCCTTAAATTCACTTTGCTATTTACTTATTTCTCTATCTATGAAGAAATGGGACAATTTTGCATATTATCCTGCAAACTGGTATTTCTGCTATGATGGTTTTTTCCAAACTGTGAACCCATGAGTTATCAGGAGTGATCAAATTGCCAGCAATTTTTACCGAGTGCCCCATTAGATAACAGAAGATCATGCAAAATTCTTAACAATTTACCAACAACCCCTCGGCAAATTTTACTATGCCTCCCCCCCCACCCCCGTTGGCCCCTCCTGCTGTGAAACCCCTCTTCCACCCCAGGATTAACCTGAACCACGTCACCCGTAGGCCAAGCCTCTTCCTAACTCCACTATACTGCCCCCTTTTTGCCACCACATACCCTCAGACCTTTAACTACAACTGTAACAATGGGCCCGTATAATGCAACAGTGTACTGGGGCTGCCAAACATAAGGTCTCATTTCACTAGGGACCACCCCGGGGGAGACAAGGGGAGGTGTCCCATGTCTGAAGCAGAATCCCTAACTGTGTCACCCGCGAACCAGCAAACCTTTGAGCCAGGTTCCTGTGGTTGTGCATTGTGAATAATAATAAAAAAAACTACCTGGTTATAAAGACTGAGATGAGTAGTGTGCGTGCTTTTGGTCGTCCTGCATCCTCTTTTAAAGCAATTACTGCCTCTTGCAGAATTTCCGGACCAGCAAAATTAGCTTGGAGATGTGAGAGATAAGGTTCTCAAAACAGCACAGAAGGTCCCGGTGTGGAGGAGATTCCTTTCAGCAGACGTTCAGCTCCCCTGGAAGCAAGTCACTGAAGACCAATCCTACATTTAAGCAACTGAGTATCTAAAACCCCTGCAGAGGTGAATGGCTCCAGAGATCAGCTCTGTAATATTCTAGATCCTCTTCCGGTCGTTCATTGTCCATCTTATACATTCATAAAGAGTCACAGAAGAATTCAATTGTAAATGCCATTTACTAAATAGTAAGTTAATATGACTTAGGATGAAGGCATCAACTAAACAAATAAATGTAAAGAAACAGGAATAATAAAAAATGGCTACATTGTGCACTCATCAAAATGGTCATCTTTTACAGTGATTACAATTGAACAAACACTATGCAATATTTTTCTGAAGTTCACTCCAATGCTGCTGGAAAAGTGCCCACAAATGTAGCCTTGACCATTTCATCCATCCAACCATCCATGCATGCATCCAGTTTCTGTAGCTGCTTGTCCTATTCGGGTCACAGAGGGTCCAGCATTCTATCCATATCAACCCAAATCAATTCAACGCAAAGATCAGGTGATCATGTGCAGGTCATGTCATCACTTTCACCTTCTTTTTTCTTAAAATCATTCTGATAGGTTATTTACTACGACTGCATTGCTTGCTGATGTGGTTAAGTTTAACCAAAATGTGAAAATACAGGGTTTTGAAAAACATTTGACTGGCAGCACTGCTTGTGTATTTTAAAATATTTTTTCTGATTTTCACCTTTTTCAGTAACAAATGTAAATAGCACTTATGATAAAATAGGTATTTTATAGTGTTTTTATCTAAAATCTAGGATATCTGATTTTGCCTAAAATCTAACTGTTAAAACCAGTGAATCTGTCTTTACCTGAAGCGAAATGCACTAGTGACACAACCTGAAAAAGACGTAAATGTTTCCACGTTGCCAAGCTGACAGATTCACCGTGAGTGTGCACACCCCCCGACTCCCTGCTTCCAAATGTCACTCCTCTTGTCAGAATCATTTCCCACGATCACATTGGTCTGTGTCACACTCTGACAGTATTTGCATAATTTTCTGACTACATATCTATACCACCTACACTTTTAAATCCTTGAATATGGCAATAAAAGCAGAACATCCATTCTCATACACAGAAGCGGAAATTTCAGGTTTAGAGAGTATAAATCCAGACCAAGATTTTGTTTCAACCGACCAGTTGAGCATAAAGAGTCACAGTGATAGAATACTCAACTGGTCGGTTGAAACAAAATCTTCTAAAAAGCTGTTTTTAATAGTTTTATTGTGATGTCCGTCATACAGAATCCAGCTGCAAAACTAACATGCTGATCTAATCACATTAAGAAAACTACTGTCACTGTGTTTGTCTTAAATAAAGGATTTTGATTTTCCTTTTGGTAAATTACCTCTTTCCATGGTTATGGAAGTTAGTGGGATGGCCGTTCTTACTCTGTTCGGTCAGTGAAATATGTTTAGCTGCCTTTTCTAGTGAATATCATGCCAAAATCTCAACATCCATCCATCCGCACAGGGTTGTGGTGAGCCTAGAGCCCACAGGGCCCACGGCAGGAGACACAGTGGAGTTGCAGGTTCAACCCATCACAGGACTTCACATTTAGCTATTCAGGCAAACGATCAGCAACTGTCTTAGGTAAAGACTCATGAATAATTTGTCTGTGTTACATTCTGCAACACTGGTGAACTTCCTCCCCAATTTTGAAAGACATGGAGCTTGAGCCAACACTGCCGTCATAATGAGTAATGTGAATATATACAAAAGTACCTTCCCTATGATACGAGAAATGGCTGGCAACAATGTGCACCCCCTACAGGACATGTCTGGCACTACACAGTGTAGGGTTGTATGCCTGGTAGCAGTTGCTGTGATGTTTGTTGAATTATGAGTGAGATGGACTGAACACTTAAACCATTTGGCACAAAGGCTAACATGGTAGGGTGGCTTTGAATGTGAGAATGGAAAAATGAGGTCCGGAATTCATTTATACTGTCAGGAGAGATTGGAGGGGGCACCCACATGATACACATACACATGGTTTCGTATTTCTGGTGCTTAGATACGCCTCACTGGAGACCCGTTTGCAGAGAGTAACCAGTGGCATGCTGCCTGTAATCTCTGTCAGAATGCTTGGAGATTTCCAGCCTGTGTCATAATCCAAACATCAAGAAGACCAGATAGCACTATCAGGGAGGGGGGGGGGGGTGGAAGTAGGTCAACACATTTCATGTTTTTTTTTTCTCTGTCTGGCTTGAAAGCAGTTGACTTCCTGCCTCAGCTCTGAAAGTGCCCTTTATTTTTTTTTTTATTTCATTCCTCCTCTTCATTGTTGACAATTTAATTCAAGATGCTCAACATGAGGAAAACCAAGATTTTTGTTGCCAGTGTATACGGGAGTCGGGAAACTTACGAAACTTTCCAACAACGACTGACAAACAAAATGGAGCATTTGGAAATGGAAAAACAGCAAATGTTTATTATTAATATTTATTCATTTCCTTCTGTCATTTCACAGCAATACAGTCTGAGAAATCCAAACATGGTCAATGTTTTTGGGTGAGACACAGTCTCAGGCAGTAAATTACATTCTCAGCACTCTCTCTCTCTCGGTCAGAAGTAGCCAATGAGAGGCCCACTCTCCCTGTCATCTCGCCTGGCATCCCCAACCATTAATACTTGACACTGTGCGTTTGGCATCATTATTTTCTCCACTGACCCTCTATGGCTGTAAGTCTCCTGAGTCATGCACGTGTGGCCTAGTTACCGGAAACTACCCATGCAGCCAACCATCATCATCCTCTGCCCATGTCTGTCCTGTGACCTTACTTACGGGTTCATTACAGGAAATCAAATCCTTTATAAACATAAATAAAATGTTTTGTATTGTGATTGTCGATGTTACATACTTAGGGTTTGAACAATACATGCCGAAAAGATTTTAGTTCAAGAGAATCTTCACTTGGTTATGTTGCTCAAATTCTCAGCGATTTATGGAACACACACACACACACACACTGGAGTTTTTCCATTAAAAACCAGTAAAACGGACTGGTAAACTACACACTGGGAAAATGTCACATAGAAAGGCTCCATGACTTGTCAGTTGAGCTGATGCTAATGCTACCCATTAAAAATGTGGTAACAGAGACTGAAAACATTGCAAATACCATTCACGCTCTGTGAATGAACTGAAATGACTCTTATCCAGTCTCTTCTGGTGCTTGGGATGTCTCAGACCCAGCATCTCATTATTTGACTGCAAAAGAGATTCCAGTGACCTTGCTGGATATTTTAATGGGCTGGAAGGAAAGCGTGTTCTCCCAGACGGCAGGCTGGAGGCAGAAGCTGCAGTCTCTTAGGTCCCTAAGGGTTTGCCTGAAGAGGACTGGGCAGCGGGAGCAGGTCCGGTTGGAAAAGTACTACCTGCTAATCGCCAGCACTGCAGAAATCAACTAGATATGAGGAGGCAACCTGAGCTTTTATTTTTCAGAAGAGGTGGCACATTTACCACGTTTAACTCGTTCTTTATTGCTTTGCGCATTTTATTAAAACCGTAATTCCCTTGTCTTTTTTAACATCTATCGACTTCTGTATTTTGCCGGGGGTGGAATATAATGCTGTATCACAGATTGATATTTCACGACAAAACACACAGATTGTAACGCTGGTGAATTGCCATGGAAAACAAATTCTGTTCTTTATAATACATTATCATTATCTTGCACAAACATTTACACAGACACCCTGGCTGCAGATACCCCAGCTGTTTCTTTCTGGCGACCTTAAGGCATCGCTTGGCGCTGAGGCAGCGTGAAGAATCCGCAGCCCGCTACAGCCTGCGGCGTGAATCGTCTGCATACGTATTAAAGACATCTCCTATTAATTATACGCGCAATAACCTCAATTGTTACGCCTTTTTATACATATGAAAAACTAATAAAACATCGTCAGTTACATGAACCCATAAGGTCATTCTGCGATTAACTTATATGCATGTTTTGCAAACATGTAACATATTAAACACATGCGATGTCTACGGTATGCTGAGCGCAGATGTGATAAAGAGAGATTGTGTGAGCGCGTCTGTCCAGGCGGATGGCGAGGAGACGGTGCGCGACAGGCGAACACCTCGGGGGACACCGTGCAAAGGAGGAGGGGGGCTCTGACTCCGACTCATGGGCTGTGTTTCAAAGAGGGATTGGCTAATGCAAATTACAGCAATCGCTCGACGGACGGATGAAAGCAGCCGCACTCCAGCTTCCTTCGCCTCCCTAAAAACAACGGAGATCCGCGGGACGACAGAGACGTACAGGTCAGGGCTGATAAACTGCGGGACCATTTTCGGTTATTGGTCTTGAATTGGGAAGTGCCCCGTTTAAAACGTGTTGGCTGGATCAAGCGTCATCCAGACGGTAAGCGGATCACGAATCTTTTCTAATGCTTTACTCAGAACGAACACAAAACCGCACCTGTTTCTGACAGCAGTTTAGGAGATATAAGAAAAACATACTGATATACTGGCGTGTAATTATATATCAGGCATGTGTTGCTCTACTTCCCTTTAACAGAGTTAATTTTAACAGTTTTTACAGTTTTCTTGGCCTTCATTTTATAACCTACAACTCCGAAAGTTTTGGCATTTATATTTATTTGCAGCAGGTTAAAATCCGTCGTGTTTATTATTTGCAATAAGCGTTCTCATTATTCTGCTGCAATCGCACATATTAAGTAAATGTCACCTACAGTAGATATCACGCAGCTAGTAACGTGTTTCGTATTCAGAAGCTTTGTGCGGGTCGTGACAGCAGATGTTTGAAGCTCGTCACGACCTAGAGCTTACAAAGAGAAAACCTCACAATTTCTCATTACAAAGTTATTTACAGACACAAATCGGAGCGTAAAGTAACATATGCAATTTTTGATTAAAAAAAAAAACAATTTAAGCATTTACCTGTCACATACTTATAATTGCATCATTTGCCTCTCCACTCATCCTAAATAGGTGTCATTCCTCGGGTGATCTTCGCTTTGCCTTTGCTCCCATATGAGTTCGACCCGGGCCGGAGGCATGGAACTGGAGCATTTCGACGAGCGGGACAAGGCGCGGCGGCACGGGCGCGGGGCAGCGCGAGCCAACGGGCTTCCGAGCCCCTCCCACAGCGCGCACTGCAGCCTGTACCGCGCGCGCACGCTGCGGGCGCTCAGCTCCGAGAAGCGCGCCAAGAAGGTGCGCTTCTACCGCAACGGCGACCGTCACTTCAACGGCGCTGTCTACGCAGTCTCCCGGGACCGCTTCCGCGCCTTCGACACCCTGCTGGAGGACCTCACCCGCTCCCTGTGCGACAATGTCCACCTGCCGCAGGGAGTGCGGACCATTTACACCATCGACGGCAGTAAAAAGATAACGGACGTTGACCAGATGGTGGAAGGTACTGCTCCGCCACTTCAGGGGCTTCGTATAAAATAAGTTATTATAAAAAACAAACTTTTAAACTGCGGCTACACGTTATTTTCTCTTACAGTCTCATTCTTGTTTTCATTACTTGGCCATGTCCAAACCAGTTTTGGTTAGTTTTAGAGCATCTTTCTCCACGTCAGACCCAATAATACCAAAACTAAAGACGTAAATGTGGTTTTGTAGCTCTGGTCTTCAGAGGTTCCTGTTTGCCTGTTGCCATCAAAATAGTACAACTTTCGAGATTGATGTAAGTTTTCAGAGGAACCCACATAGACTTTTTTCGTTTCCCTGTGAATGGCCGATTATGCCATTTCACCCCAAATGGAATAAAATCCAGTCTATATCTTTCGACAATTGCCTTTTTACTAAGAATAATTTATGGTAGCTGGCTGTCATGGGGCTGTAATTTGAGTACGCCACTGGCTTTCCTGTTATCGAGCTGTGAATAACAGACTGCAATCCACTGGATTGATTTCTGCCGAACGAATGTCAGCTGAGGTTGCCAAACACCCAAAATCACCAACCACCCCCCCAAAATTCTGCTCGCCCCTCTTTTCCATAATGTGTTATTATAGCTTCTCCAATAAGTCTTTTTCAGTCCCAGTCACTGGCTCTCCAGCACAGCCTTTGGTTGTTCAGATATATGCCCAAGTAATTTTCTTTCAAGGGGTTTGGGTTGGGGGGGGTGGCAGTGTGTCTTGCTGACGTATGTGTAATATGCATAATCAAAAAATAGGCAAGCAGGTGCGTGTTAGAGTGGGGGTGGTTTATGTGGGCATTATGGGCAAGACAGCCAATAATTGTGGACATCACACCTTTTGTGTGTAATAATTCACAGCTCTGTTGGATGGCGGATGCTGGGTAAGAGTGTGTTGTAAAGACTCATTGTCATCAACTTTTCTGACCATCACTTTCTCCCTATGACAGTGACTGGACTAGAACAATGTGCACATGTACACTCAAAATATTCTGTATCGCTTTACATTAACTGCACCTTCATAATGCTTTTATATTGGATTCATAAAACGTTCAGTTCATCTTCATAATGTATTCATTAAGTATTCATAGAACATTCATAAGCAGCATGCAAGTACACCTCAACATCCTAACATCCCTTAAAAGCTGTAATATACATTAATAACAAACATTATATAATAATAACAAACATTATACTGTAATTGTATAATCATGTAATGTTTGTTATTAATGTATATTGAAGCTGTTAAGGTGTACTTACATGCTGCTTATGAATGCATTATGAAGGTGCACTTAATGTAAAGCGTTACCAAATATTCATACAGTCAGAGAGATTCAGGTGGTGACATTTTAAGGTTTTACGAAGCTGTAATGAAAGACTCCTATGCTGAGCGTTCTCCAGGGCCTATGTTGTGGTACTTGTTGAAATTAAATATAAATATGACATACTACATAAGTAGTTTTGGATAATAACAGCGACACAGATGAAAACATTTGCAACAGGTTATTATGGTATGTAAACCCAACTGGTGGATGGAAAAGATTTACATCATGTATTTCATGACCTTGAAAAAAGTGGGCCAAACATCATGTTAAAGGGGGGAAAAATTCAGGCTTGGTGAAAGATGGCAAAAAATGGGGCATTTTGTTGGCAAAGTCACAACAATTAACCTTTGCAGAGCTGTCATTTGTGTAATCACTGTCTGGGTGCATTTCTCCATCTTGTCAGGTCTTGTTAATCGGCTTTTGCTTAAACTCGTCAATGAGTATCAGCGATGCTGGATAATTATCATTGATCTGTCGTGTGAAAGATGCTGGGAAAATGGGGGGTCTATTTCCGATCAGGGATTTTCCATTGTAAGAGGAACATGTTTGTCTTCAATTAATAGTATGACTTTGGAAGGTCTTGGAAGGTATCAAGTCAGTAATGTATGTCTCTGATTCGTTATTATTTCATAATCGTTTTAAAGGCTTGGGCTAGGTTTATGGTGAGGATTAGGCTTAATGGGATAAGTATTATGTAACTGCTGTATAATTAAACATGTGCAGGGTCTAAATCTCAACAAAGAGATTACACACTTACAATCTGTTTTGTGTTAAGGTAACCACAAAAGCACAGATGGAGCGGTATATGGCTCTGTGGGCTAGGATCTGATGGGAAGGTCATTGGTTCAAATCTCATGACTAACAGAGTCATAAGGCTTTTGGGCCCTTGAGCAAGACCCTTAACCTCTGTTGTTCCAGAAATGCCATCTGAACTTTGGTCTCTGATCCTTGCCTGCTAAATAAATTTACCGTTTTGATGGGATAGATATTTTTCCAGTAGCAACTTGTGTTTTTGGTCCAGCTGGTGTTGTGCTGGATAAAGAAATGGAGCCATTATAAAATGATGGTCAGTGTTGAAATCCCAGGGACATGATACTGTTTTACTCCTTAGGTATTTAATGTGAATGTGGTAAAGTGCTCTTCATATATTTGTTAAGTGGAAATCTCACGTGGATTAAGCAGGTGAATTATTATGTTTGAAATGTTCTCACATGTGCTCATTATGGGCTTTTTGTCCTGTGGATTCACTTTAAAAAAATTTTTTTGGACTGCAGGTGAGAGCTATGTGTGTGGCTCCGTAGAGCCATTCAAGAAACTGGACTACACCAAGAATGTCAGCCCAAACTGGTCAGTGAATGTGAAGACTGCCGTGTCCAGCCGAGCTCCCCCTTCCTTGGCCTGCTCCAAGCCCAACCCTCAGGAAGCCCGGGAAAGCAAGGACTTCATCAGGCCCAAGCTGGTGACCATTGTCCGCAGCGGAGTCAAGCCGCGTAAGGCTGTGCGCATCCTGCTCAACAAGAAGACGGCGCATTCTTTCGAGCAGGTGCTCAGTGACATCACCGATGCCATCAAGCTCGACTCTGGGGTCGTTAAGAAGCTCTACACTGTTGATGGGAAGCAGGTGAGAGTATAAGATGCTTCTGTAGCCCCCCATCCCCGCTTGTCCTTTTCAAGGTCATAGGGGTCTGGAGCCTATTCCTATCCAAGTGCCAAGCCATCACAGGTCTCACGCATTCATAAATCTTAGCATGTCTTTGGGTTGCGGAGGGAAACCAGGGAATCCGGAGGAAACCCCTTGACAAAACAGAAAGAACATGCACAGAGCCAGGGCAGAGACTCCAACCCTGGTCCCAGAGATGTGAGGCAACAGTGCTAACTACTGCACCACAGGCTGGCTACTGCCTGTATGGCAGGGGATATGAAATGTGTGACCAAGAATAACATTTTAGAAAATTAAGTGATATATAAAAAAAAATTGGGATAAACTGTAATACTAGTCTGTAATATTGAGTCAACCAACACTTCCCCTCCCCAATAGAAACACACATGGAACGATGCAGGGCTGAAAGAAAAACTGCACGAAAAAACGATATACAGATAATCCACTACATAACTGGCATTAAATCTTGCTGATTGGGGGGTGGGGTGTTGATTAACAGAGAGACGTGACATCATTATTTAATTCCTGTGGAAAACGATTGATTGGTGGGGCGAATTTAATGATGATTTTAAAAACTGGTCACTGGTCGTCTGGTGGTTCTCAAACTTTTAACACCGTGAGCCATCTCAGGATGTATCATGCTCTCTTCCTGTAGGTGCCAAAGGTATTCATCACGTGTGTCTTTTTTAAAAATGAAGGTGGAAACTTATGCTAATAGGCTGAACTGAGCGCCACATGAGAAATTTTTGTTATCTTGCTTGGTGTGTAGCCTAATCCTAATACCCCGACAAAGGCAATTATCACCGGGTTATTTGTCTAATATCATTACCAATTATTTCATCATATTGCACAAGCCTAGTGTGGAAAGAAAATTGGACACACCGTTTTTCTGTATGTTAATATTTATGTATACGCAGTTGTATGTGTGGTTTTGGGTGTGAATATGAGCAAGCGGGCGAGATGGAAAATGAATATGCCCCGCCACACAAATTCCAAGAGATGCCCAGACCTTCCTCTCACCAGCCACCTCCTTCAGCTCAACCTGGGGAATACCAAGGTGTTCCCAGGCCAGCTGACAGATATTATCTCTCCAGTGTGTCCTGGGTCTGCCCCGGGGCCTTCTCCTGGTTGGACATACCCGAAACACCACCCCAGGAAGCTGTCTAGGAGGCATCCTTGATAGGTGCCGGAATCACATTAACTGGCTCCTTTTGATGCGGTGGAGCTGCCACTCTACTTTGAGCTCTTCCCGAATGTCTGAGCTCCTCAGCCTATCTCTAAGGCTGAGCCCAGACACCCTGTGGAGGAAACTCCTTTCTGGAGCTTGAATCTGCAGTCTCATTCTCTCAGTCACTACCCAAAGCTCATGGCCATAGGTGAGCTTAGAAAAGTAGATCGACTGGTAGATCAAAAGCTTTGCCTTCCGGCTCATTTCTCTCATTACTGCTGACGCTGCACCAATCCGTCTGTTGATCTCCCACTCCTTTCTTCCCTCACTCGGGAACAAGACCCCAAGATACTTAAACTCCTCCCCTTCAGGCAGCAATTCATCCCCCACCAGGAGAGGGCGATCCACCCTTTTCCTGTAGAGAACCATGGCCTCAGACTCCTCACACTCAGCTGCGAACCACCCCAGTGCAGGCTGCAGGTCACAGCACGACAATACCAGCAGGATCACATCATGTGCGAAAAGCAAAGATGAAATTTCTTCCACTCCTTTGCTACGTATAGAAATTCTGTCCATAGGGCAGTCCTGGCAGTAACCAGCGAGTCTGTCTTACTGCTGGCAATGTGAACCAAACTCTCACCCCGTTTATACAGGGACATGATGGTCCACAGCAATGGAGCCTTTACCCCATACTCCTGAAGGACCTCCTGAGGGACATGATCATTTGCCTTTTCCAAGTCCATAAAACACATGTAGACTGGTTGGGCAAACTCCCATGATCCCTTCAGTATCCTTGTGAGGGTGAATAGATAGTCCGGCATTCCGCGACCAGGACGAAATCTCCATTTTTCCTCCTGGATCCACGGCTTGACCAACGGGCGGACCCTCCTCTCCAGTACCCCAGCATAGACCTCCCAGCATGGACCTCCACCAGATGCTTCTAGTATACATCCATGAAGATGGACTTTGACCCCAAAATATGACTTGTCCGGATCATTCCCTAGGCAGGCCTTCAAGTTGTGAAGAGTGTTAAGTGACTGACTGTGATGCAGAGAACAAGCTCTGTCCTGCTCTTGCGGCAAACACATGGACAGTATGGCGCCCCAAGCAGGCAGGGTTGTGCATTACACTGATGATTTAACAAGATATACAACATAATTATGCATGTTTCCTGAAAACCCAGCACTAACTAATTGAAGTTTACGACCAGTTTACGTTTGAGGAGATGTGACCTGATGTGACCATTAACGACTCATTCAGTTATTTGACATTGTTGTTTAGCATTCTGTTGATGGGGTTGGAGATTTTAAAAGGTGAAGTCTGGATAATCAAGAACTGGGATGTTTTCAGTTGTGTTTTCAGTTTTAGGGAATTGTCAGGAGACATTCTACATGAAATTCCACCCAGTATTTCTCAGCTCTGACTCCAAAATTGCTGGATCACTCACATTGATTGCTATGATACTTGCACAGTGACTGATGTTATATATCAACATTTAAATATGATATATTCTGAAATTACATCTTTTTGCGGTGCTGTCTGATCTATTATTAGCAGCTTCAGCCGCAGCAAGACAGTGTGAAACATTTCACTCCGGAGCAGTCGCATGATGTTCCCTCACAGCAGGTCACATAGCGGTTAAGAATCTGGGCTCACAGCCTCAAGGCTGCTAGTTCGAGTTGCCCCTGCAGCCCTTCTGTGTGCTTAACCTGGAGATGATTTGGTAAGGTATCTGGCAGTGTTAAAATGCTAATCTGCACATGATAAACACACCAGTTTAGCAACCAAATACTAACTTTTACAGTTGCATATATAACTCACACTGAATATATATATATTCAGTGTGAGTTATTCAGTAAACCCAAGAGAGAGAGAAAGACGAAAGCAAGAGAGAGATATGAATGAGAAGCCAAGACTTGCCTACACAGTTTCTATATCCGCCGATCCTACAAAGAAAAGACAGGAATAGCTGCAAGTATTTTTTTTCTTTGCTGGTTCCTCCGCCCACATATTCTCGTCTCTCTGACGCTCTCTGACACTCTTATTCTGCACTGATGTCTCTGCATGCTCACGCACACACACCTGCACCCAATCTGCTGTCAGGAGCTGCTCCCTTTATGTGGAACCTGTCAATTACCTGTGACTTACCACAAAGATGTGCATTCGATTCAGTGCACGTTGTTCCTTGGGGGAGGGGCTAAGCAGAGGAGATGTGCTGCGCAGATGTCATCCTCGTCACATCCTGGCTGCAGTGGAGAAGGCCAGTTCCCCCTCAGCCCCCCTAAAAAGCAGGTCAGGGTGTTCTAGCTGCCAGCCTGCGCAGTCGTGACGCCAGAGCCCCGGCCTTTTTCTGACCGCTGACTTCAGCTGCCTCATCCATTGGCCGCTTCCCTGGCTCCTGCTCAAATTAACAAAAAGTGTAATGGGATACCAACTGCTTCCAGAAAAGTCCGCAGGCACTGATTTGATGCCTGATGGATGCCTTTTTGTTTCACCAGAGCCCTTCACCGTATGAACCAGCACCTTGGTCAGCTACTGAAATAAAGCATTAAAGAAGGAGGCCTGCATAAGGTTTTGTTCTGTATAATTTAATTATATTTCCATATCATAAGTACAGCCTCTGCCCATGTTATGGTGGGCTGATGTTTCAATACACCTATGGTAATGCGAAAATGCATTTTAATACAGTACACCTAACTTGACAAACATCATAGCCTAGCCTAGCTTACCTTAAACATGCTTAAAACACTTACACTAGCCAACAGTTGGGCAAAATCATTAACACAAAGCATAATTTATAGAAAAAGTTGAATATCTGATATAATTTATTATGAAAGTGAAAAACATTTGCTAATCGTAAAGTTGAAATATCGTAACACAGACCATCATAACCCTGCGAGCGTCTGTATTATGTAGGCATAATGCATTGCTTATTCCATCCATTTATCCATTCATCATCCAGTTGCTCATCCAGGTCAGTGGCATGAAGGCATTTCTAATTAAAGTTTCTCAATTAATGCAACATGTAGTTGTTGATGTTAGTGTTTGCAAACACTTTTGTACAGCATATAGAGGTTCTTACCAAGGCACTGAACATATAATGAAGGGTTTAGTAAAATGTTACATTGTTTAAACATAAAAAAATACCATAAGTGCTATAAAGTCTTGTTTTTGGGTTAGACCTTGATTTCTACAATGGTGCCTGTTAAAATCTGACTTGACTTGACCACAGACATCCTAACTCCAAAAACAAGGAACAAGGCTTGTGGAATGGTATAAAGGTCATTGCTGTGCATAACATCTGCTCATTGACTGTGACTGGACACCTTCCATAGAGCAGATGAAAGTAGTCTTAGGAGTTACAACTGTCACTGCTTTGTTTTGTGGTTCCAACCACTAGCCCAGATGTAACAGTTCTGAGCTACCAGTAAGGTACATCTTCAGAGCGTAGAAAAAAATGAACAGGTGGAAGGGAACTGATAATCAGAGGATATCTTGACAGGCTCAGAGAGAGACAGATTTCTGGTTGCAGAAGCAGAGAAATGGAAGAGCACAGATCCAGGAAATGCAGAGATTTAAAGAGAGGAAAAATATGGTATGAATAATAACATAAGGTAAAGAATTGTTTAAGGTTTTAAGAATGAGTGGAAGTAAGAAAGTAAAAATTGGAGAGGGAGAGAGAAATATAGAGACATAAATGGAGAATGTGGCAGGCAGAGTAGTGGTGTGAGACCCTTGAAATTCAAATGGATCAAGTGTGAAGAGAAGAGACCTAAAAACAGGTATAGAGCAGACAGTCAATCGTACTCTGACACAATGGGGAAAGAAAACAGCAAACCCCAGAGTTCCATTTCTCATGTCTCAATGCACCATTTTTGCTCCATCTGAGAAATGCACAATGAGGAAATGGTTAAACTCATTAACTCTAGATCAAGATGTGGGACTTTGAGAAATAAAAGTAGGTTTCTGGGCCTTTTGTGTAAACCTCCGTGGTATTGCCACACTTGGGGAGGTCGGAGCCAGTGGATCACAATTCAGTCCAGATTCCTTCATGATGGTCACTGTTCAAGTGGGAACCCTGTCTACATTCAGGAATAGCCAACGTAGAACCAGAGGGTGGAATTAAGAACCAGCGAGAATCTCGTAGCACCCTTCGGCTACTGTTTCTGTTCCTGTACTGTTATAATAGCCATGCAGCAGGTGACACTGAGATGGAAGTACTTGGAGGGGCTTTGCTGTTTCAGCATTGTACAAGGACTTTTAGCCACCTGGCTTAAAATAAATGAAAATGTCCTGCTTTACCAAACTGCTTTACCAAGTAAGTGAATATAAATAGCAGTTAAAGAATTAGTATTTTTATCGTTATATTTATTTATGTATTTGCACATACAGAGGAGGTGCGATGATTTATCTCTATCTCTGCATAGAACTGTAATTCTGAAGGTTCTTGGTTCAAGTACTGAAAGTGGATCTTCTATAATACTCAGTGTAAATGGGCTAGCTTTTTAGTTGTTCTGGGTAAACATAACCCAGCAAGAAAAAAGTAATATGTAGGGAAGAGTAAATTAGAAGTGGTGTTTCACACTATTTTAATGTGACAGCAGGATTCACTGCAGAAAACTCACGACAAATGGCATCTGAGGCTAAAAATGACACGTCTCTGTAAGATGTACTTTATACGCATATGAGCTATTTATAGCAGACAACCCGTTCCTGTCCACCTGGCAGTGTTACAGACTTTTCTTTTGCCTCTTTTCCCTTGGGTGGTTTCTATAGTGATGTGCTTGCTGTAGCTGGTTGCCTAGGAACCACTCCTGCAGCACTGAAGATTTGCACTGCAGTGACGTCACAGTGGGCCGTTGATGTAGAGAGGGCAGCTTATGGGCTGCTGTGTTGCCAGGGCTCTTTGGGTTTTAATGCTGGGATGGATGGCAGAAAAGTGGCTTATACCACTGGCACAGTGGCTTTGCTGTTCTTATCTGCTGGGCTGTTTACCAAGAAGTCTATAATTGCAGCTTCTGAGAATGAAATGCAGTGGCTGAGATATATATTCTTGTAGAAAAATCATTGTTTCATTCTACCAACTGTTTATACCCTCCATCTATTGCAATGATTCGCTTTGATGGTCAGTGATGGTTCGCTGCTGCGTGTTATTCTGTAAGCTCACCTGAAAGGAGAAGATTGGTCTGGCAGAAGCTGCTCTTTTAAGTGCAGTTGGCCACCATTCCTCTCCTCATCGTTTTCACAGACTATCACTGCCTATTTCATTAACACATAAACAGGGCACTTTCATCCATGTGCATAATACCTGCCCCAGCGGCAATAATCTTGCCATATGCTTTTATCTAGTTTAGTTCCCTTCGGTAAGAACTTGCATCAAAATGTAATGTTTCATGCAGAAAACAGGATGAATGGCTGCACTACTGAAAAAAAAATAGTGATTTTTTTGCTTATTCTTTTGCATGATGGTATCTTGCATATAAATACTAAAATGTGGTCTGTGGTGGTCTCATTTCTTTCTCATTGATGGTGAATATTGGTCACATTTCCGTCACAGTTGGGAGCCTTTCACAGGCTGAAGTGGTAGGCCTAATGAAACTGACCTCAAACCTCACTCAAGCACTGTCTTGATTTTTACCTACTGTTGAAGTATCTTTGTCCGCTGTTCAGTGTAATCCTGCTTGCTCTGCAAAAGTGTTGTTTTCTTAAATAAGACAACAAATGGAAAGCAAAGGAACAAACATTTCAAGGTTATTGATCAGTGTGAGTGTATAAATAGACTGGGTATTGACAGATGTGAGTGTCTGTATAGACTGTATTGACTAGAGTGACAGTTTGCTTGTCTGTTGGCAAGAGCCACTTTTGTTTCCGACGGTCAGGTGGCAGCACCTGTCTCAGTCACTGATTGGGTGTGCAGCATCTGTTTCCCACACGAGCTTGAATAATGTTTGCTGTGTAATTAGGGGTGTTCTTTCACCTTAGCCTGCTGATATTTCTCCTTCCTCACAGAAAACAAAATGACCGTCCTGTAATAATCGTTCTGGCATCTATAGTGCAGTGCCTCTGCTAATTACTGTTTACCTCATTTTCTGAATCTGTCCCCCCCCCACCCCCCGCCCCCTCACTGTGTTCCAGAAGGCAAAGGTCTGACACTTGAACAGTGACAGGAATCACGGGAGAAACAAGGTTCCACTAACTTTAACAGAACTATCTGAAGCAAACTGTTCATAAAGAATGACAAGAGAATAATTTTAAACATTGTATTGAAAATAATTATTACACAATGAAAGTGTTGTGTAACATCCCTGACTCTGTGTGGGTTCTTGTCAGGTTTAACAGATAAAGATTGGCAGTAAGTACCTTGTGGCTCCTCACATGAGACTGAAAGGTGAAGTCTTTCATTACCCTTTAGCGCATTTTGTCACCCAGAGCCCTTTCAACTCCAATAGGCTTCCTGCCCAGATCTTCCAATCCTCTTTTCACTGAGGAACAATTCAGCACCTTACTATGCTCTTGTGAAGGGGAGTTTCATGAGCCCAGCCTTGAGGGGTGTTGGTTTTCATTCTCAGCAAAAGCTTTGTTGGTTCAGCTGCTATGCAAGTCAGCCTTATGCCACTTGAGGCTAGAAGCTAGATTAGCTGAGGCATTTGATTTCTTTAGCTCTGCGGCCTGAGTTTGTAAGTTAAAAATGACTAACATAATCATACGTCTTGCACTGATACCCAGTTGAATAATTTAATATCGACTAAAGAAATTCAGTACCCTGCCCAAGAGTATACCAAAATTCTTGCTTCTTGGAATTGACTCTGCAAACTGTTACAACCTGGCAAGCCGGGTAGACTTATGAACCAGTGTGTCATACTCTGATCAAGCCGTGGTCTTATGCTGCCCACTTGCATGGGATTCTATCAGAAGGAGGAGAAGCAGGTGGCCTCCACATTGTGATATGGTGCTCAGATTGCAGCAGGTGATGTTGCAACTAGCAAGTTGAGCAAAATGCAGCTTTATTGGCCTTTGCAGTGTAAAAATGCAGCATAGATTGGGGGTGGGATCAGCACTGACAGGGCATTTTTTGCCATTATCAGCCCCCAGCTTCCAGGCATTTCCATCCTTATTGCAGCCACATCCAGGCTGTGAATATTGGGTCATGAGTGTTTTTTTTTCCTGTTAAATTACCTCTATGTCCATCACTAGTTTTATCTGGATACATGTTTTTGCACTGTGGGAGGAAACCAGATTCCCTGGAGGTACCCTGCACATGCCTGCACACAGTTGGGCATGTCTGTCTTTCTGCTTCTGAAAAAGGTTACTTTCAATCTTAAAGCATAAACCAGTAAATCTAAAATTATTTTAATTTCAGGTATTATTTCTAGATTTATCTTACTTTGAGCAAATCTTGATCATTCTGGACTTCGATGTTACACTGGATTCTCTTATGTCAATTAGGCAGTATTCTTGGATGCAAAGTGAAACTAGTTTAATCGCAGTTTATAGACTGCAGGGCAGCTGCAGACTGGTCAGTACTGTTCAGCGACACCCACTCAGGGTCTGAGTGACTCAACTCAAAGGCTCCAAGACAGTCTACATTATGCAGCCGCTCACCTCCAGTTTAACTGACCCAAGTGATTAGTCAGAAAGCTTGAGTCATTAGATCGTAATGCCCCATTATCTAATGCTAATGTTCTCGTGTGTGCCAGTGTAGTAGTAATCCTGGCGAGGAACTGCGGTCTCATCATTTCTTAGCAATCTCCTAGGTGATCATTCCAGAGAAATTAGAATTATTTGAAACAGTTTACTTGCTCGGCAGAAGTGTCACATGTCAATAATAATTCAAAGCAAAGCGTCTACTGCTAAAGGGCTGCTTAGCCACATAACTATACGAAGTGTGCAAGACAATGCGGAATCTGACGAAAGCCCAGTGACATCCAGGCTTACATGTTCCTGTTAGAGCTGGCAGCTGAAGCAACAGCGTGACCTTCTGTAACTATGACATTTTGTGTTTTTAAATTGCACTTCCCAAATAACCTTATCTTATATAAAGACTAAGACAACATCAATCCGTCTTCCAAGCAATTATCCTGATGAGGGTCACAGGATGCCCACAGAGTCACTGTGCTGCGCAAAAGGCCATGTGTACCTATGTATAAAATACTTAATAGCTACTATTAGGCCAAGTGATACAGTCATCATCCATCAGTTGTATTGAACCTGCATAGAACAAGTTGGGTATAGGCTGGTCAATTTCTTATCTCCACCAAATACAGCATCATTCCTCTGCCACCCAACATGGCTCTTTGTCACATGAGATGGGTCCCTGCAGCCATTTTATTTAGAGATGACCATGTGAATGGCTGGGATTTGCTTGCCTCTAATTGGATTAAATTGCCGCTGAGGTATTTCCAGGCCAGTGCTTTTGTCTGTGAGGGACTGAAGTAGGAGTGGGAGGGGCTCACATTCAGTCCACGGTTTTGTGTCTTCTAGGTAGCATGTTCTCCATATATCTGTGGTCCAAACTTATGGACTTTCTTCTCATTCTACATTACTGTAGCAATTGCCATTACGCAAAACCACATTCATGGACAGCCGGTGTGCACCTTGCATTTAGCCTTATTTGTGCAAGCTAATTACATAATAGGATTATGGGTCTGCCTTTCAGACAGTGTGCAGTTCAGGCCCCAAAATGAGTATCCATGGGGCGGCTGGCAAGCAGATATTCTTATAGAAAATGGCCCACTACTGCTTCACCAAGAAAGAATGTCATCCTGATCTGATGCAATGTGTCAGTGTGGATCAGACAGCTTTCAACCGAGCAGCAGATGATGTAACATTAAAAGAGCTGAAACAAAAGCATTGTATATTAGATCCAAGGAGGGGAACTACTGTTGTACAACTAAATCAGCTCCTGTCAACACCCAGAAGCTCTGTTTAGTTTACTGGCTTTGTGATGCTAGTTCAACACTCAGTCAGTATGGAGTCCTGCTGAGCTTAATAGGTGCTGGGCTGTGCATAATATGTAAATAGACAGACAGACAAATTATGTAGTACATATATGATTGTATATTAATGTGGACTGTTGTTTTTTTCTCGACTGTATGTGTATGTGTGGGGGGGTGTGCATGTATACATTACATTGGGGGAACCGAATGTACCCACAATGTGACAAAAACTCGTTATTTTGTTAGGGCGTTTTTTTGTTTTTTTTGGTCCCTACATAGAGAAAATGAATTTTATGAAAATCTGAATGCTTTACAAAAAACTAAAAATGCCAAAAGACTAAACTTATGGTTAAGGTTAGGACTGGATAGGGGTTATGGTTGTCATAGTTAAAATTAAGGATATGCCCATAGAAATGAATGGAAAGTACCACCAAAGATGTATATACCTAATGTGTGTATGGGTGTGTGTGGGTTTGTTCAGCACCACCAACTGCTATCTTGATTAACATCTCAGCAGTGTCCGTGACACCATCTTTTGAGTGAGTCAGGATTTCAGCACCACGGACAGCTCATCTCCTCACCTTGTGACTGTGCTTCTCTTACTCCCTCTCTCTCCCTTCCTATGTGTGAGATGGCCTGCGGGGTGTTAACTCCTCTCACTTTTGTCCCCGTCTGGGTCAGTGCATGATGAAAAGAATGTGTGCTCAGTTCCGCAGACGGTGCCCCCTCTCTTAGCAGGTCTGCTTGCGCTTGCTGTGGGATCCTTATTTCCTTCTTAATTGTGGGAATTTATCCATAACTTGGGTGGATATCAGAACCTTAGAGGATGCAGACATTCACGCTGTATGACCAGCAGAGACATCCCTCTAATTCCCCCCCCCAAAAAAAGTACCGACATCTGTCTACCAGTTTGATACCCAGTATTCCTCAGACTATGGACTCTTCCTACCCTGCGGGGATTAGACTGTTATTATAGCTTTCCTGTTTTTTTTTTTAAACCTGCCCTTTGAAATGTTAAGGTGCTGATATTTTTTACAGCCCTGTAAATCTTCCCCGAACACGTATGCCTGGAACTGTAGACGGTTCAGATGAACTCTGTCCAAACATTAGTGTTATTTAATGGGCAGCTGTGCTGCCGATACTGAATCCACTTGCTGTTATCTGCAGCCCAACTCAAACCCCTGCCAGCTTCCTCTTCAGCCTGGCAGCTACAGCCACAACACAACAGCAGGGGTTCAATTTTGAGCCTCATAGCTGCTGAGGAGTGGGTGAGTAACCGAATGTTTGGCTGAGAGAAAAATAGATAATGAAAAAATAGCTTTCCAGAGACCCAAACAACTATATCCTGTGGGAGAAATATGTGTGAACAAGGTGAGTGCAGAATGAAGCTTCCACTTACTGTTTCAAATGGCTGATCTGTTGTCCGTCTGGTTTCCTTGACGACAGCTCCCCGTCTGGCTCTTTCTGTATAAACAATCCCAGTATGGGCCACACTCACAGCCAGACGCAATACCCAACGCAGCATCCCTCATCCTTTCCCTCTCCCCATGCTTTTAAATCTGAATGACAGAGTTGGCTGCCTAGAGGTTTGAACCAGCTGTTTCCCCAACTGCTGGGCACTGACATAGTTGGAGGTGATGG
This sequence comes from Paramormyrops kingsleyae, assembly GCF_048594095.1. Lineage (NCBI taxonomy): Eukaryota > Metazoa > Chordata > Actinopteri > Osteoglossiformes > Mormyridae > Paramormyrops > Paramormyrops kingsleyae. The sequence continues at coordinate 13,163,420 of NC_132814.1, read as the reverse complement.
CAGGGTGTGAATCGATCATCTGCTGCATGGTAGGGGGGTCAGAGTCTATGGATCTGAATACTATAGAGACCAAAAAAAAATAAATATTGGCCATTGCTCGGGCAGGCAGGGAGTCGAAGAAAAATGTACTTCAGATTTTGGAGTGGACAGGGACTCTTCATCCCCTAGCAACATCACCAAAGCCAGATCCAAAAGCTATCCAAAACTCCTCTTCAGCTGCTAATTTGCAGAAACGGAGAAATTATGAGTCTTCGATCCTGCTGAACTGCTACCTTTCTTCTAATTATGTTGACCCAATTCATTATTACTGAGTTTAAGGTTCGATGAAGTCTAACACAGGAAAAAAAATTCAAGCATAATAATAATGAGAACAGTTGAGTAACACAGTTATTAAAGCTGTCATGGTAACTGCCATACAGGTCAAGGAGTCAATGTGACTGGGGAGACGATTAGCAGGTCTGCCTGTAGTTGTAAACCAGGGGTCTCCAACTCCGGTCCTGGAGAGCTACCATCCAGTAAGTTTTCTATCCTACCTGGCTTCTGATGAGCCACACCTGGCCCTGGTATTTACCTGAGAACTGGTGTGGCTCATTAGAAGCTAGGTAGGATAGAAAACCTTCTGGATAGTAGCTCTCCAGGACCGGAGTTGGTGACCCCTGTTGTAAACAATCGGGGAGGAGCTCACCCCTTCAAATAGGGCTTCAGACTGTACAAGAGAAAGTATGAGTTTTAAAAGTTTTAAGTTCCAAATGACGTAACATTCAGTGTTCTGGTGCAGGCTGTGCTGTGTTTAGAGTGGGATGTGCTGTATTGTTTTTGCAGCATGTTGCCTGCGCTGCCCTATTCCTCTGGGGGAAGAAGGTGCCAAAGTTGGCCGAGCAGAGCACTTTGTGCTTGGCTCATCTGTGCCGTCAGCCTGTCTCCTCTGGGCCGCGGGGCACCTTCTGATGCTGGCGACGCCATTTCTTAAATGTGGTGCGGTGGTGGTTCCCATTGTATGGGAGTGTGACGGCCCCCACCTCCTGTAAAAACCCACAGAATTTGATACATGTCCTTGCTCGTCCTTTTGATTTTCAGGGTTTTGACTATATCTAAATTAGCCGCAAGTCTCTTGCTTCTGGTCCCTTAATGTCTCTATTTCTAAAGGTTGCCAGTTGCATTTAAAAATAAAAACGTGAGTTAAGTGTCTCTCTCTAATAAAACAAATCCCTTCCCTGGATATAATGTTCTCAACTGAAAGTTTGAAGGTCGTATCTCTCAAGTACAGGTGCTGGAGGTGGCCATGCACTTCACATGGATTGTTCTGCCTGGATGACAGTGACCCTCACTTGTCCTTGATCTGCCTCAGACTATGGCCTTTTCAGAATTCCCCAGGAATTAGATTTGTCTTTGTAAGGGTGATTGTTACTATTTTTTTTTTTTTTAAATCTGCACTTTGAATCTTCTGTGGCGTTGGCATTTTCTAATGCCCTGTAGATCATCCCTGGATGACGGTGTATGCCAAGTCGACTAGAGGCAGATGGAAATCATAGACCAGATGGACCTTTAAATTTACAAACTCTACTGCCATCTAGTGGCCAACTTAATTCAGTGCGACAGTAGGGCATTTGACGATTGAAAAAGACATTGTATTAAATAAAAAAAATGAAGCATGTCTTTATGGGCCTGAGGAAGCATGGGATATGAACTTGAACTGTTTTCCTGGTGCATTAGGTTTTGTTGTTTTTACATCTGTCATTGGCAGTCAGTAATGTCTTTGATCTGCTGCTTGATTGGCTGGCTCAGTCACACCCAGTGCATACAGAGGTGAAAACACATGACTGTGAAGATTGCAGGCAGCTGGCCGATGACAGATCATGGGATCCACTGAGTGGGAGGCCTATATATCTCAGCACACTGTAATTGTTTCCATTCTAGGCATTTATGGAAATGAATAGTCTCCCCTTGAGATCATTCGTTTTTCACCCAGTCAGTTGGTCCCCAGCCAATTAGTGTGCTGCTTTGTTAGTGGCCTGTTTCTTTTCCACAGCAATTTCTTGTTGTCATCCAGAAACTGCAAGATTGCTCAACGTTAAATGGACAAAATGTTAATCCATTGCTGCAGTATTCTAGTCCGATCCAGTTCTGCTGCATCGCTGCTGCCACCTTGTGAAGCTTACAGGATAAGCAAGGTGATCAACAGTAAATCTCCATTTACTCAGGACTGGAGGTCAATGAAAGAAGCAAATTATAAATGATAAATATTTTGGTTTATTTATACCCATGAATCAAAATGTGAACTACACCATTTGTTCTTATTGAAATTTTAAATATGTCATGGTAATTTCACTGTTTGAAGTATGTTGATTTCATCTCCTTTACAGAACATTTTTGGGTAGCATGCTGGTTACTAGTGTGTTATTACTCAAAGTGAAATACCTTGATCTTCGGGCCAGCAAACAGATCCACAGGACATGGGAAACTGAGGATGGAAGAAGGAAGTTACTGGTATCCTTAGGATAAATGGATAGATGAGCAGTGCAGCATGCAGAAATAATATTTTTGCCTCTAAGTTTATTGAAGATCAAGGTTGCCCAGACTATTGGACCTGGTCTGTCATTCTGGTGCAGAGAGCTTATTAACGTTATAGAAATACAAGCTGATTACTGCAGAGCAGAGGAGCTTGTCCTTTTGTCCCTCTATACCTCCTGTTCTACTTCTAGCTATTCATCCATCATCCATAAATGCTTATCTAGTACACAGTCAGAGTCGGGGGCTGAGATCCTGCCATCGGTAATGTTTATGAGCAGTTTCCATGCTCTCCCTGTGTTTGTCCAGACTTTCTCCTGCAATCCAAAAGCATACAGTTTGGTGGGCTGGTGTGTCTAGATTTCTCATTTTGTGTGAGTGTGTCTCCTTGAAGAGACTGTACACTCACCAGAACTATATACTGCATTCGGATGGAACATGGAAGGCAAATCTAGCTTATCAGAAGAAGAATTGGAATCGGAATTTCGAAATGTAAAAATGCCCAACTAATACTTCTCAGACAGTCATTCTGGTTTTGTGTCAGACTGTTAGGAATAAATGCAGCGGGAATCGAGTGCCATGCACCCGAACATTGCTGTCTCTCTTCATTTCCTCTAGGTGGCTCTCGCCCAACATACACAGCCAAGGGCAATGGTTATACAACATATCATGAAAGGGTTTTTCAAATGCTATTTATCAAGCTTCTTGAGGCAGTTCACAGAGAATGAGAGATTCGCCTTATTTGATACAGATACAAAATCTGAAATGAGCTGCTGGATTTTAAAAAGTTTCTTTATTGAGCAGTGAACGACAACACTATTCCCAGATCCTGAATTGATAATACAATGCGACCTTTTATGCCCTTATATTTGTTGATAGAACACTTTAATCTGCAAGCAGCCTGAAGTGAAGGATAAAAGACAAGCGAGTTATGTAACTAATAATAATATTCAGATTCCATGGAGTCTACATGAATCAGCATCAGTATCAAGAGAGTCTCGGATTTAAGTGCCTCATTACTGTGGAAGCTAGTGAAGGTTTAAGTCAGTCAACTTGCTTATAGCTCAAATATTGATGGTCTTAACCTTCTGAAAGGTGAAGAGAGAGTGCCTGTTATAATCCCAGTTATGGTATTGTACTGGGAAGTGCCACTGGAGGGATTTAAGAAAATCCCATTATTTCAGAATGCTCTGTCATTTTCCACTCTGTCCACATTTTTGAGAGCATTGTTTTTTAGCTTTAATTATGTAACTGGTGAATAATTATTTTAGCAATTATCAAATCCCTTGTGGTACTTTTAGAGGCCCAGAAGAACATGGCTTTGTCTCTTGTGTGTTCATTGTCTCTTCAAATGACCCCTACCCCTAGAATCTGTAAATCACACTGTTGGTTTTTGTTTGTTTGTTTCACCCCCCCTGTCTTTTGAAAATCATGGTTGTGGTTACATAACTGAGCCTATTATTTATCTAAACAGCATAAAAAGCAAGCTATCCATGCCTGCCAGACTCTGATCTTTCATGCCTAGTCTTTCTGACCATTCGTGTTTTCTGGGCAGCTGACTGCAGGGTGCGACAGACACACGGTGAAATATGGGTGCCATTTTGCCCTTGATGTTCGAGAAGATGCAGGCTGTCTGGAGGCTCACGTGGAGACATCTTTAAATGCGTCCTCCACTGGTTCCAAGTTATAGAAACCTGTCCAAAATCCCAGCTATTTGAAAGTCTGTTCTCACCAGTGTGTCTGTATGCCATGGTTATATGTCACTCACATCTAAGTCACATGTGACTGTAGCTCTCATTCAATGGGTGAGGTGGTTTTTATGGGTAGCTAGTCTGACTGCAGAAAAACAGTTTTTCAAGATACATTCTGCTGTAAACCTCTGTGTTTCTTTTAAGCCGTAGAAGGATTTGATTCTATTCATGCACATATTGTCGGCAGTTCAAAGCTTCTCCCAGGCGTCTTTGAAGCAGCATCCTCAGTTCACTCATTAACTGTTGACAGATGTAACAGTATGTGCTTTCCCAATCTACCAAGCCGGGCTCTTAGGCTAAAACCCCTCTACTGCCAGCCAACCACCTCTAGAGCTAGATGCTATCCCACCCATGTCTATATGCTTTTGTCTGTGAGTTTGTTTGTTTGTCAGTGTTGCTTTTCGAGCTTATCTGGGACACTGAGCATTGTGGGAAAGCACGCCAGAAATATCTCCACCTAAGCGTACGTCAGAAGCTGGAAAACAGCAAGTTGTAACAAGAGCCTGTTGAAGTCTGAAATCTGGAGAAGCTACAGTTTCTAAATAGTGGCTTGTATTTACGATTCTAAACATTCATGGATTCAAAAGCTTTATTGTTATTTGTTCAAGTATAAGTACAATGAAAAACTTGTCTGCATACCTCCCTGCAGACTAAAAAAAAAACATGTAACGTTCAAGGACAATAAATAGTGAATAACAGAATAGTGAGCACAGTAAGCAATTCTCTATTTTCTGTACCAGACTGTCCTATTCAGGGTCGTGGCGGTCTAGTGTCTACAGGTGCAAGGAAGGAAATATTCCAGGATGGGGCGCCAACCCATCGCAGAGCACACATACACACACACACACACACACACACACACACACACACACCATTCACTCACACATTCATACCTACAGACAATTTGGCAGCCTCAATTCACCTTAGCATGTTTTTACTTTGTTGGAGGAAACCAGTGAATCTGGAGGAGATGACGGCATGGGGAGAACATTAGGACAATAACATACATACAATATACATACACTATATACAGTATACATGCATTATACACATGATATACATGCATTATACACATGATATACATGCAAAATACAGTAACACAAGTATATCAACAAGGTGGTGAGGTTGTCAACATGAATAATTATGTGGGATTACAGTGCGAGTTATCAGTGTATATTTAACATTCTCTTTACTGTTGAGAAGAAACTGTTCCTGAGTCTTGAAGAATGGATTCTGATGGACCTGTAGCGTCTTCTGGAAAGTAGCAGGGAGAAAAGTGACTGTGCAGCATAGCTGGGGTCTGTCATTACGCATTTGGCTTTTCTGAGGCAGCTTGTGAAGTAAATGTCCTGACACTGCTGGCAGCTGTGTCTGGGTGATGGTCTGTTATCTGTATCAGCCTTTTGAGGTCCTGTACCACCCTAGTGGTGATCTGGGGGACTGCTGTGAATGTAGTATAAATCAATACAAGGCAGGAAATGTCTTCCAGGCCAGTGATTTACTGTCTGCCTTATCAGTTCCTTTCTGACACTCCTCCTTGGTTTAAAGGTGTCTTTCAGTGAGTCTCGCTCCTCATTTAAAGTTGTAGGTCTGCCTGTGTGAACTCTGAGCTCTAGCCTTTAAATTAGCCCAGCGCCACGCCCATTGTGACAAGTGGCCTTGATGGTTGTGAATAAAAACTGGCACGTCTCCACAGAGTCTGGGAGATCAGGAGGCACGTACTCACAAGATCGCATGGCATACGGACTCCGCCATCTCCATTTCACAGGCCCTAAACGCGATGCCGCTGCAACTTCCTCTCATCTGCTCTTTCTGCCGGTTAAGCAGTAAAACATAACACCCCGCTCAGCGAAAGTTGTTTATTTCAAGAAGTGATGATGAGTGTCCCTCACTACATTAGCCAAGTCTTTCTGTTTATGTGTGAGAAGGAGAATTTCAGGGTGGGGGGCTTAATCACCGCATGGTTTCGGAGACAAATTGGAAACGCGATTAGTGTGTTGAGCAAGTGCCGGAAGGTCGTAATGACTCTGTTTAGTGCCTCTATCTGTCTCCCTCTCTCATTTCTCCCTCCTTGTCTCCCTTCCTCCCTTCCCTCCCTCCTTTCTCTGCACCTTTCTCTTCTGTGTTACAAATGATGGACTGACCGTGTTGTTCCCCCAGCTCTTAATAAGCATCTACCTGCCTCTGAGCTGGCTGGTGAGTCAGCTTCTCTGAGTCAGCTTCTCTGAGTCAGCTTCCTTTAATCTCTCCCCACCCTCTACCAAACAGCGGGGTTTCCGACACCAACTATGACAGTGTCCACTGACTGCCACGGACTGTGACTCTTCCTGCGACATTGGCACAGCACTTACTCACGCAGCAGCGTGAACTGGCACCATGGCCTCTGAATGGTGGTGCCGGAGGACTATGTCAAAAGTCGATAATATCAGATCACTGGTGCGTCATACTAGTATGAATTACATTAGGTAATTTACATTAATATTTGAAGCATATGATATACAAAAAGTAATTATTTCACCTTGCCATGTTTTTTTTTTATTTTGTTGTTCCAAATTGTGTTGAACCTGATTATACAAACGGCACCTTGTTCCTGCTGATGCCTAATGACATAGGGGACTGGGAGATGGACCCCTTATTACTTTTGTTTGTAAATTGCTTTCAGGTTTATTATTTATTATCCACCATGGCTGTGAACGCAGATGCAGATATGAAGCTGAGGGGAGATATTTCTTATTTGGCATCCGATGAGATCTGTAAGAAATGATCTATGAGAGCAGCTGAATCGGGGAAACGGGGCTGGAGCAATGACTGCGGTGTAATCTCCCATCACGGTGTCTGACGGGAGCGCAGTCGCGGATGAATCACACTGCGGAAGCGGAGTGGAGAGCCGATATTGGGGGGGAGAGTGCCTTGACCTCACATGCACGCACGCACATCATTTCAGGGCTAGAGAGAGGACTCTGAGTTCTGGTGAAACAGTCTAACCTGACCCAGAAATGATTAACAATGGCCGAGTTTCCCGAGCCTGACCCAAAGGCTCGTCTCTCAGGGGAGCGGCAGCCAGAGAACCATACCCCCCCTCCACACACACTCAGACAAGGTATGTGACTTGAGTGTGACACATACATGCAGAGACGTTATAGGGTGAGATGCCTACCCCTATTCGCATGTACAGTGCTGTGCAAAAATCTTAAGCAGTAGTAGTAAGTATATATTTGCTCAGAAAAAAACAGAATTTAACATTAGAATAATAACATATGCAAATTATTGGTAACACGATATAAACTAACAAGAATTTCTTCTGTCCTTCTAAAAGTTATTGACATCTTATTGCATAGCTGGTTCCCAAACCTCTCCCAGGACTGCCTAGTCATTCCATGTATTCCTTACATTTCACCACCAGCTCAGTTAAATAATTTAATTAGCTAACTGAATGGGATATAGTTTAGCCAAGCAAAGTGGGGTAGTGGTCAAGTTAAAAAAATACCTGGGTGTATTGGATGGTTATTGCAAATACTGGGCTGATTTTAGCAGAGGTTTTGAAATGGCTAAGCTGCCACACTTTGACAACGTAAATCATGGAACATTAAACCTCATTTTCTTTGACTGCCTAAGACCTTTGCACAGTACTATATGTGTGACATCTGTACCAGGTGTTCAGTGTTCTTGATTGGCTGGGAGTTGGGAGGGACAAACTGTGGGCTGTCAGGGGGTCCAGCTTGGAGGGGATTTGAGGCTCAAGTGACCAGCTTTGCTGTCTGTCTTGGCCACAGATCACAAGTCTGCAGGACTTCTTCAGCGATGACGACATTTTCATCGCCTGTGGTGCAGAGAAGTACCGCTACCAGGATGACCTGATGCTGGATGACAGCGGTGAGGGACTCCTCTGTTATCTCCTCCGCCTCCCCACTACTCTCCCCCTGTTTTCTTCATTCGCAGTCTGAATGAATGATTGCATTAATTCATTCTTTAAGGGGTATGAATGAATTCCCCTTTGTGTGCCTGCCAGGCTCAAGCTGTGCGTGGGCCGGCCCGTTCATCGCTCTTCATTCCCCCTCACTTCCGTCAGACGCGTGCAATCCACCTGTGCCGAGACCCAAGAGGCACCGCCAGTGCGTTAATCAAGCCCCCGCGGCGTGCCGGGCCACGCCCAAACCCCTGCCAGGTCCAGCATGGAGGTGGTTGGCCCCCGTGACACCTCTGATTGGTTCTGTTAAACGAGAAGCCATTAGATCAGCTTGGATCAAAGTGACATGATACAGTGATGTTTCTGATGTCTTGTCAGTGAGATGAAGTCACATGTGGTGTCTTCATGTATACATGTGACCGGAAATGTGTGGGGGGGGGGGGGGGGGGACTGTGACAGCTCCATTAAAGAACCATTTTATTTTATCAGCCACAGGATGGCCCATTCAAAGCCTTCACCTGCACCTAGGGGATAATGGAGGGAATATGTACCTCAGCGGGTTAGTCCTCTGTGCTTGTGATTGGAAGGTCACCGGTTTGAGCCCCAGAAGGAAGAATAGTCGTATCCCTGTTGGACCATTAACTCCCCCCCCCCCAGATAAATGGCTGCAAGCTTCTCCCAAGCTTCACTCTCAGCTGTGTGAATGTCTGTGTATAGAGAATAATATGGGATATGCAAGAAGAAGCATTCCAATGCACCTGAGCTGGTGCGAATGGTAACTGAGACGTAATGGGAGCTTCAGCAGGCCTGCATGCAGCTCATCTTCTCAGGTGGACCTGAGACACACAAGACAGCATTAAGAAACAAATCAAGTGCTGTTTCTGCTACCTGTGCACTTTTCTTAATTTGCCTTGCTCAAGGATGCCGTAAATTGGCTGACAAGCTCGAGGGTAGGTAGGAACCCGAAAAGCACAGCACCTTCCCCTGATTTGAGGCATACTCCCCTTCCTGCCTTAAGGACTCCATTCCCCCACATCGTCTGCACTCCCCTGTAACTCATAGCCACCCCCCAATACCATCACCACCGCTTGCAAAGTTTTGCCCTCGGCATTTACGTCACTGAGAGCTCTTGTTAGCCGATGAGCTGGGGGGGGCACTACCCACGGTCTCCGGCGGGCCCCGATGAGCTGGCCCAGTCTGTTTGATCTGTTCCGTGCTTTAGGACTTGCTCGTCAACAAAGCTTTTGCTACCTGAGTTTCCGTTTCATTTTCATGGCTCCATTATTCGTTTTCCGGTCTACGTGCAGCTTGCGGGTTATTTTGCAGTCGTGCTGCACGCATCACAAGTGTTATTGAAGGGGCTGGACCAGCTGTGGGGTGTGCTGACCCGGTTATCACAGCTGGTGCTTATTGGTCACATATGCGTTCATTTTCCCGCTGCCTTCTTATGGACATCTTCCTCCACAGCTGTCCATCAAAACAGAATGACCTGCCCCTTCAGCCGCACCGGCCACGTAAGCCACTTTGGATGAGACCTTCCGCCCGAAATGAATAAAAATGTGAAACACAAACACCATTGATTCTCAGTCAGAGCTTAGATGCCAGGTTGCCATGGTTACCCTGCATGCTCCTGGGATGCTGTTGGGTTTGTCTCTCCCATTGAGAAATTAAAAAAAGAAGAAAAAACTGCCAGAACGATAGAAAGATCTGTGTGTAACTGAGGCAAAGTAGCAGGTTAGCGGAACATAGTGTGGGATTATGCGTTAGAGGGAATGAGTAGTGTATGGTTGTGAGTTGTAGGGCACAAATATAGTATAGTTCTGTGTTAGAGGGAGTGAGTACACTACAGCTGTATGTTGGAGTGAGTACTATATGGTTGTGCATTATACGGAACATATACAGTATAGCTGTGTGTTAGAGGGTATGAATAGTGTATGGCTGTGGTTTATAGGGAGCAAATACAGTACGGCTGTATGTTACAGGGAGTAAGTACTGTATAGCTGTGTATTAGAGGGAATGAGTACTGTATGGCTGTGTGTTTGAGGGATTTTTTTTGTGTTTGGCTATGTGTTAAAGGGAACAAATACAGATAATTGTGTGTTAGAGAGAAAGAGTACAGTATGACTATGTATTAGGAATGAGTTGTGTATGGCTGGTTGTGTGTTATAGGGGATATATACAGTATAGGTGTGTGTTACAGGGAACGAGTACTGTATGGCTGTGAGTTAGAGGGAGTGAATACTGTATGGCTTTGTGTTATAGGAAACAAATATAGTACAGGTTTATGTTAGAAGGAATGCGTAGTGTATGGCTGTGAGTTATAGGGAGTAAATGTGATGGATTTTATTGCTCAACAAGTACTCTGTTGTGCTAATATCACAAAGGTTGTGGGCTCAAATCCTAGGGAGCATACATTAATTGTAACCCTTCCATGTTGGCTAAAACTGTCTGGTAAATGCAAATGCAGTACAGCTGTGTGTAAGAGGGACACAGCTGGGTGTTTTCGAGTAGAGGGGCGTTTGGAACCTTATCAGGCCGCCTTTTGAACCTCTGTTCCCTCAAGTGTGGGTGTCATAACCTGAAAAATGCACCCATAACCCTGTGGAGAGCAGCGTGTCCTGAGATCAGGTACAGAGCAGAGTGCACGACATGAAGGGCCAAGCGGGCAGCGTGGGGAAAGTGTGTGAGACCGGAGCAGGTCGCAAAGGCTTTGATTAGCCAGGAGCGTGTGTGCAAGCTAAATGATCCTTCGCTCCCGCCTTTTCCTTTTCCGCTGGCAGGATGTTATGGCTGCAGGCTGGAATGGAAAGATTGGGATGAAAACGACTCTCTAAAAGACTAAACCAGCTGACAATCATCGCTTCTGTCTGTTAGCCAGTTAAAGATGCTACTTAATATCACTAAAAGTACTCACTCTGGGGAGGAAAAAGTGATTCTTTTCTTTGTCGCCCATTGAAGAGCCATGTACACATACGAAATATCCCCCCAATTAGCAATCAGTGATGCTGGCTTTTAAGCATATCATTAGTAATGAACAGTATTTAATTTGATTACTTGGTCGTCTAAAGTGATGACAGTGTAAGAAAAGAAATTAACAGGTTCTGAAACTTTTTTGTAACGTCCTCTTCACCGGAGGCAAAAGCAACCGCTAGCATGAGTTTGCTCCATGGGAGAGGGGAATACAGTAATTAAGCACAATTAAGCATAATTAATCAGTGAACTTTAGTGGCTTCTTGAAGCGTTCAGGAGGGAGGTTCATTCCCTTCTGCCTGGGTAGTCCCAAGCGTCAAGAGACGATTGAAATTGCTTTTGGTGACGCTTGTGCAATGTTAGCAGTGAAATTGCCTTGCTCATAAAAGAAAAAAAATCCATTAGAAGTCTCTCAACCTTAAATTTTTTTATTTTTTTTTTGCATCGGGTTTTTTCGCACAATGCAGCAGCTGTTTGATACTGATGTGATACATTTCACATTTCTGGAGTTCTTTCAAATAGATGTTACGGTATTTTTTTTTTTGTGGTACAGTGTGCTTGAGTAGCGAGCGATAACATTCTCCTTGTGGTAACACAGCCCCAAAGGAGGAACAAGGAGCTCATTTTCTGAACACGGTGCAGTGTTGGGGGGCATAAAGCTGCTTCGATTCGAGCACCGTCAGGAGGGTGGCGGCCAGCTGATGGGACTTGCCGTTCCTATTAAATCTGAGGCGCAGGGTCTCTCGTAAGAAGCAGCATTGCTCCCATGTTACATCATGTGCCGGGCCGCCGTGCAACAGCCTGGAACCCAAGCCCGCTCTGTGTAATCTGTCGTGTGAAGTTCGTCCGCAACCCTGAGGTGACCCAACAGAAGCTGGGCCCGCTTCATCCACTCAACGCAGCGTGTAAAGTAACCACCCTTAATGCGGTGCAATAACAGTGCGCACCAGCTGCATACATAGAGCTGCTGCTTTGCCCACATCTTCCTCCAAGCATACATCTGTCATACTTCATAACTTAGCGCTGCCTGCACCATTTCTCTTGTGATAATGGACGAGGGTCTGGCCTGTCCGGCAGAGTGTCTGCAGAGCTTTCAAACCCACAGTCTCAGGGAAAGATTGTGTCTCCAGTATATACATTATCGGGATTGTTTGTGTAAGATAGAGGGTTGGCCTAGGTTAGGGGTTCCCAACCTTTTGGTGTCCTCAGATCAGTGAAACTTGGCGACTTGTTTTTCTAGATGTGATCGGAATGCACGAACATAAGGGGCCATTAAAAAAGGTGTGGCTGGGAGAGATACCCTCAGCAATCCATGGTCCAGTGGAATACTGGTTACAGACCAGTATAGATGCGCAGATCAGAGGTTGGGAACTCTTTGCATAAGTGACCTGGGATGGGGCCACGCCCCTTCATTTCCATACAGCCAATCACCAGTGACCGATGATATCCTGTTTTAAATGGTGACAGCCTACATGCACCAAGCAGGCATGACCCATTTATAGACTCACCTCCCATTTTGGTTTTCCTACTGGTTTCTCTCATGTCAGAACAAATACCGCTATATTCTGTGTTCATTTCCCAGTTTGCTCCCATTCCATCCCCAGGTCACGCGGATCAGATCGGCGTCCCACGCAAATCGTAAATCCTGCCTGGCGCGTGACCTTATCTGAGGCAGCTCACGTCGGACCAATCATGTAACATTATGCTGTCTGCTTAAATGGCTTCATTAACACCCCAGGGACTCAAGGGAAAGATCCCTCCGGAATAATAAAGTTTTAAACAACCCAGAAGAAGAATCTTGATGTGTAACCAACAGCGGGCGGTTTAATTCCCACCGGGGAGCTGCTGTTGTAGCTCTGTGGAGGAATTTGAACTTGAATATGCCGTGTTTTGGCCTCCTTGGGTAGCATCCACTGAGAAATGCATAATGTAAGAGTCTCTGGCTAAGTGGACCAGTTCGGTGAGTGAAATATGAATGCAGAATAGGGATGTGAATGAAAATGTGGGGCGTATTTCAACTCTCAGACTTCATGCCCATCTCTTTCCGCAGAGTGCCGGATAGTGAAGTCCACTTCTTACGGCAAGATCTCTGCCACACGTGCCAAGAGCGGCCCCAGGGGCACCACCCAGGCCAGAGGTAGCAAGTCACCCACTTCCACTGGCTCAGGTAACAGCTGTTCCATGGTGCATGTGTGAAGTTGAGGTTGCATATTTGTTGTTGCATTACTGTGTTGCAGATGGTGGCCATTTGATTAGGTGCACCTGCTTGTTAACACAAATGGCCTGCTCCTCCAAGCAGTGAATCATGCGGCTGCAACCAAATACATACAGACAGGGTCAAGAGGTTCAGTCACTGTTTGGCTCAGCGTTACAATGGCTGGGGTGCATCTTCCTGGAATTTTCAACCGCTGCAGTGTCTAGAGTTTACGAAGAGTGATGCAATAAACAAAAAACATCCAGTCAGTGGTAGTCCTGTGGGCAAAAACAACTTGTTAATGAGAGAGGTCAGGGGAGAGTGGCCTGCCTTGTTAGAGCTAATGGGAAGGACACAAGTAGAAGAATAACAGCATGGTACAACAGTGATGTGCGGAAATAGTTCACTGAACATTTAGCTTGCAGTTTCTGGAGGTAGAAGTGGATCCTTTCTGGTACTAGTTGGAAATACCTAATATAGTGGCCGCTGACTGTGTGGGACTGCAATAAACTGTATGTCTGAAAGTTTGCAATGTACAATTTTCTTCATACAGACGCACCTCTACTTACGAACGAGATACGTTCCAAACAGCCGTTCGTAACTTGAAATGTTCGTAAGTCATTATTCAACATCATTTTAAGGGTATACGCAAGTACAAAGAACTGGGACACTGGGAGTACGCACGCTACGCTGCTGCGAGGTGGTAGTAGCGGGCAGAAGTCGTAGTAGGCCGAATTGGCGTGCAGAAAAAAATTTTTATGTTGCGGACAGAAAACTAGAGCCCAACGAACAAGTTGAAAGTTCGTAAGTGGAGGAGTGTCTGTATTTGGTTACATTGTAACAGTGGTTCCCAAAGTTGGGGTTACGAGACAATTTTCAGAATATGTCAATAAGATTTTAAAACGTTAAAAATTGTAGCAGGAATTGGCGTCCAATCCGATATTTAAGACATTTAATGCCAGTAGATGCACAGGACTGTGTTCCTAGGCCAGCCTTAGGCCATTTTGGTTACGTCTCCATGTGTATTAATATCATTTGTCATTTTGTAAAAAATTTTCTTTAACCTTTAATCTTGGCAATAAATCATTAGTGTTTCCAAAACACATTAGAATTACCTTTAGCTTTAACAGTGACGTTCATTATGGGATAAGAGGTTTGGACTGGGTCATAAAAGCCCGGTCTTAATGCAAGTGCAAATAAGAAAACTTTCCTTGTTTGCAGCTATGCATCAGCTTTAAAAGTCAGCGTCGGTCATTCTTTCTACTTATAACAAAGGGCATTCTTCATATAAACAACTAAAAAAATTCCTGCATGCCTGTATGTGTGTGCTTTTTGCTCTGTATGTGTGAGACACACACTCCAGGTATACACAGCATGTGCCGGACTCACGCAGGTGAGGGGTGGGGGGGTGCTCACAATGCATGCGGTTCGCCAAGAAGACAGCGCGACAAATGCGGCTCATTGGGCAGCAAATCCGCAGCCCTTAAGAATGCGTAAGTAGCATTTACATTGCCTCAGCGGGCCAGAGGAGCCTGAGCATGTTAGATGAAGTGTGGAAGCATCAGAGGCAGAGAGCTTGTTGGGGTTTGGGGAGCGAGAGAAGACCACAGGAAGAGAAGGGGATGGAGGGTGTAGGTTGTTAAAGTCCAAGTGGGGCAGCTTACCCCCTCCCTCTGAAGCCACCGGGCTGACTGTGGGCGACACAAGCAGCCCGAGGATTTTGCGGCTGACGAAGGCAGGCAGGGAACAGGATGTCTCCTCTGTGTTCTGCTTACTTCAGCGAGGACTCAGCAGCTCTTACATTCCCTAACCCTTTTATTTCATCTGACAGTGCTCTCTATATCCAGCCCGCTCCACAGCAACCTTCACGGTCACCTTGCTGGAGATGCCGCTGTTTCTGTGGGAAATGTGGATGTTTATTGTATACATCCTGCAAGAGGGGGGGTCTGTCTGGCTTGTATGTGCCGCAGTAAGTTAAATTGCACAATCTAGAAATGTTCTCGCAAGTAGCCTGGTCTTCAGAGAGACCCTGGAGTTGATCAGCAGTGATCTGTTGGGTTTGGACTTGTCTGTGTGCCTGGGCCACATTTATATGTATGGGTTTTGATTCTGTGAGGAATTACTGAAGGCTACAAATACCTCACAAGCCTGTCTCGCCTCATGAGTCTGTCTGCTCCTCACCACTCTCATTTACCAGGCAGTCTAGTGTGGCTGCTGTGTTTTGCATTCTAAGTATGTTTTGTTTTCTGCACACGTGTTTGTCATCCAAGGCCAGACGAAGTGTTCAAAACTACGGCGGAAACTTACAGACGGAGATGTAAAGAGGAGGAGGGCTTGTGACGGAGTCATTGTCCCTGGCGACTCTGCGCGAAATTTAGATGAGATGACTGCTGCAAGAGGAGGAAAAAGTACCTTGTGGTTGCCAAGGAAACTGGAGCCAGGCAAGGCGAGCGTTGATGCTGATGCCCATGTATGGCACTGACTTCCTGCCTGCCGGAATGCGGATCATAGCGGATCTCAGGGATGGGTGCTTTTTGGACCACATTGGTATTCGGATGCGCACGGAGCTTCGGATGCGTCTCCGCTCAGTGGGTGATGGGCGGGTAGCACACAAGGGGACACTCCATATCCACTGATCATGTACGGCTCACGTTTTGCTGCTCTGTTTGACCTGACTGCTGGCCTCATCGTGGTGGTCGTTATGAGGAATACAAGCCAGAGGATGGCAGGAAGTAGATTAATAAGAAGAATTATAGACATTTTTAAGTCGTATGCGTTTAATTCAGAATGTAAAATAATAAATTATAGAAAATAGATATATTTTGACTTATGATATATGCAACTGCGAGTTGATGGTACTTACGACCATCATCCCGTTAACCCTTATTGTAACCTTAATAAATAATTGTTAATGATAAAGGTTGATGGTACTTGTGGCTGCTCGTGCTGTCACAGCAGGAGACGCGGTGCCAGGCAGCCTCCCGCGTCGCTCCATGTTTGGGTGTCGGCGTACGTATGCAAACAGACGTGTACATGTTGCCTATTTCTGTTTCGTTACGTTTCAATTGATACTATGCTGTTGCTTAAAAAAAATGCCAAGAAAAAGACAGTCTGCTTTTATAGCAGTACTTCAGCACTGTATAATGCTTCACTTACGGCTTATTTGCCAGAACATAAGCTCATTATTATTAAGTCACGGAGTTTATGTATCTAGGCATATATAATATTATATATATATATAGGGCTTAAATTGCAGTTACAGCTGCACAGAAGCTTAAGCCATGGTAGTCACTTTGTCCTTCCCCCCCCCCCCCCCCCGCCACTCCCTGCACTGTTTGAAGAGCAAATTTTGCATGGAGTGAAAATACAGTGTGCGCCCCCCCCCCCCTCCCCTTATAGCTTTATGTAACGGCTGTCTGCCAGCAGGTTGCTGTCCTCTGCGTCAGGGAACATTATGTGCATGGGGATCTCTGTGCGGAAGGGTACCAGCATCCCCCCAGCTACCCCCAACCATGCTAGCTCCTGTCTGCGGGAAATGTTCTGGAACTGTTAGAGAAGCGTTGCACATGGACCTTGTGATGGCAGCCCTGCGGGGCGATCCGCTGCCAGGGAAACCGCTGCTAGGGAGTCAGCGGAACACACAGAGCTTCCCTCCCTCCAGGATGTCCTCCTAATTAGCTGGTCCAGGTTCCAGAGAGATCCAACAGATCAGAGCCACTGTTCACCATGGTTAAGCTGCTCGTTAAAGCTCTTCCAAAAGCGTGATGTCCTGGATGGAATGTCCTGTATCCTGCATCTGTCCCTGAGTGAGGCAGAACAATGTTCTGCCAGCAGTGGTTGGTCCAGGGTCAGCAGATGAGTAGGCTTCCGGCATCTTCTGAGCGCAATTCTTGGCTACACACAACCCTCCCCAAGCCCTGGCTGGCTTAAAGGTCCATGCCCTTGTCCCCACACATCCCAACCTTACATGGTACACAGAGTGCTTTTATGCAGCATGCTATGCAGCACTGCAGAGATATAGCCCGGCACTTCACTCAGTGCTGGGGTCATGAGGTTTGAGTCGCTCACACACTGACGCCACGCCCGGCAGTAGAGCCTCCTTGGCAGGCAGTGCATGTTACAAGCCCTTGAAGCAGATGAATGACGTGCTGCGGTCGAGGTGACTCCGGGCCGGTTCGGGTCACCTTGCCTCTCACGTAATTCAGACCAGTGCTCTCAAGGGAAGAGCTGACTTTGGAGAGCTTATTAAACGAGTCACAACGAAGACAGAGCTCTATGACAGGGGAGGCTAACGTCAGGGTGTAACCAGTAAGCCGTGAGCATGTGTGGATAAGCAGGCAGGGACTGTCCTGAGGTTACTGATTATGGGAATGCAATAACTTACAGTAAGGACTGAACACGGGCCTTTAGAGATAAGTTTGTGTCTGGGATTATTTCAGTCCTGGTGAAAGCCTAAGTGCCAGCATTGATACACTATATGTCCAAAAGTATGTGGACAACCCTATTAATTAGAGGAGTTGCCTAATTAAGCCACAATCATTGCTGACACAGGTGTACCACACAGTCACACAATCTCCTGTAACAAACACTGGCAGCAGAATGGGTGGCTGTACAGGAGAGGTTAGTGACTTTCCACATGCCACCATCATGGGACGCCATCTTTCCAACAAGTCAGTTTGCCACATCTCTGCTCTGCTAGAACTTCCCTTGGCAAGTGAGGTGATTGCGAAGGTCAAAACTTCTGGGGGCAAGTTCAGTGGCGAAGCGTTCGGCCACACAAGCTCACAGAAAGGGACCTGATCACCCAACATCAATACCCAGCGTGAGTGACAGCAAACCCCCCCCCAGGAACGTTCCAACATCTAATGGAAAGAGTAGAGCCTACATAGTAACAATTTTAGCAACAATAGGCTGACCAACAATGGGCCGACCAACTTCAGATTTATACCCTTGTTTTCAGAATGACATGTTGGCCAAGCCGGTGTCCACATACTTTTGGCCACATAGTGTGATAAGGTAACAGATGAAATCTCTTTTGATTGGTAATTAAAATACCATGTGATGTCACATGCCTGATGTTATATAAAATGTCTTCCTAAATTGACAGGGGAGTAATAATAACATTTGTCTCACTTTCCCAGTCACTTTCATCTGATTGTGAGCACAGTTTTGCTCCTGCACCTTCAGGGAATCCTCTATACCCAGGGGGTGTCCTCGGAGGGGTCCCTCAGCCCCTGTAGCCCAGCTGCCTTGTTTCACCACATTATCTCCCGGCCAGACCAGATTCTATAGTGTTTGCAAAACCATTTTGTAATCCCCTTTATTCTATCACCGGCCAATCCCCGAATAAACCCCCAAGAGCTGCCACAGTCCTTCATCAGTTCCGCAGCGCTGAACACATGGCCACCAGGCCGGCCTAATAGCCATCAGAGGCTCACAGCATCTCAGTATCAAACGCACTTTGATTAGTCTAGATACCATTCATGTTGTTTTGTTGAACCGTGCAGTTTATTGCACATGTGTCACTCTGGGGCTTTAGCTAAATAGAGCTTCAGAATGTGATTAAGCAGGCGGCGTGACTCTGCAGTCGCTAGGCAGGCACACTGTGTACTGGCCTAATGACACCTTCCAGTGGATCCCCGAATGAAATTCTGTGATTCACCATTTACCTCCTTAGCCCAGCCCCCTCTTTAATACACAGAATGATTGTAGGACCACATCAGGGTTACTCTGACCATGCAGTCCAAGCAAAACACTAAACAGGAAATTGATGATTTATTTCTAAGTAGCTTTTGCAGAACAAAACATTGCACAGGGTATTTTCAGTGAAATAATTCTAGCAGTCAGACCCAATTGTAAAGGATGGAGAGCCCAATGACTCAGAAATATGAATGCAGGATCCCGTGGTGAGCAAACATACATCACAGGAGACCTGTTTACATCCTTCAGAAGGGTACTTCACCCCGAAAAGCTGAATTACCGAGCAACATGTAGAAAAGTGACATTGCATGCGTGACATTGGCTGAAAGAATCTGCGTAATGCTGCCTTTCAGAATCGCTTTATTCAGCTGAATATTCAATGGAGCAAGGTCTAATTCACAGGTCATGCTGGGTAAAAGAGTTATGAAAAGGCAAGTTATGGCTTTTTTTGTCCTGCTATGGGTACAGGGCTTTGTTAAATTGTTATAACTCTTTGGAGCTGCTGCTGTCATGTACCAGCTGTCCTGTATTTATCGCAGTCAGACGGACCTCCGGTTTTATTTGTCTTTTGTGTTTTTATTTGTCAGTGCAGTGATGCTAGTGGGCACTGTAGTATAATCAGGATAGTGTGTAATCTGAGGACAGTGTGTCGGCAGTGAGATGTAGGTGCAGTGATGTTAGTGGGCACTGTAGTATAATCAGGATAGTGTGTAATCTGAGGACAGTGTGTCGGCAGTGAGATGTAGGTGCAGTGATGTTAGCGGGCACTGTAGTATAATCAGGATAGTGTGTAATGTGAGGACAGTGTGTCGGCAGTGAGATGTAGGTGCAGTGATGTTAGCGGGCACTGTAGTATAATCAGGATAGTGTGTAATGTGAGGACAGTGTGTCGGCAGTGAGATGTAGGTGCAGTGATGTTAGTGGGCACTGTAGTATAATCAGGATAGTGTGTAATCTGAGGACAGTGTGTCGGCAGTGAGATGTAGGTGCAGTGATGTTAGTGGGCACTGTAGTATAATCAGGATAGTGTGTAATGTGAGGACAGTGTGTCGGCAGTGAGATGTAGGTGCAGTGATGTTAGTGGGCACTGTAGTATAATCAGGATAGTGTGTAATGTGAGGACAGTGTGTCGGCAGTGAGATGTAGGTGCAGTGATGTTAGCGGGCACTGTAGTATAATCAGGATAGTGTGTAATCTGAGGACAGTGTGTCGGCAGTGAGATGTAGGTGCAGTGATGTTAGTGGGCACTGTAGTATAATCAGGATAGTGTGTAATCTGAGGACAGTGTGTCGGCAGTGAGATGTAGGTGCAGTGATGTTAGTGGGCACTGTAGTATAATCAGGATAGTGTGTAATCTGAGGACAGTGTGTCGGCAGTGAGATGTAGGTGCAGTGATGTGGCCTTGTGTAATCCAGGAAGTGATGTCAGCGGGCAGCTTTTAGTGTGCAGTGAGTTCAGTGGACAGTGTGTAGTGTAACCAGGGCTGTGAAGCTGGAGGCACTGCTGCATGGTCAGCAAAGGTAAGTAATAAGCAGGCGGTGTATTCAGGGCAGTAGAAGGATTCTTAAATGCTCCCAGTCAAATCTTAGTAGCGGCTGTCCTGGTTGGGGAATTGAATATTTTGATGAAACACCGTAAGTAGCACACTGCTGAATGTGAGGAAGGGGGCGGGGGGGGAGAGCGAGGAAGGAGGCTGGTCCCATCTCCTGGGTTGACTCCCCTCTTTCTCTGCATTTGACGTAGCCTGTCTGTCCACCTCCACCTGGGAGGAGATGAATGAGTGATTGCAGTGCTGTGTACCACCTAAGTCCTCCCAGTCACACAGAGTAGATATGTGAGTGCTTTGGGAGGTGCAGTTAACACCACCCCCCACCCCAAACCCGCCACTGTACATCACACAGACTCACCTTTTACAGAACACTAGCCCAGGAGGGTGTTTTTCATTATTATTTTTAAGGCAGCTGCGGTTAGGGTTAGGGTTAGGTTTAGGGTTAGGGTTATATGGAGACGTCCACATGCCCCACGCTTGGAGTGCAGCGCAGCCTGCTAATTTTAAAGTGGTGACACAAGCCGATTTAATCCGCATTTGTATGACGGAATCCAGTAGTGTTCATGCTAACTTAAAGAGCCAGAAAAAGATTAATCCACAGAGCAGCAGTATCACATTGCTGCATATAAAAATAATCCAACCATATTCATTTCTTTGAAAGGGGAGTGAATTCTACAGGTTCCATCTCTTTTGTTTAATATGTAGCATGCTTTTAACAACAAAAGGCAGTGAGCATTAACTGGGAGAAGAGGATAAATATTCCAGTAAAGCAGTTAAATAGGCATTAGAATAGCTCTAAAGTCTAATCTATCCTACCCTGAACCCCATTCTTTTGATTCCTATTTACCTCCTGGTGTGTCTGTGCTCAGTATTTAAAACACTCACAGAGACCTATCATTCCCCATGCCGATTTTGGGCTTTGCTGTTAATGAAATCTCACATGATTGAGGGCGTGAGGGGGTAAGCGGCATAGAGCGAGTGACCAGTGCACCGAGACTGAGTGGCCGCCTTCCTGGGGGTGGTCAGTGAGTAGACGGGTGAGGTGTGAATGTGCAGCCACTCCTGTCATACCCCAGTGGTGGGAGTAGGAACGACAGGATAGAGCAGCTGGCAGAATCGCAGCGGGTGGGGGTAGGTTTGGAGGAGGTCCAGAGTAAAGTGCACTGTGTGAGTCATCATTCATCTGGCCGGGCAGAACTGAGGGATGCACATGTGCGCTGTGTTCAACCCTAAACAGAGCTTGGAGGGGCACAGAGCAGGTAACTGGACAGGAAGATCCCACTCTGCCGTTGTGGGATCTGTTTGAAGAGAGTTATGCTTGTGATGTATTATCAGCCTCACTCGATACTCCCCTCGGACAAAAGCACCTGCTCGATAAATAAATGTAAATGTGCCAGGGCACACTCCACTCCTTTGAATTTTATGTAGTGGAACCAGATGGAAAAGCACAAAAGTCTCGAAAGTGAACAAGCCAGACTGATATAAAGGTAGAAAGGCATTGTTCTTTCTTCCCTTCAGTGCAGAGTGCCAACACTGCTGATGGGCTGGTGAATGGCAGAGCATGGGATGAGACTAAGTGCCCTGATGCTCAGCATAAACTACTGAAGGATCAGTTCCTAGTATTTTAACACTGAAGCCTGCCCAAGTTTTCCTCTGTTGTTGTAATGTAGTCAGTGCTTTCAAAGGGACAGCAAAGGCATGTTTTTTTCTGGGTTTCTTTTTTTCTTGACTGATTGAGCACGTTGAACTTAAAGTACATTACTGTGCAAGTCTTTGGCAAAGAAAATTATGTTTAATTTATCTTCGTGTTGGTGTAAAACTATGATATTATGCCTGTCAGTGTGATAGCTTAACCTTTTCAAAAGCTCTCCCAGTATTTGCAGCAGCGATCCAATACACCCAAGGATTTATTTTTGACTCGATCACCAGCACACTTTGCTTGGTTAATCAGTGCCTCGTTGAATTATTTGACTAATTTAATTAATTAATTGAAATTTAATAAATACATGGATTGGCTGCGGTTCATCTAGCCATCCAACCAGATATCGGTGACTTTTTGAAGAACAGAAGAAATTCTTGTTAGTTTTTATTGTGTTACTGTTCATTTGCATATATTCTAATGTGAAATTGTATTTTGTTCTGAGCATCTATACACTTAGAGAGAGGTAAGGAGCATGCACTGACTACAGTGTGTTGCTGCACCCACGACATGACAAAGCACCTCAGGGATGAGAACCTGAGTGCAGCCATGTGGTGGGTGATACCTCAGCACCACACTAGTCCGACTGGACCAGTGTGAGTTTTTTTCGGTGGCTGGAGTGTCAATCCTGTCATCAACCCCCAAGTTATTCCCTGTAAGTTGAAGGACCTCCTTATAGGGCGGGATGTAGATTAATGCCGTACCCAGGATGAAGCAATTGCAGGTTAAGGGCCTTTAATCAAGGGCCCAATGGAGTAGAATTACTCTGGGCATTCAGGAGATTTGAAACAGCAACCTTCCAGTTGCTGGCACAGATCCCTAGCCTCAGAGTCAGCACTCCGTCCATTTACACTTACTACCAAGATAAATAGCTTTAAATGTTTCTTTTGACTGCCTAAGACCTTTGCACTGTACTGTAGATTAATGAAGATGTTTGTCACATGAATCCAGAAGCACCTGGCTTTGGCCAGTAGATAATATGCTGGGTTTGGATCTCACTTCTGGTACTGATGAAATAGGAAGTGTGACTGGTTCCTCCATAAATCTCTCTGGGCCTGTTCCTGTTGATGCCCACCACCCAGGGCTAAGCCAGACTGATCATTATTCAGCCCATCCGGTTCCACTTGGTGATCGTTTCCGCTCAGCATGCCCCCGTGACTCTAACCTGTCTTCTGGAAAAATAGCTTGTAGCATGGTTTTCAGCACCACCTCCCCCCCACCCCCCCGGACACCATGTGTTAGTTTGGGTCAAACAGCTTGGTGAGTCATGTGGTGCTTGGGGAGGGTGGTACTTCTCACACAACAGCTGAGCTCTGAACCTCTGTGCTTCCATAGCATATGGTGTAGGGGAGGGCGATCTTCCCAGAAAAATCACAATCGATCAATTTTAACACAGTCAGGATCCCTGGTCTGAATTACAATCTTCTCAGTTTTGAAATGTCCTGTCAAGAATATCCGTGTCACTACCTGTGCGCTGGCACAGAGCAGGGAAGCAGGCACAGGAATCGAGGAGTCGGGTGAACGTGGGGTTTATTATGGGTAAATCACAATCATGAACATAGAGCGGCACGTAGGATGGTAAGGCGTTAATGACCAGACAGGGGAAAGACTCACAGAAACTCACTTATATACATAACAATGATTAACACAGTTAGAAACAGCTGGTAACACGGGGATTCCACATGGGGTAGATGAGGGGGCGTGGCACACAAGAGGATCGGCACAATCGGAGCATGACAATGTGGACTAGAACAAACATAAGGACTTATCTGTTAGCACTATTTAAAACACAATATTGCAGTAAAGACACTTTTCAAAATGGTCATTAAATCCTGAGTTAAACTTTATTGTAGATATTAAAGTTGTGTTGGATGCTTTTTACAGTGGTTGAACATATTTATTGTATTACCTCAAGAAGTGCCAACGGTAACCCGACAAAAGCTTCTCAGCCGGCATGCTGATAGCTCACATTGAATTGTTTTTCAAATACATAATGCATGAAAGAGACCCTGTGATAGAGACACTTGATATAATTTTGCCAATCAGCACAGCCATCTAGTAGGAGGTCATTCTGTTAGGAGGTCATCCACGTTATTACTGGCCATCAAGGTTTTTTGCGAAGTTCTCTGTGATTCACCTGAAAAGTAGATTGTGAACATCTTCAAGATTGATCACGGTATTATATCAATCAGATCACCCACCCCTAGTATGGTACCCGTAACACAATCATCAGTAAGGCTTCTCACCAAGTTTCTACCAGTCCCTTAGTTCTTTGCCACCAGTTTTATACTGAGATTTATTTATAAGTTTTCAAAGTGCTCAGAAAGTCCACGGCGGGTGTAGGACCCCCCCCCCCCCCCCACGGTAAACAGAGAGCTTTGTCTGTCAGACAGTAGGGAACACACTTTGTACGACCTAATCAGCCAAGCAGACTTAATCAGCCAAGACAGATGGCAGCCCCTGTATCCTTCTCCACAAGACACTTAAACTCAAGTCCTGTCTCATCACTGAGCAGAGAGACTCGCATACCTTAACTGTGGTCAGTAAAAGATAGAAAGCAGTAAATGAAGAATCTTATATCAATACAGTCTGTGCACATACACTGGGATGCAAGGCATCCCCTTTGGCACAACAAATTGAAATGTAAATCGTGAAAATACATTTTTTGCCCACACCTAACCACCTCTGGCTTAGAAGCATTAAAACCCCATTAAAGGAAACGTTTGAAGTGCAAAACACTTCAGAAGTGTAGGGTTGCTATTTCTCCTCACTCTGATGTGACAGAGGCCTGGCATTTTATTTTGCTGCAGTTCAGTACCTTCAGATCACCCCTCCCCCCAGTTTTTAAGACCGGGAGGGGAAGTGTGTTTATTACTGTCTAGTGAATCCATTTTAACCATGTGAAGATGTGAGTTCTGGAAGCAGCTTGATGCCGAAGCTCTTGGGTGCTGTTTGCCCCCATTCAGGTTCCCATCAAACGCGTCTGACAGTCGGACAGATTCCAAGGTGAGGACATACGGTCAGACATTTGCCCCAAACCCATTCCCTCTATCCCACTTACCAAGGCATATTAAGAGGCTTATCCGCATTGCTGTGGCCAGTGCCCAGTTTCCAGTAGCTTCACCTCCAATTAAACAGTGGAGGTCAGTCCTCCACCTTGGTATTTTTCCCAAAAGGCTGGAGAATGTTCCCTTACCCCAACTGAACTGTACTGACAGTGGGGAACAGAACCTGTTTTTGTACCACTCTGACCCTCTTACATTAAACAGCGTTCCGCTAAATTACACAACTATACGCTCTAAAAAGTACGGCTTGATAAATAAACAGGATTCCTCTCCTGTCCTGATTCACCTGTTTAATGACAGTGATTTCCTTTTAACCCGGTTGGATTTAATATTATTATCCAGTACAATACAGGGTCACGGTGATGTCACAGAGCGTGAAGTGCCTGGATGCCATGACAGCTATCGTTATGATTCTTCCTATTGTTTTTTAGTTAGCTGATGCTTTTTTTCAAAGAAAGATACACTGTCACCCATTTATCCAGCTGTATATTAGTTCGGGTTAAAAATTCAGGGTATAGCAGCTGAGCCTCTTCTGGGACTCTTTGAGGCGATTTGTCTGTGTAATGCATGCTACCTGGTGCCAACAGTGTGTAACCGCCTCAAACTCAAGGCGATCCGTTCTCCATTTTCCCCCAGAGCCTCAAACGTCACCTTCTCCACACACAGCGGGACCAGCTCATCCCCTCGGATACTCCTGCCAGGAGTTCGCAGAGGCCACACTTCTTGTCAATACTATTTAATTAAATACCACCAAGCCAGAGAGGGAGTGTGTTTCGGGCTGATCGATGGGGAACTTCAGAAGCCTCCCCTGAGGCTCCCAACTGATCAGGCCAGACGGGCAGATCTGAAACTGGGGATTCTGGGTAGCTGTCCCAAGTGGACAGTCTGCGCCTCCGTCAAAGTCTATGGTTAGATGGCATGAGTGGAAGAATGCCAGCTATGCCTCTAAAATGTGTTTTTTTTAATCTCCGTCCCCACCCCCGTTTGGTGCCCAGAACCCCTGTTTTTTAACCCATCTCATGGCAGGTGGGCAGCCCCGAATGTGAAGGGACGTTGCTTAGATTAACATCTAAAAACTTCATGTAGATGTGAAAGCAGCTGCTTACGTACAGTAGATTATTTGTATTGTACGCTAATAATACGTGCCATACATGACAAACATTATTAAAAGCTTGATGGTTAGAGTTATCACTAAGCAGTATCCCACTTAATTTACCTTGCACAAATAATTTGTTAGAAATTATATAGAATGGGATTTCTTAAATACTCCTTATTTTGAAATGTGTAAATCTCTTCTGTTTGTTTTTTGCAAATCCTAAAGTGCAGCCATGTGTGACACAAAATGTTTAGGGCATTTTAAGTACTGAGTACTTCATAATTAAAATAACAGATGCCAGATGTTTCTTCATTATATTACACAAAGTCCCTCTGGTATTAATGCTCTTTAATACCTGGGAAAGTTAATGATGCAAAGCTGACGGCTTAATTTAATGCCTTATATAGACATACACCTTCCAAGTAAATTTCCAGGGCAGAAATGTAACAGAAAAGGTATGGGAAAGTGTGCTTTCTCTGCAGTATATCACAGGCTAAATTTAAAAGGCTGGCAGATGGCAAGAATGTAACTTGTTTATTCCAAAGTCACAAACGCATAGACATGTACTCATGCACAATAACATACTATACTGTAGGTACACATGTATTCTCTCACTTAAACACAGATAACTAGACATATGTGCAAAAACCAGTCAGCCATGACATTAATTCCACTGGCAGGTGAAGTTAATAACATTGATTATTGCGTTCCAGTGGCACCTGTCAAGGGTGCCTTTATATATTAGGCAAGTTTTTGAAGTTGATGTGTTGGAAGCAGGAAAAATGGGAAAGGATAATAATTTGAGCGACTTCGACAAGGGCCATAGTGTGATGGGCAGATGACTTGCACAGAGCATCTCCAACACGGCAGGTCATGTGGCGTGTTCCCGGTATGCAGTGGTCAGTACTTACCAAGAGTGGTCCATGATGGGCCAACCGGTGAACTGGCGATGAGGTCATGGGCACCCAAGGCTCATTGAGCGAAGGCTAGTCCGTCTGATCCAATCTCACAGGAGAGCTACTGTAACACAAATTGCCGTTAATATGGGTATGATGGGCGTCAGAACACACAGTGCATCACAGCTTGCTTAGTGTGGGACTGCGCAGCTGCTGACCGGTCAGAGTGCCCATACCTACCCATGTTTTCCACTGAAATTGCCTACAAGGGGCACATGAGCATCAGAGCTGGTCCATGGAGCAATGGAAGAAGGTGGCCTGGTTTGATGAGTCGCATTATGTGTTACATCATGTGGACGGCCAGGTGCACTATGGGAAGAAGGCAAGTTGGAGGAGACATACTAGCCAGTGTTCTGCTGGGAAGCCTTGGGTCCTGGCATTCATGTGGATGTTAGTTTGACACGTACCAGCTAACACCTCTTCATGGCAATGGTATTCCTCAAAGGTTGTGGCCTCTTTCAGCTGGACAGCGCGCTCTGCCACAATGCAAAAATTGGTTTGAGGACACGAGAAAGTGTTCATGGTGTTGACTTTGCCTCCAAATTCCCCAGATCTTAATCTGATCGAGCATCTGTGAGATGTGCTGGACAAACAAGTCCGATCCATAGAGGCCCCACCTTGCGACTTTCAGGACTTAAAGGTTCTGCTGATAACGTCTTGGTGCCAGATAGCACAGGATACCTTCAGAGGTCTTGTGGAGTCCATGCCTCGACGGGTCAGAGCTGTTTCAGTGGCACGAGGAGAACCTACACAATATTAGGCATGTGGTTTTAATGGCTGATCAGTGTATACCAACATAGGGAACAAAGTTCAGAGTGTACACACTCTTACACATGCAGGAACATGTACACGTAAACACAGAAATAGGCATGCAAATGCACACTGACATATACAAGCACTTAAAAAGATAGAAAGAGATGCAGATCCACACAAACTCACAAGCACAGTGACTTCCTTCATACTGCCAGATGTGGACACACTGTACGAAATATATATACAGACAGTCCCAAAACTTGCAAGTTTAGAATTCACACTCAGATATCAAAAGTTCTAGAAGCATGCTGATGGTGCTGGTGGCACCCGGGGTATCTGTGAACCTGTCTGCAAATGGACACAAGCACACAATTCTACTCTAGTGAGGCGACCCGTGTGGCATGAAGCGTGAGAGGCAGCGTTTACCAGCCCCCGCCACCCCCACCCCCACCTCGTCTCCATCACGCCTTCACGGAGCACGCTTGGCACGGGAGCCCAGTCTCTGAGCGCGTGTGTAACTTTGTGTGTGGTGAGGACGACCAATGACAAAGCAGTGGGCTGATTGTGTGTTTGGGTGGTAGGCAGTGTGTGTGCGCGTGTGTGCGCGTGTGTGTGTGCGTGCGTGCATAGGGGTTAAGGTTGTCATAGTTGGGACTAAGATTATACCCAGAGAAATGAATGGAAAGTTCCCACAAAGATATAGACACCTAATCTGTGTGTGCGTGTGTGAATGTGTGTATGTGTTTCTCAGTCCTGCCTCTGATGCTGACGGAATCTGAGTGCATCATTGTCTAGCTTTGTCTGTCAAACTCACTTCAAAGCCTCGCATCTGTTGTCTAAAACCTTGTCCAAAAATGGACCCTTGTGGCTCTTACACACAGCACACAGCGTCTGTCACATGCCACACTGTCCCCTTCCCGGCCGGAGTGTCAGTGGAGGTTTATGCAGAGGGAGGCTAAGCGGGGTCTGATTTTAATGACGATGAATGACAACACACTATTTACACTAATAAGTGTACATTTATTTGTGGGGGGGATGAAGAACAGTTTAGGAGGGTGTAGGCGTGTATGTACATGTGTGCTTCGGGGAGGAACTGCAAAGGGTGCTGGATGTACTGAGCGTGAGAAGAACGAACACATTTAGGAGTGAGGGGCAGGTCTCACCCCCCCTTCGTCATTCTGCTCTTAATCTTCTGTTTCTCTACATTGCTGGTAAAGAACTGTAAGTACAGCGTGTGAGACACGTTACAGCCTGCAGTGCACGAGCGCAGGCTGGGGACTGGACAGGGAGGCAGGGGGGCTGCAGAGTGACATGGAGATACAGAGGTTATTCAGTATCGCTCAGCGACACCCCCCTGAGGACGTGTCGGCATGGTGCCTGTTTTGTTTACCCTCCTCTTAGAACGTCAGGCAGTTCATCTCTGGCACAGCTATGTGATTTTGATGAAGATGCAACTCCATGCGGTGTCTGCCCTTTAATTAAGGTGGGGGGGGGGGGGGGCAGTTCTGGCAATGTGCCCTATACCCGCCTCTCGTTCACACTCGTACCTTTTCTCACGGCTCCCGGCAGGCTAATCCTTCTCCCCTCCCATCCACTGGAGTATCTTTCACTCCCCCATCCTTTCGGGGGCCCCCTCCCCCCACGCGGGCCTTCGCGCCGCCGGCGGGCACGCGTCAGGCTGACGCAGGCCCGCGGGCGGCCAATGGCATGCCGTCGCCGGGTACATCTGGGCCGCTCCCCCCTCCCCTCGTGCTCATTCACTGCATGCGCAGCGGAACGGCGGCAGACTCCCCGCTCTCAGGACTAACACTGTGCCGGCAGCATGCTGCAGTACGCTGAAGGTAGGGCCGGGTCGGGGGGGGCTCCCTGATAGCCGGTCGGGGTTCCAAGGGCTGATGGCTAAACGCTGGGGGGGTTAGCCACCCCGCTAGTTTGTCAGTGAGCTGCCAGGCATTCGCTCCGTGCCGTTCCGTGTTTCATTCTATACGCCGCGGTTTGTTACCATAACCAACAAGGGTGCTGAGAGCTTCTCACTACTTTTATGAAATGCTTGTTGTTATGTTAGTTTCACAGTTTATTAATTACCAATCGTGCCGGTCTTGTGGCAGGGCTGTGTGGACAGGGTGGGATTTTAGTGACGGCTGTGAAGATTCGATGTTCTTGTAGGTTCGATCTGTCTGATGTTCAGATGCTCACCGTGAGTCATAAGGCGGTAGATAAGTGTCGGCAACAGGACTGTCGGAGGGTTTGTTCATTGAAGAAATGACATTTATTTCTCTATAGAATCACTTGCCCATTTGATCCTTATGATGATTTTTATCATTGGCTTTTTTATTATTTATATGAACTGTTAAAATCACTGTCTGAGGCAGACGTGCCGTGTCGTCGGCTGCGTGTGTGTTTTGCATTTCCGAAGCTGCGTGGGCTGTATTCTATTCCCATTCAAGTTCTCATGTACGTTTCTGTTCCTCTCTGTCTTCCTCTCTCTCCCTCGGTCTGGCGGCCACAGTTAACGGGACCCCCGGCAGCCAGCTGTCCACCCCCCAGTCCGCCAAGTCCCCCAGCCCCTCCCCAGCCAGTCCAGGAAGCCTCCGGAAACGCACAGTAAGAGAACCGGCAGCTGCCACTCAAACGTCATCCCATCTCCCCCCCCCCGCCGCTGTTGCTCTAATACAAACACAAACAAGTATATCCTTGCAATTAATATATTAAAACACACGCATGCAGATACACATGCTATCACATATTCACCTGCTCACACACACGCATCATTGGACCGGTCCGGTTTGTTGCATTTGCCGCTGCAGTCGGCCACGATGTCGGCTGTGGATTCGACAGAGACACCATCAGCATTACTTTCAGCGCCGTCCGCATCTGTGTGTAACTGTCATCATGTTCTCACGTTGGCATCCCGCAAAGCCGGTCCCCCATACCAGCCCTGCGAGAGACTGCCGGGTCCCCACCACGGCGAAATGGGCTAGTCAGGGCCAGGCAGGTGGCAGGCAGCACCAGGCACACTCATGCTATAGAAGTCGCAGTATGGCTGCAGCAGTGTGTGCAGTGCATGGATCCCCATAGATACAGGGTGCAGCAGATTCAGTGCAGTTTCACATGCGAGACCATGTCCTGGAGAACATTTAAGTATATTTCATTGTCATGCATTTGGACCGTGAGTACCAACATGTTATAAAATACTGTCAGTATTATTATTAGCTGATAGTCCTGTGCGGGTAAATACACAGTGCTTGTTTACCTGACTCTCTGTGCTCGAGGATGATTAATGAAATTTTCAGCGAAGATCATTATCTGATCGCTGCATTAGGGTTCAAAACAAGGACCTCCAAATCCCTAGTATAGCTCTTTCTCCACCAATCTTAGATTTGGATTGGCATTTATCCACCTTGGCAAAGACATTTATGCACCTTCTTAACAAGATATAGACATGTGCGGTTAAGCAGTTGTGTGTAGTTACACGATCAGCCGTGCACACTCGCGTATACGCGCATGCATTAATGCACTTCCTTCTGTATTCTCAGGACAAGGACAGAATTTCCACTGAAACCCCAGCATAGAGCTCACATTACAGGAGCCATTGGGAGTCGCCAGAATGCTTTTTGGGCTCCAGAAAGGAGACACATCCTTGTTCGAAATGGATCTGAGTTCACAGCTGATATTATTTGAATATAAAATGAAAAGCAATAAGTTTGTACAGAGTATGTATTTAAAAAACGCAGTAGGATATACAGACTGATACAGGGGAGTTGGGTTTGTAAAAGCTTGGCTGTTACCTTGATGAGCATGCAACTAAACAGGAAGAGTTTCTGTTATGTTCAAGTGGTTCAGCATGGATAGCTGATCCAAAGGGTAGCTGATCGAAGGCAGAGAATTGTAGGGCAGATCCCGATCGATCACATTCACAGCCCTTCAAGACCGTCACTTCAGAGCCGACGCTTTACTCTACATAAGCCGTAAACTGTTCCATAAACCGTTTAAGCGTCTCAAATGTGTTTGCTTGAATTGGCTTTGCTCAGAAATCTAGCCCAGCACCACTGTGGCAGGTGAAAATGGTGCCGTATATATTGGATTCATGGGAGAAAGTGGACTCCCACCCAGATGTATAAAACCTGGCTGGGGGTGGCCTCCTCTGCATGTGAGCCAGACACAGCTCTGTGTCCCGCCACCCTAAGAGCATCCATCGGCTGCTGAGTTTCCATACTAATTTCCCTTTCATGCTAATTTCCTTTGATGTCTCCAGATGCTGGAAGGAAAAAGGGGGAAAAAAACGGGAGCTTCCAGAATAGCACCATCTGAGTGGTCATTTTTCTGGTGTCATGCCATGAATCTGAATCTGCTGCTCTGAGTCCTGAAAATGTTCTTGGTAGCTAGAATCCCTGCTTTAGACATTCATCGGAGAACCGGTTTGTCCCACTTCTGTGATGGCATCGCTCCTGGCTGCAGAGAATGAATGAGAATGTGGGACACCCAAGGGTTCCCAGCATGCACTACCAGCTCTCAAACTCAGGAAATAACAACCACGGTAATCGTTTGGAGTCCCCAGTAGTTTAGCAGTCACATTCCTCATCCTCCAAGGAGCAAGGAGGACACAAAGAATGCTGAGCAAGGAGAAAGCTCTGCAAACGAGGTGGAAGATAGCTTGTGGTCAGTCCATGTCCCTTCTGGTTCCCAGCACTCATCCTCTCCTTTCACCTTCCCGTTGGCCCACGCTGAACCCAATGTTGCCAGCCTTGCAGGAGCTTCTGTGGTTCTAGTTCATTCTGTCTTTGGTTCCACTGCTCATGTTGCTGAAGGTTCCACCCCAGAAGATGGGTGATCGTTGGCTGAATTCATTTGCCCTATTGGGTGTCCCGCTTGTCGATATCTAATGAAGGCTAACAACCTTCTGCTTCTTTAGAGCCAGTTGAAATGGGTTTCCTCACTCTTATTAATCAGTATTAATGGTCTTTTATATGTACTGTAGGTATTCTGGATGTTTCTCTGTCCTCAGAGAGCCAGCAGTAGTAGTCGACTATCAAAGGTTAATTTGTCTTTTTCTCGTGGTTTGTTTTCTTTCCTCATGGAAATTCATTTAGGTCTGGTAGCTACTGGTGTGTTTTTTTCTTCGGGAGGCGTAAACATAGACCTGCCTACTTTCACTCTTCAGGGTGTACAGAGCGCCTGGATGCAGAGAGAAGGTGTGAGACGTGAGGTGTGCGGCAAGGTGCCCGCCTCCTCAGCGTGGCACCCTGCCAGTTCCTGTCGTTGCCTCGCAGATAGCTTGGTTAACCATGGCTGTGCCTGTGTTCACTGCTCGCTAACCTCCTGTCGTTAAGCATCCACAGCGGATGGGCATAGGGTGAAGTGAGGTGGTGTGGGAAGGGATAGGGGCTTGTGGGTGATACATGAGCTTATTTGTAAAACATATAGCTCCCCGCTGGAATGTCTCCAGAATACTGTAGTAGCGAATGGCCACATTGTCACTGAGTGCCAAATTAGACTGAAGCATTTGGCCTTCTGTGTGCATTATGGACTGTGCCTGCTTAGGAACTTAACTTCCGAAGCTGAAATGTTTTTGAAGCTGAATTTGCAATGATTGATTTTGAGGTTGGGGAAATCAGCCCGTCCTCCCATTACTCTCTCCACTCTGTCTGCGAAGACACAACCTCTCCAACAATGCATTTTTTGCAAAGAAATGAGTGACAGAGACCAGTAATTGTCCACTGCAAGCTCAATAAAGTAAAAGAAAACAATAGAGGAATATAAAATGAATTCACCCATCCCGCATGTTTCTTAGACCATGAAAGGGTTGCTGATTTCAAAGTATTCTGCTGCCTTAGTTTCTTCTCGTAGTGGAGGCTTAGAAATATCTAGTCACGGTATTTCAGTGCAGGACTCAGAAAACACACACCTCCCACAATGATTCTCCAAGACCTCCATCATCACATACAATTTCAGCTCCATGGCTTTTATATTTTCAGAGCACATGCTTTCATCTTCATTATTCTCCCTGTTCAGTTGCATGCTCTCCACTCTTCTGCCCTTTGTGCATGCGTGAACCAGCATGACCGTATGTGTCTGCGGGAAATGGATCACGGCGTCACGTGTGTTTCGTCAAATAATGTGTGCTTGATAAGGGGAGATTCTATGTAATATCTGCAAGACCTTTGATATGCACAGAAGCAGCAGAAAAGACAACACACCCTGCCATCCAGTGCAATGTTGTACAGACTTTTTTGTTTCTCACAAAAACATGCTGTCGGACCAACTTGGTTATCACTGCTCCCATAATTGTCTCTACATACCCAGTTTATATGTAACACTGATCATCTGAGGATTCTCCTGCTGCTTCTCACACTGGTTTTTTGATTCTTATCCTGAGTTGTGATTTCATTTGTCCTGCCATAATGTCATGTAACATCTGTGTGTTTTGTTGTAACTTGTAAAATTTTTTGCTTTTCTGTGCTGTGTGTGATCCTTATTTTAATGCAGATAAGGAAATCCTCCTTTTCAGGATGCACTGTTATTTAGCTCAGTGAAAGACAGGACAGGGTTTTTGGGTGTCTGTAGTTTTACAGGATGCAGATAAATTTTTTTGCGATTAATTGTCATTGTTGACACACTACAACAAAATTTAACCCATATATGACAACGTGACATAGCAGGGGGCAGCTAATTCAGCACCCAAGGAGCAGTGCTTGGGGGGGGTACTTTAGTGGTGCCTTGCTGGTCAGGGATTCAAACCTGCAATCTTTCAATTACGAGGGCGCCTCCCTAACCATTAAGCCACTGCTGCCCAGATTATGCTGGTGGGAGTTTTGCTTACACAAAAATATTCTGAGGCCCGAACAAATGATTGGTTTGAAGAGATAACCAATCAGATTGTAGAGGAGGTGGATCCAAGCAACTAGAGGATGACCAACCAATCAGATGTCTTAGTCCCGCCTCTTCTACTTGCTTAGATACACCTCCTCTACAATCTGATTGGTTATCTCTCTGAGCCAATGATTTTTCGTTCTGCCCTCAAAAATTTTTTATTTTAGTAAAACAGATGCACACTTTACTTACTTCTTTGTTGCCCACACTGCAGAGAGCATATGTAGCCTATTGGCTGAGAGAGCATTTAGAGATTTGATTGGCATGGACTGGTCAGAGCTGTATTGGAGACCAGCTCCTTCAGAGCCTGGTGCAGTCAGATTCCTTCAGGGCAGTGCAGTCATTTAGAGGCACTGAGGGGAGGAACATCACTCTGCTTAAAGCAAGGTGACACACACTCTAGTGCTTTACAAATACTGGTGAGTCGATTCAATTTTTATACGAAGCATTGGAAAAAGGATTACATCTAAATGTTTTTTTTTGTGTGGCTTCTTTGTGTTTCCATATTGTCCTTTTTATTTTATTTTATTGTTCAATTAATGTTTATGTTCTAAACTGATGTGCAGTATAATAAAGTAAAATTGTAAAATTTGGCCAGTGTTCTAACAGAGAATTTGCTAAGCTAACTTAGAATTGAATTAGCTGATATACCTTTTTGCATGTCAGAAATGGAACCTGGAAGTAGGAAGTGCCCTTATTTGGTCAAAGGAAGTGCTCTCAGCCCTGACCCAGCCAGCTGACTCAGTATTGTGAACATATTATTAGCACCACTTGCCTAAACCATTCCCATGGAAACCAGAATTCTGTGTTCGCGGCTGACATCTATATAAGCCGCAAATGAGATTTAGAACAGGGAAAAAAAAAATGCTAGTCTGAAAGCAAAAATTACACTGGCTCTTGTGAGGCTACATTCACAGTGGAGGAATGTGCAGTTCTAAGTACTAGTATAAGGTTAGTTACCTTAGCTACCTGGATAGAAGTACTGTAGTTAGTAGTGGATTAGGGCGTTTTTTCATGGTGTTGACATTTGGAGTTTAGGCGGCTTTAATTCCAGGATTACACTAACTGTCTTTCCCCTCCTCCTCTAGGGATCCCAGGACAGCAACTCATCCCTGTCTCTTACCTCTACCAAGGTGTCCAACTCCATAGAAGAAGGTGATGGTGCAGGGAGTGAAGGTAAGAGGTGGGGAGTGAATATACTGTGGTAGTATGTGGAGGAGAGGGGGGGCAGTCCTCTATCAACAGTGAGATACCCAGATCTCTCAGGAGAAGGTGAGGAAGGATAGACGTTGATTTACAAGAACTTTGTACTGAGTGTAGTGGGTGGGAAGGAGGGAACCATTGTGGCGTAGAAAGGTAGAGAGGAGCTTCTCCCCCTCTCCACTAGAGACTGACCTCTAACACCCTCGCTTGTGTCGTCATTTCAGCCGAGGCAATGAATGACTGCCCCCCAGTGCCCGCCTCCATAGCCGAGAGATACAAGGTGGGCAGGACCATCGGAGATGGCAACTTCGCTGTGGTGCGGGAGTGCGTGGAGCACTCGACGGGCAGGGAGTACGCTCTGAAGATTATCAACAAGGGCAAGTGCAGAGGAAAGGTATGCGAGGCAGTGTGCATGGAAGTGGCCCTCTGAGCATGTCCACCCAAGAGGCGGAAGTCGGTTTGCGGTCTGAGTATTGGATTTATCCGGCTGATGCCCGTGACCAATCTGTTCGTTCCCAGGAGCACATGATACAGAACGAGGTGTCGATCCTCCGACGAGTCAAACACCCCAACATCGTCCTGCTGATTGAGGAGATGGACACTTACAGTGAGCTCTACCTGGTTATGGAGCTGGTCAAGGTATGGTTATCCTTAGTCAACACAGCTTTCTTGACATAAGATGCCTCTGTCCATGTCCATGTCTGAGGAACGCTGATGAATATGTGCGTTCCAAGATCATTTTCAAGTCACTCCTGAGGAAAACCACTTGATTTTTGTACTCCTTCTGGTCCTTACAGCTTCTTCAGTCTTTGAATTTTAGCTGTGTCCTACCTTCCGTGCTGCTTTACAGCCTTTGAGGCTGAAGTCCTGTTTTTACGCCACTAAGCACAACACTCGGCCCAAAACATCTCTGCATGTGTGCGTCGGTAGCAACGAGCAAGGAGTCGAAGCTTTTAGTGCCTGGTTTGGTTAACAAGGCCGCTCCAGACCAAATGATGGAACGTAATCACTGTAGAAGATGGTGTGTCTGTATCCTACTTCATCCCAAACCGAGATGAACATTCGGGTCGAAGAGGCAGAGATGTGTCAGTGCACTGTGGGTGGAGAATCGCTGTGTGACAGCCTTTTTCATTTTAATGAGTGTTCCTGAGACGAGCCGGGCCTGTTCAGAGTGGAGAGCTATTTTGGGCTGTTGCTCTACTTATTAGCCTCGGAGACGGAACTCTTATACATGTCAGAGAAGGGGAAAATAGGCCATATTTCTTACAGCCTCTGAAAAGATTTGGAGACAACAAGGCATTCCTTGAGGATGGGTGGGCAGCTGAGGCTGATGCGGAGGGTCTCAAGGGGAAACATCTGGAACCTTGGTGAAAGCTGAAGTTTTGTGGTTTTCCTCAAGTGACTCTTTTTCAATGAAATGTTTGTGTTTAAAAAAAATACTGAAACATAGATAGTAACCTAAGGGTTCGGCTTGGTCATCAGTCCTGCTAGTAGAGGTGGAATGATTGGCCGTCTGCGCAGGAGTGATCTCACAGCTGTTCATTGGGACCTGCATTCTGTGTTTCTGTCCAGGGCGGTGACCTTTTTGATGCTATTACCTCCACCAACAAATACACAGAGAGAGATGCCAGTGGTATGCTACACAACCTAGCCAGCGCCATCAAGTACCTACACAGCCTCAACATCGTCCACCGTGACATAAAGCCAGAGAACCTGCTGGTGAGGCCAGTGTGTGTGTGTGTGTGGGGGAGGGAGGGGGGCTATTATATGCCTCCTATCTTTTGTCTGACTGCCTGTCAAAATCTTTACAGTGATAAAAGATTCAACTGTGCAGTAAACAAATATATGGGTCAGTCTTATGAATATTAATTAAATCATCTCTCAAGAAGTAACTTTGAAACCATGAACGTAAAATTCAGAAGTGCTTCAGGATTGTTTTTTTCACCTCTGTTGAACTGTATTCGACAGCTAGGGAAAAAAAAATCCAGTTTCCTGAGAGACAAAATGAAAGGGTCTGTTTGTTATTTCCCCTCGTCTCGGTGGCCCCCGTCAATGGCTGTGAAATTGGGAGCGGGGGGGGGGGGGGGGGGCAGCGCTGGCTTCTCGGCACCATACTCCCCCACAAAGCCCCGCGGGTCGAGGAAAACCGTAAAAATAAACTTGGTTCTGGCTGTACTCAGCACCAAAGGGCAGCTTCTAAATCCAGCGGCATGCACGGTATCATCCACGCGAAGAGGAGGGGGATGATTCATTGCCTCTGCTCGTGCTCCGAAGCACTGCTTTAAACAGGCTGTTGGCGAGGCCTAGGGATCAGCGGGACTGTCACTGTGTAAGGAACAGGCAGGCGTCTGTTCCGGTGTGACAAGCCGGAAAAGCGCCAGACTCTCAGAGACTCATATACCATCTCTTATGCATTTTGAGTGCCTGAATTGACCTGAATTTTCAAAAATAAGTAGCTTTCTAGGGCTGTCTGCTAGCAAGAGATCAAATTCTCTCATTGCCAGTTTGCATATATTTTTTATGCTGGCTGAAATTAATCATTACCTTCACAATTGGAGACATTTTCTGTGATTTTGTTTTACTTAATTTGGCAACCCAGAATGCTTTGTGCTGGGGTCCCACTGTTCTTGCTAGCTCTGTGAATGTGCCAAACATATCTTCATGCACATACACGAGGCCTATTCTCTTGGTGGTTTGTGTTATTGTGAATGTGTCCGTGTAACAGCGAAATACACTTAAAATATAAAACAGTAGCTGTTTTGGTGTGAATCATCACCATCACTGTTCTGTACCCTAGGTGTACGAACACCAAGATGGTAGCAAATCCCTCAAGCTTGGTGATTTCGGCTTGGCCACAGTGGTGGACGGACCCCTCTACACCGTCTGTGGGACCCCCACATATGTAGCACCAGAGATCATTGCAGAGAGCGGGTAAGAAAGCCACTTCCTCTCCGTCAACAGTCTGCATGCTGTCTCCCGCTATTGGCTACCTTATTCATCGCCCTTCCCTGCTGCTCACCGCTGATCTGTCCGCAGGTACGGCCTCAAAGTGGACATCTGGGCAGCCGGCGTCATCACCTACATCCTGCTCTGCGGCTTCCCTCCATTCCGTGGGTGGGTTCTCAAGTCACCCCCATCTTTACTCGTTCCGCAGCCACCATTATCCAGAACGATACTCAATGCCAGTACAGCACTTTGCGCTGCATAATTATCTCAAGATGTTACACTATAACACTAATATAATGTTATCATTCGAAGAATATTGAATGTTAGTTGTTTATGGAACATCAGTAATATACATGCAAACAAACTGATTCTATTAAGTTTGTTTGGTATTTGTGTGGATACCCGACTCATTTTAGTTAAAAACCTTCTGCTGTGTCCCAAGTTATTCTGGAGTATTGCAGTGGCATTGGGCTGGAGACTGAATAAGCCGAATAAAAATTGTTTTATTTAACCTGAAAACAGTTTTCATTCTACATTCATCACAAACAGGTGTCTGTGTATAAAAGATCTGACCACAATTTATTTCTTGCAGAAGCAGTGAAGATCAGGAAGTTCTCTTTGACCAGATCCTTATGGGGCAGTTAGATTTTCCATCACCCTACTGGGATAATGTGTCCGACTCTGCAAAGGTATGTGATTTGGTATATGCCAGTCTGTGTAGTTGTGTGCATGTACATGGTGTGAGTCGTAGCATACTTTGGCTTTTGTCTCTTCAGGAGCTGATCACCTGCATGCTCCAGGTGGAAGTGGACCAGCGCTACACAGCCCTGCAGGTTCTAGAGCATCCTTGGGTCAACGTAAGTGACCCACGGCACAACCCCAGAAAAGGCAACAAGTAACATACTGATCTGCATGACTCCCGTGTTGGCTGGGGTATAGCTAACTCATTGTTTTCCAGTCTGGTTCTCTGGACCCACAGTTGGTCCATGTTTTTGCTCCCTCCATGCTGTTTTCCATGCAGACCACAAAAACTTAGACTTTCTGTGGGTCCCAGAGGAGCGGATTGGGAAACACTGAGCTGACTGGCACACGCAGTGCTCAGGAACTAAGCCATGCAGGAATATGTGAAAGTAAAAATGGCAGGCCGACCATCCCGGAATAAGGGACAGGCACTAGAACAGTTATAGCACCGGTGCAGGTGTTCCTGACATGGCGGCCCGCCTGCCCGCCCGCTGTGCTCTGCGTCGCCTCCCCTCACCTGTGTTCCCTTCACATCTCACAGGAAGATGGCCTGTCAGAGAATGAGCACCAGTTGTCTGTTGCTGGGAAGATCAAGAAGCATTTCAACACTGGGCCCCGAGCTATCAGCACCACGGCTGAAGTGTCTGTCATCACGGTAAGCCCCGCCTCCAGGGAGCCATAAATAACATGAAAGGGCACAGAACCTATTTCAGCATTTAGTCAGTTGATATTTGAGCATAAATATATGAGAAATACACTAATGTAATCTTAGGATTTAGGAAGCACTTTCATATTGGGTCTGAACAGTTTTCATCAAGAACTTCTTTTGGTTGCAGGTAAAGTGTATAGTGGAGCACAAATGTGACAAGGCAGTTGTCTAGTGAAAATTACAGCCTATTAGAAAACAGTGAAATTGGCATATTGCTTAATCTGAGCAGTGCTGTCAACTGCTCTCAAAAAGCTCAGACATCAAATATCCACCTGCAGACTCGCTGCTCGTTTAATTAGGCCTGAAATCTTCTGCATCCCTGCAGTATTAACTCTTATGTGTGGGCGAAACCAGGAGTCTTGCCATCGCATGCCATGTTCTCATTTTTTTCATTTCATTTACAGAAAACAATTAGGTATATAGAAACTGGGTCCAAAACACAAAGAGCCAAAGCAAATAAGTTTATGGACATTTTGACATTTATTAGACTCGTCTAATGCTTGTGTTCAGAACATCTTTCTGTATCGTTTGGTGCTCCACTGCCACCTGGAGGACGGGGGCATAATCACACAGCAGCTCTGGTTAAGTGTCTTGAGAATACAGAAAGATGACTTGAGCTCAAGAGATGGTTATCAAAACAGTACAGTGAATTCCCCTCATTTCTGTTTGCACAGATGGACCCCAGCTTAACCATCCAGAGATCAGGGTCCTTGGACTTCTACCAACACCCAGGAATGTACTGGATAAGGTATGATACACAATCTCCATGGCGACGTGCTAGTGACTCTCTTAGCATGTCCAGATACAGTGTCACCCCTCCCCCCAACCCCTTTATAAAATGCTGACAGGTGGCCTGTTTTTCTCCCCTCTGCCCAATGTACCTTTTCCAGACCACCACTCCTGATAAGGAGGGGTAGATTTTCAGATGAGGACGCCACCAGGATGTGAGGTCCATGCCCCACCCAGCAGTTCTGCCTCCCTCCCTGCCACCGCCAACTGGAACCTGAGCCCCTCCACTGGGACAGAGTCCATCCGCCCGCCCAACTCGCCCATCTGGAGTGCTCCCCGACACCTCCCCCTACCTCACCCAGTGGGGGACAGAAGAGGAGAGAAGGCGGGGAGTCCATGGTGGATGGGCAGGGGGCGGGGGGACGCATAGAGGGACAGAGGAGTTTGAAGGAGCAGGAAAGGGAATGTGGGCGGAAGCCATGGCATCGCTGAAGGGCGACGGCGGGGTGATCCGCTGAGATGTGACAGTACGCGAGCCTTTGTATCCGAGTGCCACTTTGTATATTTGCCTCATTTGTACATTTCTTTTTTTTGTTTTTAATTTAAGCATATATAGTTTTTTCACTTTTTTTCATTTTGATTAACCCAAGGGAAATGTATCATTTCAATTAAATTTTAATGCTTTATTTTAATTCAGTGTCTTTAAGTCAAATCTCACTGAGATTGACACTTGGCAGGTGCTCAAGTGACTGTGATCTTTTAGAATCATGCCTTTACTCTTGACCTGTCTGTAACCTCCTTGGAAACAGAGCTGTACCAATACATGAAGGCAAATTTATATATTTTTATGTTAGTGAATCATATATTATAAATCTATCATTGTTGCTTTTAACAATGTAATAGCATGCATAATCGATCTGAATTGATCTGACAATATATGTCACTTTTCAGTGTGCTACAAACCATACAGAACATCACATGGAGTGGCAATAAGTGATATGGTTTGCAATATATGGGACATTTGTCAATGTTTTTGTGAAGGGATACCTTTTATGGATTTAATGGCATTTTGTCTTCAGTTGATGCTTTAAGCAAGTAGCTGTGACAAGGACATTTCTTTCATGACAGCTGGGACTTCTGTCCAGTTTGGCAGAAATCACTCAGACTAACTGGGGCCTTTTGTTAGTATGTTGGGAGAAAAATATCTCCCATGAGTTGGTCCACCCCCTTGTAGCAGACAGACACCTTGCAGGTTTTTGCAGAAACAGAACTCAGTGCCTGGCCAACAGTATGCAGAAACCAGACAGCTTTCACATCTGTGGCATACTGGTTTATAAAACAATGGGAATTGTTTATATATATAAAAAAAGCTTTAGAAAAGAATAAGATTTGTGATAATACATGTCTATCTCATGTATATAATATAATTTTATTCGTTTTATATATGTATGTAGGAGAAAAATGTAAAAAATCTTGCATACAAAGCAAAAACGTCCAGTTGCCATTCTCACACGGTCATTGTCTTTTGACCACTTAGTCTTTATATTTAAAACATGTTGGTGGACAGGCCACACTCAAGGGTTTGTCGCTAGATTATGACGTCATTTGCCCATGACAGAGTCTTTAACAACATGCTTGATCTATCCGAACGTCTTACGCCTAATGGCACGCGAAGGAGTCGGACCTGTGCTCGCGTACCTGAAGCCATGAAGTGCTGCTGCGGCATTTCAAGCGAAAAACGTCAAACTGTGTCGTATAATTGTTCGTCTTCATTTTCAGTGCTTATCGTTTTCTCTGAGCATTCAGTTTAAAAACGAAACACATTGCTACATTTGTGTCAGGCTGTCTTTCAGTGAACTGTATGCCGAGCGGCGCCTGTCCATCTCGCGTGCTTAACCCCGATAGCTACGGCAGGCTGAGTGGAGCAGGGATCGTAAATGGATTTGGCGATCGGTCAAGCACAGGCGCTCTTAAAGTAGCCAGCTGAGTTATGTTTATATGGAGAATTTGTTATTACAATGTGGGGATACTGAACCGTTACTGTTGATTGCGGGGGTGGAAGAATTTTCAACGCTAAATGAAGCGAATGAACGGTCAGAACAGGAAGAAATGTTATGCAAAGTTCTGTGAACATGTAGCATTTTATAATTGCCAGCTGATGTTTTCTGTTTCATACTTTTATTAAACGTGATTGGGAATTTTGTGAATTCTTCTGCAGTACTCAAGTAAACGTAATCAGGAAAATAGATTAAAGTATGGTTTTACTTATTAGCAGGACATTATTTGTAGACGGAAAAAACCAAAATGAAGCCAGAAGAGGTGATACCTACGACACTTGCAATAAATAAAATGACCGACGGCGCACCTGTTTGTCCCAAGTCTGACCGTGCAGTAACCCACAAGCAGCGCAGCTGTTTTAAACTGATGGAAATTATACCATGAAACGGACATATTAAATGAAGCCCCAGGCTTTCATCGCTGCTTAGCGTATCGCTATGCGGTTATGGTCGCCCACGCTGTACAAGCTGGCGCTAGTGCTGCCATCTACTGGTTAGGAACAGACGTAACGGTTTATGTACTCGGCTAAAAGATGTCTATTTGTCAATGTATAATGCTGTTATTTAGCTGCATTTCAATCAAGTGTAATGTTCGTCAGTTAATCCAAGAGTCGAAGAAGGAGTGTGAGTATTACCACACGCCATTTGCTGTACAGTAGTTTCAGCATTAATGTTTGCAATGAATTTGTAGTTTTGCTCTTCGGAGGGATTCCAAATGCATTATATGAATTTTGCAACTGGCATGTTGCAATAATACATAAATAAAAGTGGCTGTTTGTTTCAAAATATTTAAGATGGTGGTTATGTTACGGTACAGGTTTTCATCAGTAGGGATTTCCAGCTTCTGACAGAAAAAAGCACAACAGATATAGCTGTTCTGTACGCTGACTTTGATCTTGCGGTGTGTTACTTTACAATGTTCCAACATGTACTGTAATTTGGTATTTTGTCTGAGTATTTGCCTACAGACATGCTTAACATGC
Source organism: Paramormyrops kingsleyae (assembly GCF_048594095.1). Classification (NCBI taxonomy): domain Eukaryota; kingdom Metazoa; phylum Chordata; class Actinopteri; order Osteoglossiformes; family Mormyridae; genus Paramormyrops; species Paramormyrops kingsleyae. The sequence continues at coordinate 13,119,034 of NC_132814.1, read as the reverse complement.
ATGATAACGTAACTGCTGAACTTGAATAAGATTCCCAGGATAATAAGTTATTATATTGTATACACTATGTTTGTGTGTGTGTGTGTGCGTGTTGACAGTGGATTTTTAATCTATGACTTCATAGCCTTTTGTAAAGTGCTTCATGGTTGTTATGTAATGTCAAAATTCCTAACTCGATGTCCAGAGGGGTAGGCTTGTTTTTGGCCTGTAAAGATGAAGCCATCTAATCCTAGAATATTGACGTACAATCGCGAAAACAATACTGAACAATAAAGATGCCAAACTTCATAATACTTCTCTTATTAAATGCACCAATGTTAGTGAAATATTTGAACAAAGACTGAAAATGTACAAAAATGCATAAGGCTAAGCAGGGGGCAGTGGTGGCGTAATGGTTAGTGAAACGCGGCACATAAGATTGCTGGTTTGAAACCCAGAGCAAGATACTGTTCCCTGCTATGTCACATATGGGTTAAATGCAGAGGACATATTCATTGCTGTACACTAATCACTTTCATGGGGCTCATTGACATTATTATAATAAGCCTCAATGCAGAAGTCCAGTTGCATTTTTTTTGAGGAATGCAATAGTGAACATCACCATGAATGGCTGAATATTGCATTTGCACTTATACATCGCACTTCAAGACACCCAAAGCACTTTATAGAACCAATGGGGAGTCATTTCAACCACCACCACTGTGTAACACCCACCTGGATGATGCGACAGCAGCCATTCTGCACCAGTACGTTCACCACACAGTAGCTAAGGTGGTGAAGGGGCAGGAGAGAATTTACCAGTAAGATAAAGGCGATGATTAGGAGGCCAGATCTGATAAGGCCACAGTGAGCAATTTTAGCCAGGAACATAAACACGAGCACAAGGCCATTCAGACATCAGGCTACCACCCCTGCTCTTTTGAAAGATGCCCAAGGATGTTTTTATAACCTCAGACAGTCAGGACCTTGGTTTAACATCTCATCCAAAGAATGGCACAATTTTTACAGCACAAAATCCAACACAGTTTGCAGATTTCTCTGCTCAAACACAATCATAATTGGCTAATTGCCAGGTTTAGTAAGTGTGTTTTGGCAGGGAAATCTGGAAACTGTGTTGCAGACTGGCCCTCCAAGACTGGAATTACGGAGCCCTGGACTAACTTGTTCTGGACATCCCCGGATGTTCCTGAGCCAGCTGAGTGATGTAATCCTTCAAATCGGTCTTGAGTTTGCCTCAGGGCCTCCATCCAGTGAGGTACTCCCCGACCAGCTCCTTTGGCGGTTGACCAGGTGGCATCCTTCTTGGTTGCCGGAAGCAGCTCAGTCGACTCCATTAGACATTAATGGCAGTGTGTTTAGTTATTTTGAGGGGACAGCAAATTTACACTGTTATACAAGCTGTACACTGACTTCTTTACATTGTATCAAAGTGTCATATCTTCAGTTTTGTCCCATGAAAAGATATAATAAAATATTTACAAAAATATGAGGGGTGTACTCACTTTTGTGAGATACTGTATATACATATATATATAGCCTATATATACATATATACACACACACACGCACGTATATGTGGCGGCGCTGAAACGAGTGTTAAAATGTCGGTGCAGGAAAACAAAAAACTTAAGAGAATTCGACTGTCCCTCACAAAAACTGTAAAGTTTTAGTGGTTAAATTGCGTTTTCTACGCCTTTTCAGACAGGAGGAGATTTGTTTGGCTATGCCTAGAAAACAACGTTGTTACCAGTGTGGAGACCGTCAGAGTTTTATCAAGGACAAAAATTCCACCTTCAGCTGCCAGCCCATCTCATACCTTTCTGTTGTAAAAATTACAGTGTATTGTCTAAGTCTTCTAAGTGAATAGGGTATAGGTTAATCAGTGTGCACGCACCGTCTTTCTAACAATGCGTCCATGAATCCGGGTATAGCCCATTCAAATGTCATGTAGCCTAACTTTTTATACAATTTAGACAGCACAGAATAATTAAACTACTTTAACGCATTTATTTATACAACCACATATTTCCCACATTTTGACATCAGTGATGCAGTGAAGATACAGCCTCTTCATTTCTTGACGCCAACCCTCCCCATTAATTCGGGCTTCGTACAGGTGTTATGCCGAAAAACGCATCCCTGCCGTAGAATGCACGCCTGTCTCTAAATGACCAATTGGTCGCTGATCTGAAACGAGTTGAGCTACTTTGTCTAGTTAGGCTACCGTAGTGCTAATCGACAGCCCTAACCCTAACTCTTACCCTAACCCCCTAAAACTTTTACCCTAACCCAACCCCCTAAGACCCGAATCCCAAAACGGTGGAACTGCGCATGCGCAAAAAGGCTCGACAGTACGTCTCGATAGGTAGCTCACCTCGTCAGAACACCGGCACCTAGTTGAGCTGGCTTGCTCCCTTAAGTGGCTGGGTTAGGCTAAACTATATACATATTTACAGACTACAATAAAACATCCGGAAATATGTAGTCTGGCGAAATTGCAAACAAACAAATTTAAAGGCTCACGTCATATAATCGGGCTATATACAGTCGTCAGGCGGACAAGGACGTTAGGCAGCCTTTAGATCCTACCCATTATGTAGGGTGACCAGATAATCCATGTCAGGGAGGACACTTTGAGCTACTTCGGGTTTTACTTTCAAATTAAAAGGCTCCTGTGCTCGGCTAAATAGTTCAGCTCTTCTTGTGCTTTGACTGGTTTGTTTCCTTGACTGAAAGACTCATCCAGCTGTTTCATATCAACATTAGTGACACATGCATGATTATAGGAGACTGACCAATCAGCACACAGCAAGAACTCAGTGCTCAAGTCAAATCCAGGTCCGTTTAATTGAAATGGTAATTTACAATTCCTGTCCTAGCTCAGAGTGTCCTCCCTGACATGGATTATCTGGTCACCCTACCATTATGCACTGCAGTTTTTTGCAAATTCCTCAAACAGAAAACCATTAAATACAAAAGGAACAGCTTAGTTTGACTTCAAAACATTACTATGTATTACATTTTAAGTTTTTGTAGGGATTTTACAGGTTTTTTTTCTAAAAATTACACCATACACCCACCATAATAAGAATGTATACCAAAAATGACCGATATATAAAATCGCAAGTCATTGGTAATATATAAATAACATATTCTAGCTGTCAAAAGCTACGGAAAAACTTTTATAGTGTAACTTTATGTGCATTTAGTATATGGGATGGTCCTCTTTTGGCTGGGGGGAGGGCCCGGGCCCAGAGGTGGTGGCCCCGCCCACCCCGCCTTTAGCTCCGCCCCTGCTTCTATCAGAAATAAATACCACATTGAAAACTGGCTTAAAAGACATATAGCATTATAGACATTATTGCAAGTGCCCAAAGAACATTATTACTGAGGTCCTCCAACGTACGTTTTGATTCATGCGATTCGTATTATCTCCCTCCTCCTGTTTGAAAAACTTTACTGTGATTACACAACGCAAATCAAACCGCTATTAATAGTGCTGTGATCCAATGGCGTTGAGCATTGTTAAATTTACAGGCGACGATTGACAATGTTCTGATCCAACAGAGTTGGGCATTGTCAGACTGACAGTATTCCAACCCAATGGAGTTGGGGGGGGGGGGGCAGGTGCCATCCGGTGCCACCCCTTTGGACACACCCCTGCTCCCCAGGGTTACAGTCCCTTCACCTGTGACTGGCCAAATTCAGAAGCATTCAATCATTTGTTGACGGTACTACACTTATTGAACTCGTCACCAGTAATCATGAACCTACATACAGAACTTATGTAGCAGAGCTGATGGTCTTGGGCCACAACAGTAATTTCATCCCAAACATCAATGAAACAAAGGGATTGTCGACTTCCAAAGGTGCAATAGGAGTCATGCAGCAATCGCCACTAACAGCTTTTCAGTTGAGACTGTGAGCAAATTTCAAGTCCTGCAGTTTAGAGATCTGAGAGGCTAAGGTAAATAAACACAAAATAAATGCCTCACAAATGAATCAGGACCTTCACTTTAGGCGTCTAGGAAAGTCGGACATGAGCAAGGTCAAATTCAATTTCTTTTACAATACCATCGAAAGTGCGCTTGGCAACAATTAGGTATGATGGGGGAACAGCTCAAGGCAGGAAGATTGGGCCAAAAGATCATAAGGAACAAAAGTACCCTCCATCCACGAGATATACCAATTAGACAGCTGCTGTAACTACTCAAATCAGCCAGACCAAAAGCTGTTCTCACTCCTACCAGATTGAAGAATGTCTTCCCTTAAGCCATCTGCATCGTCAATAAATGAATCCGCTCTACTGCAGTATTACAGGCATCTGCACTGCATGTGTCCTGTCTATTATGTTTTTTTGCACTGAATGTGGCTGATCAAAGACAATGCACTTGTTGCAGATAATAAAATATCTTCAGTTTTGAAACTCCAGGAGATCACTGATATTTTCCAAATAGTATGCATTAGTTGTGGTGCTGTATCTGATTTGCAAGTATATAGTGTATATAGTATATAGTGTTTGATGTAATATCAGGATAAAATGATTTGATACGACTTTCAATGTAAAATTGATCATTAAATGTTTTGAGAGCTTTGACTTTGCCATGAACTCTTGAAAAAAAATCCACCTTGAACAAATTACCCATACAGGAGAAAAAAAATCTCAGTATTGTTTTTGATTGTTTTATTATAAATACGACAAAAAGGAAACCATGTTCTTTTAATTTACAGTTATTGATCTTTATATATTGGCATCAGTTAATATTTAACCGATTCTGAACAAACACTTCGTGTAAATTTAAGTTTCGACGTACACATAAAACAGCAGATAGAGACTTAACTTATGCAATCAGAAGTATTTTCCAACCAAATGGAATTAATTACAAAACAAAACAGTACTTTAAGATAACAGAAACAGTGCCGCTCTTATATTAGAATATATCCCAACCAGTGCACCATTTAAAAATGAAATGCAGTGGGATTGCATGACTTTCAAATTATAAAGCAAAAATATATAAATAAACCAAATTAACTGTACAGTCCTGACCCATCAGCCTCATTACCATGCAAAGACGCCACCGTGTTCAGTCTGGGATGACCTCTGTACAAATACCTATGGCAAAAAAGGCGAATCATCAGGTACTTTGCATATTTTATTTGTCTTTTTTTTACTTTGAATTCACACGCCCTATTTTACATCTTTGCAATAAAACATGGTTACAATAGCTTTAGGATTATACAGATCCAAAAAAAAAAAAAAAAGTTCAGTTCATCACTTTTGGATGCGATCAACCATCTTCAAGTGTGGTTGTGTGTGTCCACGTACATCTGAGTGTGGGTGCAGACATGTTTATCCAGACCACACCATCGACCCACCCCCCCCCCCCCCCATGAACCATAGACCCAACCCTATCTATGTCTGCACACCCTACGCTACAAAACTTGATATTGCTTACCATCCCATGGTCGTATTGGGCTTCAGTTCATCCAAACGGAAGTGTGCTCTGCCCAGGACTAACCCTGCTAACCCCAGCATCCAGTGTTGTTTTTACATCCAAAGAGACTAACGGCAATGAAGTAGATCTGCGAAGCTGATATGAAATTCAACCAGCAGTTTCACCGAGTCAAGGTCTGGGTCGTTACTCCAAACTCAGAACTTTTAACCTGAAAACCTTAAGGAGCCCTGGGCAACACTGGGGGACTGACAGATAACTAGCTGCGTCAATTATTAATAATATATTTCCAGACTGTCAACCGCCAGTACCACTTCATCAATTCACTGGGATTTCAACTCACTTGTCTTACTGTATGCAGATGAGAAACTGGCTATAGGTGTACCCCAAGTACAGTACTCCATGGCAGCTGGCTATAGGTGTACCCCAAGTACAGTACTCCATGGCAGCTGGCTATAGGTGTACCCCAAGTACAGTACTCCATGGCAGCTGGCTATAGGTGTACCCCAAGTACAGTACTCCATGGCAGCTGGCTATAGGTGTACCCCAAGTACAGTACTCCATGGCAGCTGGCTATAGGTGTACCCCAAGTACAGTACTCCATGGCAGCTGGCTATAGGTGTACCCCAAGTACAGTACTCCATGGCAGCTGGCTATAGGTGTACCCCAAGTACAGTACTCCATGGCAGCTGGCTATAGGTGTACCCCAAGTACAGTACTCCATGGCAGCTGGCTATAGGTGTACCCCAAGTACAGTACTCCATGGCAGCTGGCTATAGGTGTACCCCAAGTACAGTACTCCATGGCAGCTGGCTATAGGTGTACCCCAAGTACAGTACTCCATGGCAGCTGGCTATAGGTGTACCCCAAGTACAGTACTCCATGGCAGCTGGCTATAGGTGTACCCCAAGTACAGTACTCCATGGCAGCTGGCTATAGGTGTACCCCAAGTACAGTACTCCATGGCAGCTGGCTATAGGTGTACCCCAAGTACAGTACTCCATGGCAGCACGGCCACCAGATACAGCAAAAAGACATTATTTCAGTTGACCTCCACTGAGCGTTCGTCAAAGTAAGACACAGTCTTCCATTATCGTCAGTCACCATCTTTTTCACCTTCATCACAACAGTAAAATATTTTACTTATAGTAAATGAGTAATAAATAAAGTTGGACAAGACAAGAAGAAATTAACAAGAAAAAAATCCCACAAATAATGCTATGTTGAAGTAGAGGAACAAATGTTTTTCCTCCAGACATATGTTTGTTTTTTATGTCACAGAGGTGACACTCTGCCAGACTATTTCACCTCAAAAACATAAGGAACCAAAGTAGATTGGCTTCTTTCACTGTATATTTGACCATTGCGCCCACAGTGATGTGTGAAATCGGTCCCCTGAGTAATCTGCCCTCAGAATCTCAGTATGCCAATCCGAAGGATGTCTGTCAAAACACAACTTTTCTACTAAAAGGGGAGTTTGACAGACATCTCTTCGTGTTCAGACGTGATTCAGGTGTCCAAGGGTACAAGGGTACAGGATAGGACACCAATCACGGGGGAAATATTTGAAATATGAACTACGACTAGATAAGACAACAGGACAGGTGTCTTTGGTGAAATTCTTGCACACCTGTAACATTCACTTTCGTCAATCTCATATGTACTTCTGTCACGAAATGACCATCCTCCTCAGGTTTGAAACCTCAAGGACCACGGTGGTCTGACCACGTTCCCTGTGAACATGCAGCACTAACAGAAACGCAGCTGGTGTGAAGCTGGGGAGAGCAGAAATAAACACGCAGAAAAGAAAAGGTGGAGCCGTTTAGACCAGATACCTATTACCGGGCCCTAGAGGACGTTAGCTGGGAGGGTCACCGAAGTCTTGGTAAATGTCACACTTCGTTAAATGTCTTTTTTAAATGTGTGAGTTTTGTGTTTCTCGAATATTCTTCTCTCTCATGTCAGTTTCTTTCCAGGTTGCCCGGGGGGTGGGGGTCCACTACCCACCCGGCCATGGCCCCCAGAGGTGTGAGGTGAGTGGGGGGTTTATTAAGGGGGTGAGCTTACAGTCCAGCATCCTCTGCCCCTCCATCAGTATCGGTTCTGGTGCTCGTAATGCCATCGGTTAAAATCGATGTTAAATGCCACGATGCTCCCAGAGGCCATTCCTGTGATCAGCGTCCTGCAGTAGGTGAAAGCAATGGCATCAGATCACACCAATCAGAGACGTGACAACATGCTGACAACATACTAAAGGGCCAATGAGCTGACACCATGATTCGGAGCTGTGTCAAACGTTTATATACTGGGTTGTAATAATGCAGCCTTACATAGCCCTGACAAACACATGCACCAAGACGCCTAGTGTTACATTAGTGCAATTTTCATTACAACACCCTGTTAGTCACCCCACACAAAGCCTGTTGAAATCAACAGGGCCTAAATGAATGAGTGAGTGGACAGGAAGTGGAGGCAGGAAGTTGAAGCAATCTGACCTTTGATCGTGAGATAGGTCCATGGCACGGATTCCGGCGTCACATCCAGGGTAGATGTAGAGTTGCTTAAAGTCGCAGGCTTGCCACACTTCAACCACCCCATTGTCTCCTCCTGTCACTAGATTTTGTCCATCGCTACTCAGAAGGACGGCCTGCAGGGGGAGGCAGAGAATAATTTCAAGGGAAAGGCGTACCAGTTGAGTACTCTGTGTCTCTGACTCTTTATACTCAACTGGTTAGTTGAAACAAAACCTTGGTCTATATTTGTACTTTCTGGACCTGGACTTTCCACCTCTCTCTGTTATAGATTACTTTTGTGAGTAACTTCCCCATAACTGCTCGCCAGAGGGGAGCCTTAGACTGGAGGAAGCCCAGTTGGGAAAAATACATCAGGGTAGCCAGAATTCTTTGCTACGCCCTAATCACAGCCACTGCTAGAAACACATTAGTATGAGAAACCCTTCCTGGAGTCCGAGCTTGTGCTTGACTGCCCCTAGATCGAGTTCCGTAAGTGGTAACATAACACACTGCTGCCGGTGGAGGACGTACCCGAGTGCAGTCGTTAATCTCCATCTGAGCCAGCAGCTTGCCATTGATGCTGAAGTTGCAGAAGCGGCCTCGCTCATAGTAGATGATGCAGTGGCCCTCACTGGACACGGCGATGAGACGGGGCCTCACACAGTGCTCAGGGCCCTCAAGGGCCCTCAACAGGTCCCCTGTGATAGTGTGCACTAGGCAGGGTCCCTCTGTCCCCACACACACACACACACACACACAGACACACACACACATTACTCATGTCTCTTCAGCAGGATTGCAGCATCACATATAAACTTGTAAATATAGTTATTTTCATATAATGGTGTACTGATGCATTTAAATGCATTTTAACGCATTTTACAGCAATCAGGTTGCTAAGCAAAATGGATACTAAGTGAAAATCACTGTAGTCTAGGCATGACTGCGACTGCTTACGACTTTACTTCAGCCTTCCATACTCAGTTTCTTTTATCTTTCATGAAGTGGACATTTTTAATGACATTTTGTACATTCCACAATTTCTGCAATGCTAAGCACTTCTTGTCCCATTTGAATAAATGTGACTGAAGAGGACAATCGGACTGGTTCTGCCGTCTGACCTTTGGCCCCGCTGATGACCAGACCCAGCTCGGCACAGACAGACACACAGACCACCTCATGGTCATGGCCAGTCAGGACCGCTCTCGGAGCAGGGTAGTCACCTGGGGAATAAAGTACAGGGCATGAGGTTTTATATTAGCTGGTAAACATTTGAGTTCTTACACAGCCATGAAATTATGTTGAAGCTTAAATTTGGTATTGTTCTATGTATCCGTTGGTAGTACTATAATTAGTTTGTATACTGAAAACTTTACATTTTAAATTAAACCTAGTGTGTATTTTAAATGTAGTTTATGCTCCACCACTTCAGTTCAGTGCAATACAAACTAAAGTAGTAATTAAAAGTACAGTGGCAATGCACTCCTTGGCACCTGCTGATCACTCCACTAAAAAGATTATTTGTATACGCAAATCAGAAGTTCTCCACTAGAGGGCACCAATCTGTCTTTTATTCAGCACTGATACCCAGTCATCACGCAGCGTGGACCAGTGAACCACAGGAAACATTCTCAACATTATTCCAGCAGGGTTCAATATGTTTTATACACCCGCCCCCCCCAAAAAAAAGAACCTTTAGACAGCATCACTGGATAATCATTCCATTAGAACAAGCACTGGAAAACATCAGCATAAATGGACAGAAACATGTATCACAGCAATCGCTGATCAGTATTCAGGTGCGGCAGCTTGTTTGCTGTCCGTGGTTCTCCGCTCCTCACTGACGTGTCCCCTGGCAGCTACTGCTCGCTTACTTTCCTTCCTTCCACAGTGCGCAGTGAGCAGTTAACCCGCATAGCCGGGGGACTCCGATTAACTCACTTCTGGAAGCAAGACAAAGGAATCGTGACCCCCCCACCCTCACCCTCCCCCCACCACCACCCCCACCACTAATTGGAGGCAACCGAGCTGAAATTCTTAATTAACTAACAGGCTGTTCTTCTGTTAATTTCGTTAAAAAAAAAAAAAAAAACATAATGAAATGGCGACACCTCAGCCTTTGAAGCTGACGTGTCTGACACCAAGTAACACAAGGATCTCTCGCATCTCCCCAGTGCTAATCCTCCTCACCTCCATTACTACCAGTGCGCAGTCAGCTGCTGTTCACGAACCGGCCGGTGTTTCCTCCACGCTAACTTTACACAGTGTCCCTATTGTGTACTTGTGTTCGTGACGCTGTTTCACAGTGTTTTCACACTGTTTCACACTGCAAGTTAGTGGTACGCTTTTCAGGGTTGATTACCTGACTTGGCATCTATTAGGACCCGTGCAACATTATGGTCAGCAAACAATGTGTTTATAAGTGTACAGTGCTGTTACAGTTTGGTAGCAATGTCTGGTCTAAGTTCAGGGCCTGGAAAACGTGGCCCGTGTTTGTAGTCCTCTGCCTTTCAAGGCCGTGACCAACTCACTGTTGTTGGGGTTGTCCCCGATGATGTGGTGTCTTCCGCTCCAGTACCACAACAGCAGCGTGGCATCCCGGGACCCTGACACGATGTAACAGTCGCCCCCGATGTAGGACTCGGAGCGGGCCAGGCACGTCACCACATCCCAGTGGCCGAACACGATCTGGGTCAGCTTCCCTGAGGGTGAAGAGGGGCACAGCCACATGAAGGCTCCGCCCACCATCCTCAACCAGTCACAGCTGAAGATCGCTCTGCCTGACATCTACATCCAATAGCAAGAAGATCATTTAATGATACTCTGCTGCCCCTTAACACCCATGGGGCATGGAAGCCTGAGAGTCAGTCTCCGTGCGGCTTTCCCAAGAGAGCAGAATTCCCAGAATGCCGTCTCAGCTGCACATTAAACATGCTTTTCTCAGAATGGCAAAAAAGACGCTCATTTTATCTTTTTAATTGTATTATGCCACAAAAATAGCCCAAATACCTTAATCCAGTGTTTCCCAACACAGTCCTCAGGGACCCCCAGACGTCTGCATTTTTGCTCCCTCCCAGCTCCCTGCCAGACAGTCTAGCCCAGGAAAAATGTTGACCGACTGGGGGGTTCTCGAGAACCGGGTTGGGAAACACTGCCTTAATCGGTACACAGAACTGGTTTACAGAATTTGTTCCATTTCCCCCACCAGAGTGATCAATTCCATTTGTGCAACCAAGCCCCTGTTTTGCAGTGGGGTCTGGACGGGGGTGGGAACACCTCAGCGTACCCGTCTCCGTGGAGTAGACGCGGAAGCTCTTGTCCCAGAATCCGCACACCAGGATGTAGCGGTTGTCGGCTGTCACCACAAAACAGTGTGTATTGATCTGGATGCTCTGGTCCACCAGGTCTGTGATCTGCCTTTTGTTGATCCCAGAATTATTAGCTGATGATGAAGGGAGAAAGATTACTGAGTGGGTCAACTGAGCAGAGGCTGGAAATTATTCAATCCAATGAGAATGCAGGCATCACTTCTAACCCCGCCCCCTACTCTGGTACCCAATGGGGTACATCACAGACTCACCAATCAGAGGGTCCATTTCAATCGGCAAATGATGAGCCTGTTCCAGAGAGTATCCTGGAGCTCCCCTGAGACCTACCAGCCAATGAGGACACTCATTCAGTGTCTGTCACACACACACATACCTTGTACCTATCACATAAACATGTAGTAAAATGCAGACACTTTTGTCCAAAGCAACTTGCAAGTGAGGCAAAAAGCATATAATCAACATACACACTGTCAAGGAGTCGACTAGGCATGAGTGCAGCTATGATGAGCTTCCAGTGAATGCCATACTGGAGCAAGAACGAACTATACATCTTCCAAGCAAAGCAAAACCTAGTAAGACTACTATGCAATGAGTAGAAAACACAACAGTAAGACCATTAAGGGGACACTGTGCCAGAGTAATATCAGGGTGGGAGACATATTCCGGCAACAAAAACGGGTTTCAGTCGTGCAAAAAGCCTTGTATGTATTACATGCATAGTCAGTAGAATGCACAGTACCCGACATGCATGACCGAGACCCCTTCTTTGTCGCACACAAAAATGCGGATTCCCACAATACACCACTCCTAGGGACATTAGTGTTCACTAGTGTTAACGCTGGGGTAGACAAAACAAGGTGGCCCCAGTGACAAGAGCTGAGGAACTGCTGGTCCAAGGTGTAGAGCCCTCACCACTGGCGGCACGACCCTGAACTCACCCACGGTGTTGTGCCAGCGGTTGACGGCGAAGAGGCGGCTGCAGGTGACGGTGACGGCAGCGGGGACGCTGAGGTGGGGCAGCGTGTTGGCCGCCACGTGGGTGACCGGCGAGTTGGACGGGAACTTGAGCACCATGATGACGTCCTGCTGCATCTGGTCCTTGAACATGAGGGCACTCTGTGGAAGGAAACACTGTTGAGTAGAAGAGAGAAAGGAAGAGCATGTGTGGGGAGGGGGGGATGAAGGGAAGAAGAGGTAAGGAGAGAGAGGAGTGGAGCGATAGGAGAAAGGGAGACAGAATGGAGAGAGGCAATTAGTGTGGAGGTTTTGAGGTAAAACAAGGTACAGACACTGGGGAGGGCAGCAGGCCTGGGGGTGGGCTGTGGCATGAGTGACCTACAGAGTGGTACCAGCTCCGAGTCCGGTCCACCTTCCGGCCCACGGTACCAGGAGGGCCAGAGGGGATCAGGTGGAGCGGAGATGGAGAGTGACAAAAATCAGGCTGATAACGAGGTACGTGCTGGGCAGGACGACTCGGCACTCACGAGCTGGGGACAGTCCGTGGAGCCAGATGCCCAAGAGCAATGCTGAGTGTGAGTGAGTGTATGACAGAACAGCAGATATTAACTACATTTCCTACCACAATCCCCTACATCACCTCATCCCTTACGCAGTGTTCACTGGCTCCCATCGGGGAAATCCAGTCACTATATTGTATTTGCAAGTGAGTTTATATTACATTGGCTTTTGTTGCACACTTAAGATCTCTACTTAACGTTAAGATCCATGACTCAGCGAAAAACTGCAGAACTCTACGGATTCTTGCTTCTGTTTGCTGCAGTCATGTGACTCAGCCCCTCCCACCATGAAACACGAAAACGAAAGTGTGGAATGAAGCACAGTTTTAGTTTACATGAGGCATGAGGATGGGGGGTGGTGGGTGGTGGGTGGTTGGGCATTCAGAGGGGTCTCACCAAGTGCATGGCAGAACTCCTGGGTGGGTGGGGCTCAATTAACAATTGAGAGGGGGTCTGTCCCAAGGTCTGGATCTGGATCTCCATAGCCTGTAGAGAAATGGGGAGAGGAGTTGGAAGGTACATTTACATGCACACTAAGGAAATCAAATTATTGTGTTAGTCCAACTAAAACTGGACTTTTAAAGTACATGAAAACATGTTAGTCCGACTGAAATCGTACTAAACCGAATTTCTCACCCAGGTAATGCAACTGTCAGTCGATTTACTCCCGCATGTATACGATCAATCAGACTCATACTGCCTTAAGCACTCTGCACATAAGTCTGTCCTGATCTTGTTGCATCTGTTCTTCCGACCGGATCACAATTAAAGCTTGTGTTACTTCATTTGCACCCATTTTTAATTAGATTTTTTTTTTTTTTTACGTGTGTGACATAATAGGTCAACCGGAAAAAGCCCAATACTAACAAGCTGAGCGGAGCCATATCGCCACCTATCGTAGCGGAGTCAGACATACTTCAGTCAATAAATCGATTCCCCTCCCATGCATGTATACTGGGACAAGGGCAGCAGTCCAATTAAATGCCGTCATTGAGCTTTAACCGTAGCTTGACTTAGCTGTGCATGTAAACGTACTGACTGAGGGAACGAAAGAAGGGATGGAAAGAGGAGTGGAATGAATCTGTACACACAGTCAATACACTTCAACAACATCAATCGAGTGCCATAGGCTAACGCACCCCCCAATTTCATCCAGGACTAGCGGTGGGGGAGAAGTGCGAGTGAGGGTGTGTAGGGGGACATGCTGGGTCGGGTCACCGGGCTTCCCGCTCCCACAATCTCCCATCTGGCAGGCAGCAGAGCTCCTGTCCGTCAGTGTTAACAGGGAGGAGAGGAGCCAACCCCCATTAGTGCACTTCAGCTGAGCAAGGCCCCACCAACAGAAACTAACCAGGTCTGACAGGACGGCGTGGACCAAAACAGGCCACTTGGGGGCAGGGCGTGTTTGACAGAGAGGAAGGATTCTAAGGAAAAGAATGTTCCCGTGGTGCATTATGGGTCCGAAGGGTATGGGAAATGGGGATATGGTGAAGCAGAAATATTCTGAAAAACAACAGGAAAAACATCTGTCAAAGAAAGTGTTTATGTGACTCTCAGACTGTAAACGCTCCTTGTAAGGCGAAAATACTGCTGTGGGTAAGGAACAGGGCAAACATAAAGAACAGAAAGTAAACAAAAATACTGTTGTAGGTGTGTGTGCATGTATAAGTAATTCAAAGGTATACAATACTGTGCCAAAGTCTCAGGGAGTCAAAGAAAATGTTTTGATTATTTATCAGGGTAGTAAGTGTATATTTGCTCAGAAAAAAATAACATTAGATCATATACAAATGAAAAGCAACACAACTTCTGTTCTCCAGAACGTTACTGATATCTTGTTGGATGGCTAGATGACATAACATCATAGTTTTACACCAACATAAAGATCAGTTAAGAATCATTTTGTGGGACTACCTAAGACTTTTGCACAGTACTGTATTAATATGACTTGCACACCCTGGAAAAAAACTCGATTGCTTAATTATCTTTGGCCATTTGTGTATTTTCATTTTCCTTGACTGCCTCATTTCTACGAATGTCTTTTGCATAGTACTGTGTGTGTATGTGTATATATATATATATATATATATATACACACACACACACACACACACACACACACACACACACACACACAACTAGCCGGTCAGGGTCATAATTGAGTGCCAAGACCTATACCCTGATGGGGTGCCAGTCAATTACAGGACAACCCCCCCCCCCCCCAATTCATGGCTGAAATACAGTGAACCCATCACAAGATCCAAGGCCATATGGAACCAATCAGCAGTCATTTCCTCCACAGACGGGGGGTGGTACTCCCTCTCACTCTGGAGAGTAACCTTTCCATAGGTTTGGCGGCTGATTTACATCCGGATAGCAGGCGGAAGCCAGGTGCCGGGACCCATGACGACTTCAATCACTCAAACACCTGAAAGCAGGGGCTGAGAGCGGAGCCCTCCAGTGGGTGGGGGTGGGGGCTCTCGTCTCAGTCCCCCAGGACACAAAAACCATGCGAAACTGTGACATCGTTAACACCGCTGAGCTGGGTGCCGTCGGGCTTCGGAATGAGGGTGGCGGCAGGCAGAGGTGTGATTCCTCGCCTTCGTTAACCTCCAGAGAAATGTCATCAGCTAACGGGCATGAATTTTAATGTGAGACCACAGAAACACATACATCTGCGTTTCCCCAGTTTAAAACATTGCAGGTTCAGGAGAAGACATGCATGAAAACTACCTGCTCGATAGCAGTGCCATTGCAGGAGAGGTGGCTTTTGTCTGCTAAACAGGGCGAATTTCCCATCGTTTGCTTCAACATATTTCATTCACATGCTCCCATATACGATTAAACACCATTTTCACTTAAGGAAACCCATCACACCAGGACAAACTCGGCAGGGTGCGGCCCACAGGGCCGCCACAGTCTGCCATTTGACAGATGGCTCCACCCACTTAATTAAGCCATCATGCAGTGAATGGTGTACCACCACTGGGCAGGAAATGCAGCACAAACACGCATCCATCTCACATATATGTTATGTCACATGCTGATCTGTCTAGAGGAGATTTTGTCAGACTTTGCACACACAAATGTCACTGCACAATTAGACTTCCTGGTATGTAATACAGTGAACACTGCAAATATACATCCAACCATTCATCCACCTTCCATAACCAGGTTAGGGTAAGTCTAGACAAGGGAGACACCCTGGATAGGCTACACACACACACAGATGCAGACACACCGACACACACACAGATGCAGACACACCGACACACACACACACACACACACACACACCATTTTTTGTTGTTTTGAGATGAGACCTCCAACAGCCTAAAGTCAAGCTTCCTTATCATCATGTTACACTACTGGGAACCAAAACTCACTCAGTCCTCATGGAATCCAACAAAAGAGCTTTCATTACATTTCTAAACATTTCTAACATTTTTCTCAAATGCCCACAGATATTTTTTTGAAAATGTTTCCTATGGAAAGAATGAGTTTGGGAAATTTGCTCTTAAATTATACTAGATTGCATAACTGCATCTTTTTGAATGTAGGAGGAAAGTCACGCAAACATGCAGAGGAGGTGTAAACTCCATACGCACAGAACGAGGGAGGATTCAGACCCCCAAAGAGAGGCGACCCAACGTAAGTGGTACCCACCTATCACACAACCCCACCCTGGCAGAGTGGACTCAGGGCAGCCTACCTGCCTCTATGGGGCCTGCATGCTGCTCGCTGGATAAAGATAGTAGTGCGGCTGGCAGGACATGAATGGTTTGTTATAGACGGAGCAGATGGTGAGTGTCACCGGGCGGGTGGGAGGAGCTGAGAATGGGCCCAGTGCTGCAGGCCAGCTGCTGTAGGCTCACCGGCTTTGGAGCCTTGGCATTAACGGAGTCCGTGGAGGACTGGGAGGGCAGCAGCCTGCCTCTCAGAGCTTACCTGAGGTGGTCAGGCCCTTACAACTCCGCAGAGGATATGATGGGAAGAGCTTCTGTTCTACCCTGCAGTAACCTGCCTGCAACCCCACCCAGGTACACCGCAACCCCGCCCAGGTACACCGCAACCCCGCCCAACACCACCGCAACCCCGGCCAACACCACCGCAACCCCGGCCAACACCACCGCAACCAACACAGGCCTGTTCACCGCTGGACAGTGAGTCAACTATCTCAGTCGCTCCCTGTAATGAAACATCTGACACTGAGAGCTGCTTTTCTTCCAATGAATGACTGTGTTCAAGCCTCACTTGTAACCAGAATGATCCTTTTCTCCAAACCATACTTATTATCAATGTTATTTATACAAGTAACTGTTGTTTTTCCACATGTTGAGTAATTCTGGAATCCCCCATATGACTGCCACTTTTACAAGCAAATGAAATTTCATGTGGCACCCAGACCGAACCATTAATTAAGGTTGCGGGGGGGGGGGGGGGGGCTCACCTCTCTCATCAGGGAGTCAGTGATGCTGTCCAGGTTGATGGAGCCCTCATAGGTCATGTAGTGAAAGACGTTAAGGGCGCGCACCGCTTCAGGGCCTCGCTGCTTGTAGCCGAAAATCAGGTCAATCCACTGATGGAGCTGACAGGACACAAACTCGCTCTCCAGGGCCTGGGGGCGGGGGGAGGGGGGGGGCAATTAAGTCCAAAAAGAAAGACAAAAAAGCAGGGAGCCATGAACAAGTGAGCATCTGGGCAGAGAAGAACAGGGTTATGCTGTAAACACAGGGAGGCGGATGCGTCCAGCCTCAGGAACATGACACGCAGAGGCTGAGGTCATCACCATGGCAACCTCTGACATGGAGGGCGCCATCGTCAGACAAGCTTGCTAGGCTTCCTGCACTGCCGGCCCGCTCGGCATAACACGCTGAGCCGCTCGCCCCTGTCTCACCCTGCCGGTGACGGCGGTGCTACGGCTAACACGGCACGGGCCGAGGTGCCCGTGGGGCACGTCGCCATGGCAACAGATGACAGACAAAGAGATGGGAACGCTGGGGACCACAGGAAGCAGAGAGTGGATTAGGGGGGGGCAAAGGAGAAGGACAATGAAGAGAAAAATGAATATGAAATGAAAAGAAAGAACAGTAATAGGGTGGGGGGGGAGAGGAGAAAGGAGGAAAGTACGATGGAACAATGTGGCTTTGTTCTTTTTCAATGCTGTTTATTTCTCTCCTACTCCAGAAGACACAATACTGCAGCTCGACACACATACAGACACACACACACTCCGGACATTACAGCCTCACTGTCGTCCTCACATAGGTCTGCACCTGAACGACAGCGGCCAGGTGACTATCGGGGTACCAGTCCCTGTGAGTCCTCTGCCTTCGTGTGACACTCTAATAAGTCAAAACACACCCCTTCCACATCACACCCTGGATCTGTGCCTTTGGTCTGCGCTCGTTTCAGGGTTTGCAAGCAACTGGCCTCTGGGTGCAGTGAGTAAAGGCAGCGAGTACAGGGAGCACTGGGAGTGAGTACAAAGACTGATTACAGACAGTGTAAGTACTGAGTATAGGCAGCAATTACAAAGAGTGTAAGGACTGACTACAGAGAGTGATTACAGACAGTTTAAGTACTGAGTATAGGGAGTGATTACAGAGAGTTCCAAACGATCTTGATGCGCCAAATGGCCTCCTCTCGTTTGTAAATTTCTTATGTTCTTATGAGTGTAAGAACTGGGTACAGAGTGATTACAGAAAGTGTAAGGACTGATTACAGGGAGTGATTACAGAAAATGTAAGGACTAAGACTATAAGGACTATAAGAAGCGACTACAGAGTATAAGTACTGAGTCCAGGGAATGATTTCAAGTAGTGTAAGGAAATATGCATAGGGCTTGAGAAAAGGAAGCGGGCATAATAAGGAAGTAAAAGGATATAAAGACAGTACAAGAATGGGGTATGTGGCACCTAAGATGCATTCTGTAGAGCCTGTGAGATCTACACCTCCCTACTGCTCTACCCCCCTGACACGATGAGATACATTCCCAGCATGTCCCATGAGCTGTCAGGCTTACAGGGCAGTCCAGTCTGCATCATGGCCCTGTCATCTTGGGCTGGCCAGGGTGGCACATAGCTTCCATAGGGGCTTTGTGGATCAGTCAGAAGTAGCAGGACACAGTGCCCATTCAGTCACTTGTTTCTTTAAAGACACGGGGAGCGATTCCGCAGGAGCCCGACAGCACCGATCACGGCCATCCCTACGGCCGGGACACTCACCATCCGGTTGATACGGACAAAGTCCTCCGGCTTCTTGGCCCAGGGGGGCAGCCCCACGTCGCCCGCCACTGCCCGCTCCTCCCTCTGCCCCAGGTTGTACGCATTGCTGTTGACGAACATTTCCGGGAGGTAGTAGAACTCAGGGATGAGCTCCTGTTAACGACAAAGAAAAAACATCACAAAGGATTAACTGACCTACTGACTAAACACCATTCCAGTTCATCATTTTAGCTGAGCACCATATTGACCTGACAACCTTCTTTTCTTGATTACCATGCAGATTACCAACAGAGTTCTTGCCAGCAGCAATTCTAACCCCACGATGTTCCACCTGGCAGCCATTATGGCTCTACTACATTCCTGCTGGTATCCATTGCAAGCGGGAATGTTGGGTGCCATTCTGGCTCTATGACACTGTACGGCATTGTAGCTTCAAGGTGTCAGAGCAAGATTTCTGATAACACAGAATCTCAGTAAGGAGACCCATGTGTCCATACAGGGTTCAGAAAACCCCATTACAAATAAGTGCTGAAGATGTCCCAAAACCCTCAACTCATGGTGCTCAGCAGCCTGCTCTAGGAGGTCTTCTACAAATATGCACCCAAAAACTTGAGAAGGCGACTTTAATGGGTATTGAAACCCTGAAAAAAACCTAGATTGCCTCACCACAGCCCCTCTAATCTGCCTCATCCACAGCTCCAACCCCATCCCCCCTCAGGAGATTTTAACCCGCAGAGAGCCCATTTCTGGCCAGTGGTCATTAAGTGTATCACTTTACATTATGTCACCTCTGTCAAAACGTGTCTCTGCTGAGCTGTGGGAGGTCTCCCTGCCAGCAGTGTTTAGATGGTTTAACAGAAGGCGGGTTTAACAGAACCCTGCAGAGGTGGATAGTTCAGATCCAGAAAGTAAAAATCCAGACCAAGCTTTTGTTGCAACCAACCAGTTGTGCTGTTAAGTAAGTGTTAGAGAGTATGTGACAGGTTGGTTGAAACAAAATCTTGGTCTGGATTTTTACTTTCTGGACCTGAACTATTCACCTCTGGTACTCTGAATACACAACTAGCCCACATCCAGATTGTGTTATCAACGAATCTGGGAGAAAGAACCACTGCAGGATTTTGAGGACGCAAATTCAGCCTGGAAAGACTTTCTGCAAGCGGCGCTGGGATGCCTGGGACAATGATCAGTTCTGCCCTGACCTCTGTCCTGCTGACCCAACTTCTCATGGCAGCTGGCCTCACATACGATATAATTTAGCTGACACTAAAAAATGCGTTATTATCTTAAATTATATTTAGCGAAGGTGACACATGTAATCAGAAAATTCCTAAGGAATTTGTCCTTCTGTTCATTAACTCTGATATTCCCTCACTAGGTTATTAGTCCGTATAATAAATTTTAGGAATAAGACACTATCACTGTGGTTCTTTTAACACACTGTAAATTTGCCCAGTTTTGTTCTCCTCACCTTGACATCAGACGTGTCCCGCTGGCAGGTTCTCCAGGAGCGGGAGATGGAGGAGAAGGTGCGGTCAGGATGGTCAAACTTGTTTTCGTTGGCATTGAGGAAAAATGTGGTAAATGGTTCCTGTGCAGGAGAGAGAGGGGGTTTAGCGACTATAATACACGAGATCCAAAAAGTTGCTGATAATGGAGGGGGGGGGTTGGGAGTCCATCTTCTTACTGGAAATTGAGTTTAATGCAGATTTACACAGCAATTAATTTCTATGGCAGTATGGTAGAAACACTATCAAGTGCGGGGGTTGGAATTCAATTTTAAAAATTCAATTTGTAGTGATATAAATAAGCTTCTCTGTCAGGCGTTCAGCCTGCCGTGCTGCATGAAAGGTAACGAACTTCCCCTAAGCCGCAGAAATCAGGTTCCGCTACAGTTTCCAGCAGAACTATTAAAATGAGATTTAAATTCGATTTAAACTCCAGTAACTCAGCCGATCAAAGTCGCGCTAAATCAGCCCTTAAAGGATTCCAGCGATTAAAACTCCGGCTTGTAAGCTGTAACCAAGTGACAGTGATGAAATAAAACGGGCAAATATGCAGACGCATTTACATAACGTCAGCCAGACAGACAATCAGTGTTTACATACAGCCAGATGGCTAATTCATATTGTGGAATGTGCCTGACTGACGGGGGGGGGTGGGGGGGGGGGACGGCAGCGTGGCCACTGGAACACAGAGGAAGGGAGAGTATTGGTGTGTCCGCATCATGTGTCTCAGTCGGGTACAAAATAACAACAAAACAAGAGAAAATGTATCTCTTCTACTGTATTTCTTGTTCTGTGACCTTTTACTCCCAAGAGAAAAAAAAAACACAAAACACAAGAGCCTCGACAGCCCCTTCGCCTCCTGACGGCCCCTTCGCCTCCTGACGGCCCCTTCGCCTCCTGACGGCCCCTTCGCCTCCTGACGGCCCCTTCGCCTCCTGATGACACGCCTGCAACTGTGTTCATTATCACATCCACTCCCTGCTCGGAGGCTCTGCATATCACTCCTTTTAATTGGCTCCCATTTTCCCTTCCTAGAAGAAGCGATTCAAATCAGGGCAGACACCTCGCCCAGTGTGGGGTCCGAGGGGGGGGCCCAAGCATGGCGCTCTCGCACCAGTCATCCTCATCATCGTCAACTTCCTCCTCATCATCCGCTCTTAACAGAAGCCATTCCTTCCTACAGCTTGAAGATTGTCTGGCGTCTCAACCACCAAGTAAAGGGACAAGATTAGCAGACAGAAAACCCTATCACCCACTCCTCCACGGCTGGGGGGCCAACACACCGTAGCCATGACAACATATGGATCTGTCATACTTGGCCTTCGGAGATGTGAAGCACACTGCAAAACTCCACTGGATTCTCAAAAAGACTCCAGAGGTTGTTTTATCATACAAGTTTCAGTCAGGTATATATTCTGGGTCTACATCTATTGCACTGAATGATATGTAGGTTTCTGTGCCGGTTTAAGAAGTGGATTAACTTCAGGCCTGACGATGGGATGGATTTGGTTTGGGACCCAGCGGATTGCACTCACTATCCTGACGAGCCAGTGCAGTGTGGTGGAGGCTGTAGAATACAAGGAGATGTACTGGTAGGGAGGGCTCTGCTCGTCCTCCCAGGTCTCGTATCGCTCTGCGTAGAAGACGGCGCGCTTGGGGTTCAAGGCCCCAACCGGCTGCAGAAAGAAAGAGAGAGAGAGAGAGAGAGAGAGAGGGAACAATAATTCATTATCACATCTGGTTCCGCTGGATGGATTCACACATTCATGATTTGTTTGTCTGTGATGGGTTGGTGCTCTCTCCTGGATTTCCTGCCTTGTGCCCTCAGCTTTTGGGATAGGCCCCAGACCCTGCATAGGACATGCCAGTGTAGAAAATGGAGGCATGAAGGGATGGATGGATGGATGGATGGATGGATGGATGGATGATTTGTCCAAAGAATTCAAAAATTCCATATTTGTGTTACGCAACGGCATATTCCTTGGGAAAGGGAGTTCTATTTATGGCTGCACCCCCCACCCCACCCCACCCCACCCCCCTAGCAATTCTGAAGCTGCAATCGGTGACTCACCAAAAGTGCCACCTACAGTTTGGCCCAGCAGCAGAGCTGTAAACTGAGCTCGCAGACTGACATCGCTAACCTCTGCGTGAGGTGCCTCTCGGTCCCGGGGTGAAACAGGGAGGCGGAGTAGGCGCTATATGCTGACCTAAATTCAGCAGAGTCACGCTAGACGTCCAGAGTCTAGCCTGTCTTCCCAGGCCCCTAATGGCTGCAGTGGAGACGGGAGGGTTTAATGTGAGGATTTGACTGCGAGGCCCCAGTATGCTTGCAGCAGCCCAAAAAAACGATCTCTCCGGGGGTATCTGCAGGGACATCCTGGGGATTTGGCTATAGGGGCAGAAGGTAATCCACCCAGCTTAACCCCAGATTGTTTTGTCCATTTACAACAACATGTTAGACGATGGGGGGAGGTGGGGGGGCGTTTGATGTCAAACACAGCTCCAGGTCCATTCTGACAGCGGGAATGGCGGATAAGGAGCGCCTGCTGCACACCCAAGTGCCCCCCGCTGATGATGTCATTCGCAGCAGACGCAGCTCGACTGTTGGAAAACCCAGAGGCGCCAACCAGCTTTTCCCAGCATTTGCAGGCAGACAAAAGGTGGCCATTATCACTTCATCATGGGCCCTGGCTCCTCCGAAGGCTTTATGGCAGCCATCTTGACCCAGCACTGCCAGCGAAACCAAAACAGGCCGCACAAAACCACTACAGAACTGGGTGTATCGCTCAGACTGCTTAGCAAAAATGGAATAAAAACTGGAACAAATAGTTTCAGCAGCACTGAGTAAAACACTCAGGCGAGTATACTGAAATGAAAAGAAACATCCACAGAGAGCTCCATGATGGGATTTAAGTGAGTATA
This sequence comes from Paramormyrops kingsleyae, assembly GCF_048594095.1. Taxonomy (NCBI): domain Eukaryota; kingdom Metazoa; phylum Chordata; class Actinopteri; order Osteoglossiformes; family Mormyridae; genus Paramormyrops; species Paramormyrops kingsleyae. The sequence goes on along the minus strand of NC_132814.1, from coordinate 13,095,565 downwards.
CTGAAATGAAAAGAAACATCCACAGAGAGCTCCATGATGGGATTTAAGTGAGTATACTGAAATGAAAAGAAAGAGCTCCATGATGGGATTTAAGCGAGTATACTGAAATGAAAAGAAACATCCACAGAGAGCTCCATGATGGGATTTAAGCGAGTATACTGAAATGAAAAGAAACATCCACAGAGAGCTCCATGATGGGATTTAAGCGAGTATACTGAAATGAAAAGAAACATCCACAGAGAGCTCCATGATGGGATTTAAGTGAGTATACTGAAATGAAAAGAAACATCCACAGAGAGCTCCATGATGGGATTTAAGTGAGTATACTGAAATGAAAAGAAAGAGCTCCATGATGGGATTTAAGCGAGTATACTGAAATGAAAAGAAACATCCACAGAGAGCTCCATGATGGGATTTAAGCGAGTATACTGAAATGAAAAGAAACATCCACAGAGAGCTCCATGATGGGATTTAAGCGAGTATACTGAAATGAAAAGAAACATCCACAGAGAGCTCCATGATGGGATTTAAGCGAGTATACTGAAATGAAAAGAAACATCCACAGAGAGCTCCATGATGGGATTTAAGACCTCTGCTGTTTAAAAACAATCGTCAGAATTGGGGAAGCAAATTTATATCACAGTTTTGAGAACTGGGCCCAGGGGTCCAAGGGTTGTGAAGGCTGAACTACCTTGAATAGTATGACCTCCCTTTCATCTCCCTTTAAGAACCATCCTCAGTGAGGCTAACACGATCAGACTGGCCCGGGGGGGGGGGGTGGGGGGGGGTTATTGGGATCCAGGGCAATTTACGAGGTGATAACAGCCCAGACTAACAGCACTGAGGCCGCTTCTGGCTGGACAGGTAGCCGCAGAGAGTCTCAAATACTGTGGGGCCGGTCAGAGTGCAAGCCTGGCGCTGCGCTGTCGGGCCAGAACCTCAACTCCAGATCTGAAACTAAGGCCCGTTCAGCACATATTTCAGTGTCAGTCCTTCCCAGGTCAGTGCAACGAAAAGCACAGTAACTGAACCTCTGTATGTAGGCAAAATGTTGAGAGGACAATGACAGCAATAGAGTTACACAATTTTTGGTGGTGATAAATAAAAAATGAGGATGGGGGGTGACCTGGGGGTGTTCCATGAAGCAGGATTTCTCATTTAACTTAAGTTAGAAAGTCATGATCACCCAATAAGAGTTTAGGTAAGGAACATTCCTACTGGACAATCCTTCTAGCCTAAGTTAACCCAGCTAACTGAGAAATCCTGCTTTGTTTAACACCCCCCTGGTTCTACAATGGACAGCCCTCTACTCACCTTTCTCAAAAATTACCTCTTTAATCATACATGATAAACAGGAGTACAGTGGGTATCTGCTGGAAGCGTCTAGGATCTAGATGTTTCTTTCTCAGGTTCAGAAGCAATGATACTTCAATCTGGGCTGTCTGACCTCAGCTCAGTCCAATAAACCAGAGCCATGAGATAACACTGCGGTAATGAGAGCTATCGAGCATCCAGGATGTGATGCACACAGCTCTAGATAAAGAGCATTGTGGTCACAACCAATCTGCTGTCTCAGAGACTGACAGCATGGACGAGAAGTACCTCTTCAATGTGAACACCACCCCCCCATCCTCCCCCAGGTTCGGTGATTCTGTCACTTGTACACCAGTGACATTCATATTGCCATTATTTGCACAGTACTTTCCAGATCAGGAACGCGGCCCGTCTGTCATTTGGTGTTACCGTCACAACGGAGGCCGAGGGAGACGTGTGAAACGCCTCCGTGCGGCAGGTGAACTTGTTCTGAAGGAACAGACACGTCTGCGTGCTTTAATTAAGGGTAGGTGGGAACCACTCACAAGGAACAACAGAGACTAGGAAATGACACTAATACCCAACAGAAGCTGAACGTTGCATTTTGTCATTCTTGTAAAATATATTTCGGTTGACTTGATTTACTGCGTCCCTCCTTTTTTCTTGCACTTCTTATGCAGATTTATGAGACAAGAGGACACGTGTACATGGAGTGTGAAGCAGATGACCAAGAAAACAGCTGCCACAGGGTGGACCTACCTTTGAGAGATCTCTGAAGTTCCCGGGCAGGGTGAGATCCAGCTCCTCAGACTCGTAGTTGGTGAGGACCCAGGGAAAGACAGGGTACTGGTTCAGGTCATTGTAGGTCCGTCCTGGGGGGGGGGGGGGGAGAGAGAATGGTGAGGGTAGGAGGGGGCTGTAGCTATGAAGCGAGAGGAGAATGTTGGGTTCACGACGGAGAGGACTTGAGCCTGATATTGACCCTGTCATCTGAGATGCTGTCCTCACAAGTGAATCAAAGTGAAGGCATGGAAGTTAATATCTGGGAGCCTCACAACGTGTACAGCACATCTGTACAGCCAGTCATGTTAGACTAAGTGTGGTCAACCATTCGATAGGGAGCTGAAACTGAGGTTTTAGCTCAACTGGAAAATATTCCTTGGTGGTGTGCAGCTCCTTTTAAGTTTATTTCATAACGGTCCTACAGCGCCTGACGGGACAGCCGTGGAGGTTACCATGGAGATGTCCCACATCGACAGCTTTGCCTCTCCATCTCAAGCCATTGTAGCGTTTTTTTGTCTTAATTGACAATGTTTTTGGTTTTGCCCATGTTTAGTGCTGCAAGAGCTTAAACTATCGAATACGTTCTCATATTCGAATACTGAATTTTATTTCTGGAATATTTCCTTCCACCACAAAGGTACTGAAACGTCATCTGGAGAATTCTCCCATACTGTTTGGGTGAGTGCGATCAGTGCTTGCACCCACCATCTACTCTGTTTACTTGGTCGTATGTTATGTGTGGTTGTGTTACAAATGAGAAAAACTATACTGGTGCCACTCCGTGGTCAGAATATGAACTACATGTGAATTTTGGGTATTAATGAGTTATTCATATGCAGATTTTTCTTCAGTTTTTTTTTTCCTTTTTTTTTTTTACTGTTCATTCCCTCGGGGTTGAAGTCAGAGGGCTTCCGTCCAGGGACACAGTGATAGACACGTGACTTCATTCTCACAAAATGTGCGAAGCCTTTCCTTGGGTACGCACCTAAGCTAATTACACGGCGTTAGCATATTAAAAGCGGGGAGTGGGTCCCTCTGAGGGAGGCCGACGGAGGTCAGAGTAGGAGGCCTGACAGGAGCAGAGACGGCACCGGGGTGACGGGGACGCTAATGACGGCGAAGCAGCGTTTAATTAGGGCCCCGCTGCCCGCATGACAACACCCCCCACCCCCAACCCCATCGCGCCCGTCATGACGAGACAGCGACACCCTGACACCCTACATCCCTCCCCACCCTGGGGGTTATTAGACTTTTTTTCCCAGCACATTTGCAGTGCGACTCCAGAGCTAATTAGACGACCGGCGGCCATGGATTTGCGATCACATGGCGAGAAGGGGGGCGGTGAAGGCGTCTGGCGTCCGCAGCTCACATCTCTATAAATCTCTGCCTCCGATTATGGAGGACGTGGGCTCACAGGTCAAAGTAAATGCAGAACAACTCAAGGGGAACGATTCAGGGGATTCCATTGCATGCTGGGAAATACACAGGGATTGACATAACTGGTACGCAAGTACACATTCACCTTTAAAAGTGATGCGCGTGGCAATCGATTGTTGTAACAGTATGTATCATTTTTAAAGGTGAATGCGTACCTGCATACCAGTTATGTCAATACCTGGAAATACGGTATGCCTTATTAAAAAGGAATCATTCAATAAATAGTGATGCCACGGCAAGTGTGTGAAAGTGAATTCTGAAGCTCAGGGCAGGCGTGATAAAGCTTAATTTGTAAAAACCATGCTTCTAAGGACAATGTGATTATGAAGACTCCTTCGTATAAGTGTGGCCTCCACTCCGCTGGTGTCGCAGGTGTAATCCTACCCTGAGGGACAGCCAAACCCCCCCAGGAGCGTCAGGATGGGGTGGGGTGGGGGGTTCACAGCTTGCTGTCAACCTCTCCTATTGCCAGGCGCTTGATGGCAGAGCCACGAAAATGAGGTTTTGTTGTTATTGTTTCCAGACACAGAGGGAAAACGCCTTGTTGAGTGTAATAAAGTCTCAGCTCCAGATGGGGCTGTCATCGGTGGCAGTGATGGGGGGGTGGGGGTGGGGGGGGGTGGGGGGTAAAGCACCTGGGGACAGCACACGCAGAAGGGAATCAATCACGCAAGCATGCACACACACGGGGGTGGGAAGGGACCGCACTCACCTGCAATGGTGTTGAGGAACATGAGATACTCAAAGTTGGAAATCTCTCGCCTCTGCCAACGCTGGGTCATGTTGGAGGACTTAAAGAGCTGCCGCGGGGTGGCTAAAGAAATCCGTCTGTGAGGGAGGAGGGACAATCAGACCAGCATTGCCCCCAAGCCATGCCTTCTCGCTCGGCCAGAGGACAGTGGTGGGACAGTAGGGGTATGTTACAGGGAAAATGCCGAACACATACGCAAGAATAGATGATGCTATATTGTTGTTTCAGGCAGAGCCTGATACATACGCCCACTGAAACAAGCACACGGAGTGGATTTTAATAGGTTTGTGTCAAGTATACCCTACCTGGCTTGGGGAAGGCCGTAGCTGGTCCCTACACCCACCCTCGGTAGGCTGTAGACCACCTTCTTTACTGTGGCCTGGTCAGGGAAGTTGAACATGACCGAAGCTGGGAGGGGGGAGGGCATACCAAGGATAGTTAGTTAGTTATAGTGCAAAAATCAACACCGACGACGAAGATAGACCAAATTGGAGGGTCTAGACCAGATTCTCTTACTTCTGTTGGCCATAAAGACCTCCAGGGCCGTGTTCTGCAGCAGGTAGCGGCGGGAGAAGACTGCCCGGATCTCGCTGAACATCCACTTGCCATGCAGGCCCTCGGAGTACGCCAAGACCTGCAGAGGCAAGCACAGGGGGACCGTCGGTGCCATGTCCGCGCCTCCCGGTTTGACGTCCGCGCCATGTTCCGACCCCCGACATGCCAGGCGGGGAACACGAAACACGAATAGCCTTCTGACTCTTCACCGGAGTGAAGTGAGCGCAGTTTGACACGTGGTCGCCCCGGCCGGCGATCGGATTTCAGTGAAATTAGCCATGATTACTGCGTGATTACCATCACTCAGACCATATGTTTATATAAACCCGCAGTTAGACTCTTAGCAGTTACTCAAAAGCAGCATTCTTTTCAACTTCAGTTATGCTGGCAGTAATGCGATACTGATGGGGAGCTCTGAGAAGCAGATGACCTGGACCCTGTTTTTTAAAAATTGCTTTTAACTGACCCCTGCTCTCAGCCAAGTTTTCGGGCTCCGTCGGCACGGCGACTGTGGTAATGGCGTAGTTCCCGAGTTTTAACAAGGTGCAAATCTCTGTGACTCTGGCAGAGAGGCAGACAGTGAGCTTGCGGAGAGGAGGGGGCGGAGTGGGGGAGGAGTATTAGTCAACTGCCATCGCTCACGGTTGTCGACATCCTGGACAGAATTCCTTGTTACGTGCGGCTGATCCGACATATTGCCCGTACCTCTTCATTCTGCACTGTACCCCGCACGCACGCACGCGCACACACACACACACACACACACACACACACAGATGAATAAATCATTACCAACCAGAACGGTGCCCGACAAAAATGTGACTTGACAGGACGAGGCGCGGGGTCATTAGGAAGCTACACGGCTTCCTGACTGCAGCTTCAAGGGAAGGGGGTCGTGATGTACGAGACCCCCCCCCCCCCCCATACATATACACAATCTCTCAGAGAAAAGAGCGAATTAAATTCTGTCCCAATAGTCACATGACAGTTCATCAAACTTAATCAGAATTCTGAACAATAGATCCACAAACTCCTGGGGTTAAACAGAGTGCCTGGGGTGTTACGGGTCAGAAATGCCAGTGTTATTGTCCCAAGCCAAAATGCTCCTGCTCAAATAGCTGCAATGGTCACAAGAGGACAGGAGAACTGGGCTGACTGCGGCACAATTGTTCTCTGAGGGAGTAATGAAGAACTCAAAGTGAAAGTCAAGGTTTGGCCTACAGGTGCCCCCCCCCCCCCCCCAACCTACAGCTGGTTAACCTTACCCCAAGCATCAGGTTCTAATTAAGTTCTAGGGATCAAGGTGCTGTGTCCAAGACATCATTACAGAACAGATCTCTCTGCAAGCTGCCCCTGTGGGTCACAAAGTCCTGCTGTAAACTATGACCAGTGGTATCTGTTTCTATCCCGGGAGATGGAGCTCCTGCAGGACAACTGAAAGGGGGGAGGATGATGTTTTTCTTTGGGGGGTGGGGGGTGGTATTTGGATTGTTCTCGCTACTAAAACAGGCCATAACACCATGGGGTTAGGCTGGTCATCCAGCACCTCCAGAACAAACGGTGTTGAAAGCTTACAGTAGTCTAGGGGAGTTCTATGGAGGATTTGGGGGGGCTGGCTACCCCCCCACCCCCCATGCTGAAAGATGGGAAAAGGCACGCTTCCAGAGGACACATTCCCAGCAGCGGAGCCCCAGTCAGAATGCCTTCCTGCTGATCTCATACACTGTCTCATTTCCATCCAAACGAAAGTAACATCATACTCACTGAGGAAGCTCAGGCAGCCAGACAAGCGGCACACAGGCTGCGGGGCTGCGTCCCAGCGGCAGGACCGGCGCTGTACGCTCAGCACACAGCGCAGAACCGGCAGGGATTCAGTGTAAATGGGCCTAAGCGTGCGAGTGTACCGTATGCCCGAGTCCGGGCTGGACACTGAACAGAAGCAGCTGATGCAGAGAAGAGGGATCTTGTTGAGAGGAAATGGACTTAAACACAGCGAGGAGGTATGAAGACAAGAGCAAACCCATTCAGCAGCCACATGTGGGAAAAATGCACATGAAAAGGGAAAAAATGTCACAGTAAACCCTTTAAGCATAGCAGCCAGAGGTCAGGGTCTGGGAGTAAAATAACAAAACAATCAGCCTTGAATAGGATTCTGAAAAAAACATGTAATTTTAATGGTCTGCTCACCTGAGTTCCACTGGCACGTTCACACCCCTCACAGCATGTAAATGCCATTTTTACCTACTGGCTTCACTGATGTTCCTTCACCGCTGTGTGCAACTTCTGTGACGTTATAGGGCCTGACTGCTAAGTGCACCTCTGTCCTGGAATGGGGCTCACACGCGTGCTAGTGCTGTATCTAAATACGCACCTTCAAACAATGTCCAGATACCTATTACAGGATAGTTCCCGAAGCCCTGGATCACACTGGGCATTGACTTTTTTTAATTTTTTAAAAATATATGCATGAACAATTAAAACTCTGAAAATGTGTGGCCTTCACCTGCTGCCTAAAAGTGCCTTGGGGGGGAGGGTGGGTGTTTTTCCCTGCTTGGTCACAATGGAGGTCAGAACACACCACAATGGATGGGATGAAAATCTCATTTTCTGGTAGGCATTAAGAAAAGCCCCCTTACAACACAACCCCCCTGCGAAATTTAGGGTACCCCTCTACTGGTGCTGTCCGAGACCAGTCGAGCGTGTCAGGGGAATGACTAGTGCCTCCAGCACAGCACCCCCCCAAGACGGGCCAAACAGCTGGATTAATCAGCCCCCAGCAAGGAAACAGACACACGACTAGCCTGTCACTATGGCTGATATTGAAGTGGGGACTGCCGACCAGTCCTCTAAGCCTGAAATTGCTGTTTGCAGCAACATGACTTATGCTCATCATCATCATCATCATCATCGTCGTCATCATAATACACCAACAGCTGCATAACTACTGCAGCAATCTGCTTAAGAGGGCCGTTTCCGGCACCGGAACCCGTGCTCCCCCAAACGCTGGTGAGTTCGTGCACGGTAGAGAGATGGCGGTGGCTCAGCGGGCTCCTCAAAGCCAATGAGCCTCACTTGTCCTTCATTAATTCCCCCCCCCCACCATCCCCCCAGCACCTTTGTTTTGACTGTGCCCTCCACGAGAATGTAACACTGACACTGCCATCCATTATCCTTTTGTCCACATGAAACGGCTCAATATGTTACAGGCTCCTCTCATAATTCTTCCTGCCGTCAGCAGTATATCATCCAGAAAACACCCCCCCTCCCCCCCCCACAGACCACAGTCCATAAAGATCATAGACACCGCCAAAAAGAAGAGGGTAGGAATCACTGGGGTGCTTTTTTTCCGTTTCCCTGGAGCTCATCTGTCATGGGTGTCGGTGACCAGCACAAACATAGAAAAGTGGGAGGGGCTTTCACTAACCAGTAGTGTGACCCCCCCATGCTACCATGTAATGACCTGAGGCAAACCGATTAAGCCATACCTGCCACGCTGCCCATGATCGGCCAATGGGTACCAGTGCTAACCAGTACGCCTCGGGTGGTTGGACTGCACGCTCCCAGAAAGGGCATGGATCACATCCCAGACAGGAGCAAAACAGATCAAACCCCATACAATGAGGAGACCAAGGAACTGTCATGTGGCTGGATAGATAAACAGATACACTTTACTGATCCCAAGTGGGAGATAGTGGACTGACTAATCTGGCCAATCACACCAAACACAAGGCAATCAAGGCAATCCAAGCAGCCTCCATCAGTGCTGGAGACCTGATTGGTACTCTCTTCTTTGTCAAACTATAAAAAAGAGAGAAATGTAAGCTGTTTCCAAGGATTTTGTATAAACAAACAATTTTTTTTCCTAGTGGTGAAGTGAATATTACAGGAGAGTAAAATAATCCCCCCCCCCATACCTGAATAACAGACACAGGTGTTATCCCATCATTCTCTGAGGCAGAGTGAGTTTAGGACAAACTTTGAATGAAATGATGTATTCAGTCAAAACACTTGTGTGGGCCACACAGCGCCATACTTGGGGATCCACACTGACGATTAAAATCTTAGCTTAAATCCTGCCCATGACCCCAGTGTCTGGAATCTGCTGACGGTTCCCACTGATCCGGGGTCAGCGTGAGGTGGCAGCTCTGGAGCTGGAGGTCGTGTTGACTGGTTAGCTAGCTCCTCAGCTTCAGAGCCTTTACAGGAACTACTGGCCAACTGCCAACCGAGCTCTATTTTGTTACATAGGTTGTTAAGCTGAGAGTCCCAGAGGAATGAGAACTCTCTGTACATTGCTTAGACCATGGCCAAGGGTCTGAGGTCTGTATTCCGCTGAATTCCATCAAGCAAGCAGCACATTTTAAACCAAAGCTCCTTCGATTTCATCCCACGACATTTCAGACTGCAATCACCTTCTTTCATTGCTCAGCCGAATTTCCTAACCCACTGAATGAAGAAATTAAAGGTTGCCACCAACTACATAAGGAATTACTTGCTACATTTGTTCAGGGAAGTGGAAAACGACTATAGTGCCATTTGTTTGCTTGTTTATACCCCCGAAATGAGCATCATGTGATTCCCCGCTATGTAACCTGCCCCCGCCTCCTCGCCTGTCATCAGGAAGTACGCTGATCTAAGATTCAGGTGGAGCTTTGGTGGGCATGGAGACCAACAGGGTTTTTGAGGGGATGGTGAAGGTCTGCTGCCATCGCGTCAAATTAACGCCTCCACGGCAATTCAGCTACAAAGCCCCGAGCTGCAAATTCACTGGCAAAATTGGAGGTGTGACCCCAACCCGTTTCGCAGGTGGCATGCGAAAGCAGCCTCTACCTGAGCCGGATGACACACGACAGCGGCAGGACTGTGACAGTCATAAGTCCGATCCAAAAGACGTTTGCCCTGTTAACAAACACAAAGATCGGTACACCAAGTGCAAACAACAGTGTCTCGTTTCAGATCAGCCATTTCACAAGAGAGTGAAGGAGCATTGACGGGATACAGAGGGAGCCACACTTTGGCACCAACAAGCCAGTAACAGGTAAGGCCTCAAATTAGGCCTGGGTATCAAGTTAGTTGCAACTGCCCTGCAGATGTGCCCTCCTTAGGACCTAAAATGCATTTTATCTTGCCTTTTCATTGAGCTGAAGTCTCTAAGAATAGCTATGAACAGAAAAATTTTTTAAACTTGCTGGGAGAGTGTTTTATGTGTACAGTCAGCATCCCGGGTGACTGTTAAGCATCATATCTATATGCTGCAACAGCAAATTACATAATCTCAAATAGACTCTAGTTAGAACTCTCAGCATCTCCTAAATGGGACAATTACTCATCATTCCCAACAGCATTTAAGCAGCATGCAGCATATTGGTGAATGAAGTGTGTGAATCCGACACTAGAGAATTCTGTTGTACCACTGAAAAAAAGGCAACAGTGCATATTATTGTGCCAGTATGCCCACAGCTGTGTCAGTGTTTACAAGGAGGTCAACCTGGCATAAAATGGGAAACCCCCCCCCCCCCCCCCCCCACCGCACACACTTCCTATGCCTCTAAACCTCCCCAAGATAAACAAACAAATATACAGACATCTATTGCAAGAAGATCAATCAAGTTAATTGCAAAACTTGCGGGAGGGGGGCTAATAACAACAATCATGATAATATCTAATTATGTTGGGGGGTGCGAATGGAGGATTAATAGCAGACAGGTGGAGAATGTGATGCAATTATAGGATCCGAAATTAGTTCATAGCCTGCAGGCAAACCTTGGCAAAGTGAGGGGGGGGGAGGCAGGGAGGAGGGGGGAGGGGATGAAAAGCCAGCAGAAAGCTACAGAACAACACAAAGTAAGCGCTGACTGTTTAACTGAGGAACGTGAAGAAGGTACTTTGCTGAGCCCAGATGAAAGGAGAGCAGAAGCCACACAACCAGTCAGAGGGTCACCGCCCTGCCTCCTGTGGCATTTAGTAACGGAAAGTCAGCCATTCTGCTCAGCCTGGCTCTTCCTGTTGTCCCAGACCCGTTTCTTCTATTGCCCTTCGTAAGAAGAGTATGGGGGCAAGTAGAAAACCTAATAAATTACTGGTTTAGATTTCAACTCATCTGTTATTTGGGTATAACCAACCAGGCTTCTACAGACAAGCCATCTCTCGTTTTTGATCGATTGTCTCATACTCTCAGCCTGCAGAACTCTAAGGCAGGGCTGGCCATATCTGGCCAGCTGTTCAAACCCAGGTGTGAGGACTCTTCTGCCAACCAGTCCTCTAATTAGTAATTTAGTTAGCAGTGAAAACCCACATATTCAACGACTCTCCTCTAAGTACTGGACCAGCTCTTGGTAATAGTAACATGGGGACGCCATGTTGGTTGATGAGGTTTGTGGACCTGACAGACCCCACTCTTCCACGTGTCTCATGCGGCATCCCATCTGCTCCTGGCTGTGCTCTGCCTCTCCATCCCACTCCTCACGTGCACAGTGACGATAAACCACATCATGGGAATCAGGGAGAAACGCTGCAGGTTCTGAAGGTCCACAGAGCCCAAGCCGGCCAGCCCCGAGCTCCTCTAAGTGGCCAGTGGTAAACAAGACCCAGGGCCAAAAACACGACCCAGTCTTCCCCAAAGGAGTGTCAAACCGAACCCCTTCCGTATCATGGGCTGAACACGCATTACAGATCTGTCCAGAGGGCTACCCCAAAATGAGCCACAGATCAGCCATCCTGCCACTCCTGTCTTACGCATGATGCCGTGTCACCCTGAACACACACTTAACCTCCAGTCAGAGACACCCGCATTTACTGGGGCCCCATAACAAATCGGGATTCACTCACACTATTTATCTCACTCCCAATTTCAAACCCACCACCTCCTCCCATCAAACTTTTCATCAATGTCACCAAGTTGACTGACGAGGGGGAGGAGTGGCAGGTGCAGGAGATGGGTGGGCGGGGCCATGGAACATCCCACATCCCATTTGCTCATGCAACAAGCAGCCGCTGATAGTGAACAGCACGTGTGTGACTGATTACCCATCAATAGAACACCCGTCCTGCAGACGGCGGTAAAAGAACAGGGAGGCAGCAGTGTAGGCCTGCAAATCATTGAGAAAACAAGCCAGGCCTCAGTGGCCTAACTAATGAGGCTCCGCCCCCTACATGCCAGGTCCCGCCCTCGGCCGCACACACACCAGCTGCCCAGGGCACACAATGAGGCGTGAGCACCCTGTTCATGAACTCCCACCGCTACTGCGGAGAGTCCATAAAACGGCCGGCAGGCATGACAGGGCGTGGCGGGGGGGATGGGGGGGGGTCAGCACCCCACAGCACGGACCAGCAGATGACACAGATGGAGCAGAAACCGCACACAAAAGGCGAAGTCTTTGTTCAAGCCGGGACTCCTTTCAAGAGCCACTCAAGCAACAAATTAGGGAAATGGGGCCAATAGGCGTGTGTGTGTGTGTGTATGTCTGTGTTCTCTGCTCTTTTCTCTGGCCCAGACCCTCGACACAGTCAGTAAAATCAGATTTACGCCCGGCTGCTGCAGGACTGCTCTCCGACATGCTTGTTAAAGGCAAGGCTCTCAAAAGGAGGGCAAACAATTAGATGAGCACGGCTGCTACTGAAACGAGGTAAGCGCTTTGTTACGGATCAGTGGACTAGAACAGCCCCAGCAAAAAAAAGAAAAAACAAACAAAAAAAGACTTGCAAATCTGTTACATTTCTGTTGGAACAGTTGCAGGTTATGGTCAGGTTTGCATTAGGCCCATCGCTGATGGTGCTTCTGTAACAGAGACAAACGTTTCAAATTCAGAACAAAGAGGAGGCAGATCAACAAGCCCAGACAAGCTGTTTTCAGATTTCTTTATATTAAAAACTTGACCTGTGAGCGATCTATACTTGCTTTACTGGATGGCACTGCGTAGCTCCTGCCCCAATACCGCTTACACTCGTACCTGGGCTTTCACTGGAAGCTCAGCCTATCTGCTCTTATGCCTAATCGACTCTTTGACAGGCGTATGCTTGTAATACGCCATTTGCCTCACTTGTACGTCACTTTTTTATATAAAAGAACCTGCTTACAATACAGATGCTCCTCATGTTACAATGTTGCAACTTTTCAATAGAGCGATAGTGAAGCACATTAATGGCAGCATCCACCCAGCCATGCTTCCAGTCTCTGTAGCTACAGAGTTTAACAATGTATCAGTGTATAAGGTGCTTTTTTCTGTTTAACCAAACTTTCCCAAGCCCATTATGTCTACACAGTTTCTTCCCCCAAGCCATCAGACTCCTGAACAATTAGAGACTGGACTCATACACACACACACACACACACACACACACACACACACACACACACACACACACACACACACACACACACACACACACACACACACACACACACACACACACCTTTATACAGTCCACTACCTCAGTAACATTTTGCACAACCCATTGCACTGTTGCACTTTACACTTAGCTTGTCTTACCTACTACCATCTCTTCTATTTCTTCTATTGCACTTTTTGTCTGGTGTAGCACTGTTTTTGCAATGTCTGCACTTTTTGCACACTTGCACTTTATGTAGTATTGTGCGGATGTAGTGTTATATGTAGCACTATGGTCCTGGAGGAAGGCCGTCTCGTTTCACTATGTACTGTATTACTGTATATGGTTGAAACGACAATAAAAGCCACTTGACATTCCAAAGTGTGTCATATCATATTATATTCATATTCCACCTATGATATTTTCAACTTATGATGAGTTCATCGGAATGTCACCTCATCGTAAGTCGAGGAGTATCTGTAAAATCAACGTGTAAATGAATATGAGACCTGAATGCAGACATTTGCCTTCACACAGACCGAGCGTTAGCAACCCGCTAACATTCGTGACGCATGCTCCTCCTTCCCTGCTCGTCCTTGTTCCTTCGTATGTGTTTGTCTGTGATGATCCAAAACTTCTTTGGCACACGCCACAGACAATTAAGACTCAGATTCTTTTGCATTTTTAAATGACATGAAATTACATGAATTATGAATTAGCCAAAGCAGGACAACGACACATATTCTTCAGTACGGTACCCAAGGGGAAGATTATGAAAGGCACGATCTTATTAATCCCATTTAAAGCCAGCTTTCGGTTTTCTCCACATGACACACACGGGACTGTCTGAGGACACCCACAACCTCTCTGCTGCAAAGCGTCAGCCTGCTTCACCCCTCCCCCAGTGCCTGCCCACTAAGAAAATCTGCATACAGAAGCATTTGTCATCATTACCTCCAGCAACGACAGTTACCACTAAGCATCTCTGATCCCGAGGACCAGCAATCATGAAGCAGTCACCATTCATTTGGGCTCATCTGCAGGCACATGCGTGCACACACACACACACACACACACACACACACACACACACTGGCATCTAGCCAAGAACACTGGTTATCCCTAACCTTCTAATTTCATACAAATTTAAGCCACAGCAATCACAGACACATTAGCTACTCAGCAGCAACTAAGAAGAATGTGACAATGAGTGTGTGTGTGTGTATGTGTGTGTTTGTGTGGAGGGTCAGGCAGGTAAATGATGGTGGTTTAAACAGTCCTACCCAGACGCACAGATTAATCACCCAGTCTTCAGGGACTCTTTCATACTTTCACACAATCACTTCGATCCTGGCGCTGAGACAATGGAGCAGTAAAGCGCTTAGGGAAGCTGTCACAGGATGACCCTCAAAGCGCAGGGACACACAGGGACCTCGCCAGCGGCAAATTAAAAACAAGCCAGGGGTAGGGTGAGCATGGAGGGGCCTCAGCAGCCTCACACACACACGGAGAAGACAACAAAAGACGTACGACGAGACTCGCACTCGGTTACCATGCCCCCCCCCAGGCGGCATATCTATGACTCTCAGCCCTAACTGAGCAGAGAGAAGGCATCTCTACAGAACAGGTGAGAACCAGGGGAACATCTGCCCACCACCTTTATCGTTTAGCCATTTATTTACTTTACCATGGATTTCATCAGCCACTCTGATCACTGCCCAGCTCCCGGTGCGAAAAGAAAACGAATAATACAAAGAAAACAACAAGCAATAGACAAAAACTGTGAGCATATCAAAAAGTGCATGCGGCAGGGGGTGAAAAGTTTAATCCCGCACCCTCAATAGTGTCCACTTCAGCGGTGACGGCTCAGATCTTGGGAACAAGTGGATTTGCTTTCACGAGCTGCACCAGACGCCCCTAAAGCCCCGTTCTTTCACAGCATTAGGAAAGCGGCTTTAAAATAATCACACCACACATGAGATCGTGATCAACAAGCCGGTAATCGGCACTTTGACCCTGCGGATGATCCACGTGCTGCTGTCTGCAGCCTTCTGAGGTCCCACTCGCACACAGCTAGTGCAGTGTGGAGGTGAGGACACCCCCAGAAAGGTGAGCTGTGAATGCAGAACTGCCCCAATTTGCCATCTGGTATGAAGACAGCTAAGGGAAGAGGGTGAGCGGTATGGCAGAGCCCTATTATCTAGGATAACTGAAGACCATGACTCAGAGTTCCTGAAGTCAGGTCCCTGCTTTCTGTAGAGCGATAATGACACGTCCTTCATCTTTGATGGGCATAATACGCGAGTCTAAAATGGGCTAAGTACGGCAGAACCTGGGACATGGTCTTAAATGTACCATCCAAACCCAAATCAAAAGTTTTTAGCATATTTTAACGATTGCCAGAGTTTTGAAAAGCCAGAAGTCTTCTGGAAGAGAACGGCCAAAAGTAAGAAGGTTAAAATCCCAACAAGCAGCTGACATCCCATCTCGCACCTTTCGTGCAAGAACGGAGCCCAGCCTGACCCCATCCGGACCGGACCCATCTGTGCCAAGTCTGGATCACTGGCACCTCTGGGCACATGACTTTGGTTAGCAATCAACACTCTGGCCCTGAGAGGCCTTCTAGGGTCCCGCATGACAAGGGAGAAGGAGGAGATAGTTAGGTCAGGAGGAAGGGGGATAAAGGTTCCCCACAGTAGGGGGGGGGGGGGGTGCAGGCCTGCACAGCGTTTTTCGGATATCAGCGTCTGAAACAGATACTGAACGTCCAACCTGGTCTGGATCTAATAAAAGATGTTACCTGCTGAGAATGCAGAGACGACAAAACCAGTGAAAATCAGTTTGCGGAATGAAGAGGGAGAGAAGTAAACCTTTTACTGCTATTTCTATGTAGAGGAAAAATCTAAATCAAGCCAAAAGCAAGCCAAGAGAAAAAAAGCAAAATAAGAATATTTTTGGTTATAAGCATGTATTTACAATGCGGCAGTCTGAGTCTGATGTTTTATCTTCATGGAATCTAAGAATCTCAAGAGAGCCACCACAGACTGCTTTATGAAGCATTACATCGCGGCAGAATACAGTCAGTCACACTGTGAAAGTAACAATTATTCATTGGAACAAAGCAAATTAAAATGGGTCCAAACTGCCTTTAAGGACACCCCCCTCCATTTCTGCTCAGCTTTCTGGCGCTCCGGAAAATGCTTCAGCCAATAACCGACATACACTAGAGAAAATTGTTAAAATAATGAGGATAAATTAAACCACGCAAAAGGAGAAGGGGCAACACCCCCCCCCCCCCCCCCCATTTTTTAGTGGCTATTGGGGATACCCACACAACAGTCCAAAACCGGAATCAAACCACGTTCCAATGTTCGAAAACGGGGGGTGCTTTTCGGTGTGCCTGACTGTGCATTTTCCTTATGAACATTATTATGACATAATGAATAATATTAGACATTATAAAGCAGTATTTAACATGTACAGATTAGCACAATATGGTTTTTTCACATTACAATACTAAAAAAAAAAAAACAAATATAAAAAATATCGCTTTATTGTTTTTTTATGTGCGATTAAGAGCACATAACTGCTAAAAGCTTTCTCTGGGTAAAATAAATACAAACAAACCGTTCGTCTTAAAGATTTAAGACGCGTCTTTAAGATTTAACGCGCTCAGATTTGAATTGCGTTTAAAGTGCATCTTATAAAAGACATTTGAATCCGAATAGGGAGGCGACATTCTTAATGCCTATTCTTTGATGTAAAAAAAAAACTACGCACAAACCAGCAATAATCCATAATACGATGAACATCGGGAGAACCAGCCATCGTTTAATAACGAAATTTATTAAATACTCAGACATCTTAGGAAATGGTTATTTGAATAATGTAGGCCGACAAATATATATTTTACACTAACTGTTGTACAATACAAGTAGTTTTATATAGATTCAAAAATCAGGTTTACGAGTAAAAGTACATCGATGATTGTTCTGACCAATTGTGATCCAGTAAACCAATTTATATTTACAAGACAGGAACAGTATTTTATTGTGTTTGTGCCTCTTGTATTTTGTGAATTGTAGATAAACTATTTTATTTTAACCAGTGAAGATCGCAAAATGAAAACTGCCCTCTAAGCCTCAAGATAAAAACACTAAACAGATTTTAAATAAAACAAAACACAGTATGAAGTAGCAGCTACAATAACTGAGAAGTTAAACACGAGTGCTGTGTCACTTCTTCACAATCAGACAGCGACAGTTTACCTAGCTGCGAGTAGGGTGAGGTGTTACGGCGTGAAAAGGCCGAAAATAAAGGTACCATATGATTTAAGCGTAGACAAGTTACCGTCAATACTATACAACAAAACTATATAAAACAAAAATCATTAAAAATCTTACAACAAAATAATTTTAAAAAATCTTTAAAAACGATACCTGAAACATCACAAAATAAATACTAATGAAGAATTTAAAAACACTCATTACCACAACAAACTGGATTTCAACCCTACATACATGTTAAACGAATTTTTCTATAATAACACGTCTAAGGTGAAAATTAAATGTTTTTAATCAAAAGCAAAACAAAAAAGAATACTTTTACTATAACAACGGGGTAAAGAATTTCAGAAATATATTCTGCACGTAATTCAGACGAGCCCATAAATGTGACCTTCTATAGTTTATAATTACGCTGCTCCGCATCCGCAAACACACGCTTAAACTGCCGCTCGTCAAATTGCATGGGCGTGTTCGCGCGGATTGATGCACTCCTCTCCTTAAGAGTGATTATGTATCGAGAGAAATTATTAATTTAACGGTCGATAAACTACACGCAATGACGAATGCGAAGCCGATTGGGCTCCTCCTGCAGTACCCCTCCCTTAATAATCTTGCTGGCGCTCGTCCCCGCTTTTAAACACAGCACCACGAGCGCAAGCACGAGCGCGATGCTCTTCCTCTTCACCAAGTAGCAGAGCGGTAAGCACAGATCATATAAACAAAACAGGAAGGAAAGGCTGTTTTTCCCACTACTTCAAATTATGCATGGGTCCAGTTGTAATTCTTGTCGCCTCGTGATTAACTTCTAATTACCGCAACTCAGAATTAAAGGATTTACCTTGAAAGGCTGTCTGTGGTAAAGGCTGATGGATTTACAGCGAGCGCGATCTGAGTAGGTTTGCTTTTATTTTAAAGACTCGTTTTTTAAAAAATTGTTTACTTTGTTCTCTAACATTGGCCCCAGTGCGCAACAGCCGCGTTGGATCCCACAAATTACTGCGAGACTCCGGTGTACAATCCGGATCTCTGCCCAAACATGATAGCGGCTCAGGCCAAGCTGGTGTATCACCTGAACAAGTATTATAACGAAAAATGCCAGTCTCGGAAAGCCGCGATCTCAAAGACAATCAGGGAAGTATGCAAGGTGGTGTCGGACGTCCTGAAGGAGGTGGAAGTTCAGGAGCCCCGTTTCATCAGCTCCCTAAATGAAATTGAGAACCGTTACGAGGGTCTGGAGGTAATTTCGCCGACTGAATTTGAGGTAGTCCTTTATTTAAATCAAATGGGAGTCTTCAACTTCGTGGACGACGGTTCGCTTCCAGGCTGTGCGGTGCTGAAGCTCAGCGACGGCCGAAAGCGGAGCATGTCCCTCTGGGTCGAGTTCATCACCGCCTCGGGGTACCTTTCGGCCCGTAAGATCCGGTCCCGGTTTCAGACCCTTGTGGCGCAGGCAGTGGATAAATGCAGCTACAGGGACGTCGTCAAGATGGTGGCTGACACCAGCGAGGTAAAATTGCGGATCAGAGACAGATACGTGGTGCAGATCACCCCGGCTTTCAAGTGCACCGGAATATGGCCGCGTAGCGCTGCGCACTGGCCTCTGCCCCACATCCCATGGCCCGGACCAAACAGGGTGGCAGAGGTCAAAGCCGAAGGCTTCAACCTTTTATCCAAGGAATGCTACTCGATAAATGGGAAGCAGAGCTCGGCCGAAAGCGATGCCTGGGTCTTGCAGTTTACCGAAGCCGAGAACCGTCTAATCCTTGGAGGGTGTCGGAAGAAGTGTCTGTCCGTTCTTAAGGCTCTGCGCGACCGTCACCTTGAACTTCCAGGACAGCCGCTCAATAACTATCACATGAAAACGCTGGTGTCGTATGAGTGTGAAAAGCACCCCCGGGAATCGGACTGGGACGAAAACTGCCTGGGAGACCGCCTGAACGGTATTCTCTTACAGCTCATTTCGTGCCTGCAGTGTCGCAAGTGCCCGCATTACTTTCTGCCAAATTTAGACCTATTCCAAGGCAAACCAACTTCAGCCCTCGAAAACTCAGCTAAACAGACGTGGAGATTGGCGAGGGAAATACTCACCAACCCCAAAAGCCTGGAAAAACTCTAAACTGAAATAAAAGTATTTTTAAAAATCAGAAGATGCGCCCGCGTACATCAGTCGGTATGTCTTGTGGCCTGCGTATTTTCAACTGATAGCAGGGAATTATTTTGCCAATATTTCTGTTAGTAACGTGAAGTGAGCCAAACATATCATCCGTGGACTACAAAAACATTTAACATTTTTTTGTCCAGATAAAACCAACCACGGCTACAGCAATCATATACTAACAGATGGGTCGATGTCGCCATACATTTGCCCGGTCTCGACACGCTTATTTTCTTTGTACAAAACCTTTTGAGAATTTCGGAATGATTCCGTTTATACCGTATTCTTAATTGCATAGATTGTGTTCCAGTTGTTTAAAATGGTGGATGTTTTGTGGCATACATTGAAATTAAATATTCGCTATTTCAACCGTTTTATAGTTGCCATTAAATCAATATAAAAAGTAATAATATTTTTAACTTTGCCTACATTGTCCTTCAAAAGTGCTTAAGAGTTTACATTTCTATGCTAAAGTTGTAACATTCCATGAATATACTTGAAATTTTATTTAAATATATTCGAACATGAATTTGTCTGTTTATATGATTATGTCTGAATATATTACCATTTAATATTTGGTAAAAAATGCACTTGAAATGCACTGGAGTATTACATTGTGATTTTTCTTACATTTTCTGTGTTTGAATTTATTTAAAAACAAAAAAGTATTACTTGTGTCCGAAATCGATATTAAAATTGCTGCGTACTTTGATGATTAAACAAAAACCACACTTTTAGTTGTGTGTGTCTGTTTATCTGTAGCTCTGGCAAAATTGCAGCAAAATTAAGTTGGTAATATTTTATTTTTTACTTAAACATAGGAGTAAAGTTAATATTGGTAAATTCAATGTTAACAGTCTGAGAACCGAGTAGAACCATACATATTACATCACACGCCTAGAGTTTTATAGAAATACAAAAAAATCATTTAAAAAAATTAAGAAAATCCTACTTAATCTATTATTTTAATACTGCAGACCTAAATAATGAATGTAGCCTATATTTTAATTAGTGAAATATTTTAAGAAAAAAGACGAAATGCAAATCAAAATATACTGACTTTTCCTGTAAAAATTCAGTAGGTATGACCGAATATGCGATGAGCCCGTTAAGCAGACGTGCCATTATTTTTTATTTCCGTCTAACTTTTTTTTCTGTGCAAGTGAAAATACACACAAAATAATGACTTGTTCCAGTTCCCTACAGGTGTCAGCCGGTCATAAACACATACAGACAGTACTTAAAACAGTCGCACTAGCTCGCGCGTCCCGTTTTCGTAAATCCAGAAAGATTTTTATGAGCGTACGGTCCCCCGAGACAGCCACGCTGTTATTTCTGCTCGCCAGAGAGGTTGTTGTTCAGGCCTATTACTCAGATATTTATTACGATACAGTAAAATATACGGGTCATCGCATTTATTAACCTTGTTTATTAGGGATGACTGAATTGGAACCATTCTGTTTATTCGGGATTGATGTTTTTGCACAGGCTGTCAACACCTTCGCAGTAAATGTATAATGAATCACCGGGAAGGGAAGGATATCTTCAGCCTATACGTCGCGCAAGTACAAAACAAAAATAATTTCAACACAACGGCATTAGGTGATGGGAGAAAAATGCAGCGAACACACTTACTTTTGCGTCGATCTTCTTGAATGCGGGATCATCTTCGTCCACCTCGAAATAGATCTCGGTTGTAGTGATGGAAAGCGTGCCGCGAGCTACTACGACTGGGGCCACGAGCTGAGCAGGGGTGCTGAGGACCACGGGCCCTGGAAAGTGACAGGGCAAAATGAGTAAGATAGTGCGCACGCCTGCAATATGGCTGCAAGAACGGATGCAATTCAAACTCTGGGTTAATAATTTTTAAAGAAATGATAAATGTTCTAAATATAAATACAATAAAAAGAATATAAAAAAGGTCTAAAATAAGTTATGCACATGAAAAGGTTATTATATGAGAACAATTCTGCAGCAGAGTAACAACTGAAATTCAAAGTTCGACAGAACCATAGGTCCTAATATAACGGAACTATATTCATCATTGATCGTGATGTTCTAAGAAGCAACAAAGTCAAGATTAAAAGACAGTTAAGCTACCCCGTATGAAACACGTTTATTCATTCACAAGGCATACCCTATTGTATAGCAAGTATAATAATTATACTTAGATACTTTATAATTTCATACTTTGTGGCTATAAATATGTTATAATTGAAAGACAATCGGTAAAGCGCATTAAACCTATCAAATATGTTCTTAAATCTCTGAACATTGTTTTTCCCCCCAGAGACTTCAAGATTACTTTCTGGAAAAAAAATCCATAACCGTTTGGTTCGTGGGCCACGCTAAGTCTATTTTGAATATTTAACGCGAATATGTTAAACTATCTGTGCACGATTAAGGCAGCATACGTAAACATTTTCCACTTTCTGGTAGGCTGTTACTATACAGTCACGAGGCTAGGAATCCCGAACCGCATACCAAAAGCTCATTCTGGGCCACCAACCCCAATACTGCTGGCATGTTTAAGGTCCACTGTCCACGTGTGGACCCCCTAAATCATACAGGGCATCGACCAAATTTACAGCGCCCTCGCTGCTATACTGTGTTACAACCACTTCGGTGACTTAATAGTAAGGAATCTAACTATGCGCTTTAATAATAGTAAGTTACAATGTTTTGCGCCGTACCCAGCAGGCTAACGACAGTAGTCATTTGATGACTATTCCCTGTTGGTTATACGTTCTTTAACCCTCAGTCTTCTGGCATGTTGCACTAAACAATAGAGATGCATACAAAATAATCGTTATCTTAAAATTAGTGTATTTATCGATCTAGACTTTTAAGAGCAAGCTTGTCTCTTTATGTAGGTTACTCAATCATTAAACCCGGAACGTTTGGTAAATTACAAGTGGGTTTGGGTTTCATCTCCCACAGGAGTCTTTCGCGGCGGCGTTGGGCACGTCCCCGTCGCCTTCCACAGATCTTTCTCGTATTACCGTGATAGGCAGACGTTCTCTTGCGTCTTCCACAGTCTTTTTCAACTAATGCTTTGTACAATTAATCATTATATAGTTGAATATCTTATTTAATAGAAGATGAAAGGACCCATTTTAGAAAAGTTCCATGTTATTTATCAGATAAGATTACGGTCGCTTTAAAAATCACACAGCCTAATATTTTACGCAACCATTCAGGATAAATACATCAGTAAAAGAAATGTGAAATGAACACCGCTTCGAATATATAATTATATATTTTCCTTCATTCAAATACAAAAAGTTTCATATTAGAAAAAACTAAAATGATCAACCATTTAAAGCATCTATAACATTTACGACAAATTACACGGGTAACGTTTATTTTTATTTTGTTTAAATGTGTCACTTATTCCGAAAACATGTAGGCCCAGTACATGCTTTTCGATTTTACTAACTTATATTATTGATTAATTCCTGTTAGCGTTTAAATTATAAGTTTCCGTACTTCCCAATTCTACTAATTCTACTAATATCTTACAATAAATTTTGCGTTTCAGCTCCCCCTTCCCGTTTCATCCATCGACGCGTTTCAGCCGCATAGAACTGGGGCCGCCCCGGGGATTCCGTGCAAGTATGAAATAGTGCATCATCTTAATGGACTTATCCCGCCCAAAAAGAGATTCGGTGATAATCGCATCTGGGTAAGATTCTCACAATTAGGATATACAATTAAAATGTTAACACCGAATTTAACAAATCAACCTCGATGTCCCAAATTCTGCGCTTTGTTCATCTGCGTCCGAAAATTATCCATCTGGCTCAAAAACCTGCAAAATCATGAAATTAAGGAACCTTTAATGTCGTTAAAATACTCAACTCCAGCAACCCAAAGTCCAGGCCTAAATAATCGTACATTTTTAAAATGACTAGCCTGATAATCGAAAAAGAACATTTGTAACAGAAATTGGCTAAAATAATTTACCGGGACAACATGTTGCGGGAACTCAAAAAAAGAAAAAACACCACAGGCACTGAAATCGAAGTTTTAGAGTGTGACGCACAGCGATCAAATTTTAAAATAGAATTCGAAGCGTTCCAAAAACGGTTCAATCCCGGTAAACGATGGTAGGCTTATTATTTACATATAAACCAGTGTATGATAATTTTACTAGCAGGAATAATATGAGAATTTAGTCGTTTGTGTCATTGTGTCAGACTTTATAGAGTACTTTTTAAAAAAATAAAAGTTAGCCTACTTTATTACTTTAATACAACCACAGGGCTGATATAATTGCGTTTTACCCTCATTTCAAGCTGATTTTAATATAAACATGTTAATAGACCTATAGCTATTTGCATATAATCCATAATCATTGGTATGCCTAATGTTATTATTCAATTTACTGTTAAAATCAACTTTTCAAATTGAAATTTTTTATTGAAACATACTGAGGAAAATGCGCCAAACGATCGCAAAATAACATTTACTTAATTACATTTAACATCTGTTGTAAAGTCAACCGGCATGGGAGGAATTTTTCACCCCCCACCTTACCCACCCAGCCCCCATTAGAAGATAGCATGATAAACAATGAAATTAGCTAAAACAGGTGCTGGTCTGTACCTCTCCACCACGGAGTCGCATGTTAAATGACAGTCATCTGCAGAACAGACCGCAGCCGTTCAATCAGCCACTGCAGCGGTGCCACCAGTGCGCCCACAGAACCGCACTGGGAATGGGAGCTGGGCGTTATGGGAAACAGCACTATTAAACAAAGTGGCCAGAAAAGGCTATTTAGTCTTAAAGATTTTTTTATTTCTGTTTATTTAAGAATATATGAAAAATTAAATGCGAAATTTAAATTCCAAATATGTTTTTACATTGTACATTCATTTTGTACTCTAATGCATCACAGCATTAGAAAAAAAAAATCTTTCAATGCCACCAGGGTCATAACCTGTTAAAGCTGGTTTTCTCCAAAGAAGCTTAAAAATTCCACCAATTTATGCAGTGAATGATGAAGCAAAGTATTTCAGATTTAGTGCTGTTCTCCAGGAAATATCCTTTGGGTCCCTCATGATTTAACCCAGCTACATTTACCTTACAGACTCCTTAACCTCCATTCCATTACATGCAGACTTTGGGGAGAGTCTGACATGCTCCTGGACCAATGGCAAAATGTGTAAAGGGAACCAAGAGCCCAGCAAGCCTGAGGAGTGGGATCACTCTGCTGATTTGTAGGAGTATCTGAACTGCAAAAATATTAAGTCAGTGAAGAACTCCCAGAACGGCTCTTAGAAAGCTCAAAGCAGCCTGTTTTAGCTTCTCACTGCTGAATGGCACATAGATGTTAATGCCACAAAAAATACTACTGATCATGGGTCATCACTGTGATGAATTCTGTAAGACATTTTGATCAAAATGCAATATATATCATGGATATGGTATTTAAAAGCATAACCTACAAAAATACGAGTGTATGGACAGGTTGACGATCCTTGCTAATGGCTAAAAGTCACCATATGTTTTAATAAGTTTGCAGGATCCTGATAAGAATGAGAGGGAGGCACGAACGAGCAATGTCAAATAACCATAACCATTCAGTCAGGAGGCTGCCCTCTAGTTCTGTTTCTCCCAGTTCGGGGACCCTCAGACGGTCCATGTTCGGTGGGAGCAAAAAACGTGGACTGTCTGCAGGACCCCTAGGACCGGATTAGACTCCACTGATCTAGTTTAATGTACAAACAAGCCATCCTCAGTGTCAACCAGGAAAGCAACCAAACTGACATGATAGTGCTGGGCTGAGGCTCAGCTTCCCACAGCCATACCCAAAAGAACCTGCAAATCGGCAGGAAGGAACAAACTATGGGGTGCGATAGTAATGCTCTACATGCAGAGGATGAAAAGAAGCATACGTCTAATACCAGGACAATCGAGCCCAGCCACGGTCACAGGGCTTCACTGTCCCACGCATGACCCTAAACAGTGAGTCTACCAGTACACAGCTGCAGATTCCTTCTCTCAAGTGGCTGTTTCCAGACTCTGCCGTGACTCCCCAGCTGCCCTGCTCGTTCCCTCATGTCAGGCGAGAGCAGCCGTGCGTCTTCATACCCCCCAGGCAAAATCTAAGGTAATCCTTGAGTCACTCAATTCCCAACTCCTTGGCGTCCGACGTCATTCCACGAATGACTTCCCTTTCAGTCACCCAAAGCACAGCGCTCACAGTGGTGAGAAAATGAATCACACACAATGCAGCCCCAAGCGCAGAAAAAAAGTTTAGTCAAATCCCAAAAGGCTAAATCCAGAACATAAGTACATACAAATGTTTATCGGTGTCTCTTTACCACAAACTTCTAAGGCTCATAATTATTTAAATTCCCTGGGAACTGTGTAAGTGATTCAGATACTGGCTGAAACAGCTCTTTCCACATTAATTCATTAATGAATAAATAAAATTGTTAGTTTCTGGTGACATGTTCTCAGCGGTGGTTTGGTTTTCGGAGGCTGAGATTTCTATCATCAATGGTGATAAATCATTTAGTTTTAAACAGATTAGTTGATCAGGATTTTCAACTACTAATAGGATCAGTTAATCAACGTGACTAAAGTATCTGGACTCTTCAGACATTATGGCTGCAAATCAGGTGGTCTGGTCAACTAGTTCCAGATACTACAGTACATCCATGAAGTGGACTGCTTGATTGAAATTGTTAGTTTATTTCCAAAATCTTCGGTGTCCAGTTTCAAAATTAGGGGACAGAATGATTCTTGTCCAAATGTTGTGCATCGACACAAAGAAACAACTTGCCTCTGGAGATAAACATGCGGGGATGAAAAGGCACTAAAACAAAAAACAAATAGATACTGTTACTGTGAAGTACATCAGAGTAGCACTGCCTAACTGGAAGAAGCCAGCAGGGGCTGTAGCTGAAGAACAAGGACCATGAGGAAGCTGATTTAGGCTAAGGGGGGGTGGGGCAGAAGAAACACCACAACACTATCTCACCAACTGCCTCCCAAATACTGCAAATATTGCAACATTACCCTATTATTATTATAATTATTTTTATCGCCATTATCATCATCATTCAATTTGTTACATTCTGTTGAGTAATTACATAATGCGGCATTATTACATAATGTTTTGTTACAGGGTGTTGAGTATGAAGTTGGAATAGAACAAATCTTTAGTTTGGTGTAGGACCTCTCACCTGCTAGATTGTCCATCTCCTTTTCCTGCAGCAGACTAACAGCATCGTCATCCCCTTCCAGCATAAGCTCTGTATCCGGATTCTGGTTGACCACCGTCTGGCTGCGGAAGCCCTTCTTGGACCGGACTACATCGTCATCCTCAGAACCTGCGGCATTCAGGAGGGAGGAAAGCTTTGAGTCAGACACAGGACAGTGCAAGAAGGTCAACGAATAGCGGCTGAAACCCAAAGTGAGTATAAGCATCACAGAGGTCATTGTTCCACCAATGAAAAACCCATGTGAATCTTTGGGGTTGGGGGGGGACAACAGAATATCATAAAACATGTCTATAGGAACATAATAACTCAAATCATCTCACAAATATATTTGGTCATGCTTTCCATTAAGTGCATCTTCACATACTTACAACATACTCTGCTTATTAATGTTCTAGTACAAGTCACTATGAATGCATTATAAAGGTATTATGAAGGTGCACTTAATGTAAAGCATTACCATATATTCTCATGCATCTCCTTAATCGCCAATAAAAGTAGATTCTCCCAGGGATCAAATTACTATGTGGGATCTTATGTACATTAGGGAGGCCGAGTAGCTATTGGATCAAGAGCTGAATGGGGCGACAGTCTGGACAGGTGTCTCCAGAGCCCATTAGAGAAGTGCATGTAGGAAAGAAGAACCAGGAATACTAACTGCAGCACATCTTACAGCTCACAGCTCATCTACCGCACCCGGATGCCTTTGTCTTTAAAAGTTAAACTTGTAGAGCAGAACAATTGAGTAAAACAATCCTGATAAGAGCTACAAACACCCCCAGTGCGCCCGGGGAATATGTCCCTTGTCTTAAAGAGGTTTTTTTTTCTCTTTTTGACAGCCACCTACACTGTAACCTGCCAAAAGAACATGGATCACAAACCGTTTCATCAGATGAAATGGAAGAAGCTCCAACATTTTGGAAATGAGTCTCACAAACCGTAGCTTCAACTAGCGGAAGCGGAGAAAACGGGACGTTGTGTAAGACTGCTGTTACGGAAACTTTCAAGCAGGAAAATTAGATCTGTGGAAATGTAACCCAAATAGCTGCTGCAGACTGTCATGTCGTAAAGTGAAGAGGCCACGCAATATGAATGTGACTGTCGGGGCTAAAACCAACACCCAACCAAAGACGGGTAAAGATACATCAGTGTTTAGCATTTATGGGTTTTCTGCATGTTACTAGGCAAATAAAAATGATCTTTAACCAATATCACCCACAGAGAGAAAAAAATTAAAACAGACACAGGATAGAGATTACACAGAGAATATGCAGATTTCCTATTTTCAGACAAGATCTGAGCAGAATAGTGGATAAGAGGGTTAGGACTGATCAGCAGGTTGCCAGTTCAAATCCGTTCGGATAAAAACACGTGCAAAATAAAGAACATAAAATGTCTAAATATCAGGTTCTCGTTATGTTTGTAATGCATTTACATAGCTTATGCGATTTTTACTGGTCATTTATGCCTAGTTGGCTCCTTGACAGCTGCATGCCTGTAATGTGCCAAATTTGTATCTCGCTTTCGACAAATGATACTTTTAAATAAATAAATGTAAATGTATACTCAAGCACTTATAAGAGAGGCTTTGAAGTAGCAAAGCCCAACTCCGCCAATCATCACAAAGCCTAAGCATAACAACACACACACAGCACTTTGAATTATTTTATTCCCATTTTAATATTGAACATGCTATTGGGGGGGGTGGGGGGGCTACTGGAAGAGGAAAGAAAAATGGTATGAGGACCTGAAAGACTTGTACCAGATATTTATCTCTGTTTGTTTTTTGGTCAATGTGTGGTTCTCACAGAGGGAGACGTCCAAACGTGTGGGTGGAAGGGTGATGTTTGTTCTTGGGTAACTTGGTAGCACAGCAGTTCAGTGATCTCATCACCACAATAACAACATGTCTGCCAGCGGGGTAAATATTATGATTACGCACACGCAAACACAGACACGCATGCGTGCGATCAGTGCCAAGCTCAGGCAGCAGCTTGGAGCAGTAGCAGGAACCCAACAGGGCCACCCAAATCTTGGATTACCATGGACAGGTTTGTGGTTTCCAGAAAATTCCATAAAGGCTTCCCCACTCCTAATCCATGTTACAAGTCAGACACCAGAACCATTATAGCCCATCAGGTTCAATTTACACTCAGATAAAGCCATATACAGACATTTCAAGGGTTACATTCCAATAATTGTAAGGTGAAAATATCGCAAGGTGAAAATGCATTTTAATACAGTGCACCTAACCTAACACCATAGCCTAGCCTAGCCTAAAACATGCTTAGAAAATTTACAATACCCTACAGCTGGGCAAAATCATTAACAGACAGCCTATTTTATAATAATGTGTTGAATATCTCATGTAACTTATTGAATAATATACTGAAAGTGGAAAAGCCAAAATGGAACTGGAATACCCATCGTAACGTCAAAATATAACACAGACCGTCGTAACCCAGGGAGAGTCTGTACACAGAAAAGCAAATTGTTGGATGGGCAAAGAGTCACGCCCTCAGAAAGGGAGCTTCATGAACTCCTCTATGGAGAGAGGGAGAGCTGAATTACTACAGACGCAGCCAAGACAAACAAACATACAAAGATAAAAATCAGTTCTCTAAACTCAAAATTGTTTACATGAAAAAAGCATTAAATAGGGCATTAAATAAACACTCCCTCCAATGTCCCCTAACACACTATAATTAACCTATTAACTGAATCAAGCTAGAAGAGTGGTCTTTATGTGGATCCTCATCTCCACTAATAAAATAAGCACATCGTGTCACATGGTTTGGAGGTGTGTATAAGCCCCAGGTCTGCTTGTGTGACTCTAGCAAATGGTTTTCGGTTTTCATAGAGTCACATCGAAGAGGTTTCCCTGTTCTGTTGTGCATGAATGGGTGGTGGTTATGTGGAAGGACCAAGTTTCATAGCCCCTTTGCTTCTCCCAGGCCGAGTTTACACTCTACCCCCCACCGCTCATCTCCATGATGACATGCTTTAATGCTGGAGCACAAGCCAGGAAATGTAATCGGTGGAGTTTTATCACAATAGTACTTCACAGAACAAGAATAAAGTATAAAAAAAAACATCTGTTTTTCAAGATTACTCAAGGCCCTGCTTTTCCCATATTAAATGACATTAAATCAGCAAAAAAAAAAAAAAAAATTTAGCCACCCGAGAAGAAACCAAACTGGATTGAAAAATCACTATAATTGAAAAGTTTGCACTGCGAGGTGGCACGCTCACTTGAGCAAGGGGGCTACCACTGCTGCCTCACACCCCCATGCCTCGGGGTTTGAATCCATCCTGCTCTGCATGAGTTCGCATGTTCTACTCGTCTTCACTGGGTTCCCTCTGATTGGTGTGTGGGTTGCCCATGGGGTGACGTACTCTGATTGGTGTGTGGATTGCCCATGGGGTGATGTACTCTATCACAGACTGGTGTTCCCCTGCCCTGTGCTCTATATTCCCTGGCCTCCAAGGGTCCTACATGCAACCTTGTATAAACTACATGCTTTTCACTGCATGCTATCATAAGAAATAATTTACACCCAGCATATTTTTATAATCCCAAAATAACCATCTACAAATGCATAATTATTTAAAGAAACAGATTGTGTTCCTGACACAGAGGCTCACAGCACACTGTCTGATTAAAGAATAGCCCAGACTCTTCCTCAGTTACGCTACTCATATTAACATATATCCAGTTTCAGCTTCCATTTCCTGACCAGTGTGGAGTAGTCGTGTTGACGGCCTTATCGTTTAATGTATGGTTACGGGGTTAGGGGTGTGGGGGTAGGTGGCCCACCCAGAGTAAAATCACAAACCAGACAGAGAGAGCATTCAACAATATTCATTCTCACTAGACAATCAGCCAGGGTTTGGGTACACCATAAAGCTCCCTTCAAAGGTTAGTGGTCTAAGATATCTAACATAGAAACCAAGTCATGTCAAACAACCACCTGCATACTATTAACAAATTTATCAATAAATCAATTAAAATGAAACTGAAGCATACTGATAAAGTGCTCAATAACCTTTACAGTAAGAGCTCCTCTAGATCTCAAACTGCAAGTATATTCTTACACCTTTCCCACTTGGACACATGCCTGTCCTGGGTTGGGCTGCTCCGCTGTCCAAGGGGCCCGACATGGCCGTAAAGCTGCCTTATGTCATTGATTTCCTCAACCAGCTCTGAACCATTACATTTTTTCCACTTCTGCTCAGTTTCTAACAGCGGAGGAGCAAAGGAAATGGACAGCTCACTCCCCGCATGACAGAACGAAGCAGATCATCTCCTCGCTTTTGAAAGAATGAAGATGTAGTGAAAATGGAGAGGTGACCACTTAATCATCTGGAGGACTTCAGAGGAGACCCAAGTAAGATCAGAGCAAAGCCAATTCCGTTGCATGACAGGCCTATAAATTATTCCTCTCGTTAGAATCGCCAGGAGGCTACAGGATTTCAGCAAGTTCTCAATCATCGATGCTGTTGTGCTGCTTGCAGGCAGATCTGCAGACACATGAACGTAAATGGTGGAAATGACAATCAACATACAAGAGTATATCTCAAATTGCATGCCCTGCATATGGAGTCTTTTTCTACCCAAAACAATGAGCAAAATTTCCCTAACCTAGTATGTCCAGCTATCATCAACAGATGGATCAAGTATTTGAACCTGTGGTTCAGGCACTCAGAAAACTTTGGCACCAAATATCTTAAGCCATATTTACCACTTTGCTTCTCCAGCACACAAGCCCATAAAGCAGGTGTCAAAATCCTGATGGATACTGACGACCATCAACTCGTCTAACTTTCCCTAACTGGGAGCACCGAGATTAACATCTTCTTTAAGCATGAGAGCTTCAGTCATCCATCTCACAGGAGACCACAGCGTCAGCTGATGACTCAGACTTTGGAGAAAAGCACGCAATTTGAAACCTAAAAGGTTTTAGATTTTCTGATTGTACTGAAAGGTCACTTCCTGATCAGCCGCGTCACTTTCTGTGCTCTGAGATCTCAGAGAGACTCCAGGGCTCAAACATTTCAAAGCTGCTGTCCCAGTGAGAGGGAAAAGGAGCATTTAAAGCTGCATTCAAAAAGAATTTATGTATGATGGAGTGCTTTTGGCTGACCATTACATGAGCAGGTCTTAAGGGACGTGTAACAAACATCTAAAAGCATCCACAACACTTCTCCAGCAGGCTTTTAATGTCCCGTATCATGGAAGACTGTGGCGTAAACATACACGCACACACATGTTTGTATGCATATGTTTACGGGGACTCTACATTCATTTCCACAGGCGTAACCCAACAATGACATCCTTAACTCCTACCTATTCCTAACCTTAACCATAAGTAGCCAAACAAAATAAAAGAGCATTTTTAATTTAGCGATAGCATTCACAGATTTTTATAAAACTTAGTTTCCCTTTGTGGGTACCGAAAAAATGGTCAAAATAACAGTTTTTTTATCATATTGTGGGGACATTTGGTCATAGCCTAGCCTAGCGTACCTTAAACATGCTAATATGCTTAGACATTTGGTCTCCACAATGTAATACATACATACATAACCCCCCCCCCCCACACACACACACACACACACATGCACACAAACACACACACATGTAGGGTAAACATATCCTTATGGGAACTGCTCATTCATTTCAATGGGAAAAATGCTAACGCTAACTATGACAACCTTAACCCCCACCCTGCCCTAACCATAACCATAAGTAACCTAACAAAATACAAGAGTTTTTGCATTTTTAGTTTTTTCATAGCAGTAACTGATTTTTATAAAATAGACACACACACACACACACACACATACACAACAACTGATGACAGCAGTTTAAATTTTCTCATTTAGTGCATACTACATTAATGGGAATACACAGATTCACAGACAACAAATTCAGAACAGAAAAACAGAAAATACAAAAGAATCCTTTGAGGGGAAGAACACAACACATTTTTTCCGGAAACACTCCACCCCCCATGCCTTAAGCAAATGTTTCATCTCTGAAAGTCTACAATTTAAACAGTGAGACCGAAAAATCAAATTATTTTTAACAATGGCATCTGTCATGGCGGCCAGCTGACCTCCGTCATAGACAGCAGACTGATCACGCGTGTTGTCATGCTTGGGTTTGCAATTGTTCCTACATTCCACATGTTACATTTAGGCTCAGTTTGCAGGGCGTTTAATGACCCTAAAATCAAATGGGCAAACAAAGTCAGCATCAGAAGGTAAAATTGTTGCGTATTATTTGTTATCATTGTTGTTATTGTGCATTGTTGTGTTTTTGATTTTTATTATTTATTTACCTTTCCACCATATTTATAGCTGTCTGATGCTCTGAGGAATTGAAATTTCGTTTCATGTGTGTGAAATGAGAAAAACTTGACTTGATCAAGCATTAAGGAGCACTCCATGACTTCCCTCCCTGATTTCTGGTGTTGGCAGGGTTGGAAAAGTTGTGTGTTGGGTTAATGTTTAATTAATGTTGGCTGGTATTTGACAGCCATTATGGCAACAAATAGGGGAAAATTGCAGTAGGCTATTGCATGGAATGAGGTAGCACAATGACATGACACTGGTGAACACAGGATGAGGGCGGGAGAGATTCTCATTCAGGAGCAGAATGGAAAAAAAATAAATTGCTTGTTAACACTTTCTATGAATGCCACGTCTATAAGAGTTCTGGCGTTGAAACATGATGCATGACGGACCGCATAAAACAGTCTTACTTTGAGACGTCTTCTAAGTGGTGAATGAGCCGATAAAAGTGCTGACTGTCCAGTGCAATAACCTCCATTATTTTAGAAGTTTAGTGCCTTTAGCTTTGCTGCTTTTGAATATTAATGAAGTTTAAAAATTGGCAGGCATTATCGGTCAAATTTGACCCGTTGGACCGATGGTGATATCTTGATTCTTAAAAAAATATCGGTCAATACTGATATGTTAACGAAATATGCCACACGTCTCCAACTATGCCCACAGAGGATGCAGGCTCTCACCAACGTGGTAAGAATTCTCTCACTTCTCTGCATGAAAAGCTACCGTGAGAGCTTCAGAAAGGGCAGAGCGCAGCTGGGTATTACAAGGGTACAGATGGACAATGTGAACGTGCTACTGAGGAGAGAGCCTGCCAGACGGGCGGAGACCGGTTACCGCGCACGGAATCTGAACAGTGGAACTTACACTCCACTTTTTGGTATTACCATGGCAACGTAGAAATCCGTAGCACACTGTGGTATTTCTCTGATGACAGTAAGCAGGTGAGAGGGGTTGCCAGGCAGAGACACTGACCATAATCCTCCAGGGCCTTCAGCGTGGCGTCGGCGTGGGTGGAGCCGAAGGCGTTGCGGACGAACCGGCGCCGTCTCCGCAGGTCGTCCTCCCAGTAGTCCAAGCGCCAGAAGTCATGTAGTTGGCTGCAGAGAGAGGAAATTGAGGGCAGAGGTTAGGGATGGAGTTGGCCCCACATTCAGGTTTCCATAAGGGTACGTTTCTGTTTTTTTAATTGACCACCTAACCAGGGAATGTAACTGTAATTGGAAATACAGATGCACAGAAACTTGTGGACTATGTAATATATGTTAGTGCACCTCCAGGACATGACTGGTGAGGTGGGGGGGGGGGGGGCTTCATTCCTTAGGTAAAACAGCGAACCTCAGTTTTGATACATTACATCATATTATAACCTGTTTTGAAAGACTTGCAGTTATCAGTTACCCAAGACCCAAAGATGTATTGGCCTTTTTTTTTTTTATACCACAGAGGCAACCAGTCCTGCACCAAACTGCTAGGGAAGGCATTGCTACACCTTACTCCACCAAGGGACATCCAGCAGAGGGCAGTACCCATTCACTGCCATGCCGCCATGTACTGTAACAGGGCCAAACCGGGGTCAAAGGTCACATATGAGAAGCAAACAAAACCCCCCCCCCCAAGGAAAAAAGCAGAACCAAACACAGTCAACAAAGAAGGAAGGTGACTCGTTATGTCCTATGGACAGAGTTGATCTACTCAGGCCCAAAGAACCACTCTCCTGACTCTCATCTGTGACTCAGGTTAGGCCTCTGAGTCTGCGGCAGGAATGTTACTGGTTCGAATCAGCAGAATTGTCACATTGAGCCCTTCAGCAAGGCCTGAAAAATGCACTAGGGACACCGGATAAAAGCTTAACTCTGTGCTCGGACCCCCAAGCTATGCTCCCAGCTGTACATGTGTGTGCCTTTATGTCTCAAAGGAGAGTGGGATGAGATATAAGAAATAAAGCATTTCTATATACCTGTACAACAGGCAAATAAAGCAGCAAATCAAACAATGAAGCCTGAATGCAGACGGCAGAGGTTAGCGATCACAGCAGGGGACAAAGGTTTCACGTGGAAAGGTGGAAGCATAAAACACAAGCCAGTCCCACCTCCTTCACGAGGAGGCATGATTAAAATAACCCGCTGAAAAATTCATCGGATCGACTCCCAAAGCTCCCAGAGCAACTCGTGGAAAATTGCATTTTTATTCATTATTAATAATGCAGAATTGGGACAGCTGGATAATAAAAAAACACACACAGACACAAGAACACAGACGGCTCCATGATTGCAGCAACGACAGCGAGGAGCTGCGTGATGTTACGGCTCGCAGCTAATGCAAACCATTAAGCACCAGCATGGGCGTTCAGTTACTAAGTGGTTTTCAGTTTCGGGGGGGTGGGGTGGGGGTGGGGGTTTACCAATTTCAAAGGCCTGCACCATTTCTGCACAAATGGGGGGGGCTGGACAAAACTGCAATTAAGCAACACCCCCTCTGAAATTCAGTTTAGAAACAGTCAAAACAAGAGCAGTGATTCAGATCAGTGTTAGAGCAGATGACTGCAGCAGAGAGCAAGAGAGAATCTCCCAGCAGTATGGACACGTGCAGTTCGTCTCCGTCACAAGCAGGCCTTGAGGGTGGGGACTGGAGAGGGATCTGTTAGCCACCCCCTCCCCGTTTTGCATCTTCAAGTTTCATTAATAGGAACATTGACATAATGAGGACATCTATCCTTCATCCAACAAACCAAACAAAGACAATGGGATGGTTCTTTTACAGATGAATCTCCTAACCACACACATTCAAACATAGCAACACGCACACAATATACACTAAGCACAAAATATAACACAGATGGTTAAAGATAATTAAGCTATCAAGTTTCTTCAGGGTGTGCCAGTCAATTTACACAGCAGTATTCAAAAGTCTTAGGCAGTCCAAGAAAACAACGTTTAAATGATCTTCTTGTTGGCGTAACACTATGATATTATGTCTGTAAAAGTGTGTCAGCTTAACCATGTGGAGCTGGTGGAGAAATTTAACAAACACTTAGAATGGCTGAGATGCCCCTGAGGAGAGGTTTGGGAACCAATGCTGTGATCAGTAATGTTTTGGAGAACAGAAGAAACTGTTTTTGCTCTTTTAATTTTTTATTGTTAGTGCTAATTTGCATTTGTTCCAATGTTAAACTGTGTTCTTTTTGAGCATACACACACACACACACACACTTGCATGTCTACAAACTGCAGACATTACAGCAACACTTGGATCAGCCAGTTCACAGAGCACAGTGCCAATCCCAAGTTCGTCTGTGGGTCTCTGGTCAGGATTCTCAAAAACGCTCAGCTAAGAAATAGGAGAAGAGAAAGTGAAAGAGAAAGACAGACCTGGGACTGTCTGGAAGCCAAAAGGCCAAAAGCCAATCATACCTGTATAAGCAACAAGACAAACGGCCATTCTCGATAGGGAAAGACTGGGCAGGCCTCTCTGTTAAATGACATCATTTTCCATTTCCATTAGAGCAGCGGGGTTTAACTGAACCAGAACACTTGCTAAGAAACTGATCTCTCGTCTTTAAACAAAATTAAACACTCCAGAAACTGCCAACACAAAATTACAGAGAATGATGAACAAACTGATTCTAATCCTCTCGTCTTTATCCAGTACATGTGTTTTTTTTTTGTTGCCAGTGGTTATTCAGAGGGGGAAAATATAAACGGAGCTTTAAAAATTAAAAATTCAAGACTGACTGTGACTTGCACTCAAAAATAAATAAAAATAAATCTCCAGACCTATGCAAAGTTCGCCAATGCCTGTCCTGTGTGTCTTTGAAAGCGTGAATGTGTCTATAGGTTTCCTCATTTAAATAATAAATTAACGTAATATAGATGCCAAGAATGGTTGCTATTAATATTCAGATGTTTTTTATATTATCTGGACTGACGTCAAGCCATTTGTTGCATGTGTTTGTGCGTTTCATCTCAGAGCACCTCGACCGTCATTACATCAGGCCTGGCTGTGGAACAATCAGCCAGAGGCAGGGGTGTCAGAGGGGCATGGATACCCTGGCAGATGGGGGGGGGGGGCAACACATTACAGGGGCACCTGAACACGAAAAATTATGTATATGCACGGAGAATATCAAGTCTACGCTCTGCAAATAGCATCATGGGGATTCCCCCCTTTTGGTAAATTTAACAGTGGGGTCCCCCCTGCTTGGTATTTCTTCAGACTGAAAGTGACACCCCTACTGGGGTGCCCCAATGTGATATTTTGTCAGGGCCTCAGAATCCCTGGCCATACGATGACCGAAACTGCTTCGAGACTTGAGGTCAGAGACTCCCAGCATCATCTAAAATCCTCAGTCTCTAAAACTAAACGATTTGCAGGGAATGTAAAGCGTGGGTGGCAGTGAAGCGGTTAAAGCCCCAGGAGCCTGCGTTGTATCACCCGTGTCCCCTCCTGCGAAGGCAGATCCGGCCTTGAGCCCCGGAACGTGGTTCTCATTACTCTCTCCGATTTTCGGCACCAACTGCCGCGGCTGCATTTCATGCGGCAGCCGAAAGGAATTCTGCAAGCTGACGAGGAACAAAGAGTGTATGGGGGGGGCGGC
Source organism: Paramormyrops kingsleyae (assembly GCF_048594095.1). Taxonomy (NCBI): domain Eukaryota; kingdom Metazoa; phylum Chordata; class Actinopteri; order Osteoglossiformes; family Mormyridae; genus Paramormyrops; species Paramormyrops kingsleyae. The sequence continues at coordinate 13,057,773 of NC_132814.1, read as the reverse complement.
GGGGGCTTGGAAGGTGCTTTTTAAAGCTTTTTAAAAATGGAGTACCACAGACACGCACGCACGCAGCCCCCACCGTCATGTGACCGTCTGCCATGATTCGCACCTCCGACCATGAGCACACCCGTTACATAACCACAGTCACCCCATTCAGAGCCAGTGTACTAAACGGGAAACTGGCTGTTGAACGCATGGTTGATGGAGTAGACAGTGTATCCCGCTAATCTAACTTCCTCCAAGAAGAGGCAGTGACATCATTTTCTTGCTAAGATGGGCGGCTTGCTTAACTCTCTGAAGCTCCTTCATATCTATGTCACAATACATTTCGGAAAGCTAAGCACGATTCAGGTCCCAGGCATGAAGGGCTGGATCCCGCTTGTCTGCAGGTGACCTTTCCTTCTTTGTTTTTCATCAAAAAAAATTACAATACTGGTAAAATTCCCCGCAATAAATGAGCAAAACCAAATAGTCACCAGTGCCGTCAAATACCCACATGAATTTTCAAACAGCATTTAAAATATTCTGTCACAGATAACCTTAAAAGCACATGACCGAGTGGAGTAAACGCATCATCAGCACTGCACAGGACTGAAAAAAAACATTTTAACAGCCTGGATCGGCTGACAGGGCTTCCATCAATAAAACGAGTATATAACAAGTTTGTTACAATTAACAGTTCATATTAAATAGCACAAGTTTCAGTAGCAAAGTTTATTTTCAATAAGTGAAATACTTCAAAGTATAAACAAGAAAACTTTATGTCTTGTTCAGCCAAAAAGAGCAATATATTTAAAAAAAAGCCACTCAGCACTCCAAACTCCTCTCTGAGCCTCACACTTCTACGCTAGTTGTGAAACTATTTCTTAACAGACTAAGAAGGGTATCACTGCCACTCTGACCTCTCACCTTTGACCCAGGTCTGAACATGATGACACCTATGGCTAAATCCTACTCATGCAGGGCATGGTGCAGAAGGGCCACCCCCCAAGACACTGAAACATCAGCCCGAGGAGAAAAGGAACACCTGTCACCACCCAGGAGGGTCTTCTGATTCACAAAGAGGAGAAACATCCTCTTTGATTAAGAATCTGGCCACAGAACAGAAACTGTGAGGAGTGATTAATCTCCATCCCCAGGAAGGCCGCTGCAAGTCAGGTGGCTCCAGGCCAGGTCAGACTCGCAGACACCAGAACCCAAGGGACACAGTGCACAGTTAATCCTCATAGCAGAGGAAGTATTACCTTTGGCTGGGCCACTGAAGCGTTATGAGAGCCTGCACGGGCAGGAGAGCGAGAAAAGGAGAGCAAGGAAATCTTAAGGAGAAACAATTACATGGCCTTTAAGTGATTCCATTCAAGGGATAATGGAAATAAATGGTGCTAATCAGTAGCTGGTCTGTTAAAAGGGCTCCGCAGGCCTGGCTTTCATCAGGGCTATGATGAACCCGGGGGGGGGGGGGGGGAGAACACATGTGTCAGCGTCTGCATGCCAGTGGAACTCAGATAGAAAGCGTGTAATATCCCGCTCACAAAGAAAGCATCAATTCAAGACCAACAAAATGCAACAACCCACACTGCGTCCCCACAACTCCAGACACGGAGCAGAAAAGGTGTTACCCTTAGCAAACAGGCCTGGGAGTGCAGGACAAAATCCAGTGAGGCTTGAACTGATACCACAGGAAGTGACCTCACATAAAATGTCACATCTGTGCTTTTGAATAGCCTCTACTCACTTCCTGCTCCATGATCAGCCAGAATCAGTTTACAGACATGTGAACCCTCACTATTCTTAAATTTTGTCATTTTTGAGGCAATTTTCCCTCCTAAAAAAGAGGCATAGATGAGGTGGTGGTAAGGATATATCAGAAACCATCTGTCTGATTATAGGAGACCCCATTTTAATGCATCCACTCTCATCCTCATACTGTCATAGTGAAATAGGCTTGTCTATATTGAAGTCAGGCTCACACAGGTTTGCTAGTATACATCCCTTTGACTACTTTTGTCAACTGCAGACTAGGGCTGAACGATTTATCGATTTCAAATCGAAATCGCGATTTGAAACAACGCAAATAGCAAATCTCAAAGGCTACGATTTAGGAAATACATTATACGTGCTCCCTGTGCGACAGTCATGCTCACCAATCAGAAGTGGTTCGAGCCGAGTATACGCCCACAAACAGCAAACACATGAAACCCGAAGAAAATGTTGCATTCACGGTGCGGAAAAAATACTGATTCCGCTACTGAGCTGAAAGTGAATCGCCTTCCTATTTCATGGTCCGAGATTGTTCCAGAAAGGTCCTATCATCAATAAAACCGATGACCTCCTTTTAACCACCAGCAGCGACAAACTTCAGCGTATCACACTTTTTATTTTTGTTAATGGGAAATTGCATTAGCATAACCCATCAAAACAACAGAGACAGTCAGTAATCCCCACAGCAGCGGAGTCTGTGACCCCAGAAAAGCCATAGAACCCATAATACAGTCGTGTTTATGTCATATGTTTTTGAGCTCATTGATTTAAGTATTGATTTCCATAGATTAATCTTGTGAAATTAATCTAAATCCCACAACAGTAATAAAATAAAAGCCTCGCTTTAACATAAATACTAAAAGAACAGATCGCTTTAAATCGCTATTACAGTTGGGTATGGGCACGGTCTTATTATTTAGAAAAGACATTAAAAAGTGACGCATATAATGTTTTCTCCTTCGTTTTGTATTCGTCAGAGCAACAAGGCAAAGGGATGATAAGGCGCTTCAGTCGAAAACTGCATTTTACGAGCTAATTTCAAATAAAATGCAGGGTTGCCAACTCTGGTCAGCTGCCTGAAGTGAGGCTTTCTGTTTAGACGAGTCTGCACATACATTTACGAGTTTTATTACATTATTAGGGTTTGCAAACTGCCCTAAAGTTTTTGATGCAGCTAATTCTAAGTTCATAATGGAATAATTTAGATTTGCCATAAGATTTCTTGTGTGAGAATTTGAAAGCATGTTACCCAAACCTGTGAGTTTGCAAAAAGGCGGTTCTAGTGTTATTAGGGGACCAAGCTGTTTGCTGCAAGATCGCTATTGTTTTTCTTTTTGCTACAATTGTATTCATTATTACTTTATTTAACTTAACACACCACATTTTTAAGTTCTTATCCTTGCATTAGAATATAGACCAGTTCATATTTTGACGGTATCTCATGTGGTAATGCTGCGTCATATGTTTTAAATTTATCACACACTTAATATTGAACTGAAGCTTGGCGTATAAAAAATTATATCGCAAATGAAATCGTAATCGCAATGTCTGTCAGAAAAATCGCGATTAGCTATTTTCCCCAAATCGTTCCGCCTTACTGCAGACCATCAAAGACATTTTCCCTCAGAACAACAGGACCCAAGGAGGCTGCTACCACACTGCTTCTCAGTCTCAGCAGTGACATTTCCAACCCCAAAGGACAACAGGCAATACACAGTCATGAATGAGAAACCATTCATGCAGCTCACATGTTCACCATATTTGCCTTTTACTTCACTCAAGGACAAAATAGCATATCCTTTACTGGGACTTGGACCTCAAAAATGTAGCTATTACTATGCTGCCTGCTTCACAAAGCTCTCATGTCAGGATAAACAGAGTTGGCATCAGAAAATCAGGTGTGAGTAATGTTGAACCCCAGGGGTTTTTCTTTCCCCCTACTTGGGAGTTTTTGGCTCTCTCCTCCTTCTCATCAGGCTCTCTGAACAGCGCTATATAAAAATACACTGAATTGGATTGGACTGGTGGTGAGGGACAAGGAGACATCAATAGACTGCCTCTGTCAACCTAGCAGCAGTGGAGCTGTTAGTGCATCTGTGCACTGAGCTCACCAGCACACCCACTGCCATTCAAAAAAAAACAAAACAAAAATCCCACCTCTCATCAGGAGGTCTAGGGCTCAGGGTTAGGAAGACAGCAACCAGGAAAAGAGAAAAAAAGTTCTTTCCTAATAATAAACACATATAAATCCAGCTGTCCATTTTCAATGTGATTTATCAGTAAAAGGCAAGAGTGGCAGTCATCATACGGTAGGAATTAATCCAGAAAAGTACCAGTAAAACCAATGATTTTAATCAAAGGTTGGGATCAACATTTCTCTACATATTGCTGATTTTCTGGTGCCGACTCAATACAAAGCACATTCATCACCAAGCGATCAAAAAAATAATAATTCAGAGAAACACTCATCATGGAGAATCCAGCTACTTTGCGTTTTGATGCTGTTGATAAACGTGGTGCCTGCATATCACGCATGAAAGGCTGTGTGTTTCTGCCCCCATCCTCTGTCCTCCAGAAACACCCAAAATGGCATTCTTCTGAGTGGTATCATTAACAGCCTGCAGATGTTTTCTTCTGGATCTTTGAGTAAGAATACTACCATGAAGGCTAAATCAAGGAGTCCACCACCCTCCAGGGGAGCCTAAGCTGAACCAGGGACAACGACATTGCATGCTTGACCTCCAGGTTTTATGGTGTAGGCGTGGTGATTAAAGAGCACAGCGACCAGTTATCCACACATATGAAGTACTAAGAAGAGACCTCTACAACATCACATGGGAATGCTGGGTGCATTCCAGAACATTAGGGGCATTCTGGAACATTGGGCATGTTCCAAAACATCAGACACCAATCACATCTAAGCTCTAAGGGATAACTGCTTGGAGCCTGCTGCTATTCCCTGCTTACGAAGGCCAGGAGAATCTTTTCCAGGTGAACATGCTGTCCATCATTTTTCCAAAACAGTTTAAGTTATGCTAGCTCAGAGCATGGACATAATTGCTTTTGGAAATAAAAGAAGGGCTCAAATGTGTTTCCCATCAATAAGAGTCTCCGCGACAGAAACAAGTTGCCCACAGATGACCCTAAACAGGAAAACAGACCTACAGAATGAGGCAAAAATAAACCTACCCCAAGTTCCTAAGCCAGATTCAATCGACAAACACAAAAGCCTAAAACGAGGTTGTAACTTCTTAAGCTAGGACATACCGATCACAGTGGTTTCTGTGGCTACAGCAATTTGCTTCATCCACTCCTGGACATTGTCAGAACCCAGCAGTCCCATTAAGCCGCTAAAACAGCACAGTTTATGTCCAGAAACAAGCACTTTGTGGAGCGTCTAAAGACGATTCCTGAAAAATCAACACTCAGCTGTAGAGTGGTCATACCCAGCACCAATCCTGCCTTTGCCCCTTACCACTGAGAAAGGGAGTCCGACCGCCTTTGCCCCTTACCCCTGAAAAAGGGAGTCCCACCGCCTTTGCCCCTTACCCCTGAAAAAGGGAGTCCCACCGCCTTTGCCCCTTACCACTGAGAAAAGGAGTCCCACCGCCTTTGCCCCTTACCCCTGAAAAAGGGAGTCCCACCGCCTTTGCCCCTTACCACTGAGAAAGGGAGTCCCACTGCCTTTGCCCTTTACCACTGAGAAAGGGAGTCCCACTGCCTTTGCCCTTTACCCCTGAGAAAGGGAGTCCCACTGCCTTTGCCCTTTACCACTGAGAAAGGGAGTCCCACTGCCTTTGCCCTTTACCACTGAGAAAGGGAGTCCCACTGCCTTTGCCCCTTATCACTGAGAAAGGGAGTCCCACTGCCTTTGCCCCTTACCACTGAGAAAGGGAGTCCCACTGCCTTTGCCCCTTACCACTGAGAAAGGGAGTCCCACTGCCTTTGCCCTTTACCACTGAGAAAGGGAGTCCCACTGCCTTTGCCCTTACCACTGAGAAAGGGAGTCCCACTGCCTTTGCCCCTTACCACTGAGAAAGGGAGTCCCACTGCCTTTGCCCTTTACCACTGAGAAAGGGAGTCCCACTGCCTTTGCCCTTACCACTGAGAAAGGGAGTCCCACTGCCTTTGCCCCTTACCACTGAGAAAGGGAGTCCCACTGCCTTTGCCCCTTACCACTGAGAAAGGGAGTCCCACTGCCTTTGCCCTTTACCACTGAGAAAGGGAGTCCCACTGCCTTTGCCCTTTACCACTGAGAAAGGGAGTCCCACTGCCTTTGCCCCTTACCACTGAGAAAGGGAGTCCCACTGCCTTAGCCCCTTACCACTGAGAAAGGGAGTCCCACTGCCTTTGCCCCTTACCACCGAGAAAGGGAGTCCTACCGTCTTTGCCCCTTACCACTGAGAAAGGGAGTCCCACTGCCTTTGCCCCTTACCACTGAGAAAGGGAGTCCCACTGCCTTTGCCCCTTACCACCGAGAAAGGGAGTCCCACTGCCTTTGCCCCTTACCACCGAGAAAGGGAGTCCCACCGTCTTTGCCCCTTACCACTGAGAAAGGGTCCCCCATGCCCCGTGCTTGTTTGTCAGGATATTGAGGATCTTCTGCTTCAGCTGATTGGCCGTCACATGGTCCCGGTGCTTGGCGGCGCTGATCAGGTGATCGCACATCTTCTCCTCCTCCTTCCTGTCCGCTGCATACTGGGCGCAGTTGGACTGGTGGACGGTTCATTGAAGAGACAGAGAGAGGCGAGACAGAGATGTGAGGTCTCAAGCTTATCATACCAAAGGCTGATCCACACAACCTTTCACACGCTCTTTAAGATGGACCCGTAGGAAAAACTATTACCAGATGATTCAATGGACAGCTACAATTTTCAGGGAAAAAAAAACAGCAGATCATTATTTGTAGTCTAGGGTAAATGTTGAAAGGACTTTATTATATAATGATGTTAGAATGATCTTAACAAGACAATACATGGACCCTAGGTCATGATGTTAGAAAGTGCGATATCATACCCATTGACTTAATCACAGAAGACCATGGAAAGATGGTCTCTCCTTACTTAGGACAGCATCCCCACATGCACTGGCGTGTGATGTACCCATGATGCAAAGGGGGCGGGTGGGGCAAGTTGTGAACAGCAGCCCCATGACGGCACGTATCCAAGCTGTCAAGGTTAATGGACCCAACAGGAAGCAGAAACGGGCACCCTGGGACAGGAGGGCAGGCGATCAACTGCTCACCACTGAAGTCATTTATTTGTCCCCACAGAAAGGGAACGGGAGGGGGCACTAATTGTCTGTTATTAGACCAGCTCATTAAGTACCATGTGGTTAATGACACCCATTCATCACAATATGTGTGCACTGGACAGTGCTAATTTATTAGTGATGCAGCGCACCGTATGTGACCGATGCGTGAAAATGCCGTGGGGGCCATTTCCGCTCCACGATAAAAAAGAGGGACAGAGGAAGGGTGTTCTCCAGGCGTGAGACCAGGCTCAGCCTGAAGGGCACAGCAGTGTCTGCACAGGAGGCCGGCCTACTGCCCCTATGAGCCGGCAGCACTGATCTGGAACGGCACAGCGGAAACACAATAATAAAGAGAAACGTCCCCCAATGGCCCTGCATGATGGAGAAGACGGGGTGGGCGGCTCAGCTAATATCCCAAAATCTAATTTGCTAACAGAAGCAGAGAGCTGATTGAATTTCCTGCTTTTATATTCGAATCCTGTCAGATATTGTACCTCAGCGCTACATCCAAAAGACACATAACTCAATCTGGCTGCTTGTCATCTCCGCTTAATGTGTGCCAAGCTGACGGGACAGTGGTGTGTTATTCATCAGTGTGCAGGAAGAAATGGGGAGGGGGGTGTAAACAGGTTGCGAGATACAGTATCCACTGGACGTCCCGTGCCAGAGTCTGGTAACAAGGAGACAACGGTTGCCAGGTGAGAGCAGTCGGTTGGCTTCAGTTCCATGCACAGATACTTCAAGGGGGGCAGTTGTTCAAATGTAGGGGCGTGAATTAAAGTACAAATATGGGGGCGTGGCTTAAAGTGCAAATGTGGGTGTGTGGCTTAGGGTGCAAATGTGGAGGCATGGCTTAGGGTGCAAATGTGGAGGTGGAATAGAATCTTGCGGGTGTGGATGGAAGCGGGACAGAATCTTGCGGGTGTGGATGGAAGCGGGACAGAATCTTGCGGGTGTGGATGGAAGCGGGACAGAATCTTGCGGGTGTGGGACAGATTCTTGCGGGAGTGGGACAGATTCTTGCAGGAGTGGGACAGATTCTTGCAGGAGTGGGACAGATTCTTGCGGGAGTGGGACAGAATCTTGCAGGTGTGGGACAGATTCTTGCGGGAGTGGGCAGAAGCGGGACAGATTCTTGCATGTGTGGGCGGGAGTAGGACAGAATCATGTGGGTCTGGGACAGAATCTTGCAGGTGTGGGCAGAAGTGGGACAGATTCTTGCGGGTGTGGGACAGATTCTAATGGGTGTGGGACAGATTCTTACAGGTGTGGGCAGAAGCGGGACAGATTCTTGCGGGTGTGGGCAGCAGTGGGATTATAAATTCTATCTTGCATAGACCTCTAGGTCTAAGAACTACTCAGTTTCCTCTCATGATGTCTGTTCAATTGATTGATTAAAGTCCGAGGTTAAAAAAGGAAGAGAAACCCCAAGACCGACAGAGCAAGTGGCTCCACCTGCTGTATGACAGTGACACTGAGATCCTCACTGAGATGTTTTGTACTTGATCTTTGCATAACTTACTTCCTTATCTGGAAAAGAAAAGCTTGAATACCACCACTGCCAAACTGTGTATACTAGAGCATAATTTACTGCAAAGTAATGAGCGGGGCTATTATCCCCCCCCCCCTCCCCAGTACAGGGCACAAGAGGGCAGCGTTAACAATGCCTAGTGAGTGTGTTTCTGATGGAGACTCTCCCTTCTCAGTTCTCCTCTGTTTGCTGGAATGGTTGAGCGCATGGAGACACAGGGAATTCGGAAAGATGGACAGGACACTCCCGCAAAACGTTCGGCGGTTGGGCTGTTAAAAGCAGAGCGTGCAAATGTTAGCGGTGTAAACAAACACAGAGAGGCCTTCTCTGGGAATGGCATGTGGCTGCGTAAACCTAACATATTACCGTGGGGGGGGGGGTTTACGGGCTTGTAAATTCAGGCAAGCCTGGTGTAACACCCATTAAACACAGACATAAATCCTGGCCTGTGAGTGCTGGCCAGTCTGGAGGGAGGGGCCACAGGGCCTGCGGATTTTCATAGAATGCCAACGAACCAGACGATACCCTGACAGGTTGATCTCTTACAAACTCCACCCCGCCACCCCCCACCTCAAACACAAGGCCCTTCTATGCTACCTCAAACTCGGCGTGCTTGTGGACGTCCTCGGCTCGTTGCCGATTGAGGATGAACTCGGCCTCATTGGCCACGCGCACAATGTGGTCCTTCATGGCGTGGCACAGCAGGCTGTGGGCACAAAGGGATGGGAGAAGGGCACACAGTCACACTATCCTGCCCCCTTCAGATGCAATACCGCCCAGCGTGTATCTACATTGTCAGCTGCCCATGAGGACAGCTTCCCGAGGGCCGTCTGTGTGCTGGTTTTCATTACAACCAATTTCCCCAGCTTAATTGGCCCAGTTATTAGTTATTTATAACTCCAACCCCCCAAAAAAATGGCAAACCCCCCTCCCCTCCCCCCCACACTCTCCTCATTGCCCCAGGGATCAGAATCCCACTCGCTTTTCACACCCAAACCCATCGCGTCAGCCCGCCATGAGTCAGGAGAGGTTCCAGACAGACGTCAGGTGGCTGAAGCAGCGATTTTCTGGTCTCCTGATTTTATCATCCAGAGCTAAACCAGCAAGAGGACAGATGCAGGGATGCTAAGGCTTTGTTTGGGGGGGGGGGGGGTAAGCATAGCTCAAGAACATCTGAGCCTGGTCAGGTAAAATCAGCCCAACAGAATCTGCAGTAAAAAAAAAAAAAAGATTTTTCTCTAATCAGCTCGCCACTAAATGAGCGTAATGCAGCCAACCCAGTCACCTGTCCCATTAATTCATTTGTGCCATGTAACTAAAGCAGATACGAACCCAGGCAAGAAGGCACACCTTAAGGGCTTCCTCTGCCACAGTGTACCACCCAAGAGCCTGCCAAGTGGGGGCAGACTCTTGAAAGGGGGGTGGCAAGGAGCAGCTTGAAGAGGCCCATGAGGATAGGGGGAGGGCAACAGATACAAGCGGGTTAGGATGGACGTACTGTCCTTCAAACCAGCACTCTACTGAGGATGACCCCAGTCAGGTTGCTTAGTGGGGGTGTGCAATAACAGATGGGGAGGCAGATGGGGGTCTAAATTGGCCCAGCCCAGATCAGCACACAATCCAGGGGTATGAAAGGCAGGGGTGGGTCACTGAAACTAAATTAAACAACTTGCCTAATAAATAATTGGGGTTGGTTAAACTGGGGAAACGTTGGACTATCAGACACAAGTACAAGTGTCTGCATCAATCACTGGGCAGTCTTTGGGAGGCCAAGCGACTGACTACGGAACAAGCCAGCACATTTTTAATTAGTCACTGCTTTCAATTTCTCTTTTGGAAGAAATTCTTAGCGGTCAAAAAAAAGTTACGATTATGCGTGTTAAAGAAGTGTAAACACTCTAAATCAGGAAGACATGAAAGGGGTGCCAGGGGAGAGAATTTATCGCATTTTTCATGAGTGGATAAGAGAGAGTGCCTAATTACCGCCCCTCGTTGATGAGCTCAATGAAGGCCAGGCCTGCATTCTTCTGGATGGAATTCTGCCACTCCTGAAAGACATGAAACAAATCAGTCAGCAAAAAACAAAATTATAACCCTGTACAGCTTTCACAGTGCAAGACCAAAGAACACAGACCAGTTAAACAGCAGGAACTGCAAGAACACAAGAGTAATCACTCATTGACAGCATTCAAAATTTCCATTCATCTTCCATGTCTGCGGTAGCACAATGAAAAATCCACAGCTGCCTCAAACTAAGGAAATCCGGTGCCGAGAAGAGAATGAAAGTGGCAGTAACACAGAATCACAGCCAGGTACATAACTGTTCGTCTAAAAAAAAAAAAGAAAAAGATGTTAGTGTGGAATAAGGGCATATAACCATGTCAGGAATTGGTGTTCTTTCTAGAAGCTGCCGGTTCCTCCTGCTCCCCACACTGCCAGGAAGAACCACGGCTCTCCTGTTCCCCGTCTGGAAGCAATGAAAAGCCAGTGGGTCTGGCCCTGTTATTGGGGCCCCCAGGGTCTAAATTTCACTGCCCTCCTACAGAAGTGAGGGTGGTGGTGTTTCGAGGCCCCATAGGAGGACAGGCGCATGAGGAGATGCACAGAGACAGCAGGTCTCACAGTTCCCTGACATCTTCATCCTCCCCAAGCAGGGAGCCCCCTGCAGGACAGTGCGGGCAGCGTTTTTGAATGACACAACATGAAAGAGGCAAAACACCCAAAAGTGGAGACCTTACAACTCAGACCTTACAACCATTCTCAGCCACAGTGTGCATTTCATACAGCTGAAAAAGCCAGTTCTTTTGTACCACAACAGTATCAAAAATGTACTATACGGTATTTGTGCAAAAAACAAACAAAAAAAAATGTTTGAATAACCTTAATGTTGGTGTAAAACTATGACATTATGCCTGTGAAAGTGTATCAACTTAGCCATTTCAAAATCTCTCCTAAAGTCACCCCAGTATTTGCAGCAGCTATTAAATACATGCATGTGATTTTTGACTTAACCACTCCCCCTGCCTCATTTGGCTAATCAATACCTCATTGTGTTATTTTTTTTAACTAAGTTAATTAATTAAGCTAGTGCAGAAATTTAACAATTACATGGAATGACTGAGGTACCCCTGAAAAGAGGTTCGAGAACCAAAGCGGTGTTCATCTAGCCATCTGGCTAGATATCACTAACATTTTGGCAAAGAGAAGAAATTCTTGTTTATTTTTTTATTGTGTTCCAATGTCAATTATGCATTTTTTTCCTCTGAGCAAATACACACTTACTACCTAGATAAATAGCCTTAAACATTTTCTTTGACAGCCTAAGACGTTTACACAGTACTGCATTCACCACCGTTGCGGTTTCCTCAAGAACCAAATAAAGGCTGAGCAGCGACTTTGAGGAGAAAATCACCAGAGCAGCTCAAATGTGTTGCACCAGGGGTGTGATCACCGCCCAGCATCCCTGAGCAGCGATCCAGCTGCTGCCCATATGGTCAGAGACACTCCCGCCCTGCGTTACAGTATCTCCTCAAACAAGGACCATCTCGCTTCAGTCATGTCACCAAAATAATCATGCATCTGGCGGTTGCGCTGCATCCAGGAAGCTTGTGACCAGGATGCAACATGGCAACAAGGTCTGGCACTTAGCGGCATTTAAAACGTCGTCATTCGACTGGAAACTCTAATCCCCCTGAGGATGCCGTCTGGGAAGTAAGCCCATATGACAAAGGGTAGCGCAAAAGTGTGCTGCCCCACCAGCGTAATGCGATACCTCTCGTAAATGTGGGCCGCACATGGGACCAGGCCCCTTGGCCCGCAGGGCGTTCGAATAGCCATGTAGTGGCACAAATGAGGTTTTGGGGTGTGGATTCTGACATACTCAAAACGCAGTGTAGCTGGAGAGTGTGAAAGGCCTGCTTGGTGTAATATAACAATTCCTCGGTTTTCGACCATTCGCTAATATGACGGTATTCATTCAAATATTCATTCTTCGACCAATGTGTGCAATTATGACCAAAAGTCATACGCCAGACAGCAGCGCACGCCGAAGTGATAGAATGGAATGTACAAAATTTTGTTAAAAATGTCCACTTCGTGAAGAAGCTTATCCCAACACAGTCGCGTTCACGCCTAGGCTATGAGGAGGGGATGTACAACAAAATCAGTCAATTTACATACAGTAGAAGTCTGCATGATCTACACCAAAGCAGACCCTCGAGGTAAAGTTCACCACGTCACGCTACATTTCATACTTGCAGAAACCCAGGAATGTTAAATACGTCGTCAAATCATGTACTTCCAATCACTGCAGAAAACGAGGCTGTAGGCAGCCTCCTGAGCATCACTGAAGGGAGGGAAAAGACGGCAGGGAAGGGTGACTGAACAGCACTGAGGTGTCGCGGATGCAACCCTCAAGTCACTGGAAGTCTTGATTTTATCTGGAAAAATCTCAAATGGGAAACTATCACACCAGGATAGTTAAGGTCTCATTGGTCTCGTGATGCTTTAATTTAGCCTTTAGCATCGTGTAATATCCATAGATAAAATTCCTAGTTTTTACTCCTGCATTAAACAAAAAAACAGGACAACACAGCAGAATGGCCCAACTGCACCCAGAAGGTTCTGGAAGGACGTAGGCCAGTGGATCAAGTTACATTCCCCTCTTGGCGGATCAATATTTCAGGCAGAGTTTCAGCCCCACGGGGGAGCCTAATGGCCAGGAAGTCTGGAGCAGCGGTAACGCTATCCTTCTGACTAGAGGATGAGTCCACCAATCAGAGGGAGAGGACCCCCAGCACAGCGAGGGAGCGGATGGACTCCTGATGTTACGGAACGGGGCTGTAAGGACCGAAAGATGACAACAGCCCAAAAATACCTCTCTGAAGCTGATTAAATATATCTCTGTTGAAGCAGCAAGGGTGGTAAGGTTGTGACCTGGGGTAGAGAAATGAAGAGCCGATGCACTTCAGGAGGACATAAGGTGACGGTAGTGAGCACTGTGGAGAGAGCCTGTTCTCTTTGAGCGATCTTTCCCCTTGCCGGACCAGATGAATAGGCTCAGTGGAGAGGATCGTGGCTGGGTAGTTCTTGGAAATGCTGTACCTCCTTCTGAGGGCCTCTTCCAACTCACTCCACTGAGGAACCCAGAGAGAAGGAAGCTTCCGAGTGACACTCTTTTGGAACCATGAAGCATGGGACGCGATGGGAAACCAGGTATGCCATATCTATTCTAAGAGCGACATCTTGGTGACCACAAGCTCCATGTAAAGCATGTTTAAAAGCAGTAGATTCTGTTTAAAACTGTCTGAGGGCACAAGAGATAAGCATGGGAAACGACAGAGCTAGTGATTTTGTAGGGTGGGGGATTTGGCAAAAAAAAAAATGGCTGTATGATCTTGCAAAGTCATGTTTAGCGCATGGCTACTGATGATCATGAAGATTCTAACTTGCCCTTGCAGATGTTCTCTTTCGAAGGGGATTGATGGTTTTTACATTCTCCGACAACACGGCAGGTTTGAAAATATTTGCTATTAATAATTAAAACGCAATACTAATCTGAATGAAAATTTAGAATATAAATTTAGGAAACAAACAAAACAGATATCAAAGTCATTTTTGGTGCTGTGTGTCCTCGAGTTTAGGAGTCAACGTTAGGTTAGGTTTAAGGGACAATGAGTGTGCAATTGCGGACACAGCTGTGAACATACACCCCGACAGACTCATCTGAGGCGGCCATTTTGAGAATCCAGCCCTGTACAGAGGGGAAGTGCCTGTAATCGGACTCCCATTCTTACAGATCCAGGATGAGAGTATCAACCAATCAGCAGCGAGCATCTCTGTGATAGCCGAGGATATGACAGAAATCAGGTATGTGGGCAGAATGACTTTGAGGTAGCAGGACAGTGACAGAGAGGTCACCTAATGCCCACCCGCTAAAAGCATACAGCAGGCAAAATGCATGGAGGATAATGCCGTTATCTGGAAGCTGTTGGTTTTAGGGTCTCCTTTTACACTGCTTTTTCCCTTTATTTATTTATTTGGGACAATGCACATTAATGAACAAACACTACAATGAAATAATCAAGTAATGCTTGTAAATGAGCCAGATTGTAGCACAATCGCTAGTTTACATCTGCTGAGCATTAAAACAGTCCATGTGCAATATCATGATAATGAAAGGGTAAAGTATTAGGGTGCAAGTCAAATAGCAATATAAACGAAATGGACATAATTGTAATAATCCACATTCAAAACTTCAAGGACCAGAATCAGTAGGGTGTGTGGGATAGAGATAGGGATTACCTGCGAGCACAGCAGCATGACCAGTTCAACCACCGAAGTGCTGGACTTCATGCATACCAGGCCTGTAGGGATAACGCGGAGCAGAGTCAGAGTATACACATGTCAAACACAGACACACAAAAACACCTGACATGAACCAAGTGGACTGTATTTCACAAACAGAATCACAACATGTTGGCCCCTGGACACACAGGTAGAAGTCAAAGACCTTGACAAATAACATATCCGCACAGAGACACCAGCACCACACAACCACCCCTCTGTGCTCAGTCAGGACTGGCAGAGTCCACTGTGGCAGTCAAACTTCATCTTAATCACAGACTCATCGCTCATGTGGCTTTTTGAACTAAGAAACAAAACGACAGCCGTTGGATGCAAACTTTCACGGTGGCCTTCAGATTCAGAGACAGCTTAAGCCTCAGCGTGCTACGTTATCGTAAGGAAGTGTGTGCCGAGCAGAGAAACCCGCCTTGTATCTGTTTACTTTTGGGCTGTTTTCTCATTCGGCCTGCTGGTCTTGCTAAGGATTAGCCGGTATGTGGTTTTGGCAACAGGTGGGATTGGCCTGCGAGATCTGGGGTGGGACATCGGATTAATTTTCTGTATTTTGGTGGGATTTATGACTGGGCTGCATGTTCCTGGCATGAATGTGGGATTGTCCTGCTGTTTCTGAAGTGGACAAAGGCTGCCAAGCAAGCGGGATCATGGGAAAATATTATTTGAGAACATATAGTCATGTGGGCTAGACTAGAGGAAAATCAGGGAAATAATTAATTACCTCAGTGATACTATTCCTCTCGATACAAACAGTTCACTCTCACTGCAGACGTCACGTGCAGACGTGCACTGCACAGCTCATTTCCTCTCAACAGATACAAGGTTGATTCGTACTGTGCCAGCAGGAGGGAAAACATTCCAGACCGTTCTATCTAATCAGTCTCGCTTAATCAATCCCAGAGCCTATACATAATCTGCTTCACTTAAGGCTAGAGCAGTGAGCTGTTCATATCTATACATAAATGATTCTGGTATCCATAATCATGATGGTATCATGCCCCATTACAGTCACATTAATCTTGTTAAACTCAAACCATAAACAAACCATTTTAGATGAATAATAAATTATATGTGATTGTCTACCAGAGCTCAATTCTGCTCCCCACGGTATGCCATAGTGTCCTTCTGTCTGACCGTAAACACCTGCTACTTCTTGCACTGACCTAGCCTAGCCAAATGCATTTAGAGGGGTCACACTTGGCAGGTCTGAGCCTGTTAGCAGATAAAACTGCCACTGCATGGCTTAAAGTGCTGGTATGACAACCAAATATTTGGGAAGGGGGTTGGCTGGGACAGAGAGGGTCTGGCCCCGATGTAGTTGCCATGGTGACAGATGAGGGGCCATTAGTAGACTGGCTTTGTACCATGAGCTGCACAATTTGTCCGCAGGACCAGACCAGGTGCAACAAGGGAATTTCTACATGTTCACTAATTAGTGGTGTGCAGGTTGATTCCTTTTACTCTCCCCAGCAGAACAGAATAGTGATACTTTATTAACTGCATGGGGAAATTGTCTATTCACCCAAGGACATAACTTTGGGTTGAGCATTGGAGGGGTTGAGGTCCCCACCCATTTAAGGGGGTCCAAGGGGTTGTATTGGCTGGTTTTGATTATTGGGGGATTATAACCCTCCCCCCCATAATTTATGTCCATGTAGTCACCTTTTTTAACTTTCTCTCCATGAGACACACAGATAAAAATTGGTTAAAGCAAGCTTGGAGATTACAGCTCAGGGATTAAAACCAGCGACAATCTGATCATGGGGTCCTAACCCGCTGAGCCACACAACAACCCCTGGGTAGGGGTACTAGTGTTATGCTAGAGCGACAGAGGACTACAGGACGTATGAAGGGTCATAAACCAGCGGGATGTAAGCCAGACAGAGTGTCAGTACTCCTCCTGCTCTCTTTCCCTTTGTGTTTTAAGGATATAGTTAGGGGTGTGTCTCTGTCCCCTGTACCATACACACTACCAAAGTGTTTTATGGGTGGGGTTTAATCCTGGGTTTTAAAAACCAATCTCTGTAGACTAGCCATTCTTCTTTTCTGCAGATTTTCTTTTTTTTTTTTTTCCTTGGATGAAAGAGGGATTCAAGCCTGACGGACCAAGCAACAGGGTTGCAGTTTTGCTTCTTTGTTTTGTCACAAAGTTGTCCCTGCATGTACTGTGTTATTAAACACAGGGGCAGGAATGGTTAGGAGACTGTGGTACATCCCTGAGCTCACAGCATGCAGAAATTTCTGGAATGTTTTTGGGTGAGGTCTCCTATCAATGGTTAGTGTTGGACCTCTTTGAGGATTGGACCTCCACAGGCACTCCGAGCGGGGCGAGACCTCCACAGGCACGCCGAGCGGGGCGAGACCTCCACAGGCACGCCGTGCGGGGCGAGACCTCCACAGGCACGCCGAGCGGGGCGAGACCTCCACAGGCACGCCGAGCGGGGCGAGACCTCCACAGGCACTCCGAGCGGGGCGAGACCTCCACACGCACTCCGAGCGGGGCGAGACCTCCACACGCACTCCGAGCGGGGCGAGACCTCCACACGCACTCCGAGCGGGGCGAGACCTCCACACGCACTCCGAGCGGGGCGAGACCTCCACAGGCACGCCGAGCGGGGCGAGACCTCCACAGGCACGCCGAGCGGGGCGAGACCTCCACACGCACTCCGAGTGGGGCGAGACCTCCACAGGCACTCCAAGCGGGGCGAGACCTCCACAGACACACACGCTGACAGGAGACGCCAAGTGGTAGAGGAAAAGAGCGGCGTACAGCACCTGTACCTTCTATGAGCAGCTCCTGGCCATGGCTCCCCAGCAGGGTGCGTGACAGGAAGGGGGCAAAGTCCACAAAGATCTCCCTTAGCAAAGGGGCCACCTTCTCCAGGGCTCGCTCCAGCTTGGTGGTGATGCTACGTAATAAGAAAGGGAGGAGAACAAAGGGAAAGGAGGAGAGAGAGAGAGAGAGAGAGAGAGAAAGGCAATGTAAAACAGTCAAGTAAGTTCAACGTAACTCATTAGTATAGACTGTGGTTAAGACCATTCTATGCAACCTGAACAAGCAGTGCAGGATCCTGGGAAGGGCAGTCCAGTCCCAGACTGCTGGCAAAGCTCCGGCCCGTGTGGTGGTACTGTGTTATTTATGGATTCACCTTGCTCCGTCCCACTTCTTCTCAATGACATTGCAAGTATAGAACCGGTTTATGATTTGCATGTGCATAGTGCACTGCGTCATGTCTGTGACTAACATCTTACTGTGATCCATCACCTATAGCTGTGTTTGCCAATCCGGTTCGCAGGGACCCATAGATGGTCCATGTTTTTGCTCCGTCCGAACTCCCTGCCAGACAGTCCACACTTTTGCTTCCTCTCTGATTTTACTGGGAGCTGGAAGGTAGCAAAAACGTGGACTGTCTGTGGGTCACTGTGGACCAGATTGGGAAACACTGACCTATAAGCATATTCATCACCAAATGGTTTACTGTGAGTCTCTGTCCCATGCTTATAGCACAGGCCTACAAAACCAGCTTAATGCGCCTGATCATCCACAAAACCACCCCTGAATATGCTGCCAGACTAGCTGTGATAAATTCCATAAGGGCAGGATCATTTCCAGTCCCAAAAAGCAGAACAGCAACTTAGAGCACAAAAGAAGAAAAAGAGTGGGCTGTAGACCAGCTTTGATGCCTTCGTTCTGGCAGTCACACGCCATTGGATGGAAAATGAGTGGGTCTGCTTTGACAGACGGAGTGGGCGACCAATAGAAGTAGCCTTGCCTAAGATCACCCTGCACCTGCTGCCTGGAATCCTGTCAGAGGGTTAAAGGATTTCGGATCTGAAGGAATCAGGCCTAGCGTGAATGGATACTGGTCCACCTCACAAAAGGCACTGAACTACAAATTAAAACCACAGGAATGATTGTACTGGTATTATTACACAGTCCCTACAGTAAGAGCTATGAGTGAGACAGGATGAACAGGTCTACCCGCAGATTTTCTTGTAAAGAGTTTTCCAGCCATGTTAACATGGACAAAAAGATAAAAATGTATTTCACAGCGATTGTGGTCAATGCCATAGTCATCACCACAGCCACAGCCATCAGCGGGAAGCAGGAACGCAGTTTTCTTCAAAAAGAAAAGGCGCTGAAATGGCTCAGTAACAGTCTCTGTGTCCTTAAGCCACTTCTGAGATGGCTACACAGAAGCGCCTTTCAAGAGCTGTCCTCTTTGAATGCATGTGAGATTTAGGGTAGCAAACTGGACATGAAGGGGGGGAGGTGGTACAGTTACCCAGAGGTGCAAAGTTCAGGTCCAAAATGTAAAAATCCAGACCAAGATTTTGCTTTAACCAACCAGTAAACTCTGTGACTGACTCCTTAGATTCAACTAGTTGGGTGAAACAAAAGCTTGGTCTGGATTTTTATTCCTGGACCCGAACTTTCCACCTTTGCAGTTACCTCATGTTCTCCACAGTGTCCTCAGGCATGGGTGCTACAGTCTGCACAGCTGGTAAGTTCTTGCTGGTGGCGCCATTTACCACGAAGCTGGAGGACGAAGAAGAAGTGGAGGCAGAGTCTGTGGCACCTATAGGAGCAGGATAGACAGGAGTTACAAAGGGTGGCCCTGTATCTTCTGCTGGACCTCTCCAGAACACCCGATTTAGAATATATACAGATATCATAGAAAGTGCCAATCTGACAAAAGTTCTTTTCGTAGGTTCCCAGAAAGCTGGGTATTAGTTTTAAGATCAAAGGTACATCAATGTTCATCTAAACCACATTCAACATTTACAGATTCTTCTTCACAGAAGTAGGGTTAGCCAAAAACTGGCTTCCTTTTCAGAGTATTGTACATTAGCTTGTGCTACATAACCACTATACACCTGGGGGGGAGTTTAGCAGGTAAGGTCAAAGGGGTTAGCCTGCAATCACAAAGGGATGGTCTAACACAGGGTTCTTCAACTCTGGACCTCGATTCCAAATCCAGGCCGCGTTTTCAGTTCTCCCAGGTAGTTGTCTAATAATTACTGATTCTGATTGGTCAGAGGCTTCACACCTGACTGACAGGTAAAGGAAGGCTGGAAAACCAGCAGTGCTCGGACCTCGAGGACCATGAGTTGAATAACCCTGGTCTAACAGAACACACAGCGGCAAGAACATATGAGCCTGATAAGACAGAAATAGAACAGGGAGGAAACAGGTCGGCACTTTTATTGCCGCATCAGGCTGCTCATTAGCAGCGAGGCTAAAAATAAACTGAATAATCCACCCTTGTTGTTTCTTGTGACAAAATGGCCTCTTTATAATCGAGCAAAGCAGAGATTTGTTAGAGTGGGGAGAGAGGGAGAATGTTATCGGATTTAGAAGAAGGATTTTGCCAAAAAATTAATCGGAAGACGGAGGCTGGAGAGTCAGCTTTCAGATTCACCCATAAGACTCAGCCTTGCGTGCTGTGTGAAAGTTGCCTGTTACTTGCTTAAGAGCTCAAGCTGTATTTTCAGACATTGAGACACTCCACAGACTTCTGCATCAGAGACTCAACATGATTGATTGATTTTTAAGAGTAATATGAAAAACTATACAAAGACTTTGTCTTTCAGCGATGATTACTTTATTTAAGAAATGTGTTGCTTTGACTTGTCAAAGGGTGCCAAACATACTTTACAAATATATTGTGGAGATGTATTACATACACAAACTCACAATTCACAAGATTTCACCCTCATATCCAGATTTAAAATGCAACAAAAAAGCTAATGATGCAGCACTCAATTTCAAATGTGGCCATAGTCCTACCTCTTCTCTGGACAGCGCTAACGGTTCTTCAAATACAATGAGAAAAGGGCCATCTAGTGTTTGGAGTGTGTCACTGCAAGTGGCCTGAATGGTCCCCGGCTTCAAGCAGACCAGCTGGGAGGGGGTGGGGGTACTGTAATGCCCTTGACTTCCATTAACACTCATTAAATGCTTATATAATTCCCTGCATGTCTTCAAAAGGGAAATAATTTCCACTGATGATTCAATTTTCCATTGGTTATTCAAATTAAATGATGATGAATTACCACAAGCGGGAGTGTGTTCAGAAATAAATCTCCATATAAAAACCTTCTATTAGACACTGGCGCTCAAATCTATATTTGACACAAAGAAAAAGTGTTTCAGGAAACGACTTGGACATGAAGAGCAGTCTGGTCTGGCCTCCTGATGTGCACTCAGGATTCAAACAGTGCTGGTGGCCATTTCCCAGCTCCAATAGAACTCAAGTATGAGGTGGAGAGCTTTGCAGCTGTTGTGCCGATAGGAACATCAGGTGTCAAACCTAACTAACCCAGCCATAAATTGACTGCTGTTTTACCAGCTGTTATATAACAATTTATGTACATTATTGTGCAAACAATGCATAACAATGCTTAAGGCTATTTATCAGGGTAGTAAGTATATATTTGCTCAGAAAAAAACACAATTTTACATTAAAACAAATACAGATTAACAGTAACTCAATAAAAATTAAACATTTTTCTTCTGCTCTTGAAAATATTGCTGAAATATTGTTGGATGGTAAGAAGAACCTCTCCTCCGGAGCACCCTGTTAAATTTTATCACCAGCTCAATAAATTCATTGACTTAATCAAATAACTCAATGAGGTAATGATTAGCCAAATACAATGAGTTAGTGGTGGTGTCAAAAAAATACTGGACTGCTGTTTGGTGAGGTTTCAAAATGATTTTGACAGACATATATCAGTTTTCATCAAAAAAGATAATCACTTGAACATTGTTTTCTTTCTCCTAAGACTTTTACACCGTACTGTATAAGTAAATTTGAAGTCTATACTGGAAAACCAACCTAGATGTGTGACAAGCTGACGGCTCACCTGTGGTGTTGATCATGCTCTTGGGCGTGGCTGTGGCCGCAGCAAAGATGTTGGGGGTGCTTCCGGAAGCCATGCCCCCACCAGCGGTGGGTGTGCCCACCGTGTTGACAGCCAGGCTGCCAGGGGGCGGCTTCTTCACCGGCACCACCACGCTCCTGGGGGACAGGGCAGACCGCAGTGTCAGACACAGGGATGGGGGCCAAGTACTATGGGACAGACTCCACACTGGGTTTTAGTATTAAATCAGTCATTGAGTTTGGGGGGGGGGGGGGAGCAGCATGTCATTCATCACAGAGGGCTAGATTGCACATTGTTGTGGAGTCATAAGGCTTTGGCCAACATACACATATTCAAAATTTTAGGGGTACTTCATCT
The DNA here is from genome assembly GCF_048594095.1 of Paramormyrops kingsleyae. Classification (NCBI taxonomy): domain Eukaryota; kingdom Metazoa; phylum Chordata; class Actinopteri; order Osteoglossiformes; family Mormyridae; genus Paramormyrops; species Paramormyrops kingsleyae. The sequence goes on along the minus strand of NC_132814.1, from coordinate 13,035,629 downwards.
AAATCCTGTAAACAATACACACAGTATGGTCCATGCATTCTGCTTATGTACATGGCAACTACAGTACAGTGTTGGGGAAGTTCCTTACAAAAGTAATCCATTACAGACAGTTGAGTATAAAGTTGGAGTACAAAGAGTACTCAGCTGGAGTAAGCTGGAGCAAGACTCCAACGAAGGAACAGACTGTGGCACTTTGGCTAATCCCCCCCCCACCCCCCTGCTCAGCTCCCTTTTCCCGAACCTGCCAGGATGATCTCACTGCAAAAAAGGTTGTGGCTCATGGAAGCAAATTAATTGAGGCAATGGAGCAGTGAATGTATATATATCGTGCATACTGGCTCATTAAGGAAGCAGGCTGGCATGTTTATTTATAGATTGACACACTGTACACTTGCCTTTGGGGGGGGGGGGGGGGGTTGGCAGGGGTCCCCAGACAGGTTCCCTGACAGGGGTGAGGATGGGATTGAGAGGGGGGGGGCTGTCCTACTGCAAAGGTGAAGGCCCCACAGACAAATGGACTATATGGTTGGCTTTCTTGAGAAATTCCATTGTGATTTTATCTGACTTTGATCCACAGAGAAACGCTGATGCCAAATCAAGCCAAAACCATAAATCACTTCCAGAACTGCCGTGGATGTTCAGCTGGCGTTTCAGAGGTGACAGCCGCCTCATTTATCTATAGCCTACCGTACGCTTGGAGACATCCAACGCGGCAGACAATCAAATTAGGTAATTCAAAGATAAAGTTTTATCTTTCACGTTTCTTTCAGTTGGTATCACAAACCAGAACCTCCTGGATATCTGGTCCATTAAAGGTTCCATTAAAGTAACAGATAAGGGCCAGTGGCAAAATGTTAATTCTTCCCATTAATAATTCATTGGCTGAGCGCTCATGAATGATGTATAGATTATCCAAGGCATATTTTATTAACAATGCTGTCCTAATTGAGTTGCTATAGGGAAGTCAAGGATTAATCTTAAGATTAATAAGCGTGTGCTGAGGCGACTGTACATGATGATCACGTGACTTCAGATGAGGCGCCCGCAGTCCAAAAAAATACCATCTCTGACTATAACACAGTAAATAGTAAACCATTTACGGCAACCCATCCTGCATATGGAAAATGACTTTGTGAGAGAGATGCCCCACTACTGTCCTGCAGCAGAATCAATTTATACGTTTTTTTATATTTTTGAAATGCATGGGAACATATCTTTCAAGTTAGCAGGCTAATTGATTTAGATTGACCCTAACCAGCTCACTATAGCTTATGCGTTAGCTGAAATTAATGCTTTAACTTAAACCTGTGCCACAAGTATATATGCTTTAGTTCTTTTCCACATCCATCCCTCCATCTGCTTTTCCAGGTCAGGGTTGCAGTAGGACCTGGGGCCTATATCCCAGGCAGCATAGGGCACACGGCTTGGCCTTCCATGGTTTTTCCAGATTGGGGGCGCTTGCGCCTCTAACGCCCGCAGTGTGGAAGGGTAGACGATACTCTTAATCGCCATAGACCATGCCTGATGAGACCCCACCACCTACCGGTCGAAGGAGTGGAACTGCATGGGAAGGGCGGCCTGCGCCTCCCTCTTAATGGCAGGATCCGGGTAGGGCAGAGGTTCGGGGCCCGCCTCAGGGCCCTCCATAGGGGCCGCCACCAGGCTTTTCAGGATCTCCTTCACGTTGATTCCTTTGTTGGCCTGGGAGATGCTGGAGATGGACGGGGCAGGCTTGAGGGCCTCCATGACTGCCACACCCACGGCGGGCGACTCAGCCAGACTCTCACGAGACTTGTGTACTTCTGAAGACAGCGTGCCCAGCAGCTCACTCATGGCCTCGGGGCCCCCGACCACAGACCCCACCAAGGTGACAGAGGTGGCCATGGCCGACGGGACAGCAGCAGCCTGCTCCATGTCTGAGCCGTTCAGCATGGCGGACACCTGCTCCTCGCCGATGCCAGAGTCAGTGTGCGGCAGCGAGGGCTCCAAGGGCACCTCCTCCAGAGGAGGCCCTATCTCCTTCTCCTGGCTGACCTCTGCTAGGGCTGATGGGTTCTCTGTAACACACACACAAAAATACTTGTATTTATATCTGTGTGGGGACCGTCCATTCATTTCTATGGGAAAATCCATAATCCCAACATGACGACCTTAACCCCTACCCAGCCCTAACCTAAACCATAAGTAACCAAACAAAATACAAGACTTGGCGCTTTTAGTTTTTTTGATTGCGGTCAGATTTTTCATCGGGACCAACCAATCAGATGTTCTGGTTCCATCTCCTCTATAATCTGATTGGTTATCTCTTTGAAACAATCATTTTAATGCCCTCAGAACATTTTTGTGTAAGTAAATCTCCCACGAGCCGTTTTCATTCCGTGATAAAAGGCCCTGCGTCAGTGCTTTCTCAGCACCCTAAACAGCAGGCCTAATTTAGCTCTACCAATTAGCAGCGCTCATAAATCACACTAATGAGGTGGCGAGACCCCATCTCCTGCCGATCACATCGCTATGTTCTCTGCGTTTCATTTTCGGTTTGCTTAGAGGAACAGGTGGCGGTTTGGCACAAGCGTTGAGACAGCAGGGCAGAGCCACGCACCCGTGCTGGTGGGCGAGTTGATCTCCTGCCGAATGCTTCGTCCGGACAGGCTGCTTGACCTGGTAATCTCTCTCTGGGGCTCCAGAATGTCCCGATATTTGGACACCATCAGGACGGAGATAAAGTAGACCACAGCCAAGGCCAGGAACTGGGCCTGCTTGCTATCATCCTGAGAAAGAGACAGGAAGGTAGAAAGAGACAAAGAAGTAAGGGAGAAAGATGGACAGACATCATATCTTCAGGCGGTGGCTCAGGCTCCCCAGAAGCGGCACCATGACCGTGCGCACACTCACCACGTCGCGGAAGACGACAGCCCGGAGGCGATTGATGTCCACATCCTGCAGAAGTCTGTCAGGGTCCTTGATGGGAGAAAGGTTACTGGGGACATTCTCTATGGCAGTCTAAAGCAGGGAATAGCAGAACAGCGGAGTTTTCAAACCCACCTGGCTTCAGCACATGCCTAACGGCTCCTCACATGCTAATTCATACTGACTGAACAGATGAATGGACGGACAGACAGAAAGATGGAAAGGGCCACCCTGACTGAAAGCGACAGGCCACTATGTCTAGCTATTCCATAAAACATCTGAAAGAACGAGGCAATCATAATAGGCTAGGCTAAATATACAGTACTGTAGAAAAGTCTGTTTAAAGCTATTTATCTGCTTAGAAAAAAAACACAATTTAACATTTAGAGCATATGAAAATTAAGAGTAACTAAAAACTGACAACAATTTCTTCTGTTCTCCAAAAATATACTGATATTGATCTCACACCTCAGGGGCACCCCAGCCATGCCATGTATTTTGTTAAATTTCACCACCAGCTTGCTTAGCTAACTAACTAACTAATTAATTACTTTAACTGAACAAATAAAAGAAGCTTTAAAGTACTGATTAGCCAAGTGAGGTATGCTAGTTGTCAGTTTAAAAAAAATATATGGGGTTGCTGCAAATAAGCTAACACTCTTTGATAGATGTAATATCAGTATTATACCAATGAAGATCATTTAAACATCTTTTTGACTTCCTAAGACTTTTGCACAGTACTTGGCTAACAAGCACATATGTAATCTATAAGTTTATTTCTGTAGTAAGATGTAACACAGAGGCATAAAAGCATTGCTGAAACAGTCCACCTACAATTAAAGTATATATATCACAACACAATAAGTCTGGAAATGTAATCAGCATTAAGTAATATTTTTGACTGTACGTGATTTTTTAAAACACTGTATTATGTTGTATTATATGGTGGCAGTGATGTTGTAATTCTTCAAAACAGTTTATTGTGTGTGAAGTAATATTATTAACATGAAGAATGTGGAATGTGGTTCCAGAATAATCAAGGTGGACCATGCATTTGGGGGGGGGGTCAACGTGTGTACCTTGCTGGCGGGGGGGAGGCTGGGATTGTCCTGGGCCTTGTTGTTGGACAGAGGGGGCTTGGTGGTGCGGTCCCGCTGCCGCTGCCTGCACTCCAGGCAATTACGCACAGCCACGCAACACACTGGCATCATGGCAAGAGAGAGAGAGAGAGAGAGAGAGAGAGAGAGAGAGAGACCGCAATGTCACACACACCAGCAGGCATGCATACCCCCATGCAAACGCACACACAAGCAGGCGTGCAGGCCTGCATTCAAATACACACACTCACATGTGCACACACACATACCTGCAGCGATGCACACACGCATGCAAACGCACACACACGCACACCTGCAGGCATGCACGTCCATATGCAAACACACACGTGCGCACACACACACGCTCACCCAGTCGCAGGCATTGCCGCATAAGTCCCCCGGAGGACATGTTCTTTTCCGCCTCGATCTCGCTGAAGTTCAGGGAGCTGGCGAACACCAGCACGTCCACCATGGCCATGAGGCGGCTGAGGAAGGTCACCGCAGTTTCGGGGGACATGCCCTGTGTGGTCTCCATGTTCTCCAGCTCCGTCTGTGTCACAGCATAGGGGCGGCGGCGGAGGTGTGGGGATTAACGTGAGACATTGGAAAATGGCAGCTCAGTCAACAAACCAGCCACTGTCAGTGAACCTAGGCCAAGGTGGACGAATGGACAAAACACTGGCTGGTTTGGTCGGGATGTTGCAGGCGTGCAAACACACACAGATAAATAAATTTGTTCACTGTGTAATTTATTACCATTACAGACATTAGGAAAGAAGCAGGAAGTCCAGTGAAACCCCAATCCACCATCTACACCTCCCAGAAGTATTTTACTGGGGTAGGTAAGGGACAGAGCAGGAGCCACACCTGCTAGGACAGGGATGGGGGACCTGATCCATGGAGAGCCGGCATAGCTGCGGGTTTTTGGGATGACCTCTCAATCAACGAATCACAGTGGGTCCCCAGGCCTGGAGTTGAGAACCACCATTTTATTAATGACTGAGTAATTATTGACCATCCCAAAAACCTGCACCCACACCGGCTTTCCATGGATCAGGATCCCCACCCGTGTGCTACGATCTCCATTATTTTACATTCTAAAATGCTTTTGGAGTTCTGAAGTGTAAAACAACACCCGATTCTAAGGAAACTGGCCTGCTTTGCTGACAACGCTGAACATGTTTCTGGCAGATAAACAGACAAACATCACAGAATACGGTAAGCCACAAGCTATCAATAGCTGGAAGGACCAATCAAAATGCAGTGGGCAGGGCAACGTGAGAAACAGTGGACATTGATTGGGGCAGAACACTGAAGGGAGGTGAGAGGACCGATAGAAGTGCAGTGAGGAGCCACGCAAGAAAGCAGACTGTCCAGAGGACGACCAAGGTGGCACTAGTGTTGTTAGCAGTGGTATAGATGGTGAGGCCCCTTTACTGCAGGTACCCACCTCGCCCCCCGTGGCCCCATCCCCAGGCATGGGGGCGGCCTCTCCACATTTTGCCACTTTTTCAGAAGAGGATCTTCCATCCCTCTCCCATGTTGAAAAAGAGGGACAGACCAGCAGAGGAAAGCAATCATGGAAACCTCAGAGCAAGGGTCCCCGTCTCCTTACTGCAGTATATAATCAGGTGTGCCCTCTAGTGGCCATTATTGCCATCACTTGGCCATGACTGCATGACTTCTAAGCTACACTGGGGCACTGTCATTTCAAGTTCTTATTTTTCGTTTCAGCCCAAGTCAGTGAAAATTTCATTGCACAAAAACATTCATAGCACGGCACACACCCCAAGAGAAGTCTGAAACGTTTAATCTTAGATAAATGTAAAGAAACTGAAACTTACAGCATCCGTACTAACCTTTGAACTCTGTACATGCAACAGACAAAAGAAAAACAGACGAAAGTACAACAGAAAAAAAACAACACAAAAGAGGATTAAAACCAAAGAAAATGGCAGTTTGGGTAGAACCAAGTGCAGTCACTCAAGATTAAAAGGTCTGTTGAAGCTCTAGATTTACAAAGGAACTAAGGAACTGCACCTCAGGCAGAAAGTGTGTGACAGATATGTGAAAGGAAATAAATAAATATGAGTATTTAAGGAAAGGTGCTGTTTGTTAGGGGGCCTTAAATCCATGCTGGGCACGTATATATGCCATCAATGGCCTGCAATGCAGGAGAGGGGTCTAGCTGGAGTTTTGTAGACCTCCAAAGCCTTGGAAGACCTCAGGCACTGTGCAAACCACATGCACGATGAAATATGGTACTCTAGCACAAGCATTCGCAATAATTCTATTGGTGACATAAATCCGAACAAGTTAAATAATAGGACTGTAACAGTAAAATATCTGTTTTCTGTTTTTTTCTCTTGAATATTGCAATATCTGCAAAATTACATCTGCTGACATTTTGAAAATGTTTCCATACTTTGGAGCTTCTTGGGCAATCTTTCAAATATCTCAAATATTTGTTGGGGCACTAATGAATAATATATAAAGATTTTATGTAAAAATGAAAAACAGCTTTTATTTAAAAAAACAACCCAGTTTCAGGTGTGTGTGGTACATTTTTCATCAGGTGTGACATCCTCAGATGGCCTGGCACCTTAAGACCTGGCCACAGGGGCTATGGCTGAAACCGACGCTCGGTGGGGTGTAGGGACCAAAGTCTGCCACTGGGTGGCAGTAAACTCCTACTTACAGAAGGGGAGGTGGCAGCAGAGAGCAGCGGAAGAATGCCTCCACAAGCAATGATAATGTTGTCCACCATCTGAGAGATGAGGTGGATGGTGTTGTGCACGAAGATGATGTTCTCATTGCTGTTCACAAAATCCATGACAGATTTGGTGGAATGGCTGCAGAGAAGCGAGAGAATCTGTTAAATTGACCACTTCTTAAGGGTTCAATTACTTATATAGCAGAAAGAAATCTTTCCATTACCAGCTATGCACCTGAAGGACAGAATTGGCTGCTTGAAATCTCTATATCAGTTCTACACCCAGTGCCAGCTATTCTCTTCATTGTTATGAACATATCTACCTCTCAAAGAAAACAATTTGTTTTCTCAGGTTAGTACTTGGGTACTAGCTAACGGTTACTTCCCAAGCAGCTGTGCTTGCTGAATAAGGACCGGGGCCTCATCCCTTAAGGAGTCCACGCACACGCAGGTAGTCCTAGTTAGATGCTGACCTCCGCCACACATGCACGTCTGTCTCCAGGGCGAAGAGCAGGTCAGTCAGTAGCCGCTGGTGCATAGGTGACCACTTGAATTCTGGGATGCGGAACATGGTAGTCCGTGGGCCCGGGCTGAACTGGCGTCGCTGCTCCTCGGTCATCGGCATGCCCCGGAAGCCCAGGTCCACCCGCAGGTCCCGCTCCATCTGACTGGCCATGCGGCCGTGGAGGGCCTGGGGGAGTCAGACCCAACAAGCCGTCAACGAACTGTAGATCTCTTGGGGAGGTCCCTCAGGAGGACTGTGCACTTTCTGCTCAGATTACTAGGTACATTCATCACAGCAATATTTACCCAGTGGACCAGCTGATTGGCCTCCCTAGATATTTATAGGGTTCTACTTTTACACAGTTGGGAAGCCCAGAGTAGATACAAAGACAAGATAGAAACCATAAAATAATCTACTCTACTGCCACCACCGCGGCCTTGATTTCATGTCCTAATTCAATCCATGTAAAGTCTTCTCTTAGATCCTTCAAAGACATTTCAGTACTGCACTGTCATTCAGTTAAGGTTCTAAACACATCAACATGGCGATTCGTTTTTGGCACCATCACATACATGCACAGCTTGGTTCAGTGCCCAACAGTCTGACCCAGGTTGGAGCGCTGACCTGCCTTATATTCCACCTGCCCTCCCAGGACCTGAGTGACTCACCACCTTTGGGTTACGATAACACCTGATCTGATCTGACCTGGAGACATGGAATTCAAAAGTGGTCAAGGACATTGAGCAGGGTTACCCAACTTTTCTGCTCTGCCACTAGACCCTCAGGTCACATTTGTTGTGTGACACTGAGCTCATGTTTCCTTGACTAAAACACTATAGCTATACATTAGTGATGCGCGGGTCGACCCATGACCCGCGGGTGCGGGCGGTTTTAGGGCAGACATTTTTTAAATATCGTGGGTGCGGGCGGGCGGGTCAAAAAGTTACAAAACGCATTTCATTATCAATCAAAACATGTTGTAAACGGGGTCGGCGTATAAATGAAGTTTGCGTATATTTTTCAATTTTAGAGTTTTTAATTTGTAGGATAAGCTACTAGTTTGGTGAAGTTAAGTATGCTCTGCTCTACTTCATTTTAGACAAAATTAAGTTAAAAGAAGACCTAAGTTCTACTAAGTTCATTCGAATCTGATAAGAGTTCTCAAATCTGATGTTACAGTTTTGACAACTAGTGTTTTGCATACATGTGCGCTTGTGTGTGTGCGAGAGAGATGTCTTTCGTGCAATTTTCCGCAACCCTTCAATAAATAACGACGTAAAAATCGATCTTTCGGTTTATTTGTTGTTGCCTGGTACACAGTTAATCTTGCATAAAATTGTGTCATCATCTTCAATCAGGGTACCCGCGGTGATGGAAAACCTGGAAAAGTTTTGGAATTTTGAAATAAATTTTCCAGGCCCTAGATAAATTTTGGAATTCTTGGATAGAGTGGAAAATTTAGGGAAAAGTTTTGGAAACTAGCCTTGTTCATTTTTGTTTCCCGCTTCATTCCGCAACGCGCTAACAGAAAGATACGAGTGGAAGTCGCGCAGATTTCGCGTATTTGAGATCGCTGATTTTTTGCTCGCTATTCCGGTTTTTATGGTTTTATTTATTTTTTTGCACGTATGCATCTGTGTTTATTAGGTAAGCAGATTGGCTTTTATTAGGGTGACCAGACAATCCATGTCAGGGAGGACACTTTGAGCTACTTCGGGTTTTACAAACTACTTTCTAATTGAAAGGCTCCTGTGCTCGGCTAAATAGTTTAGCTCTTCTTGTGCTTCGACTGGTTTGTTTCCTTGACTGAAAGACTCATCCAGCTGTTTCACATTAGCATTAGTGACACATGCATGATTATAGGAGACTGACCAATCAGCACACAGCAAGAGCTGAGTGCTCAAGTGAAATCCAGGTCCGTTTAATTGAAATGGTAATTTACAATTCCTGTCCTAGCTCAGAGTGTCCTCCCTGACATGGATTATCTGGTCACCCTACTTTTATCGTACCGAAAATTGTAGTATTACTGTCGTGCCGTATGCGGGACGCGGAGCGGAGACAGAAGAGCGGCAGTCAGGAAATCGGGGAAACCAGGGTTTTTTTTTTTTTTTTTTTTTTTTTTTAAAAAAGGGGCAGGCAAGAAAACACGCACTGATATTACAATGACCGGACTGGGGAAACAAACTGAAACGCGGACTAAATACAGAGGACTAATGACAACAACCAGAAACAGCTGATCACACGGGGATTCCACACTAGGTTAACGAGGGGGCGTGGCACACGAAAGGAGCGGACGATCGGGGCAGGACAATTACTATCTGAAACTGCATGATCATCAAATCAAAGCAAACTTGTGGGTTTTTGAAAATTTTCTTGTGGTACTGTTAAATTTTTTGGAAAAGTCATAGAAATTTAATCTGCCAGAACTGGGGGAACCCTGTTCAATGCGAATCTAGCACAAACCTATGTCATCTATGGGTTAGTGTCACAAATGACACTTCATTGGTAGGTTCTATGTCAATACAGGCTCAATGGTGTTTTTTTTTTTCGGGTCGGGTCGGGTCGGGTCGGGTCTTGGGTCATTATCCACGCGTATTTTTGCGGGTTAGATCTCCTGACGGGTCGGTTTGGGGCGGGTGTTAAATAAAGCCGACCCGCGCAACACTACTATACATAGTTTCTGTCTATCTCAGTCTTCACATCCTTTGGTCTTGCAGGCCTTAAACCTAGCTAAGAAAGGTGAGGCCTTATTACTTCAACTGTGCAATTTGGCTTGTTTACTTACATTTTTAAGGGCAGTCCACCGATGATGTCCTAACTAACCTAATTTAATTATTTTCGACATGCCAATACTACTCCTGTACGGCTAGGCAACATGGCCAAAAATGTTATCACAATAAAATAGGTAATATTGATAATTATCACAATACTTGTCAAATATTTAAAGACTGATTTTTGCTCCTGAGTAAAAGCTGAAGAAACCAGGCGTGGTTTTAAAGTAATCTTTAGCAACATAAAGTGAGAAGCACTTGCCAAACAGCATTTCACATTTCACAAATCTTACGTAGAAGTTGAACAGGGTATTTTAGTCAGCTGCTCCCACTTTTCCTAGCGTTTCTGAATTTTCTGTGGATTATTACTGTGTGGATTTGTCACGGGCTGAATTGTATTGTGAACTTTGGTTTTGGATTTCTCTGGATTATATATATTGGATGGGTTGCTTTGGACTTACCTGCTCTCCCGGTGAGTCGCCCTGTTGTTTTGACTGTGTGGTCTTTTGTCTGCCTGCCTGCCCTATTGCATTCTCATATTTGTTCAATAAACCCTCTGTGTTTTTATGGCTGTCTGCGCTTATGCTCCATTTCTGGTCACAAAGAAAGTGACATCATGTCATTGTGACGCAAAAGATGTCGCCAGCGATACGTTGGGTATTCAATTATATCAAACTTATCGAGCATTTGTGCTATTGAGAATGTGGAAAATTATACCACGATAATTATTGTTATTTTGTCAACCACTCTTCTGCTTAATATTTATGGAGCACTTAACTGATTCTACCAAACTTACAGAGCAGCAGCAACATTAGCTGCACTCAATGTACCTGTGTGGTTGCCGTGGTTTGGATCTTCTTCATCTCCTTGTCCTTGCCATCGTCTGACCGTTCGGTGTCAGAGGTGGTGCTGGCTGCGTCGATCCCACCCTCCTTCCTAGAAGAGGAGGGGTCTATTTCTGTGCCCAACTCTGCATGTTCGGATCCCCTGGAAGTGCCTTCGGCCTCCACGATGGCACTGATGTCTGCCAAAGCTGCCGGCAGCTTGAAATCCCCGTCCTCTGGGAGGCTGGGAGTCGTGACGGCTGCTGATACTATGTCAGAACCAGCCGTGGTCATATGGGCCAGCAGGCTCAAGTCGTCACTGGCGCTGCCGGTGTGGACCAGCGGCTCGGCTGACGCCAGCTCAGGAAGCAGCTTCCCGTCGGAACCGCTGGGTACCCGGCCGAATAGGAAGCCATTACCGCTAGGGACACTATCCTTCTCATCGGCTAACGTGATTAGCGGGGCCGAGTCGTCGCCATCTACCACACTCTGCTCAGGCGTCAGCTGGCCCACAGCGGCACAATACACACTGTCCAAGAGAGAGTCTACACCCGTCAGCGCCCCATTTTCAGCCACCCCACTTCCTGCCACTGTCTCTGGGGACATGTCCAGGTCATCCAGCTTAACTTCGGTGGCCTCTACCTTCTCCGCCTTGATGTCCACCAGCAGATCGTGCACCTCGACACGCACCCCGGCAGCGGTGGAAACGACGGCAGTCCGCTCTGCCCCGCCAGCTGCCCCGCTTGACCCCTTGCCCTCCGCCAACAAATTCCGCGAGTCGTTGCTCTCGGGGTAGTCCACCTCGCTCTCGGGAGTCTGAGTCTGAGAGCCGTCGTCGTTCTCGCGTATCTCGATGCCGCCATTGACAGCGGGGGCTTGGGCAGACAGGCCAGAGATGGTGCTGACGGAGCCCTTCTTTCCCTTCTTGATATTCTCCTCCTCCTGCCGCTGGTACTCCTCGTACATCTTGGCCAGGTACTCCTTGTGAGCTTCATAAGTCACCTGGGGGCAACGCAAAAAATTATGACCTTGCTCCGTAAACCTCTAATACAAGGCTCTTCAAATCTGGACCTCGATTCCAAATCCAGGCTTTGTTTTCAGTTCTCCCAGGTAGTTAGTTCAATAATTACTGAGTCTGACTGGCCACATAAGCTTCACAAGTAAAGGAAGGCTGGAAAATCAGCACGGCTCGGACCCTGAGGACCGAGATTTGAACAGCCCTGCTCTCAAAATTGGTTTAAATCATGGACAACAATTTTTTTCAGAAAAACAAACAGTAAGGCAATAAGACACATATACAATCCAGAAGATGCTATAACACATGGCATCTGCAGTGAGATATGCGATATGTGTCTTTGCATGCGATTTGCAGCCCACTGTCACTACCAAAACTTGAGCTTCACTGGAGTTTGCGCATAGATGCCAATCGCAAGGCCATGGCTAATGAGCCTATATAATGCTTGGCTGAACACTTAATAGCATATAATGTGTTTCTGGGTTGTGTGATGACACGTGTATCTGAATCCTGACGCCGTTGAAAGGACACGTTGCCATGACGCTCCAGAGCAAATGTGTAACTCGTTCTGCCAAAAATAAGTGGCAATTTGAAAAAAGCTATTAATAACAATCTTAGTTTATATAACTGGATAGATAAATTAATATCCAGCCTGAGGCGGACATAATAGGGATAAGGGCACTTGCCAAGGTACCAGTAAGACCAGTAGAGGGAGGTGTTCTTCACTATTCTGTCACACTCACCTTGGAGTGCGCAATGGACAGCGTGTCCACCCAGACACGCCAGCCACCCCACTCGTACTTGATGGCATGGTACAGCAGGATGCGGAAGATGTTGTAGACCATCTCTGTGATCTTCTGCTCCTCAGAGTTCTTGGGGTTGATGTAGCCCAGGGAGAACATCCAGTCCTGCCAGACTGAGCACTGGAGCAGGCACCTGGCTCACAGAGACAGCCAAGTCCTAATCAACACTCAGGCCTTAAAAAGCCCCCCGCTGTGGTCACAAAAGGGCAATGTTCTACCTTAACAAAACAGCTGAACCATAATCTCCCGTAACAGGCTTCTAGTGAGTTTCTATTATTAAATCTCTAATGGTCTATGACAGAAATGAGGATCTGGAGGCCCAGACTCTGAGGGCTATAAACTTAAGGGATCATAAATAAAAATGGTGTGCAAAAACACAATAAAGTCCATTTAAAAGTGTGACTAATGCCGTCTTTTGCACAAACTCTGGCAACAGTGGGAGTGACACAGCACCCTCCATGGAGAGACACATACAATTCATGTTCTGACAAAAGAAAGCAAAGTAGAAAAAATAATCATTTGTATGATTAGTGAAGAAGGTGAAAGAGATCATCTGGGGAGGCATTAAAAATAAAATAAAAAAATTTTTATTCCCCATGTGCGAATTGTTGGACTGGATAGAACAATTAGGTGGAACTTCACCCAAAACATGCGAGTGGGCAGAAGGTGCCAGGGGCTACATCTGTGCTTGTGGGAGACTGCGAATGTGCTTTTACAGAGGTGTAGATGTGTGTGAACTCTCACCGCCTGTTCTCACGGCTGTTGCTGAACAGCTTGATCATGTCAGACAGGAAGAGGCGACGGACCTCCATCAGGTCGGTGCTAGGGGTGGAGTTCTTCAGCAGGGTGGCCACAACCTTTAGGATCACTGGTATGAGATGAACACAAGCAGCCAGGACCTCTAGTTACTAACCCAGGCCTCCAACAGCTTCTCACACAAGGTGAGGGGTGCAACAGAGCTGATCATCCAACCAGAGGATCACTGGCTCAAATTGCAAAGCCCTACTGCTACTCGAGCAAGTCACCCCAAAGTTTTCAGTAAGAAGACCTAGCATTGCTAATTTAAAAACTGCATGATTGCTTTAACTGTAAGTCTCTCTGGATGACATCATCAGGAAATAACTAAATTAGACTGATAAAGAGATAAACAGAGGAATTCCACACAAGTGTGAACAGAAAGAAGTGAAGAGCCACCTATTATGTGGCCTGTTCCATTTAAAGTGGACCCCCACGATGCTGTGTGCATATGAGAGAAAAGGACAGAGAGAAGGATTGCAGGGAGGGAAGGAGAGAAAAGGGAGGGAAAGAGACAGAGAGGGAGAGGAAGAGAGAGAGAGGGAGAGAAAGAGAGAGACAGACAAAGATCAAGAGAGTAAGAGAGGGAGGAGGGGAGAGAAAGACAGAGAGAAAGAAACAGAGCGAGAGAGACAGAGGGAGAGAGAGAGAGAGAGAGAGAGAGAAGTTAGAGAGGGAGAAAAATAGAAAGACAAAGGAGAGAGGGAGAGACAGAGAGCGAAAGAGACAGACAGATGGGGGGGGGGGTGATTGTGAACTGAGGTTGACCTCAGCTTGAGGAAGGAACGCACTTGGGTTCTGGATCTTCACAGTGGAGTCGGGTTCCGGATGCGGCTTGTGGACTACCTGGGTACACACCTGCTCTGTAAGAATCTGTGGGAAGGGCACGTGGGGGACACAAAGCAGGTGACAAATCTGCATGCAAACACAACAAGCAGTTTCACCTTGAATGTTGGCAAATGCTGCAATTATAACAAAAACTGCAATAACATCATTCATATTTAAAAGGCTATCAATGGCATTCACTGAAAGCTTTACTGTCAGTCATCACAAAGCAGGAGAGATTTTGTGTCACTAAGGCTGCAAGCACCTCAAACCCCACCTTTCGTTAGACAGAACCTTCCAGTTCTGTGGTCCTGGTGACAGCAGCAGCAACAGCAACAAAGAACAGCGCAGATTGTGGCCCATACCTCATAGAGCGTGTTGTAGGTGGTGACGGAGACCGTGTTGGTGTGCATCATCAGGCGCTCACCCAGAAGGGTGAAGAGGCTGTGGGTGTGCATGATCTCCACCTTCCTCCTGTGGGAGTGGTGGAAATGCGAGGAGGGGGACAGCATTTCAGAAACCGGGGAACGGTCTAAACACGAGACTGAAAATCTACGTTGGGGGGGGGGGAGCGCTGTCAGACGGGGTTTACCCGCTTCCCATCAGCCACTTGGAGCTGTGCAGTGACTGGCAGCACACAGAAACCTCCCATCAGGACTAAAATAAAGTCACTCTGGGTCTCAACATCTGACCCAGTGGTCTCCAACTTTTTCTACAGTGCAAGCTACTTTTACAGGAAACAAATTCTGTGGAGCAACTGAATCACCACAGTATCCCCCTCTCCCTTTGTTAAATGGGGGGGGGGGGGGGGGCTGACAGAGTGTGTATTGGTGACTGCTTGGCGACCACTGATCTGTTTCATGCTTGACATACTTATCCCATTTTAATCACATAGTTATTCCATTTTACATTACTATTGTCTTTAGTAAATCCACATTAATTGGAAAAAAACTTCAAACACTCTGCCAAGTCGGATGATAAATACCATCAGTTTGTAGACACTGCAAAGCAATCAAAATAAGGGAGATGGGTTCTGAACCCTGATGGTTTGTATTCTACTAAAGTCCCAAATTGGGTTCCAGGCACAAAATCACAATGGGTTGTGAGCACAATTGTTTTGTCTGTATAAACAACCGATTGTGCTTTTGAAATCACACACTGATGAAGGAATGTCGTCGAAACATTTGTACGTGGAACCCACACTAGTAAAATACAAACCAGAGTTTGGACCTCATCCCCATTATTATGTAAATCCACATTAATACACAAGGTGGCATAGTGGTTAAAGTCACTTATCCCAAAATGATATTGGTCTCTAAGTATTTAACCTAGTTTTCTTCCCTGAACACAAGGGCTATAAAAAATGTGTAAAACTGAGTGAAGGTAGCTGCTCTGGATCATGGTTCTTCATATTTGTCACTTTGTATCGCAGCCACACTCACACAGGCCTGCTATTATCCAACCCTCCATCTTCCAACTGCGTGTCCTGAGCAGCGTCACAGAAGCACACACTGTTATAAATGAGTAAATTAGCCCAATTATAGAGATAATGAGTTCATTCCCTAAGACTGGAGGTCAAAGTATCAGGTAGTGTCAGCTATCAAAAAAACAATTTTGAGCCTTTGCGAACCTCATTCTGAGAAGAACAGGAGAGTAACGATAACACTAGAGCTCACTGTTCATTTGGCGATGCTGCCGTTTTGGACGGCAATTCGACCAGCAGGAACTGAACCCGTAAAAAAAAAAAAAAAACAAAAAAAAAACTTATTGCAATCGCTATCATGATCCATTATTCACTCATTCATTCTATTTATGTACAGCTCTGCTGCTCCTGTCATTGCCTGAATGCTAAAATTGTACCATTGTTTACATTACCATGGTGCGTTAACTTTGTCATACCTTGATTTTTTTCTGCACTCACTTTGTCTATTCTTGCACTTTATGTATGTGTGTAGCAGCGCAGTTTTGTGGGAACGTTATTTCACGTCACTGTATGTTGTGTTACTGTATATGGTTGACGTGTCGATGAAGCCCTTCTTGACTCTTGATTAAAACCGTGCAGTCATCCCTTCCAAGGAAGGCAGAAGGAGCAAGTGCTCCTACGCTTGCAGGACAAGGCAGCAGTTCAGGCAGCCCCTTCCCTGCAGGCCAGGCTGCCTTGCCTCGTCTTTCCAAGCGAGTGGCCACAGAGCCCATCTCAGCCGTACACTGCTAGGTCGGGAAGAACTCGAACGGCGTTGCCATCGGCGACAACAAACCGTCCGCCTGTCAGCGTGAAAGTAGGCCGACAGTGCCGGGAAACCTGGGGGAAGGCATTTAGCGATGTGTCGTCCCAGTCCGTAAATAAAAACAACGCCGCCGTTACAGCGGGCTTCCCGCGGAGTGGGAAACCCAGATCTCTTTGCGCTTTCCAAATTCAGCCTTTCCGTTTGCCTTTTGGATCATTAAAAGGACAGCGTGTTGGCAGATCGTCACCAATAGGGGGCCTTTCACATACACACACACACACACAAGCACAAATGTACACACTACTGCCTGGAAATGGGCATTTTGCTAAAGCACCGCTCACAGATAATCTGAAGCCATCATGCGCTGGCTGATTTCGCATTGCAGAAACAATGTTATCTGACCTGTATTCATGTCAGAATGGCTAATTAACTACAGTATACTAACTGATGAAGCTGATGCATCACAGCACAGAATACAGTTCAAGGCAGCTGTTGTACCATCTAACTGCAAGCAGTCTGTGGTTATAATGTTTCAACAATAAGTTTATAACACATGTGATGTTTCATGTGATAAAACTAAATATATTCTTTGCAACTAGCTCAGTAGATGTGATGAAGTCAGACCCCAGCTTCTGTGCCAATTGCATGTCTGGAACAGTGGTTCAGGTGCTTATCATGTTACCCTGGCCACCTCTGTCGTCCCCCCCCAAAAAAAACAGGAAACAAACTGCTGACATTGCCTGCACAAAAAACATGCTGCCAGATTCACACTACTCTATTTGTAGCCTGTTTACTTACTTTGCATATTTTTTTTTGTTTTTGTTGCTCTTTGAAGTGCTTTCAATGCAAATTTCATTGAAAAATAGGAAGTTGTGTACAGATATGATTAGGATCCCCACGTATGACAGCAATGAAGGCCGTGTGACACTGAGACAATGGCAGTCTTACAGCATGGGACTGAAGACTGGGGGGGAACGACACACTCACTTGTGACCCAGGTGTTTGAGGAAGTAGCCGAGGACTTTAAGTGCCTGGACCCGAATACTCTCACTCTTAGAGGCCAGAAGCTTGTACACAACCCTGGAGAACAGACACACAGAAACCACATATCAAGCAGGTCTGCCTGGTATTATATTCTACATATACTTGTATTTCATATTTCATAAACACACACAAACAAACGTATACACATATATGCATCAAATATAAAACAGAAGTATGTGTGTATGTATAGATGTATGAATATATATCCTTCTTTTTGCACCCACCGTATCCCATTCCTCTGGTCGAAGGCAGGGATCATGGACGTGGGATGTTCAGACATGAGCGCGACTAAGAGCTGCAGCACGTCATGGATGTTCTCGTCCTGCGGGTCGCCAAAAGAGGTCAAGCACTACACCACTGATAAAGGGCAGCGGGGGGGGCTATTTCTGGGAAAACCAGGGGATGATCAGGGTTTCTTGGCAGACTTGTACCCCCCCCCCCAAAAAAAAACATCAATCAGGACTATACAGACTCAGTTGCTTGACAAATCAGGCTCTGTGTTGAAAACAAGCAACCCAGTGAGAAACATCTTCAAGCACATGTCGTCGCGGTGCACTTACCTCGTGCATGGTTAACAGGTAGTTGAGGATGCTCTGCAGTTCGTCCTCCTTCACGCCTCGATCCTGCCAAACATTTAAGAAATTCTCCACCAGGTCTTTACATACACCGTGTGCCATACATGCGTCTTTAAGAAGGATTCCGTACTACCAAGAAAACACTGATTTCCTAAGATACTAAGGTTTACCACTGCTCATTCACCATTTAAGTAAAATAGCACCTGTATTTTAAAAAGTCTTTATGTCCCTTCACATTAGTCTTATGTTATTTTTCTTTGTGTAAATGGTTATTACAGCAAACGTCATATTTAACGATCTGATCGACAAGGGAAAAGAGAGCAGAGGGTAACGCTTGTTAGGGTCCAGACTCATGATGTGATTTGGCACTGAAATGTGTTTACATTTCAGCATTTAAAAGCACATTATCTCCAGCATGCCCCCAGGCGGCCCACGTATCTCTGTCATGTGACAAGTTGGGGTTTGGGGGGTGGGGGGGGGGGAGGTTAGGAGCAGCCCACGCTGGGAATTCAGTCTTGTTTAAGAAAAAACAAGATGCTAAGCAACCAACATTGTGCCTTTCAAAAAAGGATAAAACAGCACAATAGGCCCTGGTGAAAATAAATGTCTTGGACAATGACCCACAGAACAAACAAGACAAAAAACATAAATGGGGGGGGGGGGGCAAATGGTACAGCAATTGTTCCCCATAAACGTTTAAGTTCACTGGATAAAAACAAAGACAAAGACAAACAGGCAATAAGCAATAACATAGGAAAGCATGAGAGAGATTGTGGAGGCCTACCTTCAGGATGAGCTGTTTGAGGAAGAGCAGCATAAAGGCTCGCAGTGATATGATCTCTTTCTGTGAAGGTCGTGGTCCACCTGCAAGGACACACTGGGTTAGACAACAGGGGGCGCTCTGCCTGCCCAACACCTGCACAGAAGACCTAAATTCAATTCAAGGTCAAATAAACCAGGATGCAAGACCCCTGACAGCTCTTCTGATGTGGGTGCTACATTTGCCAAAACCTACTCTGAGATCTGTTGCCCCGTGCCCCCAACAAAGGAATGCATCAATGACATCTATTGAGCCATTGAAATTCCAGCAGAGTTCCATTTGGAATGCTCAGACGTATCCAAGCAGAGTTGGGGAAAACAGCATCACCCTCGTCAGAGCCACAAGCTTCCCTCCGCATCTTCTTGACGTGTCATCCCGGTCACTGGCGGTCAACCGATTACGCGACATGGGCGGCTACCTAGGGCGCCATCTTCTGAAGGGGCACCACCCTAGCAAGTCAATTCCACTTTGTCTTACATGGGGGGCGCTGTTGGTGAAGCTTGCCTAAAGCGCCACATGCTTCAGTACTGGTTCCGGATCCATTTTAAGACCGTGTGAAGCGGAACTCGGTCCCGTTACTGTGTCATAATTAGCCAGAACACTAGCCTACTTCTGTTCCATTCCTGTTCTCCATGAAATGCAGTCTGAAACTACAAAGACTCTATTAACATCCTTTGATAGTCAGTTAATTTAGATACAGAATATAGAATGTAACACAGTAATGTAATAATACAGCTATTATTACCATTTTAAGTTTTACTTTTGAGGAGCAATTTCAAGGCATAAAAGCAAAGGAAGCTGCAATCAGAAAGTCGCCGGTTTGAATTCAATGGGGGAGGGCAGCTGATCCCACACCCAAAGCCATCTACTCACAAAGAAAATAATCAAATACATTAGACCGGTCTTTGCAAAAGGTGGAAGACACTATTGCACAGTTCTGATGAAACTCAGGGAGGCCAAGCCAAAAAAAAAAAAAACACACACACACAGGCTTGCTCCCCCATGGCTTTTGCTAATTATCCACATTCATTAAGCTGATGGAATGATCAGGCCATTGAGATGCATGGCGTGACCTTGCACGAGTCTCCTTTCCACACACGATAGCTGCTGTGTCGAGCTGTTTGGATAGATGAGGAATAAAGTGGCTTCTGATGGCCTATCAACAAAAATAAAAATCATAACAATAAACACACTCCGCCTGCCCCTGTCCTTGTTAAAACATACCTGTACCCATACATGTGCGTGCGAGTGTCTGTCTGTCTCTGTGTGAGAGCAGGGTAATTTGAATGATGCATGGCTTTAATTCAAAACCATTCTCCAGAGTTGTACTATTTGAAAGGTACAGAACATGTTACACAAATTGATATAATGGAGGCTGCTCCCTTAAAAATGCCTCACCATGATCACTTATTAATTTATTTTTTTCTATAATTGAACACTTCATTAAACCTCTTCTCGCTCCGCTCTTTCACTGGCTCATGGACAAATCCTCCATTCTTGAGACAAAAAGAGGAAATGCATTGGGGGGGGGAGGAGGGGGGAGAGACAACGCATATGTTCAAAACAGCTAGGCTAGGAATAGCACATAGGCGCGCAGAATCCAAGAGAGCTGACTGTCACAGATTTAAAGACCTATCACGCCATCGCCCACCTTCCTAAGCTGAGAGTAACAACCCATCCAGTTTCCATCAAACACGGGTGAGCATCCCATAGACTCGGTGGAAGCTTCCAGGATATTCATGTGCATGTGTGACAGCTGGTGTGGATGCTGTAAATCGTCCCTTATCGGTGTGCCTGTTCTGCGCGTGTACAGACAATTGCCAGAGCAAAATCCCTCGCAAATGTGTGTTACTACGGCAGCGCACGAGCCAAACAAACCACACCACCTGCTATAAAATGGCTCCTTTAGCATAAAACTGGCATTCTGATGGTTCGAGAGAAGTCGGACGACAAGGATCAGAGGGGCTCCCATACGACTGATATGCACCAGTCAGACCGAAGTCGCACGTGACATGGTGCCAAAATCAAGCAGCCCGATGGCAGGATCGGATGTTATGTGATTTCTCCATTATAGTCGCTGCCCCCAGCAAGCCGCATAATGCAGTGTGTAAATAAAACGGAATGCAATGGAAAATAAACTTCACATTGAGGCCTTTTGATCTCGTAAAGGATCAGAGGTCAGACAAAAGAGCTATATGGTTGGAAATCGCACTGGGGGAATCATGGCAATGCTCTGACTCAATCGTCGATCATTAGCACCGTACATCCTTCCACCAGACTGCGCACGAGAGAATGCAAATGAGTTTTGTATTCCACAGGTTCCCATGACGTCATGGGATAGATGAGCAGTTGAAGCATGTTTCCTGGTCATAAAGATGCTGTGGAAGAGGGGTGACCTGAGTATGGTTCTCAAGCAGCATGGTACCAAAGTAATACATCCTTCTGGAAAGAAGGGCATCCCAGTTCACCCTACAGAAGCCAGAAAAACTTGGCACGCAACCTGTAAGGAAACCACTTTTGGCCAAGACACCATCCTTTCAATTTAAAGTCTTTCTACCACCTTTTGCACCAGAAGATATCTGATTCGTTGGTCCTGCCTCCTCTAGTTTGCTTGGACCCACCTCCTGTACAATCTGATTGGTTATCTCTCGGAACCAATAATTTTTCCTTCTGCGTTCAGAACATTTATGTGCAAGTAAAACTCCTATGAGCCAAAAACTACTCACAGATTCCAGTTCCAATCCCACACACCAGTCAATTTTGATTTTCAGCTACTATGCCTATTATTATGAGCCCCATGGAAAGATTTCCCCCAGGGTCATACTTCCTCCCTGCGGCAGGCGATTTCCACGGGTGTGGAATTCAACTTCAACATTGACCTTTTACCCACTGTCGCCCGGGAGGCATTGTTAGCGATGGCTTACGTGAACAAGAGCGTTGTCAACAGTAATCTGGCAGACAGTGAGGCCATCAACAACCCGGAACGTGCCTTATCACCAACAGCAGCCTTTTAGTGGTCCGATTTACTGTGGCTCAAGCACGTCAATCAAAATGATCTTCGCGGTAACTGCCTCTGACTTTGCTGAAGGCAGAAGGAATTTTTCACCCCTTCGCATTACGGTCATAGCAAATACAGATTAATGTTTATATTTTCTCTGTGTCGACCGAGAATTGCTAAACCGACTGACCGAGGCAGGATAAGGCATACAGATGCATTTCTGCAGCCACCAACAAGTACACAGACACACACGGACATACACACATCTTTTCACTCATACATCGAAGTGTGTCCATCAACAGAGCCACTTGCTGCAGTCCGTCAAGATTCTGCCACCCACTGTTTCACGCCAAAGGAGGTAACGACAATCAGATCAAGAGCCTAGTTTATTCAAACTGACCAATTAGAACTGTGTCCAAAGAGGAAGATGGTACAGTCCCCAAGGTCAGGGCCTTCTGCCAAACCAGAGGGGTGCTAAACACTCACCCAGGCCCTTGGGCGTGATGCCACTGCTATCCAGCGGGTTGACAGCCCAGTAGTAGTACTTCAGTGTGTGCATGAGCTGCAGAACAGTGCCCACCCGGCGGATGGTGGAGTAGATGGTGGCTGTACCAATGAACTCCGCAGAGAGGTAGGTATACAGAGATAGCTGGACCTGAGGGATGGAGAAGCAGTGAAAACACACACAGGGACAAGATACAGACATTCAAGGACATCAATTACACAAGAAACGATATAAATAGCAATTAAGATGGCTTCTTCACACCATCAGGCCATATCTGTGAATTACGAAGAAACTGCCTGATCTGAGAAGATCATTATCAGCTTGCCAATTAGCACATCCATCATAGCTAGGCCACTTTTAACTTCGCTCGTAGGTTGGTGAAATGTCAGCCTCGCGCAATTAAACTCTGCGTGATATCAGGAAATGCCCGTGCCCGGGCAGGACTCTGCTGAAACTCTGCATTATACAGATTCCAGCGACGCCAGGATGCTAACAGATATACTTGGACACAGTGTGAGCACCAGAAACAATGTCTGAACATTGTACTGGACCCAAAGATATTGGCTGTAGTCATACTTGAACCCTAACAGCACCTGCCGATGGGTCCTTATTTATTCTAGATATGCCCGAACATTACCGACCAACACCAGATGGATTCAGCCTAACACTGTTTAACCCACTTGCACCTGGACTGCAAGCAGTACAAGGTGGAGGCTGACGGCTCAGGCTACAGATCTTCACCTTGGCCGGCGTATGGATCCAGATGGCAGCGTTGAATAAGATGTGGTCGCATAGTTGCTTTAGCAGGGGCGCCCCATGGGTCAGGCCATCCAGGTATTTGGCGAAGGACAGGAACTGCTCTAGAACCGCCCTGGTGATGTGGACCCTTGACGACTAGAGGGCCAAGTCGTCAGAGAAGTCAGGAAAACAGGAAGTCAAACAACCGATCACTGTTCCTACCAGGTGTGCCATCCGCATAATTCAACATGCAATGTGTCCCTGTTTAGTAGAGTACCTTCTCCAGTAGATAGCCGATCACCAGGAAGCCCTTTCCTCCCAGCATCTGCTCCTGCATCGCCACGGAGCTCTTCAGCAGCTCCATTAGGAAGGCTAGGAGTGTGGCACTGCAGAGCATGCACAGGTGTATACACACACACACACACACAGGTTTGTAATTACATCTTTGCAGGAACTCTCCATTGGGGAAAACTCTAATCACAACATGACGACCTTAAACTCTACCCAGCCTTAACCCTAACCTTCCGTAACAAAATAAAACTTGAGACTTTTGACATTTTTACTTTTTTGATTGCGTTCCCAGATCTCTATGGGGACCTGAAAAATGGTCCCCACAACGTAAAAAAAAAGCAGGTTTTTATTACATTGTTGGGGGCACTCACACAAACACTCTAAATCGACCATCATATTCTTAATCACCAGTACAAAAAGAAAAATAAATAAAAGCTCTGAAGAATTTCAAAAATAGAAATATTAACTGACTCAAACATAACCGATGAATAAAAAGCAAAATCAATGTAAAAATTTTTAAGTGTGAAAGCAAAGAATCAACTGAACAAACTGGAAAGTGAAAAATAGAGTACTAAAACACCGTTCTTATACACAGTCATAGAGAAATTTAATACTTATTACCCACTGTTAGTCTGTAAAGAATTTATAATAACCACAATTAAAAATTTCTTTGGGGGAAACTAAATGGTTTTTCTGTTTGATGCCAAGGCAGTGATTTTAATTAGGCGCACTTTGGTCTTAAATATTTAGATCAAAAGTGTTTGTTTTACAAAGCAAACACACTCGATCCTCTAATACGAGTAGTACCCTTCCTATTACCGAAAATTAGAATCATGAATTTACTTTTTAGGCCTGACATGAGACAAATATCAAAACATACTTTACAGCATTCTCTTGATACAGCTCTTGTACAACCACTTCTTTTCTTCCGATCAAAAAACAGACCACTTGTCTTTAAGGATGGGAAATCTGCCTTTCATTTCATAGAGCTCCCTGGCACCATTCGGGGCCCGCAGCTCAATTGAGAGAACGTACAAAATTGCTCCCACTAGGGCTACAATGCAGCAACAGTCCAAACAGGACAGCAGGACAAATGGGCACCAGAGAACTACCCAAACCCACTAGGGTGGCTAGTATACTGGGGCACTCCCTTATTTCATTATCAGCCAGCAGCACTGTGGTGGGGGGTAGGATGGATTTATTCCATGGTAGAGCTGCCATTCCCATGGGTCCATCAAGAATTTCAGACTGAAGAAGAGAGCGATACAACTGCTTCGCAAAACCCTTAAATCCCACCAACTGTCTCTGATCACCCCATCCACAGTCTGCAAAAACCCCTCCCCACCCTCTGGTCCGTCACTTCAGAAAAAAGCCCTTCACAGACACTGCAGAGTCTTTGTGCGGCATTCTGTGCTTATCATCTTCCCCTGAGGTTCACAGAGAAAAGCTCTCCCAAAAATCAGAAAGCCACCTTCTCAATGCATATCCTCCAGTGGGTTCAGGGGCCTATAAGGCCTGTCCATTTGTGGGACTGCACACATCTTTCCTGCCAGATCATTCAGCTGTGCAGCACAAGCCAAATCTGTACCTGACCATACCCCATACTCCAAGGGTCTTCAGACTCTCATTACAAACAGGCACATGGCACAAACAGGGATGAGTGAGCCCTAGAGATGGAATGCAGACACGGAATACATCTGCCTCACAACTGGATCCAAGATAGTATCCTGAACAGGTGTGCACCATACAGACAATAGTGATGCTTCCATTATCATTTTTTTGCATTTCGAAGATGCAAACTGAAAAAACATTAATGGAAACACTCAGATTCCAAAGAAGCACTCAGATAATGTGGGGGAAAAATCATACGTTGGCTTGAGGTGGTTTTTGGAGTCAAGAAAGAAGTAATTTGGAATTTGCGAATTAGTACATATGTAGCACATGACATTGAGTGTTTGACTTAGGTACTAACTTGAGGAAAGCCCACTCCACGTTAAAGTACGAGACATGGATCTTAGCAGGATGACCAATAGCAAGCACAATTCACATGATATTCAATAGAATCACACCCTAGTCACAATTTAACGATGTTGACTTTTTGCTTATAATTTGCATGAAATTTGCCTATAATTTGCACAAAACTTTAATGGAACATGGCTTATGATACCCTAACATCTCACCCACTTGTCTCCATGTTGCAAGCCAGTACACAAAAGTCAGAACTGGCTAATTGACCAAAGTTCCCCTGAAATCACTATATATCTATTACCAGCAAGTTTCTCTTTAACTGAATGATGCTATGGGCGGCAGAACCTCAGTGACGTTCTGAGCTGTTGTGCTTTTCTTTTAGGCATAGTAACTCACCACACAGTGGTCTCCACTTGGCTGTCGTTCTGCTGGCGGTAATCCAGCTGGGCAAAGAGTGGGAAGAGCACCTGGATGCCGCCAATGGAATGAATGGCACTGTGGATGGAATGGGTCACTATGGCCTTCACATCCTACCAGGAGAGAAGGCAAAGGGAGGTTAGGCCAGAAATGCACAGAGCGAAACCAACCATCATTGTCCAGCAGCCTGATTCCTATCACCCTTTCAGTTAAAAGGAAATAAATAATAATAATAATAATAATAATAATAATAATAATAATCTACCCTTTATTGTCCCTGTGGGGAAATTCATTTTTATGCCTCCCTCAATTTGCTCTTTGTAGAGTAAGCTGTCCGTAAAGGGCAGCAACCTGTTGGGGTGCTCAGGAAGCTGGGGGTTAAGGGCCTTGCTCAAGTGCAGACGTGCTGAGGCTGAGTTTGAACTGGCACACAGGCTTAGCCCACTGAGCCACACGCTGCCCCCACCCAATAAATAAATAAATAAATAAAAATAATTGTAATAAAAATAAATAAATATATACACACACAAACATATAAATATAAATAACAGCCATCCAGAAACACAGCAAAACCCATGTGAGGAGAATCATCCAGGATTTGGATAAGACAGCTCTGTCATATGGGAAAAAGACTATACCTTAAATCAGTTTTAGACTGCCTTAAATAATGAAAAACTAAAATCAAACTGACCTGTAGCATGAGGGCATGGGGCGAGTGCACGAAGATGGAAGGATTCTCCTTGGGCGAGGACTCCAGGCAGAGCTGGGCATCGGTGGCCTTGGCATTGTAGGTGAAGGAGATGCTGCTGGCCAGCTTGCCGTCATACAGAACCTGCTTGTGGTGCTCGGCCAAGTGGATGTCGCTCTCCGACTTGAATTTGAAGGTGCTCTGGAGAAGGAGGAGAGGCAATGCATAAAGGGGTTGAGACAAATGGTTGAGACAACCATGGGGCTCCCAACCTAAGGAACTATGGAAGAAAGGAGAGAGGGCCAATTGGCTCATGAAGCCAAAATGCATGCTGACCAACAAATAGGCTGAGTTGAGTACAAAACATCACCAATAACCTAAACCATGTAGACCGTCTTCATCGCATGTATGCCCACATTCTCCCAATGACAATGCCAAGGAACCCCAATGATTACGATTATCTCAGGCATTCATTTAAAAAAAAAAAAGACCTTTGTCCAAACATTTTTCAGCTCAACCTTGATTTTTATTCATTGATTCCTGAGTCCACCGGCTATTAATAATCAAAGACTTAAGAAAACTTGTCAGCCCTGAATCTCTGACCCATTATTGAATTAACTCTTCCACTGGCATCATGTTAATTAAGATAAAGTAGCATGCATGGCTTGTGAAGGCGGGCTGTAGAGTAATTAGAAATCTGTTTTCTTGGATAAGATGAACAAGACTAACAGCCTGTAGAAGTCTGTAGAATCATTAAAGCCAGCCAATGAATTTCATACCAAAAAAATTAGCGCACAAATCTGAGCTGGTGTAGGCAGCAGCCCAGAAGGTACCGCCCCCCCACGAGAGAAACAGGAAACATCTGCGCTACATACCGCCCACCTCGTTACCTGTTTTACTTCATCTGGGTCCTGCCTGGAGAAGACACTCACCATCTCTTCAACACTCTGATCCATTCCCTGCTACCCTCTTACTCAAATGCTCAATTCCTCAAATGGACCTAAACCACTTCAGAATGGATTTACCTCAGCTGCCAACCATCTTACTTTGATCTGAACAGGTGGATATTTATTTCAAGAGAGACATTCAAGTCCAGATGGTCCACAATTTTGCTCCCTCACAACTCCCAGCCAGACAGCCCACATTTTTGCTCCCTCACAACTCCCGGCCAGACAGCCCACATTTTTGCTCCCTCACAACTCCCGGCCAGACAGCCCACATTTTTGCTCCCTCCCATTGCCTGGTAGGAGCAGGGTGTCTGGGGGGTCCCCGAGGAGCAGGTTGAGAAACACCAGCATAAACCACCACTAAGCCCTGTCATCTCCACTGTGAAATTATATTTGTGAAGCTACAAGATGAGGATTTATGTTTGTCCCGCACTTCACTTCAATGTTAGAATCGGGGCATACATCTCAAAATTCTTTCGACATTCTTGTCTATTTCATATACAACTTACAGAATGGCAACTAAAGCAAAGAAAATCCTGAAGGGAATGAACTCACAGTACCAATCATCGTTACAAAGTTTGGCTTTTTATTTTCCATGTAGGAGTCCTATCATGTTTATCCATTCTAAAAACTCAATATTCAGCTTACGAAAAAAACACCCATGCCTTGATGCTGACAGACATTTATATGATAATGAACAGCTCTGGTAGTTTTGGAGCACATGCCGAAAAAAGCATTTAAAAAAAAAAAAATATATGACCCTGGGGCCCAGAATTAACCAACCCCCTACGGGAAGAGCATTAAAGTCCCTCGAATATGCAGACAAACCAAAGCCAGTCAGCTCTGGCTCTGCATCTTTGCTTCTAAGCAGTCTTTCCAGCTCCCTCAGTATCTGGAACTGGCCGTCAAGTATACCCACACGGGTCACAAGTACAGGAAATGCCCATGCTGCAGTGGGGCCTGCAGGCTGTTATTCACCTCAAGCATTTCACCCCATGTTTAATTTATTATTTTTTTTTAAATCACAGCGCATTGTTATGGGCATTTAGGGGGAGCTTTATTTCATGTTGTTTCGCATATTTTATGTTATCTGCGTGAAATTCAGCCCAAAACCGGAAAATATTCACAGCTAATTTCAGGTGCGCTAATCCCTAAACGAGACCTCCAGGAGGATATTACAGTCAAGTGGAAAATGCTGGCAGAGATGACTGGGGCTGGTGCTTGTAAAATGAAGCCATGTTATATTAAAAAAGAAGCCCATTACAGCCCAAAAGCTTATAGACTCACGGGTTACGCCTGCAACTTAAATGGTATTTGCAGCAGCCAAGAGCATAATGATGCTCTTGACCTGCTCCTGTAACACGGTGCCATTATCTTACTTTTGAGATTCTTAACCTCCTCCCCCCCCCCCAACCTTGAGTAACTTGACCCCGGAGTGGGGGCAGGAAGGGACAAAACTGCTTTTGCCGGTCCACCATTCCCACCCACCCCAGCACAGTGATAACAGTGCACAGTGAGTCATCGCACCACTTCTGTTGACACACTCTGAAGCAGCATTCATGTTACGCGATTCATGTAAGACACCTTCCACCTTCGTCAATGATATTTCCCAATGACCGCTGCAATGCTCGCTCACAGCGACGTGAAGAACGGCCTCAATGACCCCAGGAGAGATACCATGTGTCTTCTGTCAAGGAGGGTAAGGTAGAGTGAATAGCAATAGGGAAGGGTATTAAAATCCATATGTTTATACATCTCTGACACCTGGATTACTCTGGTTTTGGCTGGTTCCTTGATAGAGCCTTGGAGATTCACTGACAGAGACAAAGTGCAACATAAATCGTGGCTGACAGGTAAGCTTGGAGACGCCCACATTTGAAGGCGCCCCATGTTTGCAAATGGCTGCTACCTTTTCGCCGTTGTTTATCCATAGGAAACCTGACGGGCGAACATAAATCTGCCCCACTCCCAGTGTTATCTCTGCCCCCCACCAAACACACAACACTGACATTCTTAGGGAGAACAGTAACCTTGGGCATTGGGACAATACAGCACCAGTCAGAAGTACATGTCTTCGATGGTAGTTCCCAGTGATGCGAGCTATTTGTGGGTTGCTTTGTTGCTTTGGATGTGCAGATTGATACAAAAACATTGATTCTTTCGATCTCAATGTTTCATTTCGAGAATTGATTCTTTCCTCTTTTTTTTTACTTGCTTAGTGAAAGGGAAATACATATAATAAGTGAAAGCTAAGTGAAATACATATAATACTTTAGGGAGCAGGACGTGAACTACTGCCAGACAGGGCCACCCATAAGAGAGGAGAAAAGTGAAGAGGCCATGCCGGGGCCATTAGTGAGCAGATACTAGTGAATAGGGAAAAAGACTGAACAGACGCCCCCACCGCCCACCCCCCCACTCTGCAAATTTCATCAGCCCCCCGCTCAGTGAATTCTGCTGTCAGGTTTGGGCCAGCACCAAATATCAGTAAGAGGTATTGGATGAAATGGAAAAGAAAATCAGTGGTATCACCAGTCCCTATAACTTTGCTTTGACTCTTCTGTCCAGTTCATTCCACACAAGTTGAAAGTGAAATTAAACTCTAACTCATTAGACCAGAAGAATGTGCAGATTAAAGCATAGATTATGATTCCAAGCAGGTGTACTCAAACTATTGACAGGTACCCTGGCATGTTCCTTTGGTTTCCATCCCAGAAGCCGCATGCTGCCTTTCTGTGGGCTCAATTTAGCTGAGAAACACAACCCCCTTTGCAAATATCCAGCACTAGGATATTTCCAGACCTACCAACCAGAAGGACCCCCACACAGCAAGCACATGACAAAGACAATTAAGACAAACACACTGCTGGCTATGCGCACCAAGATGAGGCACTCTCCAGAACATCTGGATGTTTCTGAATGAATAATGAAGGGGTCTTTCCTAAAATATCCTATATTTAGTAGGAGTTCCACTCACAGCAAGAACAAGAGGGCCAGTGCATCTCTTATCACACAGTCCATCAATTTCAGTTTTTGCAGCTGTATTCAGTGTAAAGTGAAACTTCCCAAAATATATGTTGGTTATTTCCTTACATTATTGCAAGACTCAGTATATTTAGCATATAAATTACACAATGCATTTTGACACAAACTGGTGTATCACATGATAACAGCAGATGTTCTACAACCTTCGATTCCATGTCATTATGTTACGCAGTATCATGCTGTATTAAACAATTAAAAAACATGAATTTCAAATGCAATGGACAGCAACATTTTTTTTACCAGTGAGGCCAAGAAAAACAGGCAGTGATCACAGAACAAACAGTATGAAAGAAACGTAAAGAGCAAAATTTCTCCCAAACAGATGGTTTATTACTTCCCTGTTAGAAATTTACAATGGAAGTGAGTTCGCTGAGGTCATCGGGGCATTAAAGTCAACCATATGAGACAGGATCCGGAAAACTAGGAGCTACATCCCCACAATGCATTAGGAGGGTTGTTCTGTGGTTGCCATAGACCCCAGAGCTGTGGTCAGTGGTCTGTAAATAATCCAAATTCAGGACCCAACGAGCCATATACAGTAGGCATGATGTTCGCCATTTGCGTTAGGCAGATAACGATTCCCTGAATTAACGACAAACCCAAATTAACTAGCACTACAGGTCCTGAGGTGCTGATACCAGAGTGGAATTTCTACGTTAGCATACTAACCACATGGGCTAAATTCTGTCCTGCCAAACAAATTATGTGTCACAAAAATTAAACCAAGAGATGCTACAATGCCAGCCTTGGAATCTAAAATTAAAACATTTACGTCTATCCCTGATGTATGGAGAGTAGAAAGACACAAAGACAGCAGAAGATAATGTAGCTGAGAGCCACAGCACAGCTAATAACATTACCTACTTGATACGGGATGCCGTATATAGCTTTTGCGTGCACAGTCGCGTCATCTGTGAGCCCTGAAAAGTTATGCCTTATGAAAGCATTAAACAAAATAACACCCCCTCTCCCCAATTGTCATGTGTGTTTGTTCTGCTAAGATAAACGGCAGCTGGCAGAGCATCGAAATGCACCAGATGCACGGCGCTCCAGTCTCCCTCCTGCCTGTGCCCCCCCCCCCTCCCCTCCCCTCCCCTCTCCCCCTTGGTCCAGCAGCGTGAAAAATGGGGGAGATGGGGGGAAAATCATCTGCTCTCGCTCCCCCTGAAACCAGCAATCCACCACGGCATACAGGCACGAGGTCACTCCACATTATGTGGCTTCCGTCTGTGAGGTCACCCGAGTCGGGTAACTGGGGGCAACAGAGAGAAACTGACACCCCTGTGAGATGGCCCAATCATAAGCCCCACCCCGTGGCCCCCCCAGCAGCACAGCAAAGTGTTTCAGAGCAGCCAAAACGAGGAACGCACGGCAGTGTTTGTGTGTGTGGGTAATATAAGCACCAGCTTCTGATTCCCTCCAAAATGCACTCAAAAGCCATCGCCACCACTCTTCAAATATAATGATGTTTCATAATATACTTTTGTTGCCAAAAGCTGCACCTATCTCCCATCGGAGGTAATTAGTGGGAGGCATTCAGAATAAGGAGAGCGTCAGCGGAATTACTACAATTCTCACAATCTGAATGTTGCACCACCTAACAGAGCCAATGGCACGAGAGACTGATCACAGTCTAACTTCGCGTGGTGCCACAAGAAAATGAATTGGACTTCATCCCATTATTCTAGAAACTACAATAACGTACTGGATAAAATGACTTTAAGACGATTGTAATTGGCACTCAAATCAGCATCCCTCAAAAGATATAGATGATGGTGACAACCAGATTTTAATGGTTAAATAAAGATTACACAAGATGTTGTTTGCAAAATGGTTTCCAACCACCCCCGTCACACCAGGCAGACGCGGCAGGTGGTCGGCCCAAGAGCGTACCTTATACCCAGGTCCCAGCTGATGGATGGCGAAAATCTGGGCGGGATTGAGTGCCTCGCTAAACACATAAATGGCCCCCAGCTGTCCGCAGAACACCCGGTTCGCGTCTGCTGTCTCTGACGATCCTAGGAAGCATTTGTCGTAGCTCTGAAAATCAAAATGGGGAGGAGGGGAACATTCATTTACAATTTATATGGTCGTGAGGAAGTGAAGACCAGAGACCAATCATCAGCAGAAACAGGAAAGGCAAATGGGTACTTTTATTTTATTACAACCAGGTGAAATGAGGTTTCTCCACAGCTTCACCCTCTGTGATAGGGTGAGGAGTACTGGAATCCTTTAGATGATCTGGTGATGGTGGGAGGTTCCTTACATCATTGGTGTTGACGTGCCAGGCCATGTCACCGTAGGAGACAAGCTGACCGTTGACATAGCAGCGGATCTCACTGTTCCTCCAGCGGTTGTAGATGTGAACGATGCTGATCATGTACCACTGGAAAGGAAATGAGACCACAGTTAGCAGCGTCGTCAAAGTTGGTGCCTGATCCTGATGCAGTTGCCAAGATACGTTGGCCTGTACCTGTTCCATGTGTCCATTTGGAGCATTATATACTACATAGCAGGAGGGACAGTGACCAAGTGGACTTCTGATCACTAGATACGCACATGAGTGTAAATTTAGGGGTGGGGGGGGGTTGTAAGTCCCCCAGAAATCAAAACCAGCTAACCATAAAAGATGTCAGACTATCAGCATTTTGACATTTCAATTTTAACAAAGAGGCCAAATAGTTACTGCCCAAATTTCAGGTGCATGGGTCACAAAATATTGCATAATTACTTAATGTGCCCTGAGCGGGAAAAAAAAAATATGTCGGCATAAAAGAGAGACAAACTGCACCAGCAAAGATTAATGGTGCTCGCAAGTCAAAGCTCGCAGACAGAAATGGACACTTAATGGAGTGCTTTCTAAACACCACAAAAGTACAGCTTCAAAAATTACCTAAGCGCTGAATCAATGCTGGTGTGACCCTGTCTGAACAAACACTGTACATGGTGAGCTTCACAAAGTTGGTCGTTTTTGGTGGAGGTGGGGGCCCCACCTACAGAGGCTGAGTAGGGGCATGGATACCATGGCAGATTCAGGGGGAAAAGCACTTTACAGGGGCTTCTGAATATGTAAAATTCTAAATATTAATTATTTAATATTAAATATTAAATAAATATTATTGGGGGGGGGGGCATTTTCTAGCTATGAGCCTGCCTAGCTACAGCATCAAATGCTGCTGTAAAAATGACAACTAGGGGCCCTGGGCTACCTCCCAGATTAACCCAAGCAGAAGCCTGGCTTACTTGCATCTAAAGCAATGCACAAACTTGCATAACATGGTACAAGGAGCACAAAACTTTGACAACACAGCAATGGATAAACTAATTCACAGAAATGCAAAGGATGCTTATTCGACCCTACAATGTTTCTGCCCCCTGCATATGGCTCTGTGTGTGTGTGTGTGTGTGTGTGTGTGTATGTATGTATGTATGTATGTATGTATGTATGTATGTATGTATGTGTATATATATATATATATATACAGATGTAAAAATATGCATATCAATAACTTGCAAAAACCACAGACAAACTAAGCAAAGTCACACCAACTGTAATTGATTGTTTTTCCCCGAGTGTGCATAATCAATTCACAAATTCACAGAACTCACATTCTCCTCATTTTCACTTCTTAGTTGCCATGAAGGTTAAAAAAAACAAACAAAAAAACATCAAGGAAGGGACCTTAATTATATTAATTATTAATTATAGATCAGACCGCTGAGGGAAGGACATTGCTCGAACCTCGATTTTTGTGTATAAGTAGCTGTGGGATCCAGTGATACCCATCAAAGCATACAAGCATATATACAGACACTAAACGTTCGCAGTGTCAGGCCCACAGACTGACAAAGTAACAAAGGGCAAACTTAAAATCACCGATGATGGAAATGGGATAGGGGAGGAATTAGTGTGTCACTGGTCACTGCCTGGCATGACCCAAAGAGAACTGGCAAACTGACCGAGCAGTGGCATTCAAAGTTATCTTGATCCCCCACTACCCAAACACCCCAAATAAATTGTAATTATTAGTTACATTTTTATACATTTTATTAATATATATTTAATACCATCATGCAATGTATCCATATTTTTCTTAAGGTTGCAATTTCAAAATTCAAACCTCAGTTTTTTCTGTTTTTTTTTTCTCCTCTCACCAGTCCCCCCTCCCGCTAGCAATTCCATCATACGTCACCCATGCTTTAAGCATTGGGGTGGGGGGGTTGAGGTCTCCATCCATTTAAGGGGAACCAGGGGGTTGTATTGGCTGGTTCTGAATATTTGTGGAGGTTACAGATATTAACCTAATAGATATTAAGTGCATTTCAAGGCTTCAAAGAACAAATTTAAATATAATGTATAAGCCCCCCCCCACTCTATTCAAAGCAGCTCCAGCTCAGGTTCCATGACAACTAGGTAAACATACTGTAAAGTGTAATAATGGAGGCTAAGGAAACAACTGCTTTGTGCAACCTCTTTGGGGGGGGGGCTTATACAGGGCCATAGAATCAGCAAACCGAATATACAGAAATCAAATGGTCCCCCCCTGCCTCCCCATGTGGATCAGGCTGCCACTCCCATAAAGAGTAACCCAGTCTCAGTGTCCGTGGTCAACCGCTGGCTGGGCACCAACCCTGCCATCAATTTAAGGCAACCAGCGATACAATTAGTGGTATCTGGTAACGAGGAATACACCGTTCATTAGGCATCATCATTAGCGTGTTTGCTGAATGGAGCTGGCAAATGGCACGCCACAACTGTCAACTGGGGGCAGAAAAACAAAGCACAAAGGACTCCCCCTGCCCCCCTGCCACTCCCCCAGAACCCACAGCAGAGGCTGACAGACATAGCCTGAAGTGCAGCACCAAGATTATTGGCTACAAACACAGTAGAACCAGCCAATATATCACCAACCTTGCGCTGGCACTGAGCCAGCCGGCACCATTTGGCAGTGTATGGCTCTGCAGTTTTTATGCTCAGAATATTGGTGGTTCAAATCCCATAGGCAGAAAAATATTTATATTACTACTTGCACCTTGAGCAAGGCCTTAAAAACTCAAAAATTGCTCAAGTGAATTCAGAGAAATTGCCGACCTTGAGGTCTCACCCCAAGCATTGGTCTCTCCTGTGTCTCTCAGAGAAGAGAAAGACAGGATACGTGGAGACTGAACTTCGTAATACTAGCATTTTGTTGTTAAATAATAAAAAAGGAGATTTTTTGGTTTTTTTTTTTGCAAACACACATAGGCAAGTACAAAATAGCATATAAATAATAGTTTTGGGGTTTGCCCTGCTGTCACAACCCCAGGAAACTATAACCCAAGCAAAGCATTATGGGTCCAGGCCTTGGATGAATCAAATGCGTGTCGCATTATGCTTTCTCACCACAGCACATATAATCATGCTTCGGTAACATCACTACTGTTCGTCGATCAGGTTGGAAGCCGTGACCCCAAACCCACCTCCCATCTCCCTTAATCTGAAAAGAACTTCAGAAAGACTCTAGTACAAGCAGGTGTGAGTGGGTAACTCTACCATGAGACGCGGGGAAGTGCCAGAAAATCGATATGGATTACAGCAGAATGGAATCATGCAGAAGTTCAGAAATTCAGAAAGTTTATTGTGTGTGTGGATATTTTCATTTTCTTAAATGGATGCCAATCCCATAACAGATGTGGCTACATGTCACCTTATCAGGGCTTCTCCCCCCCCCGTTTGATCGTTAGCATATTTCTGTCATCATTCTGGCTCCTGGCAATTTCATAAGCATGTCATCCTTTTCTTGACACGAGGGCATGAGCAAGATAAATACTGCGGTTAATAATTGCGCTATTTCATTAGGAAGCTTCATTACTGAAACACTCATTCAGAGTTTGCATACAAGTGATGCAATTTAATCACTGGGCCTTCAAGTGGCATTTGCAAATCCTCCTTCCTACTCCCCCCCCCCCTTTTCAGTTTTAAGCTCCTGTTTTCCCATCTTCCATTTCTGTTTTACAAGGTCAAATGCAAATAAGCTTTACTTCCGGCCAGGTAAAGACAGCTGTGAATCAGATGGGGGGGGGGGGGGGGGTCCAAATACTGGGTGCTTTTGGGATTTTTTTGGGGGGGCTGCTAAAAGCCAAAATTCAGCTGGATTTCTTCTCCAGCCCCCCCCCCCCCCCCCCAAAGGTGATCCACCACTGATATCAGTTTTCATAAAAAGAATTCTTTGTCTGTTCTCTCCTTGTTGGCATGAGCAAACTCTGGCAAATGCTAAAATTAACCGGCGGAATAGACAGGATAAAAGTGTCGGCGCCCATGCAGCAGTTTGAGGCGCGTACCTTGCGAGGCTGGAAGTCGTACTTCACGCAGTGCTGGAAGCCCTTGCCCTTCGACTTCAGCGACGTCACAATCAAACAGTTCCCGACGAAATGCGCAGAGTAACCGATGCCCTTGCTGGTCCGAAAGCTGTTCAAAGAACGGGGGGGGGGGGGAAACATTTGCATTAGCTGTCACAGATTAAACGTGCAGAGACATCATAAAGGCTATATTTGTCACCAAACACAAAAAAAAAGAGACAACTGTAAAAAAAAAAAAAAAAAAAACTAATTTGGTTAAATATGGATTTCAGTCCCCAATAAAAAAATATATACTAAAAATACACTCATTGATGTTCAGATTCAACTTAACTATTCATTGCCCTCTGTATACATAGCAATTAGCACAAATAAATATCAAATATGGTTACACATTAACATTCAGGAATTAATCTGTGGGGATATCCGTCCATCCATTCATCCATCCGTCCATCCATCCATCCATCCATCCGTCCATCCATCCATCCTCTATACCCACTGGTCCAATGCAAGGCTGTGGGGGTCCAGGTCTCGGAAGATACAGACTAAAGGCAAGGGATAACCCAGGACGGTGCGCCAACCCATCACAGGGAACACACATACACACAGACACACACACACACAATTCACCTCTGCACTGTTTTATAGAACACATATCGCTGCTTTTGACTAGTCAGTCAAGTGACAGACTGATTGTCACTCTATGGCATCCGTCTCAAAATTGTCAGCTGTAGACAGATAGAATTAAAACCCGCAACAAGCCTGAGGTACGGAGTTCTTAGCTCAGCCACTAGAGCTCGCCACCAGTCAGACGTTACAGATGTTCAGCGTGTCAAAACACCTGCCGCCACAGGCCATCGCTGGACATGCGTCTGGTCTTCCGGTTTCCCAAGAGGCACTGCACTGAGTCTCATTCTGACCCGGTTCCCATGTTCCCCCACCACTGGCTGAGACACTGCCCTGGTTGGTGTGACCAGCTAGACACCAGACTGCTACCTTCATAATGCCTTTATAATGCACTCATAGAACATTCAAAAGCAGCATCTACAGTAAGTATACCTTAACATCCTAACATACTTTAACAGCATTAATATACATTAATAGCAAACACTATATGATAAGAAACATTATAATTGTTTAATCATATAATGTTTGTTATAAATGTATAATAAAGCTGTTAATGTATATTAGGATGTTATGGTATACTTATATGCTTCTTATGAATGTTTTATGAATGCATTATGAAAGTGCACTGAATGTTCTATGAATGCATTAGTAAGGCAATATGAAGGTGCAGTCAAACATTACCCACCAGATTTTGGGAATCAGAGTTTGGCCTTAAAACCATACCAATGACTTAACCGGTGACCCCACTGCCATAACCTTTGACCCTGCTCATCCAATCAGCAACAGTGTCAACATGCCATCCCTTCAATGTCACCTTTCCTCACACTCACTCTTTCTCCGGACGTGTATGTGATGGCATCGATATCCATTTACCCACTCGGTGGTTGTACCGGTGCCCCCCCGCGCACCCACCCAGTCACTAAAATTACACAGTGTTTTATTTCACTCTCACCACCTACATCAAAATGCCTTCTTTGGTGTATTTAACCACTTTATATGTTGTAATAGTTGCAGTTTAACAGGTCAAATGCCATTTTAGCAGGTTAATGGCTAACAACGGTGGGAGTGAGCCAGGCAACCTAGATGATCTTTAACACATCCCACGTTCGTCGGCCAGCACATTTGCAGCTGACCCACATAATGAGAAGACAACTGGACAGAGAGGATGAGACCCCCCCCCCTTCTTTTCATCGTCTGTTCTTGTCAGTTAACAAAATCTTCGGCCACCACAGATAGGCCCACAGTACGATTGTGGTTTTAAAGCTTAACGATAAATTAAAACGAAAGACTGGGACCATGAGCACACTCTATTTCAACACCTGGTAAATCAATACTTGGGTGTGGGATCAATGGCTTTAAAGGCATTAACAAAAAATGTGTTAATGTAAACTGGTACTGAACTTCATGGGATGATCAGAAATACTGATCTGTAAATGGCCAGAAGGGTAACTTTATCTAATGCATTACGCATAAGATGTCTGATGACAGGTCATTAAAGTGGTCAGACAAGTAAATGGCAAGGAGCAGAATTAAATCGATTCTATAATATTAAATGACTCAGTTAATAACCTCCATTTTGGCAGAAAAATTATGTCTTTGTCACTCTACAGCTATTCTTTATAATTTCTTTTTTGATTGTTAACTAAAACATAAGGAGGAATAACTAGATACAGTATTCAGAAAGTAAACCCCTCTCTGTGTTTCATAACGGTTTTGCGATTTGAAAGGCCGTAATGAAATCTAAAGGTCACCGCTAACGGCTCGGTGCAGCCCAGCTCAGCGGTGCGTTTCCGGAGCCCGCCTCCATTTGCTGCGTCTTCCAATAAATCGTTATGATATTTGACCATAATTAACACCTAAATTATGCTACCTGTACATCCCATCCCAGATTCATAACCCCAGAAGCCGCTACCCTCATGTCTCGTGTTCACACAAAATGAGTACTGCATCTGAAACATAGCTGCAGAGTTGGGCATTTCAGATCCAGAAGCTACAAATCCAGACCAAGATTTTATTTCTACCAATCAGCTCACTACTCTGTGACTATGGCACTTTACGCTCAGTTGGTTGGTAGAAATAAAATCCTTGTCTGGATTTGTAGCTTCTGGACCGTAAATGCCCAACACTGTTCAGATACAGGATCTTTTCTGCTTTAACCAACTAGGCACAGGTTAAGATGACATTCTGGTTGGATTTTCCACTCCTTAGGCTTACACCTCATGTTGGCAGATTGCCTAGACCCACCAAAAGGTCTCCAGATCCCTTCACCAGTAGCCATGACATCCGTGGAGGCAAACTTACCAGTACAAGTACGGTTTATCCTTGTCCACATTGATATTGTTGAGAGGGTCCATTCGGAACCAAGTGTTGAGAGTGAAACCATTCTGGTAAGGCCACTTTGCAATGGGAGGTAATGCAATGGCCTGCGGAGACAGGTAAAAGGGGTGATAAATCAGAAAACATCCTAGCCAATCAAGTCATCTAAAAGGGACATAAGACGTTTCAACCAATCAAGTCATCTAATAGGGACACATAAGACAACATCTCAGCCAACAGAGTCATCTAGACTGGCCCAAGATTGATCCCGGGCAGATGAATACATGTGACCAAGCAGGTTCAAATCGAATTACGTTAAGCTACTCAGAAGCTAACAGCCTTGTGAGCCAGACTTGTTAAACTCTATTAATCCATGAAGCCTCATGCAGAATTACAGCTGACATAAATCAGTGAAGTACTGTATTTATCATTCCAACAAATTAATGCCAGAGTTCAGGGAGTATTCTCAAAATCAGAACTAAAGATCCTAACTCAACCTTTAAAGAGGCAAACCTACTAGGAAGTCTGAGGTTCTAGAATGAAGTTCATAAAAAGTAAGATATTCCAAATTTCTGATTATTTTCTTTCCATAATCAGCATAAACTACAGAACATCTGTTTCATTCCCTGCTGCAAGTGGGCAGACAGGGAATGACAGGTGGGACTTACTGCCGCACTGCGTCCTGGGAAGTTAAAGAAGGTGTCGGGCCCGTGCCTCTGGGGCATCTGATTCAGCACTGATAGCAGCTTGATGGCGTGTCTTGGCTGCAGAGGAGGAGGAGGAAAACATGCAGGGAAAAGATGGAGTTACTCATAAGAAAACAGGAGGTAAAAGGGGATAAAAAAAACCAGGATAACACCTTCACGGCTCCTCCTGCTACAGATCAATGTTGTGTCAAATCAGATCCAATCAGATCTACGCCTCCTTTGCCCACTCCCACCACTGTCAGTCAATAATCAGGCCACAGCAAATGGATGGGTCCCTCGAGGGACTTTCTCTGAGCTGGTTAATGCTGCTCCATCGAGGGACCAAACCGTTAAATTGCGCATCAGCCTGCACGCCCCGGCTCCCTGTCCAGGCTCACCCATACTCCGTTCTCCCCACGCAGCATGCTGAAGAGGAGTTTCAACTCCTTCACTGTGATGCTGTAGCTGGCCAGCACACCCAGCATGTCCACCAGCAGATCTGCGCCACAGGGAAGGAGAAACAAACTGTCAGACACGAAATAGGGATGAACCCCAATGAAGAGACACAAGGAACCCTAGACCAACAGCAGATTAACTGTTACTATGTCCATATGAGGCAGGATATGTGGAGACAGGTGAGCTTTCGGAAATATACCAAATATTCAGACATAAGTCTGATCTGTTCTATGGAAAGAAGCCCCCAGTCATCCGTGTGCCTGAATACATATCTACATGCACAGCCTTATCCAATGTTTACATATTATGGATGTTATCAAACTGTTCGGTATGCCCTCTTCTGTTGTATAAAGTCATTTAAATTCTATTCCTAGAAGATAAGACAACCCTAGTTTGTTAGATGTATTTTTTTTTGGGAAAGAAGACTCTCATATTCCTGCCAGTACGTATAGGAAATGACAGGCATATCGTAATGCCGTGGTTCACATGTATGTATTGAACCGTGGGGGGCGAACCGAACGGTTCAATAATATACCGTATACTGGTACACGGTTAAGTGAACATAACCTAAATATACGGTTATTTGGAAAAATAAAGAGTTCGTTGTTTAAGTAAAGGGTGACGTGTTTTTTCTCTTTAAATATAAGGATACAGAAACCTTAGGTTGCCATGGCCCCAAAACCACGATAGATACCGAACTGTGGCCAAACAGTATCGTTACACCGCTATTACATATACATTTCTTCTGTTAGTATTAATACTTCTTATTTTGTGCTCGACATTTGTCGGTGTTGTTCAACTGATTTTTGTTTATATAATACCCTGTCTTGCTTTGGCACTAACTGAAAGGCTCTCACTGCCAATAAAGCAGCAGAGTTTGAGAGAGAAGGGAGAAAAAGAGATAGAAAGTATTGGTACTGTAACAGAGAGAATAAGGATGAGAGAGCAAGTGACAGGGAGCGTGACTAACAGAGAGGAGGAGAGCAAGAGTGACAGGGGAGAGAGGGAATGAAAGAGAAAGATGTGGCTTGATATCCTTTCAAAGCAGAGAGCTTTTATTATTGTGAGCATATCCATCTTTCTATTGCTGTTCATCGATGCTGTTTACTGTCAGGCCATGAAATCGTTCGGGGAATGTGATAGAAAGCAAGCCAGGCAAGACCAAGAACCACCTGACCCCGATGGCACGAGCGAGTAACTGAGGAATGTCCTGCACCAACCATCACACGGCTTCCCAGCAGCCCAGCAGAACCTGAGATTTCTGTGTATGAACCTTTTCCCAGGCCTGTTCACGCATCCAGGGGAAAAAAATCATATTATCCTGTCCTTTCAACCCAGGCAAACAACATTCGCCACAGCATTCTCGCAGTGAGCAAACTGGGAATGTCCCCTTTATGTCTACATAAAACCAGTATGGAAACAAACAGTTTCACCAATCCTTTTCTTTTGTCTGGGGGGGGGCAGTGATCCCACAAAACATCTCAAGAGATGTAGAGCCACAAAAATCCACAGAGGTGTTTAGAGAAGAGCTGGTGTCAGTCTGAGAAGGTCCAAACAAGACCAAACAGGGAATGGTGACCCGTGACATAGCGCCAAGCACTGACAATAATAACTTAACCAAATTTCTAATATTGCTTTTAAAATATATTTCAAGGTTCTGTTATGAAAATAACCCTGACTAATGAGATTTTTTTTTCAATTTGTTTTCCTCTCAACACTCGAACTCTTCTTCGCTTTTGCCCCTGTACCATCGCTTGGGTAAATGAAATTGTGTTAATCCACTGTGAAAGACTGGAGCGTGGAATCATAGGAATTTTGCTAAATGGTTCAGGTGAGTGTGTCAGGCTTTGAGCACCCACCCAACCATGCACATTGGCATCCAGCACAGAAAACAAAGAACCTGAGACAACCTCTCAGCATAAAAAACACTAGTGCACAGCAGTACTTCTGCAAGCAAGCAAGGTCAAGCTATTGCTATGTTTGTCAGGTCAGGCTGGAAACACATTAAATGTCAGTGAGAGCACTGGCATTATCAACCATGTTTGCATAGATAGGCTGGAAGCACACTTAATGCCTGCGAGACCACTGGCAACATCAGACGTGTCTAAGGTCAGGTTGGAAGCAAGTTTAATGCTTGTGAGATCATTGGAAACATCATACATGTTTGGGAGTATGTTTAATGTCCATGAAAGCATTAGAATCATCAGCCATTTTGTAACATTTGATGTCTGGTCAGTCACTGGAACCGGCAAAGATTACAGTGCCATATCTATGGATGTTTTACTAAATCTGGAGGGTATTCCACAAAGTAGGATTCCTTTATCAGTTGTCTTGGACCCACCTCCTCTACAATCCAATTAGTTATTTCTCTGAACCAATATTTTTTCCTCCTGCTCTCAGAACATTTTTGTGCAAGTAAACAGTAAGGTCCATAGACCGTGGACATACCTGCGATCATATCATCAACGGCACCCATCCTGGTGAGCACCTGCTGGATGAGGCCCACCTCGGTGCTGGTCTGCAGGTTACGCACGCTCTTGCGCAAGATGGCTGTGAACATGCTCCACATTTCGGCCTGGCAGGGCAAGTCGCAGTGCTCCAGCAGCTCCACCATGCAGCCGATGCTCTCCGCATCCTGGATGATGAAGTTGGTCTCCAGGTCAAACTCACCGCCCACGAGCTGCATGACACCAAAAAGGAAAACAAGCAAGAGCTCAGGAAATGAGTCTCAATTCCAACAGAGTATGGCTCAGCCTGTTATAACCCAGGAAACACTACCAAGACTGGGGGGTGCTGTGTGGCTCAGCAGGTCAAGCCTCTATGCCTGTGATCAGGTCACCAGCTCAAACCGTGGTCTCAGTAGAACAGTCACATCTCCACTGGGCCCTTAAAGTAAGGCCCCTAACCCCCTGAAATGCTCCGGGGCCATTGAATAAATGGCCCAACCCTATGCTCAGACAAATACATAAAAGCTCTGAACTGTTTTTATGTATCTGTGTGTGCATATCTCAAAGAAGAATGTGATGTGACATGTGGAAAAGGATTCCAATGTTCTTGTGCGAATTGGCAAGTAAAGCATCGTGTCATTTCACCAAATGACCTCAGATAAACCCTTATTTCAAGTGTCTCCAAAATTTGGACCAGCCAAGCACTAGCTAAAGATATTATCACTATTAACTCATTATAGTTACTGCCCATTTACCAAAATAATTATTGC
Source organism: Paramormyrops kingsleyae (assembly GCF_048594095.1). Classification (NCBI taxonomy): domain Eukaryota; kingdom Metazoa; phylum Chordata; class Actinopteri; order Osteoglossiformes; family Mormyridae; genus Paramormyrops; species Paramormyrops kingsleyae. The sequence continues at coordinate 12,991,472 of NC_132814.1, read as the reverse complement.
TACTTAAATGGTTTGCTTGTTAGACTGTCAGAACAGACGCGCTTCCTTGACAGCACCAGGCTTGACAGCATTTACCGTGTGTATTTCCTGTCAGCTTCTGAGCTGAACTGAACAGACAAAAGGAAAATGGGAGACAAAGAACTTCAGGAGAAGAGAAGAGGTGACAGGTGCAAAAAAAAACATCTAGACTGGTAGAGAGAAGAAAGGATAAGAGGGGCAATAAACCATAAAATCATACAAGAGAGATACCTTCTCTGTATTTCTATACACATATGTGTGGACTTGTTAGTGTCCTGCACAGAAAAAAGCCCTCCATTCAGCCTCTGGCTTCTTTTACGCGAGTAAACAAACAAGCCCCCACACTACTGTAGAATTATACACATTATAACTTCTGCTTGGTGGTGCTTTTTTGGAGCTTCAGAATACGCCTTTCTTAAGTGAGGTACTCTTGGTGTGAGATGGGCCGCGCACTCTCCCATTACGTGCTGTACCGGCGGGCGAGCACCAGGGCAGCAACTCCTCACGTGGTGGCACTGCTTGGTAGCAAAAGCACCCAGGAGATGAAAAAGCCATGCAAGGCACCATGGCTGAAGCAGACGCAAAATAAGGTCCCAGTAATGACAGCATTGGAGGAATTTGTGCAACTAACATTAACTTGGATCTTGGTGTCTACATATAGAATTGTGTGTCAGACCCATTTTCTTGTGCTTGTGGCAGAGTCTGGAGCAGTATTGATGATTTGTATAGATGTTATAAATCTCTAGGGTATTGTACTACTTTTAGTTTTGGTGGAGGTTTCAGGGGTTATTTTACCTCAAAAAGCATTCATCTTTCTCTGTGTTATGCCCTCACAGACACAATAATCATCCAGATTAATGCAGTCAGTCGTCATCACCTGTCACTGACGACAACCTTGCGAAACCCCACCCACACTGGCCCATGGGAGTGATGGGTAACATAGCTATTTATTCCTAGACTGAGGCGCCGGGTAACATGAGACTCGTCAGCCTGAAGCTCACAACATGTCCTACATGACAGACTACTTTGAAGAGGCACAACGTTCCTGTTGGCATGCGATCAACTGAGACAGACGATCACTGTAAAATGAAGAAATGATGAAAGCTAGATGGGATCACATGACCCAGCCTGGTGGATTACAACCAGTCAAGATCACATCACTGATCTTGAGATTTAATGACTTGGTAATATTTTTCTGAACTTCTGGTATGCATCTAAATCCTTAGATCTCCTTGTTTGTGGTGTTTTTGTTGAGAAGAATGGTTTGTAACCGTTTTTAAAGTCCTTTTCTGTGTTCATGAACCCGGACATGGAAGACAACGGGGAAAGCTATCCACCATCTTCTCAGTATCCAATACCTTGTTTGAACCTCTCTTTTCCTTAATAAGTAATCACCTCCATCAATTATCTAATATTCTAATAACAGCAGTACTAGTTTTAGTTTTGTTACTATTATGGTGCTTGTACAGCCAATACTTTATGTAAAAGTTAAGTCCTTTAGCTTTACAGTGTATAAGAAAAGTAAATGGGGGAAAAAGCAAATGCTCCAGGGCAGTGGTTGTCCAGTCTCTCCAGAGACCTGTAGTCTTCCATATGCTGATTATATCCCATCAGCAGCACACCTGCAGGCTATAAAGCTTTTGCTACGGTTTATCCAATGAGCGGTTTCATCTACATAGTGCTCAAACCCCACAAAGTCCCAAACGTACGTGAGCAGAAAACTGATTAGCATCAGAAAAAACCAGAACAAAGTGGATCCGTTAAGCACACTTAAAAAGAACACAGTCACCCCGTAGCACATGGCCAGACCCGTTACTGTCTTAAATTTCATACATTATCCAATTTGTAGCTCATTACGTATTTTAAGTGTTTCCGCGGAAAAAAATAATTGTGTTGCGGTGGAGGACCACATCGTTATTTGTGTTTCATATTAGTTCCGAAACTATAAATGGCTTGTTAAACATAAATTAGATGTTAAAACGCAACTTTCCATCCGAAGCTTGCGTTCAGGAAAAAGAACAATATGCTTGTGCCTTTTATCTTCCAAGCGCAAAAATCATTACGCGAAATTAGGGCAGAGCTGGGAATAACCAAAAAGCTCCATTCTTTGGTTTTAACTGCCTTACACCGAGAATCCCAACGACGGCCGATGCTGTACCGACGACGTGTGTAAAACCGTTCCCACTTTTCCCCCTACTATATTACGCCGCATTTTTCTGCAAGGATTAGCTGTTACTTTTTATGGACGTTTACACGCCTACGAAAACAAATACACGATGTAACGAGGTAACAGATGCCTTGTATACATGTCGCGTAGCCAGGGGACCATTTTCAGCACCTGTTCCCGCCGAAGCTCTTACCTATTTTATAAATGACGCTGCACGAGACGTACGAAATTCAAGCAGCAGGATCGCCCGACAAGGCATCATGCGCCAGAAACGGCGCCTTCATATTTAGGCTACAGTAAAACTGTCCAATTTAACACCGTTCCAGCGAAATATTAACTTTTTTTGTTAAAGCCTCAGAAACGGCAGATTCATATTTAGGCTGCGCTAAAACTGTCCAATTCAACACCATTCCAGCGAAATGTTAACTTGTTGTTAAAGCGTTAAATGATTTTTTTTCCCCGGCTAGTTTTCATTTGGAGATAGTGTCCAAACACACGTCACTATATGGATTGTATACACCGCACAGGATTTGAACATCCTTATCTATAGAGAAAAGACACCTGCTCGGCCTCCTTCCGACCATTATGTCACGTTAATATCACGTGACCCCGCCATTGTCTTATCAGGATTTTACCTTCCCGACAGGTGGTCTCTCTGGAAGGTACACCTGACAAATATTGTGGCTGGCATCATGCCCATCCCCCACGGAACGGAAACCAATCCAAAGTGTACGGCTGCTATTTTTAAAAACCTTTTCATTATTGATGCATTTTGCATTTGCACAAAAGTATTTTCATTTACATGATTTCAGTATGTTCATCCTTATGCAACAGACTATGAAGTAAGCCCAGCGCCATACACACTGAAGCCACCTGTGGTACTTCGCTTCAGATGGTGAACTCTGCAGAAAACACCTGTCCACACCAGTCCACTCATCGCACTTAGGCGATCCTCTCAGAGGGCTGTCAAAATGTCTTTGGCGAATAGCAAAACATCTGAATCATCAAGCATATCCACGTCAATGCAGGAAGATTGGAACCGTTTCTGCTGGCCTAGGACTGATTTGCTTTGTAATGCTCACTGCCAACTACATTAAGGGCCTATTTATACTAGAATGAAAAGGAAAAGCATAGAGTTTTTCAATTCGAACCATCCTATTTAAATTTCTGTTTCACTTCCATATTTCTGCAGAACATCTTTTTGTTATACAAGATGACTTGTTTGCAAGGGGGAAAAAAGTCATTAGGAAACCAAAGTGATACTGGGCCTGTTTATCTTTCCAGGAGAAGCAGCAAAATCAACATATCCACAGCTTTGAGGCTGGAAGGGAATTGATGTTGGGTTGGGGGGGGGGGGGGTGCAGTGAAAGACTCCACCCACACCTTTGTACTGGCACAAAATGGGCAAGCAAAGTATTCAACAAGATCAGCCCTGTCAATTAGAGCTCTGCTGCTTTAAAAGGTGTGACGACCCCGTCCCATTTGCGGGTGTGTTTGTGTGTGCCGCTCGTTGATGGTGTATAGTACACCTCAGCCAGTGTGCCAGTGAAGCCATCTAAGCCAGTTCGGGATGGCAGTGAGGAGGCCCGCCATCTAAGCCATTTCGGGATGGCAGTGAGGAGAACCGCCATCTAAGCCATTTCGGAATGGCAGTGAGGAGGCCCGCCATCTAAGCCAGTTCGGAATGGCAGTGAGAAGGCCCGCCATCTAAGCCAGTTCGGAATGGCAGTGAGAAGGCCCGCCATCTAAGCCATTTCGGGATGGCAGTGAGGAGGCCCGCCATCTAAGCCAGTTCGGAATGGCAGTGAGAAGGCCCGCAGGAGAAATGGCAGGCAGGAGTGATGGGTCTTGCTTTTTTGGCCCATGAAGCTTTATTTAGCCATTTTGTTTTTTGGTTCCCCTATGTAGCTTATTTTGTCCACTTTAAATAAATTACGTAATAATTGTAGTGCGTCCCTATGAGAATGCCTCTGTGTTGTCCCAGTCTGGAGCCAGACTGTGACCAAGGTCACTCTCCTTTAACAACACACAGGGGCCTCTCCTGACCACAGTTATCGCACACCATTAAGCCACCATTATCCCAGATGTCTGGGAACGCGACCCTCATCACAAGACATGCGGTCTATATCTTTCTATAGTTTAGGTCCCACTGACTCAGTTTGGTACTTAATAATTTAAAGTCAACATGAACCAAGACGGGCATGTACACATTTTACCCCACCAATAATAAGGCCATGATTAAAACCAACAACCTGACTGGTGCAAGCAAGATTTCTTCTGCTCAATCCCAGACAGGTATCACAGAAGCACCACTCAGAACCCTACTGTTCTTTTCGCTGTGTGAGTCTCTTGAGGGATTACAGTGTGCAGCGGGTTCTGTCTCAATTATAATTTCTCTATCAAATTCACTCAATCACATTTTATTAAGTTTATCGCTTTTTTACAGCTAGGGTTGAATTGTCAGTCTTGGTAAATTAGGTCTTTATCTAATGCCACGTCAAAGGACTAAGTTGCAGGGCTGTGGAAACAACCCATCGATTTTCCCGGTCTTTGAAATGTAATCTCAACACTCAATTCCCCAGAAGGTCATGTGACGCATCCCAGAGCTCCTGCAGTGGCACAGATTTCGCCACCGACAGCTGTCACAATCAACCGTGGTGAGCTTTGGCACACAAGATTTTTCTCTACCTCTAAGACAGGGGGCACCTTGGATGTAATGCCAGCTCATTACAGGGCATGCACACATGCAGTACCAGTCAAAAGTCTGGACACACCAGCTTTTAATGTATTTGTCTCAATTTTAGCTATGTTATTCACCTTATAGTAAAAGGCCTTGTGGCAATGAGGTAATACATGACAAATATTGCAACTTTTTCTCATTGCATTTGTTCTACCAATATTGCATTCATTCCACCAGTTTCCTGGAATGCTTCTCCAAAGGTCAGCTACCTTGCTCTTACTCTTCAATCCAACTGATCCCAAACCAGCTCTATAGGGTTTAGGGCAGCGAGGGGTGGGGGCAGGTCATCTGTCACAGCACTCCATCTGTTTCCTTGCTCACAAGATAATACAGCAGTTACATAACCTAGAGGTGAGCTTAGAGTCGTTATTTTGTCTAAATACAAACGGTTCTAAGTAGGTGTGTCCAGACTTTTGACCGTTCCACGATTACCAAATTGGGGGTTACTAAATTATCTCAGGACGTGTATTGATAATGGGAGCAAGTGAATAGTGAATCTATGGTGCAAACACAGGTTAACTTAGTGAGAACAGAGCAACAAACAGACATAAATGCAGCTAGATTGAGAGATAGAATGAAACTGTGAAACTATGGCGACGTAAAGGCATAAAAAGGCTCACGGGTCTGTGAAGGAGCAGGTATTGAGCCTAGACTAAAACAAATGTAAGTGGACGTTTGGAACACAATAATTAAATACTTTTCTGTTCTGTGAAGAAAGGAGTTGAGTCAGGGGGTCCTTGGGATCTTGATCAATAACCACTAGCCTTCTGGGTAATCTCTGAACTGAACTAGAACAATGGTCTTCTGAGGGCTGTGCCAATGCACACAATGGGTCTTTTCAGGCCGTCCACACGCCACTCTCCACCCCTCCAGCTCACCGGCTGAATAGGTGGCGCAGTGCCACGCCGGCAGTGCCGGGTCCTAATCGCAAATCGGGAACCCGGGGATAATCTGCACCCATTGTGCCGGCAGAGCCAAACTGAGACACGGGGTCACATATTAAGCAATTAACACGTGAAGGGAACCCCCCCCCCCCCCACAAGCTGCAGATTAAAGCAGAGAGAGCTAATTATACAGAGTCTAGGTTCTTTCTTCCCGCCCCCCCCCCCCCGCCCCCGCCCCCCCACCTGAACCTCCATACAATTTTAACCTCTCATTGATTTACTCCTTTGAGGAACGTGATTGAAAAGCAATTTCATTAATGCAAAAATCACAGTATTTATCTCAGAGGAATACCTAAACTATTACATATATACACAGAATTTAAAATATTACTTCTTTAACACGGACCACACAATATACATCATAAACCTATTAAATACAGAAATTAATATATTCTTAAAATACATTCTTGCACAGAAACTAATATACTTTAATATTCAGATTCTGACATGCAAGCGACATTACTATATATTATTTTAAATTATTGCATGTAATTATATATACACAAAGAAGAAGGAACAGGAATGAATAAAATTCCCAGTCTTTTTAGTGAGAAATTGCTCACAGATCCAAGTAGTAGCAACTGGAATAACGATCAGCAAAATTATACAGAACCATTCACTTGTTACACAATACACACACTCTTATACAGGCATAAATATATCACATAAAGTCGAGTACTAACAAGTAAATCCCTGAGAATCACAACACTGACGAGGCTGCTGTGGGAGACAGATGAATCTTCAGTAGGTCCTGTCAGGAGTAGCTTCTCCAGGACTGACCAGCATGGCCCCAGGGGAGCGGCCAGCATAGGGCTTCCAATCTGCTAGGCACGACCACAGATGAATCTCTGCTCCCAAATCAGCAGCTGGTGCCCCAGCCCTACAGTCCCTTCAGTCCCAGTGCAGACCCCCAGTTATCACACCACCAAACCCCACCCCCACTATCACATGCATCAGCAAATTCAAACCCCTCTGCCTTTGTTTCTTTCTCTGCCCTTTGACACGATTGCCATCTGCCTTGCTAGTGGCACCCCAACGCCTATTGGGAAATGTAGTTTCTCTGTCCCTCTGTCTCTCCCTTTCTTTCTCCCTGTCTGGACCCTGCTTATCTCTACCTGTCTTAATGTTGCTTAACAGTGGCAACTAGAAAAACTGACAGCAGATTAGTAGTTCAGTAATGTTTTAAACTTAAACAAATAAAATGTAGCAGGCACTTTTATGCAGCTCATGGGAGTTTTACTTATACAAAAATGTTCTGCGGGCAGAAGGAAAAATGATTGGTTCAGAGGTAACCAATCAGATTATAGAGGAGGCGGGTCCAAGCAAGTAGAGGAGGCAGGTTCAAAACATCTTATTGGTTGGTCCTGCCTCCTAATTGCTTGGACACACCTCTTCTACAATTTGATTGATTATCTCTCTGAACCAATCATTTTTCCTTCTGCCCTCAGAACATTTTTGCATAAGTAAAACTCCCATGAGCATTTATCCAAAGCTACATACAAGTCTGAGAGAGCAGGGTCAGACAACCCCTGGAGCAATTAGGAGTTAGGGCTCTTGCTCAGCGGCCCAAAGGTGAAATCACTCCAAACACGGGATTTGAACCGGTGACCTTCTGATTACAGCTACACACCACCCTCACATTTGTGATTCACATTTACCACCATGTGCCACATCAGTCCATTTCAGGTTCACAATAAATCGATAAACAGCCTTCACTACCAATGCCTGCGCAACACCTTCACAGCTGAGAATGGAAATTAATATTAATTAATACACAGCTAAAATGCTGGGAGCAGTTCCTGAATGTAGGAAATGTATTCCTCTGCCTTACAAAATGTACAATAATGAATGGCAGGTAAGTTCCAGAATGACCTAGTAATCCACTTACAAATGTGACAGCACTGTATATTTTACACACACATATACCAGGGTGCGAGTCATTTACAGCGGTACCAGGTGTTACAGGGGAAACACACACTCATATATCCCCAAGCAGACAAACCCTCACCATCATTCACCCAGAGGCCTCATGTGTTAGTTATTATCCCACAAAGAGTCATTACATGCCTGTTTCACTCACTCAAAATGCAGTATAAGGGTAACAAATGTGACATTACGTGTTGTATGTCTTTGTCATGTTCCCATTATGACATCATCGGGGGAGGGGGAGTCACACACACACACACACACACACACAAATTGAACCATCAGCCTGTTTTCATTCTTTCAGCTCCCTAGGTAGCCTATCAGTGCCCCTCCCCCGCCCCCCCCCCCAATTACCACGGCCTGGAAATACATCAACTTGCTGTCGTCCTTTTCATTTCTGGGGGAGCAGCCAGCTGTGTCCTATATATTTTTCTTTTTTGTTTTTTTCTGTCCATCATCTGATCGTCTGCACCCTCTCCAGTTCCCTAGAACTTCTGCCAATGATGTATTCATTTGATAGGGAGCATGTCAAGCTTCCTGGATGTGCTTGTTTATTTACTTTTTTCCCCTTAAAGAAAGGCACTGTGAAAAAGGAGGAGATTACACAACGGATGGCTGCACACTCAGCCATTTTTTCTTCCAGACCGAGAAATAAACAAATAAATGAACGATCGAAAACCTGCGGACTGAACCTCCAGCGAGTAAGTAAATAAGACCCTTCATTGTTTCTGGCGGACTGCACCATCAAGACGTTTCAAGGTAGCCTCCACTGTTTTTTGTTGTTTTTTTTTAAAAAAAAAAACACTAAATATCACTTCATCACTTTTTTTCCCCCAACTGACCAGAGGACATGAGGAATCATAATTGCACAATTCAATGGCAGCCCAATAAACTTTGCACATAAAAAGATCTATCCACTTTTCAGACTGGTAGTATAGCCCAGAAGGCAAGGGGGGGAGGGGGTGTGCTTCCTATCACAACAGAGCAATACACAGAATTACCCACAGGGCATTGCTGCTTTTCCCCTTTTTGTCAGAAGAAAGGGAGAGAAAAACTGAAATTAGAGCACAGTCTGTAGCAGTGGAGCATCACTCTGTGCAAGCTGTATGTACCTGCGCCTGACAAAAAGGACTGCTCATTCAAAGTTAAGGGAGCATTAGGATGCTGATGGGGGGGGCGGGGGGGCTCAGAGGGTGGGAGACGGAAGGAGGGCTAAAACTAAGCTGAAAACCACAGGAGCTGCACCACTAAACCATGCCTGCGAGGCCACCAGACACATCGCTAAAATGCCTCATTCTGTGTGGTAAAAATCAAAAGCGTCTACAAGCCTTCAGTGTCTTTGTTACCTGGGGTGTGCAATTAGTTTCCTGGGGGGGCTTAATCAAAGCTGTGGAGGCCCTGAACCCTTGGGCCATCCTACCCTAATATCCAGCAGCATCTACCCACGCGAACTCCTGGCAGAATAGCTGGTAGCTCTACCTAGCAGACAGTGCTGCAAGACATAGAAGTGCTGGTGTGAGAAAAGGAACACAGACCTAGCTCGCTGCGTTAGAACAACTGCAAGCAGAGAGAGAAAAATAAAAGCCGTACAAGATTTATGGCCGAGTGTCCAGCGCACTTCCGGTCTCTATGATAACAGTCATGCTCAGCTTGATGTAATCTTTGGCCCACGACCGCACGGCACAGAGCGAGAGAGAAAAACACAGAGCCATCCTTCATTGCAGATGCTGCTGCTCGCAGGGAGCTGCCAGGGGAGAGGAGCACAGAAACACACACACCCACACACACTTGGGGGGGGGGGGGGGGGATGCTGTACGATTGCTGTCGTTCACACTCGCACATTCGCCTGCCAAGACTAACAGTCTAGCTCACACATACCCGCATGGCACGGAAAAAAAATCAGCAGCACTGTTATGATAATCCCGACAAACCAGGCCGGCACTCGGACAAGCCCTAGTTACGAAGTATCGTCTGTGTTTTGACAAGGCCTCCTCAACTCTCCCGTCTTTTTCCAAAGTCCGCAAGTGGCCTCGAGTTTACTCGTTTCATAGTTCTCCTCTTTTGATGGTTAAGAAACTTTATTTGGGAGTTTAGACCGTGGGAAGGGTAGTCGGCCTATTTCACATTATGACCTATATTTTATATAAAGATAGTGATGATACACCTTAGTCTCTTCATAGTGCAGAATGATGGTTCCTTGAAGACTGGTATCAAAGGGCTTAGTGGGAAATAATAAATAAAAGAATGAACGAATGAATGAATGAACAAATTAATGAATGAGGTTATAAAACCAAAACTGAAACTTAATACTGAATTGAAGTCATTTGCTACAATTGGTTGGGTATGATGACTTTACAAATGTAATACCACATAAACTACTGGTATGAATAACGTTCAATCATAATCAGGACAGATGCAGTATTCCAGAACTGAATTGTGAATGACACAAGTACTCCCATCCGGGATGTCAATGGTCAGTACCTTCCTGGGTCCCTGTGCTACCTACAGTAGGTGATACAGTGCCATCTTTATGAGAATAAATGATGAGAGTGTAACGGGGAGCTCAAGCGTGTTACTTCACACCCCACTGAGCATTTGTACAGAGACGGAAAAGTTTTTCGTAGCACTCCTCTGCCTTGTCTCACTCTCTCTCACTCCCGCCCACACGAAGCAGCGGCAGCACCTTTAAATAATTAGAGATGAGTCATTATTTTGAATGCAGAAACCAGCTCAGCATTACTTTAACCACATATTTGATTTACTGCAATAGTAACAACCCAGATGCAATTTGGCAGCTTCTGTATTAGAAATCCTTTGTGGAGAGGGTAAATCTAAATAAAATGAGAATCTCTGCTTTACCAAAACCCATGCCCACCACAGGTATGGTTTAAGTGTGTGGAAGGGAGATCATGTAAATATTAAGGCATTCGGTGACATTAGCGGCTTGGCCCATGAACTCACAGGAGTTCAGCATCGAGAGGCTCAGCATGAGATTATCGCCTATGGTTTTCATCCTCTTTACTTTGTTCCTGTTTACCATTACTTTTTGTCTTATTGCTTTTCACTGCCGTTACTCTTTGTCTTATTGCTTTTCATTAATTCTTACTATGGCAGAGTTGACCACCTTGCATTTCACTCTAGATAACTGCCTGACTGTGTACCACTAATGTAACAACTAAAACACTTGAATCCTCTTCACAATGCTATGAGGGCTCCACAAATCGCCCATCACCAGTATGTATGGCATAACCACAAGCTCTATTTGTTTCATTGCATATTCAGTCTTTAAGCGAAGGTGGTGGAGAGGTGTGTGGCTCAGGGAATTATGGATTTGTGCCCATATCGGGATGGTCACTGGTTCGAATCCCACCATCAGCCAAATCGTATCATCATTGAGCCCTTGAGCAAGATACAAATGCAACTGCTCCAGAGATACTAGATAAACCTCTTTTCTAATAGTGCATGTTGCTTTGGACTTGATAAAAAGGTAAATATGATATATGAATAAATTGTATTTGTATCTTATATGAAGACATTTCTCATTCATCGCCAAAAAACCACAAACCAGTTTCAAATTAGCCCATTTCGACGACCCAAAAGACAATCTGAGGTCAGGTAAACTGGACTGCTGATGATTGATGCATTTATGAAAACACCATTTTTTTTATGCGCTTGAGTGTAATTTGAAAAATGAAAGCCAGTTAGTTGAACGATTTTGGCAGCTAGGAGTGCTTGTTGAGATAGTGTCAGCTTAAAGCAGGAGAAGATCGAGTTTTCTATTTTTATGAGAACAGTGGTGGCATCTGAGAAGACATTTCAAGACACCGCCCATCCACGTCACTGCATTACAAAATTTCTCACCATCCTCATTCATGCAACAGATCATTACATTTTTCCACCTAACCTCAAAGCTGGAAGAGCTCACTTCCACTCAGCAGTGCCTGAGCCCTTAAGACCTTCTTCAAGCTACGCTGACTCAGGAGATGAGGGTAAAAAACATATATACATTTAAAAAAAAAAAAAAAAAAAAAAAAAAAATCAAGAGTCCATCATCAATCATGTCCAGCAGCTTAAACCAAAGCAAAAACCTATTTCCACTGAACTGTGAGGCCGTTCAGCCGCTGAGAGGGACAGATCCGATTAGAGGTACTAGACAAAACATTTAGGTGACACTCAGCAAGGTCCCAAGGCCAAGGAGCTTTCAGCTTCTTCCTTCACGCTAGCTACACCAACAGAAGATCGAAGTATGGAGCTGGCACTGAAAAAGCCAGACAAAGAGTGAGGGTAGGAAAAAAAAAATCCGTGTGGATAACAAGCAGAGGCTCGTTTAGAGTAGAGGGAGGGAGAAAAATTCTTGCCTGGTCCCTTATGGCTTCCAAAGTTCACAAAGGGGAAGTGTCCTAGATTGAACATCTGCACCACAGCAGCAGGAAGGGCTAGTGCTAATGTGCTAACAGGTTCTAACACTATTAAGAGCTTCATGAGTCACACATACAGCCAAACTGGTGACTTCCCAGGTTCACCATGCTATGGAGAGCAAATGTGCAACAGGTCATTGCCTCAAACCAAAGAATACCAAAAGGACCTATCCATTGATAAACTTTCCCAGAGCAAATGTTTGCAGGGTACTAGGAGGAATAAATTAACTATATCTGAACGCCTGCCAGCCACTTTGCAGCAGCCGATGCACCAAGTGTTATGCTGCAATTTGCAGCTGCCACATGTTCTAGGTCAGCAGATCAGGCTCACGCTCTCATTGGCCGCCGGTGTGAAACCTGCATTGCCATTGGACAGCTAGTGTTCTAGAGGGAGGCCAAATGGCTGAGCAAAGCCGAAGCAGCGGGACTTTGTGTAACTGGGGCAGCTCTCTCGGCACAACCTCTCACGCCGAGTCCCCAAGCTGCGCATAGGAACGAAGCACCGCCCCATGTCTTAAAAATAGAGTAGGTCCATTAGCACCAGCACTTGCGCTGGCGGGTGCTTTGAGAGGACTGGCCCATCAAACAGGCCCATTTACCTGATAATTCCATGGTGCTAACAACCACCCACTGTCAGACTGGAAAAAGCTCTGTTGCTCAGCAGGGAAGGGGTGCAATGGCTCCGCTACGTACCACTGCAGGCTGGGGCAGCAGAACAGCCAGCTCATCTTGTAGAAGTGGTAGGGAACCTGATCCATGAAGGTGCCGGTTTTTGGGATGACCTCTTAATCAGCCAATAGTAAAGCAGTGGTTCTCAACTCCAGTCCTGGGGACCCATTGTTATTGGCAATAGCACCCCCCCCCCCCAATAGGGGTAAAATAACTATCCGATCATGGGGAACCTGCCACCCAGACAAAGAGAAAGGCAAGCTGACATCCACAACACGTCCATCGGTCAATCTGAGCTGTGGATGATGGAAACAAACACAGAAACGCACTGAGGAGCACACACTAGTGATCATGTGAGCATCCCATTCCATAACAGCATGTATGCATCCTTTCAGACTATGGGCAAGAGTGTCAGACAAGAAGCAAAGCTACGGAAGACACGCCTCTGGATTCCAAAGTTTGCTGGTCAAGGTCCTGTGAAGTGCTACGCTTAAGCAGAAAAACATATTCAGTAAAATAATTCGACGTTAAGCAAAATGTATGTTTCTGTCACTCTGCCATGTGGCTTAGCAGGTAAGGATGCGGTACCAGTGATCAAAAGGTCACAGGTTCAAATCCCATTGTTGGGCAAGACCCTTGACCCTCAATTGCTCCATGGACCAATTAATCCTGCTTCCCCAAAAATGTATTGCTTTGGATAAAAACATATGCAAAATAAATGTAAAACGAACACAGCAAAAGATCCAAGGAGTCATGTGATCAGTCATGTGATACCAAATGAAGGCAGCGGACCTAACCGACAGCACTCAGCAGGACAGGAACGAACACAGACTGGATGCTATACCCGGGGAAAGTGGCTGAGCTCGTAAGCACTTGTGACTTCTGCTCCGTCCATGTCTCCAGTGGACCAGACGACCTTTGTTATAAAGGAACTGGCACCTGTTAGGAAAATACCATTATGCTGAGGCAGATAACTAATGGACCCATGGGGAAGAATAAACAAAACATTCTGTTTGTATTTTTTTTATTCGTTTACCAGGTTATTCATGACATTAAATTATTTGTTGTGGAAGTAAGCTAGTTTAATCACAATCATGTCTGGTTGACATAAGGTCCATTATATACTTCCTTTCTGAATGTTTGTTCTGAAGGCTTATTAAGTCCCTAACTCATCCATCCACTCATTCATTCTCCACCTCAGTCACGAACCTCCTAGCTACCTCACGCACACAGTCATTTGAAGGAACCTGACAGCGCACACATTTCCCTGGAAGCATGCCTATTGAGACAGGAAGCCGCAGTTTGGTAGGACAACAGTCAAGGAATCTCCCAATGGTCCACTTCACCCACCAAATCACAGCTACATAAGAGTACATACAGCACTGTTATTTGATCTTAATTCAATGGTATTGCTCGACATAGCTTGAGATTAATTATTCAAAAGTTCTTCTGGGAAATGTAAACAAGCGTTTAAAGATCAGACCGAGCATAAAATGTTTCTGACTGGCTGTTAGTCATGAATCAGAAAAGACCCATTTAAATTCAAGCAGACCAAACGGCCACTGCGAGGGATGGTGTGAATCCTGCTCGGATTGACGCTCCCATGGCTCGCTGACAAAGGCTCGGTGCGGAACATCAAGTATCATACATTCCACCTCCTCCTGAGAACAACAGCGACGCAGTAAGTCATTCTGGAGGAATCCGGGCTCGGAAAACACCGATCAGTCAGGGTGACGAGGAGAAGCAACAGGGGTTTGCACGGAAACACAAATGAGAAGCACCCTGCAACACTGTGGGGAACAATCCTCTCTTAAACGGCAAGACGGGGATTCTGAACAACACAACTGAATCAGGCAATTGTACCTACTTCATAATCAGGTACAGAACTGTGCAAATGTCTGCAGGGTACTAGGTTTCTTTTGACCCTCTGCAGTCAAAAGAAATGATTAAAGCTGTTTATCTGGGCAGTAAGTGTACTTTTGCTCAGAATAAAAAACAAAATTTAACATTACAAACATATGGAAATAAATAGTAACACGATAAAGACTAGTAAGAATTTCTTCTGTTCTCCAAGAAGTTACTGACACCTTGCTGGATGGCTAGATGAACACAGCTTCAGTTCCCAAACCTCTCCTCAGGGGCACCTCAGCCATTCTATGTATTTGTTACATTTCACCACCAGCTCAATTAATTACTTAGCCATTTTAATTGATTAGTTATACAAGGTGTGCTTAATGGTCAAGTCAAAAAATACCTGGGTGTATTGGATGGTTGCTGCAAATACTGGGGTTTACTGGTTTTTAGCAGAGGCTTTGAAACGGCTAAGCTGCCACACTCTGACAGACATAGTATCGGAATTTTACACCAACATGAAGATCATTTAAACATCATTTTCTTTGGCTGCTTAGGAGTCCTGCACAGTACTGTACATGAGACAACATTTCACTTAAAAGTAGGAAAGTTCCAGAACAAACCGGCAGCCCTCATTATCAGTGCAGTATCTGGGTGCCCGATTACTACAGAACAGCTCAAAAATGGAGCCATTTTAAGGAAAGTCGGACCATAACTCAAAGAAGCACAGTGAGGAAAACACAAAAAAGGCCAAAAACTAAAGATGAAGAAACCTTTCACTAAGCTTCCATCAGAACTAATCCAGTGCTCCTCTAGCAACCTCCAGTGACCCCATTTAAACCCTACCAAGTCAATTACTTCAATAAGGGCCAAGTGGCTTTCGTTAATTGAGCAGGCCATAGCCTCAGCACTGGTGATCAGTTGTTATAGAAAAGTAAAAGGTCACTCCTGCCCACTGACTCATAACACCGAAAGCAGCTTTCAGCCACAGAACACGAACAGAGCCGTCAGCCAATCTGCCTTTTCTGGAAGAAGACTGGCTTTTTTTGGAAGACCGAAAGACATTTAACAGAGCCGGCCACATTTCTCTTTTCATTTCACGTTCTTCATTCTGGAATTTTCAGTTGCCGTCGTAACATGGTGCATTGGCAATCGGGTGCAGCGCTCCGAGGGAAAACTCCCGACAGGACTGAATGGGTCGCTAACTTATTGGCTGACAACAAGGGTCTCTGTGTACAAGGAATTTAAATCACAAGCATTTATGCTGGTACTACACAGGTCAGGAACGGATGATTAAGCACGACAAGGATCTGCCTTCCACTTCTGCCTGTTCAGCTATGAACCAGCTAGGACACTATAGCAATATACAACATCTCACAATGTCTGTTTTCATTAGAAAGGCTGCATGTTTCCATTTAGTTCTAAAAAAGGTCTGGAAAAATGCTCCATTTAACCACTCAATACAAACACCGCAATGATCCAGAAGACAAAGCTTGCGAGTCGTTTCTGAGAATAAACTCATCACCAGGATTCCTGGTTGGAATCCCAGCCTGAGGACCTTGCTGAGGAATGAGGATGGCTCCAAAACCAGTCGGGGTGCAAATCGACCCCATTCACAAGGAAACCTAAAATAAGACCATGTCCGGGGTAGACTAGGGAGAGCTGTGGCATGATATTGTGCTGAACAGCCACACCCCCAGACAGCAAGACAACAGCACCCTAAATACCCAGTAGAATACAGCACATCCTTCCCCCATGGGGCCAAGAGGTCCAGGCAGCGCCGGTGATCACTGCCGCAGCGAGTTCATTAGCGCCGTGTTGAAGAATGGCTTCGCGCTCTTAATAAAAAGCTAACCCGATTGCAGCGCTCGAAATAAAGAGCAACATACACCGATGCCGTCATTAAAGCGACGGGGGGCCATTTGTTCTGTGGAGACAGCGGCATTTGTTTGCTCACCCCCAAAATGCCAGAGGTTTGTCTTTGTGCTGCCTCCGTATTTACAGGGGCGGAGGAGCTTGTGGGACGTCGGCTCGACGGCGTTAGAAAAGAACGGGAAGTAAGCAGAGAAGTACGCCGCATGGCGGTTCTAGAATACAGCTTTCCGAAGTGACTTAAGCCAGCTTACAAGCTGACTCTGAGTGGGCACTTGAATAAAAGCTGGAAGGTTATCAAAATAACTTTACGAAATACGAGGGAAGCAGGTCACTGACTCCACACGGGTTTGCTTGACCTAATGCAAGCATACTGCCCCACAAAGGCAAAACACCGTAACTGCATATTTTATCAAAAATAAGTTATGACCGAAATCAGGTTTCTTCAGGTCCATTTTATCTCATGACAAAATATCTTAGATCAGCTATGCTATGGTTTGAAGAAAACACTATTTACCTACCTTTTACAGTACCGTGCAAAAGTCTTAGGCAGTCTAAGAAAATGTTTATGGCTATTTATCTTGGTAGCACGTGTATATTTTCTCAGAAAAAGACAATTTAACATTATAACAAACAAATAACGGCAATACAATAAAAATGAGTATGAATGATCTCCAAAAGGTTACTGATATCTTGTTGGCTGGCTTGATAAACTCCTGGTTGGTTCCCAAACCTCAGCCACTATGTTTTCGATAGATTTCTCCACCAGATCAATTAATTGATTAACTAGATTTATTAAATAACTCAATGGGGTATTGATTAGCCAAACAAGGTGGGATAGCGGTCGAGCCAGAAAACACACGGGTGTGTCGGAGGGTTGCTGCAAACACTGATCAATTACTGCGGCTGCCTAAGACCAGTGCACAGTACTGAACACATTCTGAACACTCAAAAAACTCTGAATCCCTTTTTCTCAGTTTCAGCCTCAGCGTACTTCCTGCGTTTTGCCTTTGTAGAGCAGTACAGCAGAACTACTAATGTCACATTTCCAGCCAAGGCACCCAGCACACAGACAGCCTTACAAAACATTCCAGAGGGCAAAGGAGGAAAGTGAATGTCGCACTCGGTCCGCATGGTCATTTCAGTGATTCACCGGGGGACCACAACACAGGACACTGATGGATGTAACAGCTTCTCTCTCCACAGGATCTGCACCCATGCTGTCCTCCCAGCTGTAAGCAAGCAAGAGCAAATCTCTAGTGTACTAATGGACTTGGAGGCTAACGCTACTGAGCAAAAGCTCCAAAGCTTATTCCAGAGAATGGAGCCCCAATAATCAAAAGTAACATATATCACATTTATGCCATATACCTTCAATTACGGAAGACCCCTGCAGTTTACACGGCAGCCAAAGAAAAGGTTTACAGAAAGCAGGAAATGCTAATGGATAAGCAGCTATTTGAACTGACACTTAGCATAGTCTCCATAACCAAAGAAGGGGACAGACCGGTTTTGCTCTAGACCCTTCCTCACTCCTAGAACAGCACAGCTGCCTGGAACAGGCCGCAAGAGCATCTGCAGGCCATCCTCAGGTGCAAATCTGAAACCAGCTACTCCAGAAGATGACTGGGTCAGACAGGAAGCCACAAAAGATCTGTATCAGATTTGAACCTGTGCACCCATAAGAACATTGTATTTTTGGATTAAACCATCTTGACCAAATATGTTCAGATTGCTCCACCTCCCTCACAAGTGACCTTCCAGACAACAGCCTCTGACCACTCCCACACAATGGCAGGCTTGAAGCAGATCCTTGCAGGAAGGAAAGTACCATCTTCTGTGTCCATGGGGGGGTGAACTTGTGCTTTCCAACCTCCATATGCAGACTGAATTAAAAGGCAAACAGCTGTTAAGCTGGGGCAGAAATAAGCACCCCTCCCCCCCAGCTTAAAAACAACATCCAACACTTCCGAATAATTCCAGAGCTACATTGGGCTGGAGATCCATTAAGCACATGCTAAATAACCTATAAGTGCTACATTTTAAAAAGGAGGTCTGTAAACCTAAATCTGCGTATAGAGCATCACCCCTGTGTTGAACAGAGCTGTCTGAAGGAGCAAGAGTTCAGGGGTCTGGTCATTATTAGGAACCAAAGACGAGGAGATGCTACACACATGATCAGTCACAGTGAGGCTGATTGGGGTAACTAACAAACAAGGCCGGAAACAGCAGCTCCATCAGAAGCAGCGAGAACGCAATGGGCTGAGTGTGGCCTTCAGCACCATGGACAGCTCCCTTCTGACACGGGATGGAGCAAGTGAAGTTAGCCACTGTTTTTAGCTACAACATGCTAACACAGGATGGCTCTTGAATCGTTATACAGTCATTGCAAGTGGCAGCTGTTCCCACCTATATAATAAACACATTTTGCGTAAAGCAGTCATACATTTTCACATTCCCCTTTTACATAGCCCTATTTAGCAGATGTTTTTGCCCAAAGTTCCAAATTTCAAAGTTTTATTTGTCACATACACAATTATACTGAATACAAGAGACGTAGAAGTGAGGCAAATGGCACACTGCAAACATAACTGCTGTCAAGCAGTCATCTAGGCATAGGTGCAGCTGGGCGGAGCTTCCAGTGAATGTGCAGGTATGTGTGTGAGCAGTACTGCAGCCGAGTTACACAGAATCTTCTAAGAAAACAAGATCACAATAAGACTATTCAAGGACCAGAGATGCTGCATAAGAACATTCAGGGAACGTAGAGAGCCTTTCATCCACAGGCCCAGGCATAGAGTATTACTCGATCTACCTGAGTATAGAGTAGAGAAAAAAACGGGCCGTCTGCATTCAGTCTGCGATGCCGACAGAGCCACCCCCCGCCCGGCTCAGAGCACAGAGAGCGAAGCACGTCAATTCGGATGATGTATGGCTAGGCCGGCTGGGGGACGGGCGCTGACAGATCTGGACCACTGGGCCTCGGCTGCTCGCGGTAACCACGGCACTGGGGGGAGGGGCTGGCAAACTGGGCGGAGCCTTGCACTACAGAGACCTCCAGCTGGAGAAAGAAAGGGAACTGCTTTTTTTTCCCTTTTGGATGAACATTGAAACTGCAATACTACAGGTACTTTCCTTCAGAGGCATAATCTGTTTCAGAGACAGAAAGGGAGGGAGGGAGGGAGAGAGAGAGACAGAGAAAGAGAGAGCAAGCGAGGGAGAAATAGAGAGGGGAGAGAAAGCTAAAGAGAGGGAGGGAGAGAAAGAGACAAAGAGAGAGAGACAGAAAGAGAGCAAGTGAGGGAGAAAGAGAGAGGGGGAGAGAAAGAGACAGAGAGAGAGGGGGGGCAACAGAGGGGGAGAGAGAGAGAGAGAGAGAGAGAGAGAGAGACCAGCTGACTATGGCTCAACACTGACACTTAGATTACTCGTCTTGCATTTTCCTGAAGGGGTGTCAAGGGTGGATGAGGTTGCTACCAGGGCCTGACATCACTGCCATTATGGTAGATGAAGGCTCATCAATGTAAACCAGGCCAGAATGGGCTAGTAGGCATGGATTCAATCTCAGGACTTGCAGACGCAATAAACAAAGGGGAAGCGAGATACTGCGCACTCTTGCATCAACGGTGTAATCCTGAGCATCACTCCCAGGCCAGAAAACTGCCGACACGGCTATGGGTGGCAGGGAGTCTTTCCCGCACTGCTGGGGAGCAGCCTGACAGCCGGCCCAGGCATATTCTTTATCTGCAGGCCGTGGTCCATGGCCCTGTGAGAGGAAGCCAAGCAGCAAAGCAGGACTGTCGCTTCTGGATTATCACATTTCTATCTGAGCCAGGCATTCTGGGTGCAGAGCACGCCAAACCGGCCGACCGCGAGGAGAAAGGCTCGCACAAAACGGCTGATGGCTGCCTGCGACTCAGGATGATGGGATATGGTGGTTTGGTTATCATTCCAGGCGAGGCTCCATTTAAATGCCATTTCTTCATAGCCGTTCCTACCCCCACCAGACATCAAGGACTCCCAAAAGACTTAAAGGATCAAAACGAAAAGTCCTGCTAAAATCAGGACTTTGGGTGACACCTGTTCCATCCTGTGAGCCAGCCCACTGCTTCCTGCCCCCCCCCCCCCCCCGAGCACCAGGGACACAAGAATCAACTCCCACACTTCACATACACAGCAGCAATAACCCATTACCCACCAATAACACCCCAGGATTAAACACCCTGCAAAAAAAAAAATTTAGGCCACAAAACTACTCGAACCAGTAGGTGATGAGACCAAGTAACCGACTGCTCGTGAATGAAGGAGATTTGATGCTTGGAGGATTATTCAGCTAGCAAACGATGACCTGATTTGTGGGCAGACATTTCCATCGAGATGAAGCAGATCAGACAGAAACCATGCAGAGACCATCAGAGCCACGGCAGTACAACCGCAGCAGTGCTCTGCTGCCCAATCCGGATTTACTCTTAGCAACGTCCCCTCCCAAGTGACAGAGAGTTATAAGCAACTGGCAAAAACTTTGCGCCAAAGCAAGACGCAAAAATACTCCAGAAATTATTCTTCAACCTTGCACTAAACCATTGCTATGACCACATGTGCTTAAATAATTTAGACGTGTTGTGAGATTCATGCATCACGTTAGGATGCTTCTCTCTCATCTCTGGCCTGGTTGGAGGCGTCCAACACGCTCCGGCTTCCTTCAGTGTTTGCGTGACGTACACAGGGACGAACCGCGTGAAGTGGTCGCATTTCATTTCTAAGGTTCTGAAGATAATTTTTTTAGAAAAGCAAAATAAATCTGGAGATGGAGAGGTGTGTGTGGTCTCCTCGGGCAGCCACGTCGGGGTGGCGGGAGACGTGCCAGTGCAGAGGTTCTCAGACATTACCCTTCAGCACGTCTGTGGGCTCCTGCCCTGGCCAACAGAAAAAAGGTTCTTAAGCTACATGACGGAATGAGACAGAGCAGGTGTGAGTGTCTGGTTCAGGCTGCAGAATAGAGGTGCTTCTCAAATTCTGATGGGGTTACATGCTGATGAACATGATGAATGTAATATGATCAGTGCTGGGGAAGTTACTCACAAAGGTAATCCATTACGGAATGCTCAGGTCCAGAAAGTACAAATCCAGACCAAGGTTTTGTTTGAACCTCAGCCAGTTGAGTATAAAGAGTCACAACTCAACTGGTTGGTTGAAACAAAACCTTGGTCTGGATTTGTACTTTCTGGACCTGAGCATTCCGTAATGGATTACTTTTGTGAGTAACTTCCCCAAAACTGAATATGACAAATAAGTAAATAAATAATTACTGTCACTGGATAAGTAAATTATTTAAATTACTGTATTTAACTAATTACCAACAACTGAAAAAAAGTAAATAAATTAATACATGTCTATTGGGTTAAATACAGAAAAACGGTTCAATATGTTAAACGATATATGAGATGTTTACAGTCACGGTCACTACAGAGACTGGAAGCGTGGCTGCGTCGATGCAGCCATTGTCAGACATCAGTGCAAAGTATCGCAGGGCAAGTCGTCGCTAGGGCACGAACAGATCAGAATTCAAAGTCAGATGACTACTGAAAGTCGTTCGCTATCGCACCACCGAAAACTCAAAATATTGTACATCAAACCATCATACAACGTGGAGCATCTGTATGGTGTTTACATTCCTGACAATGGGGAAGGAAAACAACGTCAAGTCAACTGTTTAAATTAAACAGGAGGCAGTAGCAAAAGCACTCGGTGTTAGCAAACAATGCAACTGAGATTCTTGGCAAACACAAATAAAACTGTTACTTTCCTTTCCTTGATGCTTTGCATAGCTCACGGGGGGGAATTACCACATCCTCACACCATTTGGCTAAATGTCAGAAACCTGCAATATGTTCCTAGCCTCTGATGTTACACCCCCTGATCTTTCCCCAACCAGAGGAAACGTAGAAGGAACAAGTTCTGTGGCACGGTCCCCGAGATCTAATGACGGTGGGGTGAGATCACACAGATGGAGTTGCCGGTGCAGAGAGACCCAACTGAGGCCGCTAACAGAGTGGCTGCTAACACAGAATTAGTGCATGGAAGCCATTAGTGCAGAGGGATCATACAGAAGAAGCTGGAAGTGCAGAGAGAGCTGGGCCAGCCAGAGGTGGCCAATGGGATGAGATCAGAGAGAGACCGATTACACAGGCATATCAAAGGCCTGGACAGCAGGTCTTCCAATGTCTTACCCTGCAGATAAATATAGAGGCAGCTCTGGGGGCAGGGGGGCCTGGCGCTGCCAGCGATGCTGAGGCGGTGTGGTTTTAGGGGCAAATCCCAAGCTGTGTCATCAGCTTCCTCGTTCACCCTCCCCTCCCCGAGGAAGAGAGAAATATAACAAGGATGCTGATGAGAACAGGGAAGACAAAGGGGGGAGGAAGGAGAGGGAGAGAGAGAGAGAGAGAGAGAGGAGGTGAACATGCAGTGAGTTTACCATGCTGCATTGCAGAGAGGGACAGGCAGGTGGGGGGAGAGGTGGAAAGTCAAAGAGAGCCCCCTCGCTGCTATTGACTCGCCCTCTGCAGAAAAGGCCCACCTTGTCTGGTCGGCTCTGCATTTCCATCTGAATGAGCGTGGCGCACTGTGCCTCAGGTATTAATATGTATAAGTATGCAGGTAAAGGGGGGGGGGGGGGAGGAATACAGATGGGACGTCTGCTTCAGAGGGAGGAATGAAATCTCACAGGCGTACACCGACAGACATACAGCCGCACACGGAGCGGATGTCAGCACTCAGTCTGTCCCGTTCATTTCCAGACGTAGCAACACAAAGGCGGGGCGTCCGAACTGAGCACGCTCAGCTACACCCGGGACAGGACGCGGAGGACTGGAACACAGAACCAGGCAGGGCAGGCGGCTGAATGAGTGCACTGATTATAGGCTGCCCCACACTCAGGGTTATGGTGGGGGAAGGAGTGGGGCAGAGACTTGGTTTGTAATTAAAGTCTACGGAAGATTACATAACTGACAAGGCGTTACATTACTAACAGTCACAAAACATGGTTTTATGTCCCTAAACTACCTTTACTAGCCTGATGCCTCTATGTTCCCTGAATGTTCTTATGTTGCGCCTGAACAGTCCTATTAGGCTCTTACTTTGTTGGGTGATGTTGTGTGGCTCTTGCTCCAATACTGCTCACACTTGTGCCCATACATTCACTGGAAACTCAGCCCAGCTGCACTTATGCCTAGTTGACTCCTTGACAACACATATATTTGCCATTTGTCTCACTTGTACATCACTTTGGACAAAAGCACCGGCGCAAAGATGTGAAACGGAAATGTTTCAGAAAGGATTTATGGCCAAAAGTACCTGGATTCATTATATAAGCCTGGATTTCCACATGAACTTATGATGGACTGGCTGAGTGGAGACTGTGATACTTCACTATGGGTGCAGGATGGCAATGTGCCAGCAGGACAAGGCAGAGGCAAACTGATGCCTGCCAGGTGATTTGACTGCCATGGTGGTATTGATAGGGCAGGTAGGACATGCAGGATCACACGTTTCCCCGTCAATCCCATGACTGTCTGAAGCAGCTTCACACAGCAGCACTTTGTAAAAACTTGCGGCATCACACTCAGGTGCGTCAGCCGCTTCATTCCCAGCCTCGAGCTCGTTAACCTCTGCCCCCCCCCCCCCCGTCCAGCACAGATCGCAGCCAGACCTGCTGTCATGTCTGAGGAGACACCTTGCTTCTCCTCTGACAGAGTGTGAAACACACGCTCATATACCTCCCCACCCCCACCACCACCACCAACAACCTATGACAAATTTCCACCTGGCCCACAACAGCCAGAAGCCCCATGCAGGACCGGGGGTGTGAGTCACCCAGAATAAGAGGCTCAGCCACAAAACACCCCCATTAATCCAAGGGTACAACATTTGAAGGGGTGTCAACCTCTTATGAACCATGGACCCCCACATTGAAACAGACTGGAGCTACGAATCCCCAACCGTCAACGCATGATCACATAAGTGTCTAAGAACCAAGGAGGAGGACAACTTCACCCCAAGGGATTGTGGACCCCAGAATGGAAACTGCAGCAACAGAGCAAGAATGACCAGTCCTCTAACTTGTCCAACTACAGTGCCCAAATGCTAAAGACTGCTACTCCCTTCCAGGTGTTGAGGGCCATCTCAGTGTTACGCCTTATGAACACATAATAATTTGTGTGATGTTATTCATAACATTTCTTCTCTGAAATCTGCCTGTCCTCACCTAGGTGAGACTGACAGTGATTTAGCCCCAGTATGATGTAGATTTACATACTTGGGGTGCTCAGACCAGACATGCAAGTCCTCTAAGATGAAAGATACTGCATGCAGAAGTCATAAAGGGCCAATGGCAGCGGTCGCTACCGCGGAAACGGTGAAGGGGGTGCCACTGCCGCAATCTAACCCTCCTCTCATTCCTGAGCCGAAGTTACAAGCTGAACTTCCTGTTGAAACAAGCCGCTTTCCACATGAGCTGATAATACGCCTATAATTAATCTGTCCACCTGGGAATTGGGCCAATTCAGCATCTATTTTTCAAAACGAGAGGCATGAAAATGACTCCAGAGCAAGTGAACAGAAAGGACTGCACTAGCTGAGCAGGCTTCCGTTAACTTGAGCCATATTTGGCCGAGTTTGCCAGCAAACGTCGCTATAAGTCTCCTTATCAACACTCAGGCCACGGCCTAGTGACCCTCATTGCTTTCTCCCTGCAACAATGGGAATAAACACATCTGGTTAGCAAACCTATGCCTTTCTACACCTGTACATATCAGGAGAGGCATGTTAGGACCTCGCAGCATACTCACTGGATACTCAGTTTGATCATATCTTCACAAGATCATTCCACTCATTTTGAGTGGGTCACAATACATAGCAAGTACATTATCTTCAGAAGCTACACCGTGTGTGTGAGCGTCATACATCGTTGCTTGGAAGGGGGTGCAACAGAAGGACACCTGAAAACTCTAGACCAGCTAGTGTGATTGCACTGCTCAGTCCAGCATGGGAGCTGAAACCAAAATGCATGTGCATGTGTGTGCCCAGACACAGCGTGAAAGAACTCCCTGAACTGGTTGAACACCGTCCATAGGACAAAGGCAACCTGCTTACAGGGGAATTAGCCGTAAGCTCAGTCACACCAAGCAGGTCTGCAGGGACGTGTCAGCAGAAGCCACAAAGCAAGGCTTTTTGTAACCTCAGCACCGGCTCAGTCCCTGGCCTGGGTCACATGAGAAGGACCTCTGAGGAATCGGGGGGCCTGTCTGCACCCCCACCTCACTACCCCAATCAGACAAGCCCTACTTCCAGCTCAACACTTCTACTCCAGCGAAGGTTTTCAATGGGCAGTCGGCTCATTCAGTCCACGAGTGGTGCTCGACCTAACCAACTCTCCTCAAGCTCATTATCACAGATTACATCATGACTGCCCCCTCCCCCCGAATCTCCTTCTTTGAGCCCCCTATGGAAAGTGTTTCAAAGAGACCACCTCCGATTCACACACTCATCAGTTTGCCAGCATTTGGAGTTAAGCAGACCCTTTCTCCCTGGGATAAGTGGTCCAGTTCTAGCGGAAATAATAACTTCAAATAGCCCGCAAACAAGAGAAACATTGTGTAACTCAGTTTAAGGTTCAGAATGGATCTCCTATGCCATCAAACTTTCCACAGTCCAGCACCTTGTCCAGGCACCCAAAATCCACAAAACTCTTCCCTGTTTGACTTCTCCATGATCTCATAGCTCAAGAACAATGACCAGTGGCTGAGTGGACCCTCACGAACCCGTCTGCCTCTACTCTCTACCACACTACAGTTCTCCTACAGTGAAAAACACAACTGCAAACCTCTACTTTTTCTCCCCCTCCGAGGCTGAAAACTCTTAACAGCTTGTCTGCTGACAGGATTTACATTCCACTGACTGGAATTCTTTAATACATCCTGACAGGCTGGTGATATGTAGCCATGGCGATGATATTAACTGGGGTCAAAGGAAAGGCACGTGGCATGATTGAAAACCTCACGGGATGGAGCAGGCGAGTGTCTCGCTTTCTGGGGGAGGGAAACTCAAGAAAAAAGACAGGAGTTCATTCATTGGCCCTAAGTAAAGGGGATAGTGAGGGATACAGCATCTCACTTGCCACCAACTGCAAAGCTGTACGAAATATACAAAAGAACAAGCGATGAATAATTTACTTTCAGTCACTGCACATGGCAAGAGAGACAGACTCACACAGACAACCCCGCACCACAGTTACCTGTCACTCTGCTTAACCAAGGCTATAGTTGCAGCCTCTCCTCCTGGCTCTGGAAATAATGCGTCTCCCTGTCGTGGTGCAGCTTGGATCCTGGTACTGGAAAAATACACCCAGCTGGGGGAATCTGGGTAAGGCAGTATTTTACACTGGACAGGCACAGGGGTTTCAGACATTTGATAGACGGACCAAAATGAGTTCTAGCCAAGCCAGCACCTTCTCCTATACCAAATTCTTGCTTGTCACAGGACCTGGTGATTCGCAGCAGTGATGCCTGACACAACACATGACGAATCGACATAATGCTCCTCCAAAAGGAGCATTCCTCATGAAATACTGTTCAAATTATTTGGCAACCTCTCTGTGTTGGCGGGGGGGGCGGGGGGGGGGGGGGCGGCAGTGAAGACTAGGCGTGTAGGAACCTGAGGGGAGGTGGGGTTGCAATTTACACCCCGACCCTGAAAGAAATAGACATTGCATTTAAATTATGAAGAAGTGTGCTGCCCCCCACCCCCCCAGTACCGATTGTTATGAGATTAAACACATGACTAACAATCCAACAGAAAACACAACAGGAAAGGTAGCCAAATAAAGTTACACAGAATCTGCCCAAATTGCAAAAGGTCATACAGAGGATAAGCGACTACTATGTCCAGAATCCAATGGAAAAACGTCTGGAGACGCACAAGCAGCTCAAGTCAAAAGGAAATACATACTAACCCACAGCAGCCATGCAAACTAATGTGTCTGCACAGGTGGGGAAAATGTCATTCTTTCTGAGTAGATATGAAGAGCATGGGGATGACATCATCGAGTATTCCTCTCCATCTTACTGGTGTGCCTGATGCAGGTGTAAGCAAGCCGTTTTCAAAATCAGTGGGCAACCTCTCCCTCACAGCATCACCTGCCGTCTGCCGCTGCGAACACACGGCAAGCCCAATTCGCAAACGAAACCAGGCAGAGATGGGGAAGATGGCGCTGTCCTCCCAGTATGACAATGTGGGCCACAACGCTCACCACATGCCAGCGTAGTCTATTGGCGTCAGATAGCGATGGAGTTACGGAGCTCCCACGACAATAGCCAGCCTTTCCGGAGGAGATGGAGGAGAAGAATGGGGGGAACCTACAGGAAAGGCTGGCTATTTATTTACAGGAAAGTGCAGAAAATAGAACAGAGGGATCAGCTGTAGAGCAGCAAAGGATTTCTTCCAGGTAGACAACATCTATCTTGTAGTTCATACCAACCGTAGTCAAGAGGGTAATGTAAGTGCAACTTAAACCCAGCAAACCAGTGAGAAAATATCTGAGAGCAGAAACCAAAACCTCTGTGGAGCCAATTGAAACACAGCAGCTTGTACAGGCAAAGGCAGCCCAAAGGCCCACCAGAGACACGGGAGCAGTTCCATATTGGCTCAGCTTTCCACTGCAACAGAACAGATCCACGAACAGCTGGCCCATCAACTAGGTATCCCAGCATGCATCCGACGACAGAGCAGCCACCTCATCAGCAACTGAAATCCCTTGAAGCTCAACAACATCTGAGAATAGCCATGTGGAATGTGAGCAGTATCATGAGCCTGAAAGAAGCACCTCCAAAAATCTGCATATTTTCATTTCTGGACCTGGAAGACCCGTTCCCTGTTAAGGAGATCTGTCCACTGTAAGTACCATGTTGTTTTATAACCAATTAATGAAACCTGATGGTTTGCCATCTAAGATTTGCATCATCCAGAAAACTCAAGAGTAGAAGGGACCAAAAAATAGCACTTAGGTCATATGATTTCCTTCAGCATCCCTTTTTAATTCCACAAGAATGACACATCTTTAAACTTCCCATGGCCAAAAATCATCAGCAGCAGAGAAAACAAAGCTAAGCAAACCCTGCGAGAGGAAAAAGAAGAGAGACCCAAGTACAAACATTAAGATAAAGAGGGGAGAGCTTTTCTATGTTTTACTATTTATATTTTTCACAACCCAGACCAAGAGTAATGGCAGAAAGGCAAATCATTTTTGGGCAAAACACTGCTTTCTTTGTTATTTATAATTCACCAACATTGTTGGAATACCATTTAATTTTGCTTACGGCTGCATTAATAATTTGCGCACGCACTTGGATGAAACGCGTGCACGCTTGGCTTCCAAGCCGAATATAATTCAGTTTAATATAGACAAATTCAATCGGGGCGAAGCAGGAGACTGAAGGAGAACAAGGGTGACGAAAATAGCAAACGACGAGGAGGGGAGAGAGCCTGAGAGGAAGAAAGCTGGAAAAGAAAGGAGGATGGTAGAAGGATGCAATCAAGAGGAGGAGAGCAAGGATTTCGATTTTATTAACTCAACTATGTATATGTGGGTAAGGGAGGAAGGGGTGGTTGCAAGCGGTGAGAAATTTTATTTTAATTGTATGAAACTAATAAAAGTATTCATCCTGAAACAAACAAGCCCAGTTTCTCCCAGGGAGCGTGGCTATGGATCATCTGCTTAGCCACCACACCATCACCCCCCCACTCGACAACTTTCATTATCGCCCCCCCCCCCCCCCCCCAAACAATTGGGATGTGACCGAAAAGGGCTCGGCACCAGAGACCAGGAATAATCACAGTGGGTCTCAACCTGCTACCCCTTATTTCTCCAACCACCAAAATACTTTCCCCTTTGCTTCACAGCTGACAGGCAAGACAAATCATCACTCTCCTCAAAAATAACCAAATAACCCTAACCAATCAGCCCCCCATGCCCAATACCCATCCTATCCAACAATCATTTGGCTCACGCTTTCCAGGCAGAGCCCAAATAGTCACACCGGGCTCACTGACACGAGCAGCTGATGTTTTCAGCAGAGTCGACGTGGCTGCATTTATGGCCGAGGCCACGTCTGGAGCCAAGGTACTCATCTCGGTGACGCCGCCATCTCCGTTCACAATTTATTGCCACTCTGTGCTTCCTGTGTCAAAACGATGGCCCAGCTCACACCGATGACCCAGCTCCGAGCAAGAAGCACTGAGTCACCACAGCGCATAGAGCCAAGGAGCACAGGAAATGAAAATCACAGTCATGGGAGTTGAATGACATCCCACATTAAATACCCCATATAATACCAATTAGGGTTGCAAAACTCTGGGAATTTTCCATTAATCCGCAATACATTCCCAGTAATTCCCATGGAAAGTTTCTAAATTGGAACATTTCCAAAGTTCCCCAGCTGAACTTTCCACAGAATGGAAAGTTTCTGGAAAGTTTCCGTAAATTTCCAGCCACTTTGCAACCCTAATGAAATACACTTTCTATATCGAAAATAGCATTCATTGTTCAATTTAACAGCAGATACACACAGCTGTGTACAACATATGCAAGGAAAGTACTAATAAACAAGACAAATCCAGACAAAAACAAAGTCAACTACTGCCCTCTGTTTTCTGGGATTTGACAGATATTGCCTGCTAGACTCGATATTGCCTTCTACAGTCTGACTGGTTATGATAAGGAGCCAGGCTTTCAGTGAGTATTCAGGGACATCACTATAAGGCCAGGAAAAGTGCTGACTCGTATAGTCCCACAGAGTGGAGTCATTTAACCCCTCACAGTTCATTCAGGGCTGGTGGGAGTGGAGACGTGACATCTCATCAAAATACTGCCTGTAACACCATTAGGAATAAGCACTGGGTCAGGAAAGGCAAAGATGATCCAAATATTTTTCTTTTTATTAAAGGGAGATCTTTATATCTGCTTCCTGAGGAACAAAGGTTGATGATTTCAGCAAACGTTCTAAACAATTTAGTGCCAGATTAACATTTTAATTCCAAGAAATGTTTATGAAAGTTAATGTTTGCGTCTGCCAGCTCCCCACCCACAATTACTCCTATTGGTTTCCCATGAAAGGGGAAAAAAAATAAATAAATCAGCATTTTGGGGGTGGAACAAAACTTTGACCAATATCCCCTGTTCATGATTATAAAAAGATTCACCAGCTCCCTCCGTGACTGACGGCTCGTGCTTGTTTCTAATAAAGGGACCATGTCCTCTGTGTAGGCAGCATGTCACACGGGGTTGCCCCATAACAGCAACTCATGGCCATTTAGCAGAAACTTAACATAATGCAAGAGCATTTAAAGCAGGGGCTACCCAGTCGAGCCCCAAGGAGCCGTGAAGCATGCAGCTGCAGGTCAGCCTGACGGAGTCACAACTCTCATTAACTGTCAAACAGACTGCTGCCAAAATGTTCACTGATTAAGAGCCAACTCCATTCCTCCTGAAACAGGGTCATTCATAGTATCACATGGACTGCAGTTTGCTTGGAGCTAGAAGCTAAGCCAGAATGTTACTTTCAACCGGCAGGATTTTCCAGATCTGCTCTCCGTGCATCACGGTCATGTGACCTCACGTATGAAGTGAGCCATTGACCTCGAGTTTGTTACCACTGCTCAATACACAATTCTTCCCCACCCAGTCACTTATAAAATGCCAGAAGTGGCAACTTTCTTTATGTAGTCAATCCAATGTGTTCATTGCTTTCCCTAAAACTGGTGGCATAAACAAGTAAGATTCAGAGCAATGTTTTGAAAACACACCAGATTTGTTGTGGAAGTGATTTTAAAATTGATCAATGCAAGTTAAAAACTTAATTGGTATTATTAATTAGTATCAATATTGGTAATCAGTGTTCATTTTGATTACTTGATTAGTCTTATGTGTGCATAACTTATAAATAGGGTATTTTGTATCAATGGGTAAAATTACACAAGTGAACAGCATATTGTAACCATCAGTTACAATTCTGTATGTATTAACCTGGCAGTGGGAATTTACCCAACTGTAAAAGATGATACTGAAACAAGAATGTGAGAAATGTGCGATATGGGCAAGGACACAAAGCCTCTTTCCCTACCAAACCCCAACAAAGGGTCCAGTCCAAGGCGGATAAAGGCCATCTGGTAGGATGTGTGGGGGGAGTGGTTCCCCTGATCGTTGCCTGGCAACCAGAATCATTTCTGATAAGTTACGAAGTTAGGAGCACAAAAAAACTGAAGGCTGAGAAGAGACTGGGGTAGAAACTCAGCAAAGGAATGTTGGCATTGGTTAGTATGCGAGCTTCCTTTTGATCACGATTAAATACCAAATAGCTTCATTATAAATCTTCTCCTGCCCCCGTGTTCCATTTTGCAACCACAATGTTGACAATAACACACTTTGAAGAAATTCCACAGACCTGAAGCTGTAAACCGAGGTTCTATCTCTCTGGCTATAGCCTAACTCTACGTCACTGACAGTGCCGAAGGCCCCAACGCTTGCAGTTTCAGGCCCCAACACTCTGGCTCTCTCTACCGCACACAGCCAGAGGTCAAGGTCATCTCTGCTGCTCTTACTTCCAGACACAAGCTCCTGTCAACTAGATTGGCATCTCAGGCACCGAAAGCAGCTCTTGGCTGCCCCTGCCAGGCCCCCAGCCCGTTAGCCCCGCCACTGACTGACCCCATCTCAAGATCATTCTTCAAATAAACGCTTTCCTCAATCCCACAGGATTTCATCTTTCTTCTCTAGTTAACAGAAACAAACAGGAATATAGAATGTGGCAATTCAGCAGATTTGTGGAATTAGGCTCCTGCTCGTTATATGTAGGGCACAGGTTCCACATAAACAGAGCGATTATTGGCTACCTAGTGCTCAGCAAACACTCATTCTGTTGAAGTTCTTCTACCAGTAAACAACAGCCCATCTTTGTACAATTTACTGTGCCAAGTCAAAAATAGTACAGGATTGTGTTCAGCTCCCTGATATTAATCAGGGGTAACAGAACCAATTGTGTTGTACTTTAAAAGACCCCTATTGACACTCTCTTGCTCACTGAGGCTGAAGGCAATCACTTTAGTGTATTAATGTGTGGTTACGTAAAGCCTGCAGTCTATGGGTATCTTGGATAATTTAAGAGAGGCCATTTTCATACAGACAATGCGAACTGCGACCAGGCAGTTAAGTCTACATGAGGAGCTTGGGGCTTCCCACAACTTTAGGAATGAGAAAGAAAACACAAATACTAGGCAGGGTACAAAATGGATACATCATAGAAATCCTTCTTTAGGCAAATGTTGCAGCTGTACCCCCCCCCCATCCCATAGCAGCCTGTCTATGACTAACATGAAAATTCTGGTTTGCGCAAACAATTGTTCTTGCTTTCCAAAATTCACTAAGAAGAAGAATCCTTTTTAACAAAGGTACAACCCCAGGCTACAGCGAGGCTGTAATCTCAGTAAAAGGAAATGCTTTCTGGTTGAGTAATGCTTCACTCTGAATGAGACCATGGGCACGGGGGTGACTTTCATATGCAGCTCGTTCACAATGCCTTCAAACCCTCATATGTCAAAAACAAGCAATCCCATTGGCCCTTCTACAAAGATAGCTGGCTCCCATTGGCAATATCGACAACCAGCCCGTTATGTGTCTGTTGAAGGAGAACCTGCATAGAGATCAACACAGGAGGCAAATTCTGCGGACAACAAAGACGGGCCAACTCAAGTAGCCTGCTAGGAAGGTCTTACGGCCTAAACCCCCTTTATATACAGAAACATGCACATGCATCCTTTTTAACTTCTCTATTATGACACCCTACTATATTGCACAAAAAAAAATCCTCACTGTAAAGTAAAATCCACCCTCATTAACACGTCAACTTTGAGAAATAGGCACAACTTTTAATTTTGTTTAAAATCGATGACACATTAATACAATTAATACTCTATTCTAAACAACTGAGCAATTAATGCAATTAAATAGAGAAACAGTTCAGACCAACAGTGTACCGATCAATGAACTTAACAGTGATATATAAATGCCTTTTACAGAGAAAGACAAATGGATTCCATTGTTTGCTCCTAATGGCACCGAATGGGCAGTATGAATTCAGTGTGTTCACAATCAATATTCTATCCTCACCAGCTGTGGACATGCAGACAAGCAAGCCACAATTTATACTTAGGCATGTATAGCGTGCGTGTGCGTGTGTCAGAGCAGTTTTGGAAATTGCAAACGGGTAATAAAACAAACATAAATAAATAAACACACAGGCAGAGAGATGGGTATGTTTGAGCTACAGAACCACAAGTTCTCAATGAGAAAATACCTTTGTTCTTGGTGTTTATGAAAAATAAGTAATGAACTAATAATAATAATAATAATAATAATAATAATAGTAATAGTAATAATAATAATAAAACTCCTGCCATGAGCGATTACCTCACTTCACAATCGATAATGCAAAACTAAACTGCTGCCTGGTTGCTAAGCAGTGATGCTGCCTTGTTTGGAAAGATGATGTCATATTCTGAGCTGAATTGTTTGCATCCCCCCATGGAACAAGACTGAGTATTCCCCATGCCACACCAAGCAGGTCAGGAAAACAGTGTCTCAGAAAACTCCCTGCTCGAAAAGCTAGGTGTGAATATCAGAGTGTGGAACCACAACAGACGCCATCCCCCGACAAATCCTGAGCGGCGTTTTTTCTGAGCTTTTTCCCGGCACTCGCCGAAAAAGGCACGGCCTGCTAATTCTAGGAATTATCACAACATCCTGTAATAGAAATGAGCCAATTATTTTCTCGCTACTTTCAACCATTCAAACGGCTGGATTTTAGCCACATGTTTGGCTAATTGGAAGAGCAGGTCTCCCTGTGGGAACAAAGGTCCAACTCCTTAGCTACGCCTTGTGCCGTCCATCCGTTATCGCAGATCAATATTTGCAGAAAATCCCCCTCCCCACCACCGTCAGCTGCTGATGATTCCAGGAAAACCACTGCAGCTCTCAGCACCATCTTAGTCTTCCTCCTGTCACCCCCCTCACTCCCTTCCTTCTGTGTGGTGTGTTGCCTTCTCCAACCAGAATACCCTCATCCCCCACCCACCCCCTCCGCAGAGCAGGAGGACGCCGGCGTTGTTAAAGATGGATTACATTAACCTTTAGAGAGCAGAAGGCATAGCCAGAAGCAGGGGAAGA
The DNA here is from genome assembly GCF_048594095.1 of Paramormyrops kingsleyae. Lineage (NCBI taxonomy): Eukaryota > Metazoa > Chordata > Actinopteri > Osteoglossiformes > Mormyridae > Paramormyrops > Paramormyrops kingsleyae. The sequence continues at coordinate 12,956,596 of NC_132814.1, read as the reverse complement.
AGAAGAGGAGCAGTACAGATTTAAAGGAAAACGTCAGGTGTGGGATTGGCGATGCCAAGCCATTTCGCAAACCTCAAGAGCACCTCGAGGTGTTAATCAGTTTTTGAAAACAAAAGACCATTTCCATTGTGCTCTCCCCACCGCTAATCGTCACAGGCTCACAGAACGCACCAAATGGTGGTGCACATAGATTGGCCGTGTGCTCAGTTTGCGCACGCATGCTTCACGAGGGCGAGGGAAGATTATCATCATTACGGCTATTGTTACCGGCTTTCAGCATAAGTGACTTTTTTTTTACCATTTAATACTGCTGGATATTTTACGGTAGAAATTCAGGTTACGTATCACACCTTATTGCAATAGCAGTACCCCCCCCCCATCACAAACAACTATTTAAGTTGTCGGTGATGTCTATCATTCTGTCACTCTGCTGCTCGAAAAGTGGGGATTTCCAACTCGGGCACAGTGGGCACACCTAAACTTGCCCACGTCAAATTCACTTTCCATTTACTCGGGGCGGCAGGGGGCAGAAACCACCCCAGGGATCCTATTCCTGTTGCTGCTGGACTGGCAGGCAGCCGATAACGGGAACCAGGGAGTTTAGCTTCTGCTGTAAAGGAAAAACGGATCCAGGATGCAGGTCGTACGACGGAACCACAAAAATAAGGGTTAACAAAGCTCTATCTCCAGCCTCACCGCCCCCGGTTCGCATTCAGGTACAGTCACGCCCCCTGCTGGCAGGGCATCAAGTTCCAGGTCATCCTCCTCCATAAAGTACCACCATGTTCCAGGATGCAAGCTTGGAGTTTAAATCTGCTGCATCTTAATTAAAGTAACTGAACACTGGGAAGGGCTAGTAATTACGCAAGCCCTCCCCCATAACCCCCCTCCTGTAAATTTCCATGTAAAAAAAAAAAAAAAGGAGATTTCCCGGGACACCGCAGTCAGGAGAGCCAATCGCAAACCCCTCCCCTCCAGGGCAAAGAGTGAGAGATGACCGGTGGAAATGAGCCAGTCTCGGAGAGTTAGGGTGAGAAAAACTGTTTAAAGGAGGGAATTATTTTCAGCGAGACGCAGGGGCGGAGGCGCTCTCGCCCACTGGATCAGTAGCAGCGCAGTACATTAAGTGATTAAAACCAAAGATCCACTCGGCACCGATAGCAAGGGCCGGAAAACCCTCTCTCACACACCCCCTCCATGCACAACAACATCAACATCCCCCTGCTGGAGGTGCTGGAAGCTTCCAGAATTCCCCCTTGCTGAATTCGCAGTGGGGGTTACACCGGGGAGGGGGGGGGGGGGGGGGCAGTACTAGCGGATATGCAGCATTAAATGTGCTTGCTAGTTAAACCAGTGGAAAAACCAATTCATCCAGGTATGTCTTATCTAAGGCTTATGGACAGATAAGAAGGCCTTAAATAACTATCCATTTTTTAAAAGCCATTTTTTGCTCAGTGATATAGCTGCTTGCACTCAGGCATTTCAATCATATTAATGAAGCACAAAAAATGTGTCTCCCTCCTGCAGTGCCAGTTGAAGCCCATGTGAAGTCTTCGGTAAGCGTCACCCGCTTGCTAATGCAGTGCCCTCTCAAAGATGCCGCCCTAGGCGACTGCCTCGGTCGCCTCATATGCTGACCGGCACAGCCCTTCAGAATGGGCAGGCCCTGAGCTGGTCCTGTACAGAGGTGCATTATGGGAGGAAATACTTGCCCCTGGGGAATACCACAGTGCATTTCATTATCAAATCAAATCTTTTATTCATCATCCCCTAAACATAAAATCAACCCATTTATATTCTTCCATTTATAAGGCGGCAGACCTGTAGACATACATAATTCAATATTACACGCTTGATGCCAGTGCCCCATTATGGATTGGGGCTATTTTGAGGGACACCACATGTGTGTGCGTGTGTGTAGTGCTGTGTGTGTTGCTCCTCCCCCAGACTCTGCAATACTGAAGGGAGAAACGAGGTGGGCGGGATTGCCAGCACCGTCAATCACTTACTCGTTTAACTCATAGGAGTTTTACTTACACAAAAATGTTCTGAGGTTCAGAGAGATACATAATCAGACTGTAGAGGAGGTGGATCCAAGCAGCTAGAGCAGGCAAGACCAACCAATCAGATGTCTTGGTCCCGCCTCCTCTAGTTGCTTCCACCCACCTCCTCTAGAATCTGATTGGTTATCGCTCTGAGCCAATCAGTTTTCCTTCTGCCCCCAGACCATTTTTGTAAAGTAAAACTCCCACAAGCACTGGTTTAATCTAATGGGGACTAATAAATAAGTCCCGTAGTTCTCATCCCAAACTTCACCCCAAGCTTTTTGCTCTGTCCAAACAAACAAGACAGCAAATTTTGTTAGTCAACTAATTATCACGCCTGGTTAATTTCCCGGCTCAGGTGTGCAGGTGGTACAGTATAGCAATATTGTGGGCTGAGTGGGGGAGGGGAGCTGACAGCTGGGTTTGGTACCACTGAATTAACCTGCAGGGAGTGTGTTAGACCAGTCAGGAACTGACAGAGCATGATAATCCCAGCCACCATGGATTTCAAAGCCATATTTTGTCTGGCTTCCATCTCCTACGTACAGCCCCCAATTACCTACAGGTGCATATCCACACACACTCAGCCATAACATTTTAAACCAGTCTTACTGACCCACAGCTTCCTTTCCTGCTAAATCTAACACATATTCATCAAAACATAATATAGTGGTACCTCGGTTCTCAAACTTAATCCGTTCCGAACTCCGGATCGAATCCTAAAAAGTTCGAGTTCTGACCGAATTTTTCCCATAAGAAATAATGGAAAACCAATTAATTGGTTCCCGGCCCCCAAAATTACACCTAAATATGTTTTTTTTTTTTTTTAGCATTTAAACAGAAAATGAACAGGATAAAACAAGAGCATTTTTTTCTTAATGGCTTCCAAAACGATAAAGAACCTTTGCTCTTATTGGCTGAAGAGTTTAGTTACATGCATGACATTTGTATCCCAGGCAGTTCTGATGCGTAATCTGCTATTTCTCCCGAATATCACGTAAAGCAGTGAGAACTGGTTTTCAGTTAATTTACCTGGTAAAATAAAGTTTAAATAAATTATATAAATGCTCTAATAGTACACGTAAGTTAGTGGTTTATTTATTGTTAGTTACTGTAATGTTGCACTGCTTTATTTGGTTAATTGTCCAGTCTGTGAAGAAGGCATTCAAGTAAGAATTGCATTGTAGTATGACTCATTTCCTGGCGCGTACAATTTATATTAGGTCAGCGTTCACGGTTCGACTTCTGATATTCAGATCGAGTTCTAGGTCAAACTGGTTTGTTCGACTTTCAAGAAATTCGAGTTCTAGTGAGTTCGAGACCCGAGGTACCACTGTATTTTCTTTTTTTTTTATCTGACCCCATTGGGCTGAGCGTCATTGATTCAGTTTAATGCAATTCAATTTCATCTATATAGCGCATTTTCACAACATTACATTGTCTCAAATTGCTTTGTATTATCCTAGCCCAAAGCCCCTAGACAGCAATCCAGTGGCAACTGTCTTAACCACTGCACCACCTGCTGGCTGTGCTCACACTGCAAGTGAGGCCCAGTGGTGCCTTCAAGCACAACTAGACTGCTGGATTCTGCTTTGCCGTTTTCTACTCAAGGACCCGGATCTCAGATGACATTAAGAACTCAGCCTGCCCCGCTGCACTAAAGCCTGCTCTCACCAAAACATAGTGGGACACAGTGTGTATATTTTAATCTCACCCCCGGCTTTTTTCTCAGTACAGAAAGGCTGCAGTGAATCACCGGCAAAAAGCATTTTGAGCATTGAGAACTGGCATAAACTCAGAGCACTAAGAATCGTGGGGTGGGATGAGGGGGGTGTGGAATAACTCCTCCCTCCACTGTCAGACCTACAGTCGAGTCCTCATGTACGCCCCCACAACTCAATTTAGCCCAAGTTGAACAACCTGAGAACCTGAAACCATGGCACTCAACACAAATGTGTGAACTTCACCAGCCCCCTGCCCCAGCCTGGATCTATCTGGTATCCTTTGGTTTTTGTTCTGCAGATCACACATGCTGACAGGCACAAGTTAAATCCCACAGAACTGAAGTACAAAGTGAGGCTTTAGTTGCTCCAGCCCCGCCCACTTAAGCCTGCCCTGCATCACATGCCAAGCCCAGCGACTCCACCTCCAAACAAACACATCGCATTGCAGGCCCAGCGACTCCACCTCCAAACATACACATCGCATTGCAGGCCCGGCGACTCCACCTCCAAACATACACATCGCATTGCAGGCCCGGCGACTCCACCTCCAAACATACACATCGCATTGCAGGCCTGGCGACTCCACCTCCAAACATACACATCGCATTGCAGGCCCGGCGACTCCACCTCCAAACATACACATCGCATTGCAGGCCTGGCGACTCCACCTCCAAACATACACATCACATTGCAGGCCTGGCGACTCCACCTCCAAACATACACATCGCATTGCAGGCCTGGCGACTCAACCCCTAAACATACACATCACATTGCAGGCCTGGCTACTCAACCCCCAAACATACACATCACATTGCAGGCCTGGCGACTCAACCCCTAAACATACACATCACATTGCAGGCCTGGCGAATCAACCCCCAAACATACACATCGCATTGCAGGCCTGGCGACTCAACCCCTAAACATACACATCGCATTGCAGGCCTGGCGACTCAACCCCTAAACATGCACATCGCATTGCAGACCTGGCGACTCAACCCCTAAACATACACATCGCATTGCAGGCCTGCCGACTCAACCCCTAAACATACACATCGCATTGCAGGCCTGGCGACTCAACCCCTAAACATACACATCGCATTGCAGGCCTGGCGACTCAACCCCTAAACATACACATCGCATTGCAGGCCTGGCGACTCAACCCATAAACATACACATCACATTGCAGGCCTGGCGACTCAACCCCTAAACATACACATCACATTGCAGGCTTGGTGACACCTCCCCAAACATACACTGACTTCCTGACTCTATGTTTGTCTATTACATAGTTCCTTTGTAGACCACTTTACAAACGCACAGGTGTTCTGTGAGGTTGGTTATAAATACTGCCAGAAAGTGGGTAAAATAAAAGAAACACTGGGAAACAGCAGCACTGTTACATAAAGCACATCAGCACCCAGGCACAAACACTGTCTACCTTGGTTTCTAACTTATCTACCACAGATTACCCATTCAACTAATAAACTGCTTATTTGTCCCCGATTTGGAATTTCAAGTTTCCCCCTAATCTGCTTAAGCTGATTAGACCAATGGCATGGTGCCCTGAAACAAGGTCTTGGCTCAGATGGAAAGGGGCTACACTCTCAAAACAGTACAGCCTCTGAATAAGCAGTATGCAGGTGATTTCTTACAGCTCCTCTGGAGGCTGGAGGCCAGTACTGCAACATATGATTATATCCTTCTGAATATTTCCTACTACATTCCTTCTGTATTAACATTCACTGAACACATTAATAAAATATACTGCCAGAAATCTCCTCCCAAGAATGCTAAACCAGGAATTCAGCCAGAACACTAAAAAGAACTGGTTTATTTCCTGAGAATCATTAAAGGAAGAAAAATGGGAGCACTTTACTAAATGATCACATTTGTAGAATGGACCTTACAATAAATACACAGCCACCTGAAAAAAGTCGGTTACATTTACTGAATTGGTATTGCAGTTACAGTTTTTTTTAACCACCGTCGATTAATTAAACGGGACACCCATTTACCTGACTTACACTTTCAAGCCCAAAAACAGATTTCTACATTGATTGTACAAAGTAGCAAAACTGCATGCTACAGGCGTGGCATCTCACCTAATATCTTTCTTCTTTAACCCATGGGCCGGTGCTTAGAGTGCCAAAAATGCAACATATATACTGTCTGCGTGAAAGGTATGTATAACATCACAATAGCAACATGTGATAATGGTAAACAAACATCAATGCTTAAACTGGCTGTGAGTCTTAGCCCACATAGTTCTCATTCTTGGCTCTCTCTCTCTCTCATCTTCTGCCACAGCCTTTCGCGTTCTCCGCAGGCCCATCCTCCCACGGTCGCACAGCCTGACACAGGCCACTGCAGAGGCATCTCCGCTCAGCATATCAGGATCCACCATAACTCACCTTAATCCATCCTGATGCGATTTCCAAATGAACATCCTCCCACAACATTGGGTCCCATTAAGGAGAAAAAAAAAACACTCAATGTCTGACAATCTTTTTTCAGCACACCGGTTTCGGATTGTGGGGGGGGGGTGGAACCGAGACTGGCGTTCTTCAGATTTTAGGGAGATTAGCCCCATGTCAGATAAACAGCGTCTGTTAACACACCACCGATACCTACTAAAGGACACCCTTCTGGTGCAGCCTAGGTTTCTTAAAAGCATCTGGATGCAGGTAAAGCAGATCCACAAGGATCTGTGGTACACCCTCCGAAGTAGAAATCCCGTGGTCTGGTTTCCCCGCACCCCTCGTGGCCACCGACAAGCAGCCAGAAGGTCTACGAAAGTGGGGCAGCGATGAATTTAAATAATACCTGTGAGGCAGGGAGGACGACGTGCATTCACCAGGAGTGAACTGGGAGGGTTGGATCTGGAGGTGGAACAGACTAAGGGTTAGGGAGACGGCTGCATGTTCCCAGCGCTGCACTGAGCCGACTGCCAGGGCGTCACATGACCCACATATGTCACATGACAGCTCATCACACGATCCAGCCACAGAGAGTAGGTGGGAGAAATAAATGAAAAGGGAGGAGGCGGCAAGTTATGTGGAGAGACAAGGCTGGAGAAGGAAACTACATGCCACATGTCCGCGCAGAACAGAGGCTTAACGTGGCTGCTAGGGGAGAAGGGTGGGCTTCCACTCAAGCAGAAGGTCTCAAGCAAAGGTTGGATCCCACTACCAAAGACATTTCATTTAGACAAGCATATGCTAGAGCTGCACATGTAATTGTCACATCACAAGCAGGGGATATGTGCAAACCAAATGTGTGGGAGGGACCGTTTCAAAACCACACATAAGACATAAATATACACATACACTGATATCAATGTCCTTGAAACTATGTAACTATTATACATTCAAACATGTCCAGCTAACCGTGTTTACTGCCAATGAGATGTACGTCGTGAATGTCACGATATGACAGCTCAGTAACGATGGGTAGAGTCATCGGCAGAATATGGGAATGGTGAGGGACGGGGGAGGGGATTAAGATGTGATCTGTCGGAGGAAGCTCGCTCATTGGGCAGATTACCCTGGGAATGAGAAGGGGTGGGGGAGGGGATTAAGAGATGCGATCTGTCGGAGGAAGCTCGCTCATTGGGCAGATTACCCTGGGAATGAGAAGGGGTGGGGGAGGGGATTAAGAGATGCGATCTGTGGGAGGAAGCTCGCTCATTGGGCAGATTACCCAATTCTGTCCAGGGGAATAGGTGGAGATCCCTGGCCTTTCAGTTGCTCAGTTGATTTTGCCGAACAGGGGGGATTTTGGGCCCCCTGAATTTGTAATGGTACCCATGTCCCTCCACCTCCCCCTGACTCTGTCATAGCAAACAAAATTTAGAAAGTTTATCTAGTATGTTTAAAAAAAAAAAAAAATCAGTTTAAAGTTTACTTCCACTAAGTTAGCACGAGTTCTGCATGCGCTCTCCAAACAGCTAATTTGACGGATTCTGTTGGTGGATAACAAATTGTAGTTAAAACAGAACTTATTTTGGACAAATTTCAATTATTTTTTTAATAGATATCACAATATTAATTGTAAATATTTCAAATATCACAATTTTTTTTTTCCTTTATCGTACAGCCCGGCACCCAAGAACATCATCCCACGAGCATTAAGACGCCCATCTCCATCCAGCTGACGGTATCAGACATGTTTGCCCCCTTCAGCATGACTAACACTTAGGCTAGAAAACAGTAGCAGGCTCCTATCCCCAAAGACCAAGCTGCCCCCCCCCCAGCACCCCAACCCCAATCTAACCACCTGCCTAACTGCCCCTTCATCCCTACGCGCCTCCCTCTGCTCTCCACCGGTTTAGAGCTCTAGAGATACCTATGCAGGCTTCTCCTCCACTGTAACTCCTTTGTTTACATCTCCTCTGGTTCACCTATTTCCCTTCCCCATGGGGTGCCACCAAAGACTGCTCTGAACCCGCCCAACGGTTGGGGAACATTGGTTCTCCAGAAAGTGCTCATTAATAATTAATGAGGGACTGTGGTCATTACACCCCAGACATGCGCGCTAGCATGCATGCACCCAGTCAGGCGCATCAGCTCATGCGGCACAAATTAATAAATTAATCAATGACTCAGAGACAGAGCATTCGGACAACTTTCCAAGAAGCACTAACCCTCTCACCCTCTTCTGAAGGAAACGCAGAGCCTCTCCACGCTAGATCAAAGGTTGACAGGTTGCACTAAAGCCACGGATGGATGTTTCTGGAAGTCTCTGTATGCAAGGGCCCCACATTACTCTTATAATGCAAAGAAATCAAACCGTTTGGCTTCAACCAATCAAAATGGATGACAGAGCTCAAAATTTGGGATAAATTTCTGTTCTGGGGTGCAAAGTTGAGATTTACTGGACTTTTTTGGCCGGAAAGAACAAGAATGATGAAAGAATGTTTTCCCACTGCAGAGGTCTGAGTCAGTCCCAGCAGGGCCAACAGCAAATCCCTCAGAACTGTAGACAATGAGGTAAACAAACCATCAGACCAAGCATGGACACAGCCTGGCACACTGAAGAACTACAATATTTATAATATTTTATTATCATCAAAAAAAAATAAAGATGATAAGGTGATGGTGAAATAAACAAGGTTGAACACACTACAGACAAAACAAAAGCCTCACAAGAATCTCACAAGAATCGTAAAGGACAGGGACAACGGTAAATGGAAACGGTGTTTTTTGTGTGTTAGTCTTGTTTTTTGTTTTTTTTGCTTACACAGAGGTATGTGTGCTCTTCTGTTAGCCAAAGCAGCACAGCTAATCTAAGCATGCATGCCAAAGGGAGGGGGGGTAGGTTTGGAGGGGGTGGATGGAACAGATCCAAACCTCATTTTTAAAATGCAGCAGAAAAGTCCGACCTTGAAGATATGGCACCTCGACCCCACTCTGTTCTCCCTTTAACGAGAACAGATACGGCTAACAAAATATATAATAAAACGCCATCTCATTACATTTCTCCTCTTTCCTGAGGTGTTGTAAAGAAACAGGGAAAAAAGTAATATTGTTAAAAAAAAATGGGGTCAGGTTAGGATTTTGTATCACCTTCGATTTCGTCACCCGACAGCCTGACGCTCATCTCTAGCCGTCTCACTCCAGGATGTAATTTATTTTATCCGCTTTTCGAACGTCCTCTACCCAAGAGCCATGAGCTGCATGTGTCGTTTCACTTCCTGTGACCCACTTCTAAAATTTGTTAACAGAGGTTCACGGGGCCGTGAGACTGTTCTTAGGGGTGCGCCCGCAGCTGCCTGAGGCAGGGCTGTTCAAATCACAGTCTTCTACGGCCGAGCCTTGCTGATTTCCCAGCCTTACTTTATCCATGAGTCAGGTGTGAAGCTTCTGTGGCCAATCAAAATCAATAACTATTAAACTAACTATACCTGGGAGAACTGAAAACAAGGCCTGGATTTGGAATCGAGGTACAGGTTTGAAAAGGCCTGACCTAGAGGATAAGCAGACCAGTTATCTATCGCGCAAAGGTCCAGCTCTCTAGGTTCAGAACCCAACACTGGTCAAACCAAACCGCCAGGAATACTCCAAACCAGCATCCACAGCCGCAGGGGCTCCAAGACACTATCATAGGACGAAGCCCAACGACCGGAAAGCTATGAGCAGAGTCAAAACAAAGGGCTGAAGACAAAAGTCAAAAGAAGTTTCTACAGAGGGTCAAAGTATGGGGACTTTAACATACAAGTAAAAAAAAAAAAAAGGATCTTTGCTTCATTTATCACTTACCGCAGGCGCTCAAACATCTTATTGTCAAACAGAGGTAATGTATGAACACGTCAGCCATGGGTGTCCTAAATTCCAACTTTCCTTTAATTGGGGCCGAGTTTTACTCTTCTGACCTACAGAAGCAGCTACATGGCTGATTCTCTCAGGTGGTTTAGCGTTCTGTACAAGACCGTCCTCTCTGGGTTCAATAAAGTCTGACATGATGTTTGTTTCTTTAGCAGGGACATAAACCCTAAGTGGTGTAGAATTGAGTAACCAGGGTCAGCCAGTCCCTAGAGCAACTGGGGTTAAGGACCTTGCTTCAAGGGCCCCAACGGTGGAATTGCTTTGCTGATGCTGGGAATTTAACCAGCACCTTCCAATCACTAACACAGCATTCTAACCTGCTGAACCACAGACCGCCAAGAGGTCCACGACATCTCTCTCCATCTCTTCTCTGCTTTTTCCAGACTGAGCACTTACGACTGGCCTAAAAATGAAGTCTCTGTGATGAGAGGAGACACCCACACGCAAACTTCAACTGCGTCTGTGATGGCTAATCTTTGATTTTCATATCAACACTCCCCTGATCAGCCACTGTAAGAGCCAGGAAGGCGGGACATGGCGTCAACGCAAAGGCCCACCCTTCGACGTGACTGGGTCCCAAGATGAATGACAAGCACCTTCTCCTTTCTCATTTGCTGCTTTGGTATAAATAGACGGTGCAGCGATATCCCACAGAAAACACTGCCCTTGCCCCTAAACTGCCTCACCAAGAATCAGGGTGAATAAATAAAATAAATTTATTTGTACAAGGAAGATATTCAGGCCACTTTCAAGACACATTTGTCTTTATTTAGATTAGATATTTCCAGCACCTAAATAGCTGCTCACAGCAAGCCCCTCCCCCCAGGCATCCATTCTGTTTCAGGTGCAGAGCAGAGCAGACAGGCGCCCATTTAACGACACGGCACAGCCTCACGCCCTCCTCGCCTGGGAAAGAGCTCCGACCACCCAGAGGTCACCACCCACGGCTCGTACGGCTCTGCTGGCGCTGCCGCATTATTCAGGATGAAACCATCGCAGTGCAGTTCCTGCTTCAGGGGAACATATTCAAATGACAGAACAGCAAGTGCGAGCAGAGAAATGAGAGATGGGGAAGCAGCCTGGCCACCCCCAGCGCCTTTACAGAAGCCCAATACCCTGTGTGGGTGAAAGGGGGGGTGGGGGGCTTGAAATTTATCAAGGCCCCTCAACCTTCCAGTAGCAGCAAAGTTTCTGTGATACTGTTACATTTGTAAGGCCTGTGACCATTGGGCAGTGGTGCAATTTAACAGCGTAACAAGACATTATGCTGAACATCTATAGCAAATATCACAGTAACACAAGTAACAATAACAAGAGTAGAAGGAGAACTGAATGTTACAGCGGAATAGCGCAAAAAAAAAAAAAGCTCCGCAGCAAAATTCATCATCGCTATGGTTACGAAATGCAACGGATTAACAATTTTTAATGCTCTGTTAGAGTGCAGCACTAACGCAGCGTAAAAACGAGATCGCATAGATCACAGTGTGTAGACTCAGTAAATGTACAATGTAACAGTGAGATCACAATGCTACTGGCCACAACACAACTGGAGGTGACAAGAAAAAAAAAAACACAAAGCAAAGCGACCTACAGGAGCAGTTATTCCAGTAATTATGGCTGTAACAGCTAATTATACTACTTCAAGGTACGGATATGGAAGACCTAAGCGTCAATACTAGGGCCTCATATTGACGTCCCTCACTGCGCCGATAATGATATTTTAAAAGTTCACTCACGTTTGTGTATGTAAGCGTTTCTTACAGAGTTCTGTAATTAAATGCTTTTTCCTCCAATTTCTGCTGAAAATAAATGAAAGCAGAACTGTTTTCATATTTTTTGGGGGGGGGGGGGGCTATAAAGCTAGATACTTTAATTTTAATATTGGACAGCCGAGTCTGGCTATGACTGGCAGCCAGATACATGCCAATGTTTTAGATTTGAAAGGTGCCTTTCAAAAGACGAGACTTTTTATATAGAGTCTCAACAACCATAAAGTTTTATGTTTTTTTTTTTTTTTAATTCACACAAAAGGCTGAGCTATTCGCAGAAACAGAGGCATTAAAACCTGCAACCAAAAAGGATCAAACTGTCCCCAAAGTGAAGTTAACAAATGAAAAGAAACTGTTTTCATTTAGTTCACATTGACAGTAACATGGGCAGATTCTCTAGGAGTCAATGCTGATCCACGTGTTTGAGCGGCACTCCACGTCTACGTGCCAGTCCTGGTCTATCTGCGACAGACAAGAGAGAAGACGGTTCCTTCCGACGTTCCTCTCGTGGTAATCCAATTACATGCGACGGGGGAAGCTATTAATCACGGCTCGAGACGGCGACGACACACCAGCTGCGTTTCCCCCTTGACCGCGACCCTTTTTCTTCTCTCAACCGTCGCTTCTATTCTTCTCGCAGGTAATCGGCAGTGGCCAGCTGCTCTCTCCTGTAAGCCGATCTAACTGCTTCACAGAAAAGAACCAAAAACCTAATAAAAAGTCCCATCCTGCCCCAACAGCCTGGGAGACCCACCCCCTAAAATTCCCACCAAAAGTACGGACCTACATCCGACCTAAACCACCTGAGAGGGTCTGGAAACCCTTAAGAATCATCATTCTGAAAGCGCAATAATAGAATGTAATCAAAGCTGGATTGAACAATTTCTTTTTACATCTAAAGAACCTCTATTGTACTCGAGAGGGATGGTGATCTATTTCAATTCAGGCTTGTGGTAAAAACCCAAATCAGGATTAAATGAAAATGTTTCTCCGCTCTTCATCTGTTACATAAATATTAATAACCCATTCTTTTTCCTCCACCACAGAACGGGGGCCTCTCGCTGTCGCTATGGAAAACGTGCATTTCTCTGGAATACCTTCGGGATCGTACTTTTCCCATCTTGAATACACTCCACCCAGATATGCTCTCACCACCCAACCTTTTGCCCAGTTTGCTAAGCTGAGAATAGGTGTCCCTGTGCATCTTACTTCTCTCTATTTAATACTGTGCGTTACCATGACCTTCGCACAGCTGATGCATTCTGGGAGAGCCATCTGACGTAGTGACGTTATCGTTTTTTGCGCTCTGACAGCATCTGCGGCAGTGCTTGTGGTTGTGGTCATGCTGTGCCGGCCCCCCCCCCCAGGGTAACAGTAACACATGCAGCTGGGGGACGGCTAATCAGGTGAACAGAAGCTGCTCATCTCACCCAAAGCGGCAACATCTTTGAGGTATCAGTCTTGGGGGAGGTCGGGTTCCACTCTGCCAAATGTATACGTCTCCCCCCACAAAAAAAGCCAAACAAAACAATAATAAGGAGGAAACAAGTCACTCTCAGGCCTGTTTTTCCAGACCCTCTTTAAGTTTCATCTCGGATACAGCAGGAAAACAGAGCAAGCACCAGCTGGTGCTATGGGAAGCTCGCAGGAAAATCCCAGGGCGTCGTTACCATGGATACAGCAGCACGTTGCTCCGGGAGAGGGGAGGCGCCAGTGGGTCAGGTTCAGCTACCCCCAGGGGCCACTGGGTTTGGCGCCGTGATTGGAGGTGGCTGGGCACCCCGGCAGACGCGTGCTTCACGGTCAGCTGACCACTGGCAGAACAAGGGAGGGGTCATCGCAGCGAGTGCCGGCCACGGCAATTGCCGGAGCAGCGGTGCTGCAAATCTGCCTCGATGCAACACAAACCGCATGGGTCATGACTTGCTTGCATAACACCAGCAAGAAAAAGCTGATCTCGCTAAATTTGCTATGTAGATGGCAAATAAAAGGTGAAAAACACTGTAATGCCACCAAAAGCAGCGCAAAAATAAAAAAAAATTTAAAGTTACCATTGCAATGTTTTCAACATTCATTACAGTAAGCCACCAAACTGATAAATTATTTGAAATTGAGGTAGAGGCACAGAGCTGGTTTGGATTCAGTGCATGCTAACAACAAGCTAACACATGTGCATGCGGCAGAATCACCATGACAGCCAATTCTCTGGAAAGTGCTATCCACGCCAGAAGGACACCTCAGCACCAGGGGGATCCACGGGCCGGATTTATAGTCTGGCATCACGCATTAAAAGTCACAAGACAGGCAGGCCCTCCTGCTTTGAAAAGCCTTTTTGTGAACCTATTTGTCAGCTGGACGTCTGAAAAACAAACGAGTCACCGTTAATTACACAATCTGGCCTCTGCTACTCGCGCCTCACATTCGAGGCACAACATACTAATCTGCCACTAGAACTTTGTAATACAAAAAAATGCTTGTTACATCCCCCTCCTCTGACAAACAAACCTTAAAACAAGGAATAAATCCCAAGATTTCTTGAATCAAGTTGTTCATGAGAAGTTTGAGTTTACAGATGTGCTGCATGTTTACATTTGCCTGCATTTGATAGATAACAATTAATCATCCACATGACTCACTCAGAGACCGAAAATATGGTCATTAACAACTTATAATTACTTACAAAAGAAAAACACCTTAAGACCAGCAAAAACTAGTCAGCATGTAGACCGGAGAAGGATGAAGTAGATCAGCACCAGCTCCACCTCATTCATTTCCAGCCCGGCACTGCGATCGCACTACGAGCCCCAAGGCCACCAGCTGTGGAGAGCAGCATGGGCGAATCTGCTGCTTCTCTTCCAGCAGACTGAACCTGTCCTTGAGGGACCCTGTGTGGTTCTAAATGTATGGAGTTTTTCTCCACAGTACTGAATGTCCTTGGGTCACACCGCAGGGTGCATACGTGGACATTCACACCACGGGTGGAAACAGGGTGACTTCACATGCAGTGTGAGAGAGGGACAGAAGCAGCCCGGCCACACATTTCTACTGTCTGATAGCCCTCCCATCCCAGCAGAGTCAGATGGGCGGCGAGGACAGCCATGAAAGAGCGGCCCACTTCATGGCCGTGCCTGGGCCAGCTCCTGCCAGTACTCCTCCTTTTCACATGCTCCTATTCAAAGACCTCCTTCTCCTCTCTCATGCGAATCTCCCTTCAACTACTCAACTACTCTTGGTGACCTCTCAAGGGGGGAGGGTCATCAATTGGGGGGCAGTGTTACAGCTTATTCACAGATAATGTGCGATACGCTAACACACTACCACTAAAACACTTGTCCCGCCTGGTTAATATTTACAAAGGCAGGAAAATAAAAACAAAAGATATGTTTTTTGCTGGGCATTATCTTCTAGAGTAAAACAGCAAAAATCTTTCGAAAATGATTTTTTGAAAAGTGGTTTTGGAATATATGAATTTTCATCCCAGCTTCACCTCCCGTTTAATTTGGTACGCATACCATTAAAACTATTGATTAATGCTAGTCTATCAGTCCGTGTCTTTCCCCCGCATAATTCCCCGGGGTTATTTTCGCCTCAGTCGATAAAGCAGTACAGGCGGTTTCTGCAAAATGTGAATAACATATCGGTGTGCCGTGGGCCGCCCGTCGCTGCCGGGCCGGTGCATCGAGCGCACTTCCGCTCAACTTAACCGACGATCCGCTCCTGGGCTCCGCGGCCTCGATGCCGCCCGGACCGCCGTCACAGCGTAGCCGGTAAATGCTATAAAAGGCACATCTCGTAAAAACACCATTGAATCACCTGCGCATAGTCATTGTTTTGTGGTTTTAAGCAATATGACGTAAGGTCTCCCTTCGGGCCTTGGAGCATCTGTAGGCTGCTGGAAACACGCCTGGCTACCGCTTCTATGATGAAAGCGACATCCTGAGAACATACACTTAAGCAGGGCAGGAAAGGGGGGCTGCTTTGACTACGATCCCATCTCCCTACCCCTGCATATGTCCAAGTCGCCGTTCATACGCCCGGACATCAATATTAAAAGGCGTGATCTTTGTCTACCCTCTTTGGGCGCAAGGAACCTGGCTCCCAGGTGCGAGACGAATCCGGCCTGTCAGCCAACGGCAGTCAAATGTTAAATAAAAATTGTTTATAAACCTAGAGGCGAGAGCACGAATCCACAAAGGAGCAGGTGACATTATTCTCACGGCCGGCACCAGGCCACCTTGGAAAATGCCACTGAAACGAGGCTGCGCTGACCAGAATAAAATAAGCAAGCACGAAAATAACATTCAAAAAATAAACCCGAGACACGGCCCAAGCAGAGACAAAACGGCGATCGCGGTTCAGCCTTTGTTAAGATAAACCCCGGCGGTGCCCGCGGACACCGAGCACCATGCTAGCTAAAGGGAGACGGGGAGAGCGAGAAGCCGAACCCGTTAAGTTAAACCGGCAAGTCCGCCACTACAGCCCGCTGAAACCCGCAGATAACGGCGCACCAGCGGCGGTCGCTTTGATATCCGCCCGGGCGCGTGTCAGCGCTGCCGCGAGGGGATACAAAGTAACGCGGCGCTGCCCGCAAAATAAACAGCGGCTGGAAGGCAGGGGCACCAAGACGCCTGATGATAGCCCTCCGATCCCGCTATAGCATCATAATGTCGCGCTCTGCCTGCGTTTCTGCGCCTTCTGCTTAAATATACAGTCAACAAAGGAAGTATCGAGGAAACTAAACCATGGCACTATAACGTAGAAAGGACAGGCATCGCAACACGTCTGCAATAATTGTGTTTTCTGCTACCACAACGACAAATATCCATAGAAACGGCACCCTCTAAAAGCACAAGGGAATTCGTTGAAAAACACAAACATACAAAAATCATCAAGTAATTTGTGGTACGTTGTGTCATCCTTACCAGATTCAGGACTGTCTCGACGATGTCTCTGTTGCTAACCTCCCCGACCTGGATCAGACCGATGAGAACGGCGAATTTCATCTTGATATTCCGGATCGGAACCGACGGGTTGATCACCCCGGCCGGCAGAACCATCGAACCCGAACCGGACACCATCATGTCCCCGGTCACAGAGCCCGTAGCCACTTGCTGCCCATGTCCCGGAGGTGGTTCGCGGTCCGAGAGCGAGACCGAACCCGGTACTGAAACCGGCTTCTCGCTCGACATTTCCACCCAAATCGGAAGGAGCGGCCGCGATCTCACCTGCTTTATATCACCCCCGACTAAGCAAAAGCATCAAGTAAAAAATAAAAAAGAATTTTCTGTAATAATTATATGGAGAAAAATCCCCTCTTTAATAAAATCCACACTGTTCCGCAGAAGAAGCATAAGACGGCGTACAGCTTGCGAACAATCTGAATTTTACTGGATGAACGGAGCGGCGTCCTTCTCCTGCTTAGGATTTCTTCCTGATGTCAGCCAGATAGCGGCGCAGCCCGGAGCTTGTGCCGTTTCGAGGGCGACGCGCTTCTCTCCGCCATGATGACGCCCCCTGCCTGCAGTACCGTCCGACACGCCTGCGTGCTGCGCCGCGCCGGGAAGGAGGGGGTGCGCGAAGGAGAGTGTGCCTCTCGGTGGAGAGGAGCGGGTGGAGCTCTGTCATTTTAAACTCTGTTCATATATCAAACACTACGCTTTATTATGAAAAGAGCAGAATCACCTCTTTCAACACTATCGTTTGTTTCAGTATTTACGTGAAGAAGCATTAATTCTCTTTATTTATTATAAGATTTTTCATATAATTTATAGGAAGGTTTCGTCTTTCAGAATAGCGAGAATTGCCAGAGCAAAGTCCACGGAAGCCACCATCGCTGTTTTGCTATCCCATCAGAAGAGTGTAGATCTTTTGGTGTTGGGTCAGTCATGTAGGGCTGTAAAATGTTCAACAATGTCGTATGCTGTCAATTATACTGTTTATCGTTTTGAGAAGTGAGCAGAAATATAAATCATGTTGGTAACACTTAACTTAAAGCAGTCATGTATAATGCGTTATAGATACCCTCATAATGCATTCAAAAAGTATTGTAAAAACAGCCATACCTATTTATAAAAAGGCATAACACATTGTATGTGTTAATGCATTAGGTACTTATTATAGATGAGAGTTACCAAAATATTTTTATTTTTCGGAATAAATGGAACCTCTAGTGTCCCAAGCAATATTACATCACACCTTTTCAAATAGCTGTATATTTACCATATATTGCAGCCTCTATTCTGGCTAGCTTGCCCTTCAAGAACAGTAATAATTACTACCACAGTATTGCCAAAACCAACTTGATCCTTGGGTTGTATTATGGTAGTTTGGGGCCCGAGGGCAGGGTCACCCATTTATCCAACACTGCTGGAGTAGTCAGGGAGTAAGGGCCTGGAACAGTCTTCCTGTCAGTGTAGCGGAAGCTAAAACCCTGGGTTCCTTTAAATCAGAGCTAGATAAGATTTTTAACAACTCTGAGCTGTTGGTTGAGTTCTCCCCAAACAAGCTTGATGGGCCGAATGGTCTCCTCTAGTTTGAAAATGTCTTATGCTCTGAAGGGCGCCATGGCAGCATTAGGGTGCTGGACCCAGGATTCACACTGCAGACATTCTGATCAGGGGTACAGAAGCC
Organism: Paramormyrops kingsleyae; assembly: GCF_048594095.1. Lineage (NCBI taxonomy): Eukaryota > Metazoa > Chordata > Actinopteri > Osteoglossiformes > Mormyridae > Paramormyrops > Paramormyrops kingsleyae. The sequence goes on along the minus strand of NC_132814.1, from coordinate 12,938,105 downwards.
CAGCCTGATTCACAAGCTGGGGGCCAATAAAGGGAGGGTAAGTTAGGATGATTCCAAGGGCCCCCCAGTGACAGGGGCCCCTAAATATTTGTAACATAATTGGATCGGTTTGAGTTGAGGGCCCGATATGATATGGGGGCCCAAAATCTCTAACAACAGCCCTGTCCTTAAGGATGACAATGAAAATAAGTGAAGGTGTCCCAGATGCTGAGTTTGTGCTTTCACTTACATTTCAAACGGAAAAGGCAAGATTTGTTTATTTAAATTAGGTAACCAGTGAGCACTGATCAAAATCTAAGCACTGATCAAAATCTGAGCACTGCCAACGTTATTTTATACTTTGATACTTGTCAGTTTTAGCAGTTGTAAATTCCGTTACTATCAGTCTCAACTAGTCACCTGCTTGTTAATGTTAATTATCAGCAACAAACTGTCTAATAATAGCAATGAACAACCACAGTAAATACATGAAGTTATACTTAGGAACAAAGTTGTTATATCTTGTGTTCCAATTATGGTCAAAATATATTTTTTTTAAAACCCAGCACAAGGCTAGATTAAAAAAATAGCAGAATAAAATAAAAGGAGGTGCCTGCCCCCCCCCCACACACACCTATACCCCACCACTACAATGCCCTTTAATCTTCCCCAAGCAGCGGTTCTCCTTAGTGAAAGACCAGGCTTTCAGGTGGGGGCACTGTGAAGAGACTTAGACTGGGGGTGTTTGGTGACAGCCGACCCTCTCTGCATTCATTTAGCAGCATGCTTTCTGTGCTCTGGATGCGTCTTTAATGTAGCCGAGTTGTAGGGATCATACAAGCCTGTCCATCTGTGAATGGGTTTTTTTAGCGTACTTCAGTGTATTTGTTGCCCTCTCCCTCTTTATCACTTCTTGGCCTCATTGGCTCTGCTGATCCACGCTTTGTGCAGACCACATTTCCCACGGCTGCTCTGCTACTGCTGATCTCCCTCTTTATCACTTCTTGGCCTCATTGGCTCTGCTGATCCACGCTTTGTGCAGACCACATTTCCCACGGCTGCTCTGCTACTGCTGATCTCCCTCTTTATCACTTCTTGGCCTCATTGGCTCTGCTGATCCACGCTTTGGGCAGACCACATTTCCCACGGCTGCTCTGCTACTGCTGATCTCCCTCTTTATCACTTCTTGGCCTCATTGGCTCTGCTGATCCACGCTTTGGGCAGACCACATTTCCCACGGCTGCTCTGCTACTGCTGATCTTCCTCTTTATCACTTCTTGGCCTCATTGGCTCTGCTGATCCACGCTTTGGGCAGACCACATTTCCCACGGCTGCTCTGCTACTGCTGATCTTCCTCTTTATCACTTCTTGGCCTCATTGGCTCTGCTGATCCACGCTTTGTGCAGACCACATTTCCCACGGCTGCTCTGCTACTGCTGATCTTCCTCTTTATCACTTCTTGGCCTCATTGGCTCTGCTGATCCACGCTTTGTGCAGACCACATTTCCCACGGCTGCTCTGCTACTGCTGATCTTCCTCTTTATCACTTCTTGGCCTCATTGGCTCTGCTGATCCACGCTTTGTGCAGACCACATTTCCCACGGCTGCTCTGCTACTGCTGATCTTCCTCTTTATCACTTCTTGGCCTCATTGGCTCTGCTGATCCACGCTTTGGGCAGACCACATTTCCCACGGCTGCTCTGCTACTGCTGATCTTCCTCTTTATCACTTCTTGGCCTCATTGGCTCTGCTGACCCACGCTTTGTGCAGACCGCATTTCCCACGGCTGCTCTGCTACTGCTGATCTTCCTCTTTATCACTTCTTGGCCTCATTGGCTCTGCTGACCCACGCTTTGTGCAGACCGCATTTCCCACGGCTGCTCTGCTACTGCTGATCTTCCTCTTTATCACTTCTTGGCCTCATTGGCTCTGCTGACCCACGCTTTGTGCAGACCGCATTTCCCACGGCTGCTCTGCTACTGCTGATCTTCCTCTTTATCACTTCTTGGCCTCATTGGCTCTGCTGACCCACGCTTTGTGCAGACCGCATTTCCCACGGCTGCTCTGCTACTGCTGATCTTCCTCTTTATCACTTCTTGGCCTCATTGGCTCTGCTGACCCACGCTTTGTGCAGACCGCATTCCCCACGGCTGCTCTGCTACTGCTGATATTCTTTCCCACCTTAAGGGATTCACAGAACCGGCCAAAAGCATGACGTAGTGGTACCGGCACAATTCCTCATTGTAGTGTTCTGGATTCCCATTCTGAGCTTCAGGTGTCTTGGGGCTCTGCATTCTGATTTTTACTCACTGGATCAGGGGTGTCAAACTCCAGTCCTGGGGGGCTGGACCCCGGTGTAGCTCAGTTTTTTCCTGTTGCACCACAAATGATTCAGCTCAAGAGCTGCGTGGTAATTAGAAGTTGAATCAGGTGTGTTAAACGAGGGGAAACCCAAAAATATTCCGGGCTCCGGCCCCCCAGGACTAAACTTTGACACCCCTGCATTAGATTTGAAGTTGGAAGCTTGCTAAGGTTGCTTTCAGGTGTGTATGTGTGTGTGTGTGTGTGTGTGTGTGTGTGTGTGTGTGTGGGGGGGGGGGGGTTGTGGTATATTAATGCTGAGTAAAATCCCAAATAATTTGAGTGCATTGTTCCCCCCTTTCAGTGACACCCCCCACTATAAGGACGAAGCTGTATTTACTTGCAGTCGACAAAAATATACATTACAGGCTACAGTGAATCACCCTGTAAATGATAACAATTGTGAGAATAATAATAATCCCACCATATGTCTGCAGGATTGAACCTTTACTGTAGAAAGTACCAGCAACCTATTTAAAACAGAGGATTTCATTAAAGATGACATCATGACTGAGAAGAGGCTCCAGGATGTTTCACCTATTTAGACACATGAACAAGCAGAAGGTATTTGATCTTCTAATTCTATTTTCGTAACTTCATCACACCGTTGCATGCTGGGAGAAAAGGCGGGGTGGGGGGGGGGGGGGGCTAAAGGCCAAATCTGTCAAAGGGTGAGCACTTCAAAGATTTGATTCATCTAAGCCTCAGAAGGAACACAGTGATGAATGACACGTTCCAGGCCGCATCCAGTGACGCTGCTGCAGTGTTGAAGTGCTCGGAACTGGGGATGCTTTGAAAGGTATCATGCCAAGTCGGCGATGCTTGTGTTGGCCTGAAGTCTGATTGCAAAACTTCCAGCAAGAGAAGCAATATGACAGTCCCCACCTGTCCCGCCCCCTCTCTGAGGCTGCAGAGGCCCTACCCATCAAAGTGTGATGACTTTAAAGATCAAGCTCAGCTCAGAATCCGATATTCATGATTAGGGATGTTCTGGGCTCATATGCAGTGCGGTGGGCCCCTCACTTCTGACCTTCCTCCATCAAACACTCTTTCACAGTGTTTCAGGTAAACTACCTTGACAATAAAAATCGTGTCAGGCGTAATCCTCTTTATGTGTCATGTGAGGTCTGACAGGATCAAGTCTAGAAGTGTTCTGTCACATATGAGATTACAGGCCATCGGTGATCGATTCTTCATCAGGCCTGTCAGTCACTGGAGAACTGTGGGCAGTCAGCTTTACTCCTGTTGTCACGGATACGGGTTTTTTGGGATGTTAAATATAATGCACTCTAACAGTCGCGTCGCCCGGGAAAAGCACATCCACGAAACATATAAACAATGGATCTGATAGATACTGCAGGAAGGTTTATTTTCACAAAGAGTGGGTTGTTGTCCCAGACGATCCCTCAAGTCAGGGATCTTGGCTGTGTCCATATACAAAACCAGCATCAAGGTCAAAACGCAACATCAAGCCAAACTTGCAAATTTTGTTGATTGTGAAGGACAGGTAGAGGACATCTGGTCCTAATCTGTATCTCAGCTCCATTCTTGATCAGGTTGTTATCATCTACTGCTAACTGACATCTCCCAAAGCCTATTTGAAGAATGTAGGAAAACAGTAAGTTCAATTTGATCTGAATGGTTTCAATTACACATCAATGGGAATGGAATGGCAAAGGTGATTTTAATGCAAGCTTTGCTGTAACGCTGAGTGAGCCCATATCATTGTTCAAAGTGGAAAGTACATTGGAAGATTGCAGCTGATAAATAGCTACTGCTCGGATGAATTAAGCTGGTGGAATGGTTTGGGATAAAAAAATGGAATAACACAAAGCCCTCCAATAAGAAACTGAGTTATAGATCTGTGGTTTATCTTTTTCCCATGTTCTCTAATATATTTCTTGTAAAAGGTGCCTGGAATTAAAATAGGCCTTCGGTTGACCTTAGATTTATTTTAAGGTCATTTGAAATAATAATTTAAATCACGTTGGTATATAAAACAAGCGGCAAGTGGCATAAATCTTGCGGGGAGCAGACAATCAGTTTCTTGCATCTTGCATGCATGTGCACAAAGGCATGCACGATTATAAGATCAGAAATCGAAACAATCCCATACCATGCACCCCCAGATAGGCAGAGATGCACACTAACGTTACAATAACTAGCCAGCGGCAGATGTGACGTGGAGCCACACTTTTTGTGTTGTGCAGCATCACAAGCAGATTAAGTCAGATCATTGGAAGGCAGCTGATATTGAGCCATCGCAGATTTTTAACTTGCTTCAGTAGTTTATTCACAAATATGCAGTCGTACACAAGTATCCACTGACAATGTGATATATAGCACTTCAGACAGGGCAAGATTGACCTCTGATCTGTGACCATGGCAACAAGTACCAGAGACACATTTGAATTTGGATTCAGATGTAAAGCTCAGTATCTCTAGAAACATTTAGTGTTTTAGGAAGTGTCGGACTGAAAACATGGACAGAAGTGTAAGCTGAGGCATCCCAATTTAGCGGGTCTGCCATGCATATAGAAAATAACATCCAAGGTCATCTTCAAGAGCAACCTGGAGGCCAATCGATTAAAGAACGCAATAAGGAATTTCCAAATTGCATACACTGTGCAATATTGCATTTGAAATATCTTATATGCAGTATATTGAACAGGTAAGAGCAGTGGACCTCTTACTCAGCTGCTGGGAAGGAAAACTTGTTTCACTGCAAACAAACCCAAGAAACTCCCGACAGCTGGCTGGGCACCAGTGACCCCATGTTTCAAGCCATCTGATTGGCTGCCCTTTTATTCTACCAAACAATGCTGGAGGAGAGAGAGAGGTTTGAAAGCGTGAAATGGAATAACAAAGAGAAGCCCGGAAGACCCTCTGAAGAATGGCATTAATTCCCCTGCGTGACTCCTTGCGTTTATATTCTACCTGGTTTCAGAAGCCATTGGCTGGCAGTAGCAGCTCAAGTGGACAGAAAAGCCAAATAATAAGAGCAGGAAGATCCAAATGTTCTGGTAACAAATAGCTTAACCACTACACCAACCACCGTGCGGTGTATAATAAAATCAGAAATTAGGATAACTATCATCTGCATGTAAGTATAAATAAAGAAAAAATAAAACATTCCCAGAAAATAAAATGATAAAATGTACGTTTGAGGTTGGAGAGGCTATAGAGGATTCTGCACGGCCTTGAGGCGAACTGCACAGATAATGCAATCAGATAAATAAAAAGAAATCGAAGACTCGGCAGTGCACATATACAAAGACCCCTGAATGAAAAAAAATGGACAAATACTGAATAGATAGATGCTCTTTCTAGCGGTAAAAAAAAAGGCATGTTAGTGTCATCCCTGTCACGCATCTTGAGATGTCTGCGGATGACAAGAGCCAGTCGCTCTGTTAAAAGGCAAAGAGCATTAGCTATGCCTGGGGGGGGGGGGGGGGGCGGCACTCAGTCCCACATCCTGCACCAGACTCACATCCCTCCCACGGAAGGGGATGGGGGGGGGTATCATCAGCCTGCCTGCCTGCTGCTATTGTTGTGGCCTGGAGGGACACAAAGACCCCATCAGTCCCACAAACAGAAAGGGGCTGTGACTCCTGTCCTTTTGTGTCACAGGTTGACACCATTTGTTCTTCCTTTATCACTGTCTCTTTTGTAAAATGAAGACGCGGACAGATAAACGATAGATTGGGCTAAAATACATTTTTTTTTCTAAAAAGACGCTACTTTAACAGGGTCATTTTTTCAACGCTACCATAGAGTTGACAACCCCGGTTCCTCGTCTCTGCTGATTATGTGTTAACATAAAAAAAAATTAATTGAATTTGGAAGATGGTACTTGCTAAGTAATTGAGGGAAGAGCAGAAATCTGCATTAACACGCTTCTGTCAAAAACTGAATCTCCCCCAAATGTGTGTCGCTATTAATATCAGCCGGTTAGCCCAGCAAGTTCGGGACATGAGGATGAAATCTAGTGAGTATTTGGTATATCTGCATATGCCAGGATGAACAGCATTTCTCATAGGTTCGTCCACCCTCCCAAGACAAAGCCGATCATTCTTAAATCACCAGTAAGTGATGTCAACAAGATTTACATCCACAGGTCAAAATTTACATCCACACCACTCAAATGGCTACATTTTTGATTATTAGATTTCCGTAAAATTACCATAAATTATCCTAAAGATTGTCCTGACTCTGCATATTGATTGTGTGATATTATTGATATCAATTATTATATAATTATTATTAATTTTCAATGTTAGGGCACAGCCCCAAAACTCAACAGCCCTTTCGTAGGTTTGTAGCCTGGATCCAGTTGCCTCTCAATATGCATCCTATTATCTTCCATTTTCCCCTGTGTCGGTGGACTGTGCTTCTGGTCATTACTGAGACTAAATACAACAAGAAAACTTCGGCCAACTATGTGTGTAATTCAGGTTCAATGAGTGTAATATTAAGCGCAAGATGCTGGTTTTGACTTGTAGCTTCTACATTGGTATAATCTACCATTCTGGTTGCCTCTGTCAATCACTGTCATTCAGCAGTTGCTAATTATTTACTCCATGTTCTATAAGTGCTATTTTCTAAAAGCACTTTTAATTAACACATGTGCCATGTCAGTAAATGTCCTGACAACTGAAAGTTCACTAACAGGAGAACGAATTCAACAATTAATGAGGAAACCATAAGTGGACTATATGCAGCCATCTGGCATGGATGTCCCTCTTGTTCATGACATGCCACCAAAATGCCACTAAGATGAATGCTGGCGAAAGCGGAAGTCAGATGCATCCGAAGGTCCAAAATGGCTGGAGCTGCCACCCATCCCATATATTATAGCAGGGCTGTTCAAATCACGGTCCTCAAGGTCTGAGCCCTGCAAATTTTCCCGCCTCCTTTCACCTGTGAAGCCTCTGTGGCCAATAGGAATCAGTAATTATTAAACTAACTCCCTGGGAGAACTGAAAACCAGGTCTGGAATTGGAATCGAAGTCCAGATTTCAAGAGCCTTGTATTGAAAGGATCGTCCTACATTGAAAGACAAAAAGTTGTGCCCTGTTTTGAACCGATACAGGATACAATTTGTCCCATATTTTTTTTTCACATTGTATTCCATCCTGTAATCCTTCAGATAGAAAATGGTATCGCTAATAATGCCCAGCTAGGCTACACCTGCTTCTGTGTCAGGCACTGTAGTCTGAGACAGCACAAGACATGTGAATTCATATTCATCTCATGACCCATTTCCAGTTGCAGACAGGAGAGAGCAAAAAAAAAATGCACTAGTGTAGGGATTGTACTTAATGCAGTGCCGAATCCAGTGAGAGTTTACAGCTGGGGTGGAGAAGTCCAGACTGCAATGTCCACACTCCTGCAGATTTACGTTAGACTTAGATTTGATGACTTATTGTCCAGAAAAATCGCTTCAGCCACACCACTGAGCTCGGAGATTAAATGAAGACCAGTGCAGCGTGAGGTCCTGGAGGACTTGGTATTGGTATTTGATGTTGCACCTAGTAACGGGGCAGCACTCGTGCACGTAAAACACGGTCACACACACGTGCGTGTGGCTGCATTCCAGAACAACGGCTCTCATATGCTTAAAACTGATGCAAGAGGTAGGACATAAACACACACACAAACACAGCAAGACCTAAAGATATAGCGATGGATGCAGAGATAGGTCTCTAAGGCAACTGCTGCAGGATCCTGCATCTTCTCCTGTCTCCCCCCCTCCCTCATTCTGTCCTACCCCTTACATTAAGCTAGAAAACGCTCCTAACCTACAAAGTGACATTCTGAGGCCATATTGCAAATGCCACCTGTAAGAGCTTTTTGCTAACAGACAAACAGGCCCTCCCCTCCTTTTCTGCAGTGACACACCTTTTGGTCAGTGTGTATACTTGATATCACAGTAATCTTGTGTGTTTTGCATAGTAGTAGTATAGTACACTTTCAGAAAAGGGTTAAAAAAAATTGTACCTTTGCTTGTTATTGGGGCTGTACCCTCATCCCCAAGGTACAAACAACATTAATGTATCCCCAATGGTACAAACATGCTCCTCAGAGTTTCTGTACAGTACCTTAAAGGGTACAATTACCTACAGCCATTGAGTACAACTGGCAGACCCTTGAGGGTACAGCCCCAGTGACAAGCAAAGGTACAAATAAGTTTTTAACCATTTTTTCTGATCGTGTAGCAGTATTATTATTATTTATTATTATTATTAATAATAATAAGAATACATGGATGGATGGATGGATTAAAGTATTGTGGCTATGGAATACAAATACTTGTTTTTCGACATCATAAAATATACTTTAACAATGCTGCTGTTTCTTTATGATTCTATGTTATTTAACTTGACAGTTGTCAATGGTGCACTGGATATGTTATATTTTTTGCCGTTTGGAAGTCGCTAAGGCTGCCAGTGAAATATATGAAAGGTAAATGAATTCCACCGGAGACGGGAGACCTCGCCGTGTCGCTCCGAACACCATGTCTCCTTCACGTTTTGTACGCTTCAGCCGCATAATAAAGCGCATCCAGAGCCCAGACATTACTGCGCTTCACAGGATCGTCACATCGCATTTTCCGGGATCTGCACCCATATTGTCGGCACGGTGAGACCGTTTGACGCTAACGTGCCACACTGCCAGGCTGTCAGACGTCGGCCTGCAGTACCAGGGGAGGGCTGCTGTACGTTTCAACTGACGAGTTTAAAATGGCACGGACAATTAGTGCAATTACACAGAAAAGGCAGCAATTATCTTTCAATTTCAACTATCAACAGACTGGCTAATTGGTGTGATTAAAACATATCACACTGAACTTTGGCTTTTATAAATCAAAAAAAAAAAAAAAAACAATCGGCATTTAACCTATACAGACCTTCAATAACATAGCCGTTATTTAGCTGTTTCAGCTTTTTGTGGTCGTCCTTCACCGAAGCCCTGACACTCGGCTCCCAGGGACCACCGGAAAGGGCAGGCAGAACGATCAGGCTCACCGTGGCTCATCACTAATTCATCCATTTAATCTTTTATTTATTAATGACCTTATTAAAGTCATGTGTTTTTTTTTTTTTTTTTAAGGGGCTTGTTATGTTTTCAGCAGGGGGTGGCCGATATTGCTCAGGGTGCTCCCCAGAGTGCGGACAAAGGGGCAGCTTTCAGCCGGCACTGATACCATGGGCAGTCCAGGTCTTTTCAGCCGGCACTGATACAATGGGCAGTCCAGGTCTTTTCAGCCGGCACTGATACCATGGGCAGTTCAGGTCTTTTCAGCCGGCACTGATACCATGGGCAGTCCAGGTCTTTTCAGCCGGCACTGATACAATGGGCAGTCCAGGTCTTTTCAGCCGGCACTGATACCATGGGTAGTCCAGGTCTTTTCAGCCGGCACTGATACCATGGGCAGTCCAGGTCTTTTCAGCCGGCACTGATACCATGGGCAGTCCAGGTCTTTTCAGCCGGCACTGATACAATGGGCAGTCCAGGTCTTTTCAGAGATTCAGTCGTTTGGCTCAAGTCATGAGCAAGAACCCACTCATTTTGTTCCAAAACAGCTCCTTCAATGGCATTTCTGTTACCACTCCAGCTGTTTAATGGAATCTTAGGCCTACTCCACATTCTGTTTACTAGATTAACATTAACATTACTGCTTATTCTAAAACCAACATCAATAAGCGTAGAGATTTTTTTAAAGTAGTTAAATTGAATGATAATGAACATAAAGGAACACAACACATCTAGATCACAACAGAACATTACTAGAACTGATTCATATAACTAAAATTACTACCATAATCTGCACTGAAAAACGACAGATACCGCAGTAGTGGGGGATGATCCTGCTTCTTCTCTCTGTAAGCTCATCTCAGAAGCGACTGATGTTGCTGTGATGTTGCTCTTTCATAACTTGAGTAAGTTATGGATAGGTAGAGCTTGCTCTCCCATGGTCTGGAAATCAGCAAATCTTTGAAGGGCCTCCTCTAATAGAATCTCTTGAGGGATTTCTTCTGCTTGCATCTCCAGTCCTTCCAGCTCCTCGACCAAACTTTATAATGGCAGGGTTACGGTTGGATTTGGTCATGTTAGCTGCACACTAACGCATCACATCTCTTTGTTATTGATTCTCCATTGTCTTGCAGGTCTTTGCAGTGCCTCTGTCAGGTTCTCCAAGCACTGATCTCAAAACAGTCCAGAAGACAGGATGTATTTTTCAATGAGGACGCAAGTAAACAGGCATAAATGAAGTGGTGGTGCTGGACAACCAGCAGGCAATTGTCAGGTCATCTTTTTCTTGCTGTAAAGCCCACACTCTATCATATAGACTTGGATTAACCGTTTCACAGAGAGTTTCCTAACTAGGATAACATACACTGGAATGAGAGCATGGCTGTTCTTTCTAAGAAGCGCTGGAAATCACTGACAGTCAATTCCTCCTCAGTTGTGTTTTGTTGTGTGGAAGTCATTGTCTTTCACATGTACTGGCTTGTAGAGCCCTGTGTTGCTGTCGGACATGATGTGGTTGTTGCATGAGAAGTGGATCATGCAGTAGCAGACACAGACATTGCAGTACTCTGAGACGTGGAGGCACTGGCTTCTTCACCATGTTCAGCAGAAGGCCACCTTGTCTTAGCTGTACTAAGTGCACAATAGGAAACGCAGTTCAAGTATGCCTATGATGGTTGTAGGTTGATGGGCGGCACAGTGGTGCAGTGGTTAGCACTGCAGCCTCACACCTCTGGGACCAGGATTTGAGTGTCTGCCAAAGTTCCATGTGTGTAGAGTTTGCATCTTCTCTCCCTGTTGTCATGGGGTTTCCTCCAGGTACTTGAAACCGTGCTGAGGTTAACTGTTGTTACCATATTGCCCATAGGTGTCAGTGTGCCCTGCAATGATTTGGCACCCCATCCTGGGTTGTTCCCTAGGATAGACCCCCCCATGACCCAGAACAGGCGAAGCAGTTACAGAAAATGGATGGATGGTTGACCATCCTCAATATTAAATTCTATGCAGGATCCCAGGAATACAGAGCTTATTGGGCATAGATGGATGGATGGATGGACTTTTACATTGTCTGCGTCATTAAAATGCATCCAAAACCTACTGAATTATTGTTTGCTTCCTGCTGTTGCAGCTTATTTACCTTCTTGGTCTTTTATGTCTGGCGAGTCAGTCACATGCCCATGGACAACATGCAAATTTAAATGTTGCAGTAGGACATCAGGTGTTATAACTTTCTCTACTTTTGCAAATCTGATTGTTGCAAGAAATAAGTAAATAAGATTTTATTTCTTCAGCAATATGTGTTTGGTCAAAATGGTAAAAAGCTTTCAAGAGCAACAAAAAGTTAAAAATTAAAAAGAGGAAAGAGTCTATGGCAGTGTTTCCCAAGCCGGTCCAGCTCCCAGTCAGCCGTCAACATTTTTGATCCCTACGGGTGCTGGGAGGGAGCAAAAACATGGACTGTCTGCGGGTCCCGGATTGGGAAACACTGGTCTGTAGTAAGAACAAACATTCTAGCTAACAATAACAATATTCACATCATATTCTTATAACCGCCTCTCCTTGTCAGCGTCACGAGGAATAGTTCTACATTATGTATATATCTTGCAGTTTAAACAACGATTCTTGATTCTTAAAAACTTTATTCACCTCCACCAATGTATGCGTGTGCAATGATTGATTCATTCATTTAACCATTTTTTGCATCATACGATTTTCAGTTGAAAACCAGTATCGAGAATAGGTGGGATTCATCATGTTAACAAACGACATTACACGTCACTCTGCACAAAGAGGGAATAACTTAAACGTCTCGCCATTCGTGTGATTTGACAAAACATCAGCGATCAAGTTATGTCATATGACCGTAATTAGTTACAATAAGCCTACAAATACATTAATAAATTGAAACCGTTACAGAAAGAGCTACTTCGGCAAACGTACAATGTGAACAGAATAAAAAGTAGCCTTATGTATCATACCTATGCTTCTCTGTGTTCTACTGCAGTACGTAAAGGATCTGGAGACGGACACAGCGAGGCGTGCAGTTCCTTTATTGTCCAGCAGAGGAGGCTTCAGCCTCACGCAAGTCCCTTTGATTGGGTCATTCAGACCCGTCTGGCGATTCGGGTTCACCTCTGCAGTTGACCTGTGTTCAGCACGAAGACCTAAAATATATATAGCGGCCTTATCTTCAAAGGCAGAAACTGCATGAAAACTGAATCAATCCAAGGTTCATTAAGAAAACAAACAGCGACAGTCTGCATGTCACTTGCTTTCACGACATTTACCCACTCCGTGGAGTTACTTAACCATGCCAAATACATATCAGTTTCATAGCATAAATGAAGATGCCCTGCTGTCGCCGTGCGTTCTCCTTATTACAAAGTTCTGTTTACTCAGCCACCGGTTGATTACATATTGATCTTTTGCTTTGATAGATCCTTGGGAGAGCAACGCGGACTTCAAATTAGAGGTATGTCCGCAATGTATTTAAAGCAAGTGCATTGACTGATGACCTTTGGGTGTCTTTTTAAAATCCCGCTGTATCAATCTGTTAGAGATTTCGGGGAATATGGAAAGCACTAATTTTCTGTCTGATGCTCCCATTTACAGTTTGGTGGTGAAACGGGGCCACCTGGTGGATTATGATTTGTATATTAGAAGGAAAGACATTTACTGCCGCTTATCCCAAACAGGGTCACGGGGCACATATGCATGTGTATGTAGGCACAATCACTTCCATATAAGATTTGTAAAAGACTCGTTTCGCATACAACGTTTATTTTAACATTTCAGCTGTAGTTCCAGTGTTAGGTAAAACAGGGAAAATAGTTCATCATATCCTACTGTATGAACGTCCGAAATGTTTCGATGGGTTAGTTTGAATGAAACGTCGAATAAAAAAAATCTACTCATAATATCAAGTGCAGGCATAATTATTTTAAACGATTAATTAAAATACTGTCATAAACGTAACTGAAATAAGTACAACTAGCCACATTTTGGTATTAGATTAATGTAGGAAGTCTGAACGACCGACATGTATGCAATATGAAACGGCTCAATTGCAACCCAGTAAGAACCATAACAGCATGTTTCTTGGGCTATTTTGAACTTGGTTATAGAAGTACTGTTTCACTATTTGCTACTTACGTTGATATTTCTCAATTCAGCACACAAATCCTCTATCACAGTGGCTACGGTTCTTTAATGTTCCAACCAACCTAATGATATATGACTGGCCAGCTATGAAACGATGACTCGGCAATAAATACGTAAAATGTTTCCTGTTCATTTGTAGTAATTATAATAATGTGATGCTAAACCATGCCTATTCTCGTATTACGTAGGTTTTTTTGTCAGCGTCAAATATAAGACCGTTTTGCGTCTGCGGCGGCCCCTCTTGTGACTCGGGAAACGCGGATATTTGCCCAAGAGTATATAGGTGTCGATTGTACTGTCGCCACCTGGCGGCGCCACCAGAATCCCTTTATGTTTTTTACACCCTAATCCTCGACCTACATTCTGGCTTGCACCAAATACCAATACTAATACTACAATGCTAATAATAACAACGAAGCATGGCCATCTGAAAGAAATATACGGCTGGACTGAGTTACAAACATGCCAAAAATAATAGCATTTTTCGCAAGTATGCATGCTGATGTTCTCAACCTGCTGCCTGTTTCAATACAGTTTTGCCCGTAAATGGCAACACACGTTCCTGAGTTTATAAGCAAAATAACTCCACAAAGGGGCCATGTGGATTTAAGAGATTTAATTTAAGGTACTTTGGGTAAGACATTTTTAATGATGCCAGTAGTACCACAGCTACCGTTATTAAAATACCAAAGAACCGCATTTCATGACATACGGCAGTATCACCCTTCCTGACATGTTATTGGAGAGAAGACCGACACAGAACATTAACTGTGGTACCCTTACCACCAAAGTAAGGCCAGACTGAAAGTTTAAGGCTCCATTAAAAATACTGACATTTTTGTCTTTTATCCATAAATTTTCGGTAACCAGTAATCCTATGCAGGGCTGTGGGGGGTTTGGAACCTATGAGTATAAGGCAGGGGACAACCCAGGATGGAGCTGCCAAACCATCACAGGGTCGCACACTCACACCGTTCACACCAACGAGGAATTTGGTGACTCTGTTCAACCTCAGCATGTTTTTGGACCGTGGAGGGAGACCCCACGAGGACACAGGGAGAACATGCACACACACAGGGAGAACTCCACACACACGGAACCCGGCCAGAGACTTGAATCCAGGTCACAGAGATGTGAGGGAGCCGTGCTGACTACTGCACTGCATCACCATCCAACCCCGCAGGGAGAGTCATCTGTGATGAATTTCCATACAGATTAGCTATCAACATATGCGTACAAAAAAGACTGCAGCTGTATACTTTTTGCATTTTATATTTGTTTTAATCCTCTCAGTGAAAACCCTGTTGTCCGCTAGGTAGCACGTCCAGTACACACCAGAGCTTCAGTGTTCAGTCCAACCTGCTTCCAATTGACACATAACAAAACAGTACGAGAGAATGGGCTCACAGCGCTGCCCTTGCGTGCTGCTTTTGACACAGCAGTGGGCGTGGCTTACTACAAACAGGAAGGAGGGGCGGGCGAGGAACCCCTACCGGTATGGAGCACATATAGTCTGGTGTGCATGTAGCCACACACCTGCACATTCACAGATGCACACACATATTTTATTTATATATTTATATATTGTTTTGTATTTTAAATGAATTAAACAGAAATGCTTCTTAGAAGCTCTGAAATGGCCAAATGTCCTAGACATCATAAATTAAGATTACAATGACAAGATCTATAATTACAACAATAATATTAATAATAACATTAATAACAACAACAATAATAGTAATAATAATAACAACAACCATATAAATGTTGATAATGAACTGGCGATGACTGTCAAGCAAACAGGGGGCGCTACTGCAGCATGATGGTGAATGGCTCAGCTCCAGCGAAGCAGCGTTGTTGTATGGGTCAGGCTTTTCGGGGTCCCCTTCCAGCAGCAGTTTTGACCCTGGGGCCCATGGGACCCTGCCTCAGAATGTCCCCCATGCCTCAGATCTTGGTTTCGGGGCCATCGGAGTCCAGCGGCTGGAAGGAGTTGCGCAGGCGGGCTGCGTCGGCTGCGCACAGGTAGCCGAAAGCCTTATTATACCACTCCGGAGACCTGCCCCTGAAAGGGAACACGCACATGGTGAACCTGTGCTGACATACTGAATAAACCCATATTTTAATCGCCATTTGTGGGGGGGAGCTGGTGTGTGGCTCAGCGGGCTAGGATTAGGATTAGGGTTAGGATTTCCCGTGATCTGAAGGTTACTGGTTTAAATCCCAGGACTGGTAAACTGATGCTGCCTTTAGGCCCCTGAGAAAGGCCCTTAAACCCCAGCTCCTGGGGCGCCACCTGCTGGCTGACCCTGTGCTGTGCCCCCCCCCAAGCGACCTCTCACTTGTCTGTGTGTCTCATGAAGAACAAGAAGGAGTAGGCGCAAAGAGAATTAATCCCATGGGGATTAATGAAGTACCGTGTTTCCCCAAAAATAAGACCTACCCAGAAAATAAGCCCTAATTACTATCCCACGGATTGTATGGTAACTAGAATGAGATGCGATTGTATGTAAACAGGAAATAATATTTTGACAAGACGAGTGCAAAAAGAAAGGAAATTCTGGTTCTAAAGGAAATTGAGTTGCGAGATATTCAGGATGGAATTTGGAGCTTGGAGATTTACGATGATGTTCCAGAAGAAGATGACATGACGACTATATTTGAATAAATGTATACACAGTAGATTTTTGTTCATGAATAAATGTACCATTAGATTGTTTACATGGAAAGATAACAGTTAGAAGATGACATGATGTCTGTATTTGAATAAATGTGGATTTTTGTTCATGAATACCGGTAAATGTACTATAATTTGTTGTACATGGGAAATTAAGACACCCCCTGAAAATAAACCCTAATGCGTCTTTTGGAGCAAAAATTAATATAAGACCCTGTTTTATTTTCGGGGAAACACGGTATTACTATTCTATGTGCAGGTGCATAGGAATTCTTTGGTTTTTGCCTATTCACACAAATATACAGGTGAGAATAAAGCTTGGAGTCTTAGCACAGATTTAGCTATTTATCCACAACCCCAGGAGCATTTTGAGAGTGAAGGGCTTTGGTCACATGCCCAGCGGTGCTGCAACTACTCTGCCGACCATGGGATTCAAACCAATGACATTCTGATCACAGACACAGAGGCTAGACCCACAGAGACATACTGCAGCATGTGGAATTTGTTAGGTTAACAGACATTTACTCACAGAATTCAATTTCTTTCTGCTGACATATGGGAAATGAATAGGTACCTGAACTTTGAAGCACTCACATCAAAATGTATTGAAACAGTGAAGCACACTGGTATTTTTCACCGTCACCAGATCATGTCACTGTTCGTATGAACTCAACGGTGCGGTAATTTTCACCAAGGAGTGTAGGTGAATGAAGGGATCAGGTTGAGTCATAGCTGTGCTTTGCAGAGGCCAGTAAACCAAGGTCTACTTACTTCAGGTCAACTCTGCAGATATGCGTAAGGCGAGACTTCCCCGTTCCACACGGTTCCAACAGGAAATGCGAGTCCAGAATAACGCAGCGGACCCCACCCATGGCCGGGCAGTCCTCGAGATCCACAGACATGGACACCAGAGCACATGCTCCCTTAGGCATGCCCGTCCGCCAGGACCTGGTACAAACAATGAGGTTTGCATCAGTAACGAACAGATAAGGTTCTGGGGCTCCAGTAGTGATGGCTAAATGAAGCTTCATGAACCATTTGCTGTATTTTGTGAGCCCACTAGATGGCACACTTGATTTGCTTTGGGGTATACTTTGAGCCCTTTTTGAGCAGAGAGCACGATCTAGCGGAGTCAGAAAATACAGCAAGTTGTTCATGGGGCTTCATTTGGGCATCACTAGGCCCTAGTCTGTGCTCATGTGCCGTTCAGTGAGCCTCCAGCCGCTGACTCACCTGAGTACCACGAAGTCACGGCTGGGGTGTGGGGGCATGCTGTTGATGGCGTACTGGAAAACCTCCGTCTGCCTGTCCAGCGTCTCCCTCACCTTCCACTGCAGAAAGTCCATGTCCCATAGGTGGCGCTCACGTAACACGCGGTTCAGCACCACAGAAGGTGGGGCCTCCACTTCGACCATGACCCGCCAGCGCCGGAGGGGATTACCGTCCCCTACCTGGGAGGAGGGTGGAGGAAGGGGTTGGAGAATGGGAGTTAGAGGGTGGGCTGCAAGGAGGGGCGTTATGCTCTTAAAAGCATTGTTGGAGAAGTTACTTTCAAAAGTAATCCATTACAGAGGTGGAAGGTTTAGTTCCAGAAAGTACAAATCCAAACCAAGGTTTGGTTTCAACTAAACAGTTGAGTACTCTGTGACTGTGACTCTTTATACTCAACTGTTTATTATGCATTCTCCATTATAATGAGACTGTGTTAATCTATGTTTCTATGCCAGCATGTTAGTTTTCAATCTATGCAACCATATAAAAGTTTATAATCATTAAAACGTAACAGAAAAAAATAAGGTAAACCTTAAAACACACAGACGGCAATGATGAGATAATTGGTGATGGCCAAATGAAGCTTCATTAACCACTTGCTGTATTTTCTGACTAGATGGTGCTGCTCTCTGTCCATAAAATGGCTCAAAGCATGTCCCAAAGCAAGCCAAGAGCGCCATCTAGTGGGGTCAAAAAGTACAGCAAATGGTTCATGGAGCTTAATTTGGTCATCACTAGATTACCTAAAAATTATACAATTCTAAATAAGGTGCTTTATGTTAGTTTTAGTTAAAAACCCCAGAACTTACAAAACATTTGTATTCCAAATCACAATATGGACATGACTGGTCCCACTCTAAACCAAAGTTACATACTCATACTCATGAGCTTCCCCTAGTGTCTGGACCCCTGAAAGCCTAGCTCATGGGAGTTTCACTTACATAAGAAAGTTTGGAGGGCAAAAAAAATGATTGTTTCTGAGAGATAACCAATCAGATTGTAGAGGAGATGGGTCCAAGCAACTACAGGAAGCGGGACCAAGATTTCTCATTGGCAGGGTAATTTTCCCTTCTGCCCTCAGAACATTTTTGTGTAAGTAAAACTCCCATGAGCTAAAGTCTTCCCCTTTCTCCCCCCTTAAGGGAGGCTCTGGCTGTGTATGTGTTTTTCCACATGGTCATTTTGTCACACGCCGGGACAGAGCCCCACCTTCCTGTAGGACAGCTCCGTGCCGTCGCTGGAGGGGCAGGACACCCAGACCTTGGACCTGTCTCGGGCCTCCCTGAGCAGCTCCTGCAGCAGGATTTCCATGCGGCCTTGGCAGCAGGCCTCACTGCCCTCCCGGGGCCCACACAGCTCCTCCACGGTGGGCAGCGGCATCTCCGCCTCCACGTACGAGTTACGCGACTGCGCCACCATCTCATGGGGCACCTGGAGAGTGGTGGGTTACAAAGGAATGCTACATGTATGCTCATTCGCCCATTCCCTAGAGCAGTGTTTCCCAATCTGGTTCTTGGGGACCCACAGACAGTTCATGTTTTTGTGAGCTGGGAGGGAGCAAAAATGCAGCACGAACACAAAATGTATTCCATGCAACAAACTGAACAGTTCACACAGATTAGTTCAATAAATGTTCACCTCATAGCAGGGATTCTCAACCTTTCCAACCATAAGGGCTAGCTGTGGACCATTATAAAGTGTCCCGCTAGGTATCTCTCGCCAACCAGAGCAGGGGTGAGAGGTTTGGTTCACTGCAGACCAAACCGCACTTAGCCAATATTGATCGGTGGCCCACTAAAGGCCAATGGTAGAGGAACCTTGTCCGAGAGATGGTGTTAGCTTTCTGAGGTTTGCAGGCATTTCTCCACCTCCATAAGAACACCACCTATGTTCATTACAGCACCACCAGGAACAACATTTCTGTGCTGCCTCTGCGATGTCTCAGTGTATTTGCGGTGTTTTGCTCTGTGACTGTGTGTTGTGTTGCAGGACATTCCAGTGACGGCGGTGGTTAATTGTTCCTGTTCCTGCCATCGGTAATTGGGTGTATGGCTGTATAAAGGGGTGCTGTTCCCTTGAGAGAGGAGGCTGCGCTTTTCCATTAGTGATGTTCCGCCTATAGTCACGCTTTGTCGTCATGAGCGCTTTTTGCTTGTGTGACAGACAGGCATGGCTTCGGCGTTGTGCCTTGTTATTTTTGTCATTTTGTCTTGTTTTTCCGTCTTTTGTTATACAAGCCATTATTTGTAATAAACCTTTTGTTTTACTGATTATTTTGTTCGTCGTGTGTTGGAGGTTTTTCGCCATCTCTTTTTCTTTGTTAAGGTGTCCTATCCCTAGACTGGAACTTAACACCTCCAGTGGAAGATGCACACCAACACACTCACTCACCAACACACTCACCCACCAACACACTCACTCACCAACACACTCACTCACCAACACACTCACTCACAAACACACATACTCACAAACACACACACTCAGTCATCTTCTTCATGGAGATAGCTGTTTCACCCCCCCACTACCTCCATCCTCTAGACCAGGGTTCTTCAACTCTGGACCTCGATTCCAAATCCAGGCCGTGTTTTCAGTTCTCCCAGGTAGTTGTTTAATAATTACTGATTCTGATTGGTCAGAGGCTTCACGCCTGACTGACAGGTAAAGGAAGGCTGGAAAACCAGCAGTGCTTGGACCTCGAGGACCGTGAGTTGAATAACCCTGCTCTAGACAGTCCCAGCATCTTCAGGTTCCCAAGTTTCCAAAACTCACTCAGTCCACAGGATAAGCCTTTGAGCAAAATTTCCAAAACTCACACAGAAATTAACTGACGTTCTTTATCAGGATATGTGACGATTGATTGGTTATAGTTCCCAGCACTAACAATGAGGAAGCCTGACTCTAGGTGTCAGGCGATCTCATCACAAAAACAACAAAATATGGACTGAGTGAGCTTTGGATATTTGCTCATCAATTCTCTGTGTGGGTCACGGCAGTTTTCTTCAACCCAGTCCTCCAGAACCCCCAGACAGTCCACATTGATGCTCCCTCCCAGTTTCCAACACACCCATAGCAGATATTTAGTGTTTTTGGTTGGCTAGAAGCTGGGAGGGAGAAAAAATGTGGACTGGGGGTCCCCACAGACTGGGCAGGGGTTCCTCACCTCAAAGAGGCGGACACACTCAGTGATCATGTGAGCCAGCCCTTGAGTGGCAGCCATGTTCTCATTCAGGTCCTTTTGGTCCGGTCGCCCTGTGGCATACTTCTTCTGCATGGCTCTGAAAAAAGTGGAGTTGGGAGGGGGGAGGGGTGGTTTGAAATCAGTACAGACGCTCCTCTACTTATGAACATTTAACTTACGAACTTTCAGTCATGCGAACGAAGTCCAAATTGTGTTCGTTGGGCTCCCGTTTCCTGTCCGCAACATAATTTTTTTTCTGCACGCCAATTCCACCTAATCTTCTGCCCGCTACGTAGCGTAGCGTGCGTACTCCCAGCGTGCAGCAGCGTAGCGTGCGTACTCCCAGCGTGCAGCAGCGTAGCGTGTGTACTCCCAGCGCGCAGCAGCGTAGCGTGCGTACTCCCAGCGCGCAGCAGCGTAGCGTGCGTACTCCCAGCGCGCAGCAGCGTAGCGTGCGTACTCCCAGCACCCTAGATCTTTCTACCCTTAAATGATGATGAATAACGACTTACGAACATCTCAAGTTACGAACGGCCGTTTGGAACGCAACTCGTTAGTAAATAGAGGAGCGTCTATACTCCAGAAAGGGGGGTGCATGTGTATTCCAGTTACATCAACATGTGACCCCCCCCCCCACACACACACACACACACACACCTGACCTCTGTTCATCACGGCAGCATGCGTCCTGACTTTGATCTCCGTCAACTGCCCCGCCCACCCACCCAAAAGCAAAACCATCAGCAGCTTCATTAGTGGTTTAATGATGAGTTTGTTTGCACGCAGCATGACCCCATAAAAGCCGGCGTCTTTAAGGAGCAGACTGCAGCTGCAGCAGGAGGTGTGCTGGGACTGCACCTCACGAGAGCTGACCTTCATTAGTGGCTGGGTACGGCGTGCTGCTTTGCTCTACACGAAAGTCTGAGGCAGTCATAGAAAATGATCTTTAAATGATCGTTATGTTGGTGTCAAACTATGCTATTATGCCTGTCAAAGTGTTCCAGCTTAGCCGCTTCAAAACCTCCCCTAAAATCACCACAGTATTTGCAGCAACCATCCAACGCACCCACGTATTTTTTTGACTCGACCACTAGCATGTCATGTTTGGCTCACCGATACCTCATTGAGTTATTTTAAGTTAATCAGTTAATTGAGCTGGTGGAGAAATTTAGCGAGTACATGGAATGGCTGAGGTGCCTTTGAGGAGAGGTTTGGGAACCAAAGCGGTGTTCGTCTAGCCATCCAAGTAGATATCAGTTACGTTTTGGAGAACAGAAGAAATTCCTGTTAGTTATCATGTTACTACTAATTTGCATATGTTCTAATGTTAAATTGTGTAAATACACACTTACTTTCAGGATCAGTTTAATAGATAAAGAGAGCAGGTCTGGGTGACTGTCTTGTATTCGGGGTATTACCGTGGTGACAGGTTGTCCTTCTTCAGGATGTTGAGGTGAAAAAGCGAGGGCGCCAAGCACACAGCGATGTTCATGGGAGTCATCTGGTTCTCCCCCACAGAGGAAGTGACATCACTCAGGAAGCACAGCAGGGCTTGCAGCACCTCGCGGTTCTCGTCCGACATCAGCATGATGGCTGCCTGCACTGCCTGAAGCCGCTGCTCCTTGGGTACGTCTGGATGGGGGGGGGATCAGGGGGTGGGATGGGAGTGGAATGTGAATGGTAGTGAGTACGCGTTAGCGGGGGAGGGGACAGGATGAAAGCGGGAGGAGATGAAAGAAGCCACAGGTGGTTGTTATTACGATCCCTGCGAGACGGCCAAGTGAAAACGCACATGCTGAGCACCTCCTCAGGCACGCTCTTTGTCCTTAATTATGCGAGCGTGCACGAGGACCCCAGACAGACTGGTGATGGTGATGAAGTGACTCACACCAAAGGTGTGAGAAAATCACCTGGGAGGCAACCCCCCAAATTAAAGACTGCATATGTTGACTGACTGAAGTTTATTTAATAGATGCTGGTCTCGCCCATGTATATTTCAGGCGTGTGCTGTTTTTGCACTGGCGAATGCACAGAAAAGTGTCTGCCCTAAATTATCCACAGCCGCAGATCGTTCTGATGCTCACACTGGTAGATGTGCAGGAAGGTCTCGCCCAGCTTGCTGGTCAGCAGAGGTTCGGGTAGGTCTCTGAAGAACTGCTTCAGCATGTCCGCCACATCATAGGCCGACTGCTCCTCATAGTCCACGTGCTCGGGGGAGCTCTCGTTCATCTGCCTCAGTGCCTGGATCCGCGACTTCACCCCCGACTTGCGGAAAAGGCCCACCTGAAAAAAGGCGGAAAGACAGGGTTGACGGTACGGGGAATGCTGGTGATCCATGTGTTAGGGTTAGCATGGGTTTACATTTTCTAAGACCTCAATCCTGGGCTTGGGATTCAGGATGAGAGCTCATTCACAGTCTACTGTCTCATTTCCAATTTACTCTGCACAAACACAAGCTACATCATTTCTTTGTTGTTCCCTGTCCACTTAATTAAATGGAGCATAAAAGGAGTATAAAGATGAGTGTCAAAGGCACTGTAATGCATGCAGTTTGACTTAACTAGTTCACATTCAGGGGGTTGTACTACGAAGCGGGATTACTGGCTTATTGGGGTAACTTGTCGGATTTAAGGTAGTCTGAGCAAAATGTAAGCGAACGAATATGAAGTCCATTTAAACTGTGGTACCTTAACTCCAACAAGTTACCCCGATAAGCCAGTAACCCCGCTTCACAGTACAGGCCACAGGAGTGAAACAGTGTAAACAAATGGAAAAAAAACCAACCCTTCTGGAACAGCCCAGATGGGAAATCTGAATCCTAGAGGCTTCCCTCCAGATTTAAGGCAGACCTGTGATCTGCATACCTCCCTCAGCACCTGAATCACCTCGGTCAGCACCTGAATCACCTCCCTCAGCACCTGAATCACCTCGGTCAGCACCTGAATCACCTCGGTCAGCACCTGAATCACCTCATTCAGCACCTGAATCACCTCCCTCAGCAACTGAATCCCGGCTCATCGACCTCCAACCAACCACTGATTAACCCTGTGTTTTCTTGTTGTGTTGTTAATTTCTTTAATGTTCTTTAACGCTCTGCCGCAATATTTAATACTGCTGTCCAGGGACGTAGTTAGAAATGGATGGATAGGGGGGCTGAGTCTTTATTGGGAGGGGTGTTGCAACAAATATAATATAAAAAAGCTACTCATGTCTTAAGGCAACAAATACACACCTCCCTTAGCACCTGAATCACCTCGGTCAGCACCTGAATCACCTCCCTCAGCACCTGAATCACCTCCCTCAGCACCTGAATCACCTCATTCAGCACCTGAATCACCTCCCTCAGCACCTGAATCACCTCCCTCAGCACTTGAATCACCTCGGTCAGCACCTGAATCACCTCGGTCAGCACCTGAATCACCTCCCTCAGCACCTGAATCACCTCATTCAGCACCTGAATCACCTCCCTCAGCACCTGAATCACCTCCCTCAGCACCTGAATCACCTCGGTCAGCACCTGAATCACCTCGGTCAGCACCTGAATCACCTCCCTCAGCAACTGAATCCCGGCTCATCGACCTCCAACCAACCACTGATTAACCCTGTGTTTTCTTGTTGTGTTGTTAATTTCTTTAATGTTCTTTAACGCTCTGCCGCAATATTTAATACTGCTGTCCAGGGGCGTAGTTAGAAATGGATGGATAGGGGGGCTGAGTCTTTATTGGGAGGGGTGTTGCAAAAAATATAATATAAAAAAGCTACTCATGTCTTAAGGCAACAAATACACATTTATGGGGGGGCTAAAAACATTTTATGGCAGCTAAAGCCCCCTAAAATAGGCATAATGATGCCCCTGCTACTGTACATATAATGTATTTTGACACCACACTGCACTGTTACTCTCTTTTTGTTATTTTTCCCTATATGCTGCCACTCTCTTTGGGTTTTGTGACCCCAGGAAAACCCTCTTGTTCCTTTGTCCTCTTGTATGGAATGAAATGAAAAGAAAATTGAATTGAATAGAACTGAACTGAACAAAGCTAAACTGAACAGAACTGAATTGAATGGAACTAAACTAAACTGAATAGAAGCTAAATTGAATTGAAATGAAATTAATTGAATTGAGCTGAAATAAATTAAATTAAACAGAAATGAAGGAGGAGCCTGCTGCAGCAGTTCTGTGCTGGACACGGGACTCACCTGGTCTAGACACTGGCTCCTTAGGTAATGCAGGGCTTGCTGCAGGCTAACAGGCAATGGCTGCCCAGACCGCTGCACATGGATGATCAGCGGGACCCCAAAGACAATTTTGTCCTTGTAGTCCGGCACCTTCATCCTCTTCATGAACTTGGGCACCGACCTAAGGGTGACGGAGGTCTTTAGAGAATTATATCACAGTGAGCACTAGGGCCCTGTCACGCTCATTCTTCCTCTTGTGTTCTCTCGCAGACGGTGTCACGTTTAAAAGACTGTGTTTAACTACGTGAAAGTGTGTGTTTATGGAACTCAGACAGCAGCCCTTCCATCCAGGGCCGGCGCTCCTCCCCACCCTGCCTGACCCCAGGCCTCCAGATAGCCCCCTAGGTGTCCAGACAGTCTGTTTTTATGAGCCTTAATGAAAAAAGATAAAATGGAAAACGAGGCCTGTAGGCCGTCTTTATGTGGCGTTGGGGGGCCTGACAATCTCCCTAATACACATACTCAGGCAGTGAGGCACTGACTCACAGCCACTTCCCCAAGTGTTTACAGACGCATGCCAAACAACAGGCAAAATAAAAATAACAGAAACAGGCATACCCGGGGACAATGGTCCGTGTTATGATATTTTTTTCACGACGGGCAAATTATTGAAGATATTCAACACTTTATTATAAAACAGGCTTTGTGTTCATGATTTTGCCCAGCTGTCGGGTATTGTAAGTGTTCTAAACATGTTTAAGGTAGGTTAGGCTAGGCTATGGTGTTTGTTAGGTTAGGTGCACTGTATTAAAATGCATTTTCACTTTATGATATTTTCGCCATACGATAGGCTTGTTGGAACGTAACCCCATCGTAACCTGGGGAGTGTATGTATATAGTGTGTATATGCACGCACACACACAGGCAGGAGGATCCACACACCCACAGACACACACACACACACACACAAGCTCCCTGTCTGTCGAGTCAGAAGGTGGAAGCTAAGCTGCGTGAGGCACTCCCAACAATCTCCACAAGAGGGCATCAGGTACAGAATGTTCTGTTGGATGATGTTAGCACAACTGCAAATGTTCATCAGTGAATGCACGGGGGTGAGATGTGAATCAGAAGCTAGATGAGGTCAAAACCCCACACAGAGGGAAACCTTGAAATCCTTCTATGTTCCTGTATGGATAATTAACCCATTTGTCTCTCTCCTATTCTCCTGTTAATTCCAGCCCGAACTCTGCCCTGCCGCAACTTCCAAATATTTAGCAGACGGCTCAGCCAATCCCTAGAGTAACTGGGGGTTAAGGACCTTGCTCAAAAGCCCAACAGTAAAACCACTCTGCCAACTATGGGATTTAAACCTGCAACCTTCTGATCACAGGCACAGCGTCTTAACACACCGAGCTACACATCACTTCACGTCAATCACACTAGTCTGACTCACCAGGTCCATCCATGTTTGTTGGACATGGAGTATTTCTCCATGATGGCAGTGAGGCGCAGGAGTGAGAACTTCTGCAGCAAGCAGAGCTGGCCTACTGATTGGCTGTTGATCTGCAATGAGGCACCGGATTGGCCGAGGTGGCAGGAGATCCTGAAGCTGGGCCACCGCAGGCTGCGGACATGGAAGGGGGTTGAACTTCGATGTGTGCATGTGGGCGTCAAACAGGAAATGACAACACTGACAAGTGACATGTCAACATGTCAGTTAGGCAAGTGGATCCATGACTGACCACCACTCACCGGCTAGGTCTGGTGAGCGAGGCCCCGACGCCAGAATCCCTCCTCTCCCTCGTCCCACTGGAGTCCGTGTCATTAAGTGAAATGGCGTCTCTGTCCAGGTCACTGGGTGTGGTCCGGCCCTCCAACGCCGAGCTCCCCTCGCCGTCCAGTGTGACCTGGCTAGCAGAGTTGCGCCGGGCCTCACCATCAGGCAGGACGCTCCGGGACCAGTTGTTGACCAGCCTCTGCAGGCCGTTGACATGCTGCAGGATGTCGTCCAGCTGTGGGAACAAGTCCTCCTTCTCCAGGTCCATCAGGTCCCCGGTACTGGCGTATAGGTGGGAACTGGGGACGTTGTCGTAGACACTGGCGCGGCTGCCCCGTGGACAGAGCCGGGAGATAGGAGCCAGGTCCCGGTGCTGCCGGACATCGGGCCGCCAGCCGGAGCTCATGGCGGTGCCAGGGGTGGGCGTCAGGCTCTCTACGGAAAGTGCCTTGGGGAAGGTCCCCGGCTTGTGGTCCTTGGGGACGTGCACCACCAGGTCCTCATAGGAGCGGCACTCGCTCCGGCGACCTTGCTCGGCAGTTTTCCTCACGGGGGCGCCAGCGAGCACATCCAGGTCTTCCAGGTAGACGCCACTGCGTTTGTGGAGGGCCCGCTGTGGTTTCAGGCTGGGTGTGCTGCTGGTGCTGCTGCTGGACTGGGAGTGCAGGCCGCTGCTCCCGTTTACCTCCGGCGCAGCCACGTCCCCGTTGGCAATCTCTACGCACTGCAGTGCACGGAGGCTTTCAGGCTCGTACTGAAGGACAGGCCCGCTGATGGTCAGGGTCTTGCGGGCAGCCTTCCCTGACGAGGACCGCCGGGAACGCAACGTCTCCATGCGGCGCAGGAAGTCTTTGGCGCGTGTCCGGCCATGCCGGCTGCTTTTGGAGGGCAGAGAGCTGTACCGTAGCCGGTCGTCAGACATTGGGGACGGTGCCAAAGAGCTGGGGTCGGGCATGATGGAGGCCGAGGCGGAGCGAGCAGGCCTCAGGGTGGCCAGATCTCCACTCCTGCTGCCGCCGCTGCTCCCACTGTGCAGTGACGACACCTCGGGCTCGCTCAGGTCTGTTAGCACGCTCTCCCGACTGCCTGCCCCCTGTAGCTCCGCCTCCAGGCCTCTGGGACACGCCCCCTCCTCGCCTTCCAGGATGCAGTCGATGTCCTGCAGCCTCGACCACCGCCGACTGCTCCACTCAAACGTCCATCGGTTGCTGATCGCCAACTGATCCTCTTCATCTGAGTCTTCGCTCTGTAGGTTTTTTCCAAGGAAGGTGAAAGAAATGTGGTCAGATGTAAGCTGAGTCGATGGTCATCTGATCCTACATACCTCAGTCACATAATTAGCAGCAACAATATATTTTCCAACCGCTGAGTCAACAACAGAAACAAATAACGAGCTTAAGAGTGCAAAGTCAAACTCAAACTAGGCTAAGGGTCAGTACAGTTTCTCCAGCGGCTCCTACTGCACAGTCAACATCTACTGCAACCCCATGGGTCTGGCGGTCAAGGTCGTGCAGGGCTATGAAATACTGATGGGAAACGTTACCATGGTAACTGCTGTGAGTGGCAGCACAGTGGTCAAAATGCTTCCCTCAAACGGCCAGTGGTTATGGGAGTACACTTTTCACAGAGGACTTCCATTAAGCACTGTGAACCGACTATGACCCACAGAGAGGCGACATAATGAAAAATAAGCAACAAATCATATCCCAGCTCTGGCTGTACTTAGACAAGAAAACCAGAGTCAAGCCCTGTCTGTTTTTGTATAATAAGGTATGTGGTTGTGGGTAATTTCAGACTGATCGTTCTGCTAATTGGGGTTTTAAAACTATGTGCTGCATTACAGCAGAAATGAAGGAACAGGGCATCCTTACATAAAAGATCACATCCTTTGTAATCAGTGTTTCAGGTCCCGAAAGATTTTGTTTCTACCAACCAGTTGAGTACTCTGTGACTGTGACTCTTTATGCTCAAATGGCTGGTAGAAACAAAATATTGGTCTGGATTTGTAGTTATTGGGTCTGAAATGCCCAACACTGATTGTAATACACCCACCCAAGCATTGTAATAAATCCAACCAAACCAACATTCTGCAGCCAAAAAAAACAGAGGCAATGATCACAAAATCAACTTAGACATAACAATGGAAAAATTCTTAAGTGTCCTCCAAACTGGTTTAACAGGATAAAAGGCCCAGGGGCCAAGATGTCGCCCTCCCCTCGTCCCCCCCCCACCACATCAGAAATGAAACATGGCCAAAGCACTTGTTTTAAGAACCTTCAGAAGCCCGACAGCACGTTAATGTTCCAGAACTTCCCAGGAGGCCAGACATCAGTATTCCTCTCTAAGCCCGGCCATCACAGCTGCGGCGGAAACCTGACACTCAAATTAACCTCATGAAGAGCAAGCCTTTCTGGAGAAAGAACCAACTTCAGATTGCAGAGATAGCAAAGAGGTGGAAGGACATCTGTAGGCCTAACTGGGTAACGGGCTGGGCTGCCCACTCTACCCACAACAAATCTCTCAGCAAGAACAACCACTATATTTACTTTCCAAACTGGAGAAGAACACATGTTGTTAAAATCACAGCATGACCTCTTCAACAGGACCATAAATCATTATGCAGTACAGTCAGGTAGATCTGCACTTACTTTCTTCTTGGGAAGGCTGACGTCCAGTTTCATAGAGGCGCACTTGTTCAAGGTGTTAAGTCGTCTGGAAGAGAGACAGCGAGCATGTTCAGCCTGGTAGACGATCGAGCCCATTCCTGTCCACTTCGCTCGGTTCCTTGCATAGTCCTCCTGCTTTCTGAAAAGCCCCCTAGAGCAAGCCAGGCCCTCGTAATGCAGGCTCTCTGTGTTCTGCTGCGCCTAAACCCGACAGAGGCGGCTAAGTGGTCTGCCGCCCTGGGCTGCGTGCCATCCGATTGGCTGCCGGCAGCTTGGCGGCTGGGGTTCAGTGACACTGTTTATCCTGGGGCCCAAGGACGACAGGGGAGGCAAGGTTCCGCCCCCTCTGTGATGTCAACACCGGAGAATTCTACTCCAACATTCTGCTCAGGCTGCCTTACACGACGGGAGTGAAGTCTGGCCCCTCCCCCTCCCCCAAACCATCACACTCACATCACAGTGACATCACAAGTCGTTTAAACTCATCAAAAAACGCCCATGATTCGAGGGGCACAAATCCCAGGTGGCATCTCTCTGGAACAGCTGCTTTTCCTTAAAACACGCCCCCTGGCAAACCTCCCCAGTGAACTCAGTCAACTCCAGCCAATCCCCCACCCCAAAATCTCCTACAACACCAACAGCAATTTCCTGTTGTTATTATTCCTTGTAACATGTAAGGAAAAAAAAAACACATCATCCCACGCTAATTGAATACAAGAACAGTGACTGACTGAATCTGGCTAAAGTACTGCGTTTGCTGGTCGCACTGTGTCCTTTTACCATTGCAAATTTCATTCAACTGCCGAAAGGATGTTCAAACTGAAAATGTGGGGTGGGACACAGAGGGGAATAACTGCACAGGGCAGCCCTGATGCAGAGGGGCAGGGGCTCTGTATAGATGGGGGGGGGGGGGGCTCCTGCCTACAGGCTCGACATCTGTTAAACTCCTGCCACGGCTTCCCTGGGGCCACATGGTCCTTTGAATCCCAGATCAGAGCGTCAGGCAGAGGGAGCAGGTTGAGATCAAAGAGAAAGATGCCATGAGGTGCTGGGGGTCACAAATCTGGCTTGGGCAAGGGCACTGATTATGTCAGTAAGTGGACGAGGTAGGGACTCTCATCTCACACCTCGGGGGCAGCATGAAGAGAGGAGTCACACCGATAAGCTGGAAGTGCAGAGCCTTCCCGGCCCCCTGCCCAGTCTGCTATGTGCGGAACTCGGGGAATGGCTAACGCAAAGGTAAAGTGTGCCCCCTTGTGGACCGTTTCCTCAAAAACCTTGGCCACTTCACCCTGTTTTCACATTGGGAATACTGATTTGGATTCTTGCCACAGAAATTTAAGCTCCAGATAAATGCCTTTAAATGTTTTATTTCTCTAACACCGCAGTACTCTGTCGGCAGATACAGACGTAATAATGGGCAGAGAGAAATTAGTCATACAGTAAAAGGGAAAATATACATTCCTGTAACATAAAAAGATCAAATTTCTCACAGGAAAACAAATCATCTAATAGCCAATTTCCATCCTCTGGTTACCTTGGATTTCAGTGATAAGCGTCATATCCTGAAAAATGTCACTGATTAGCGTCATATTTGTTTTAATATACGCAATAACAATTACAATTACAGCCCCCACTCCACCCTCCCTTCCCCCCCTCACGACCCTGACCAGCATAAGCAGTTAGAGGCTGGACAAATGGAATTAATAGAACAGTCCACAGTCATTCGGACATTTATTCACTTTGAATTCTGATATCTTTTTCGAGAATACTTTCAGCTAATTCTGCAGTAATGGTTTCTAATGAAATCCACAGCTGTAAAATTCTAGTTGGGTCGTGGGAACGGGTTCGAATGACAGCCGGCACATACATGGCACTTGAAGGAATGTGGGGGGACATCCACAAATCCGGCACCCCCTCCCACACCTCCCACCTCTGTCTCTTAGCCCAAAACGGACGCAACCGACGCTGACGCACATGAGCTCGTAACCCTTGTTTTGCTCACATCCTTACCGGCAGAGAGGCTCTACCAGGTCCTTGTCCAGGAAATCATGATCTCTTTTAACGGAGGAGATGTCGATGGGGAGCTGGGAATCTGAAAGGAGAAGACAGAGACACTCTTCAGGGGGCTGTGCTTTTACACGCATATCTGCTGAGGGACTCCTGTCGTCAGAAAGTCCGTCTGCGAGTCAAGAAGGACGAGCAGCGGGCGCCGTTTCCGAAAGGCTCCAGCCGAGAAGCAGACAAGCCAGGGTGTGAATGACGTCGGTTCTGAGTGAACGGACACCAGGCCCACGGGTCTGATTCGCGCCCTGGCCAACCGAGAAACCGTCTAAGTTGGAATTGAATCGTGGAAGCTGCGGACGAAACATCCGGGCAACACCCAACACAAATAAATATCGTAAAGGCAGCAAAAGTAACGACCTGGGCTATCCTGTGGTTTTTCATTGGAGCCCTTTAATCCCTCGTGGCCATTCCGGGAAGAGGCGAGATTAGTGGATCTGTTTTGGATGCAAGGCACAGCAGGGAGCCAGCAGCCTTGCTCCGGCAGCGCGTGTGTATGGACAGGCCACGCCCCTCAGCCGCCACCTTTTGCTTACGTGACAGTTGGTGGGAGGGCAGGTCCACAACTGCCGCCACTGGCATTCCATTGCCTTTATAAGGCACCGCTAATGCCATCCTGCAACAGGCCCCCGTGGAGGTCTGTGGGTACGCTCGCTGTGCGGGTCTAGCCTTTCCCAGCATGCCTGAGTCTGGGACCACTGGGCCTCACAGCCTCTAACCCATGCACAGTCATTTTTAGACGGCTGTCGTTCTGGTCATTGTGGTTCCGGATCTTTTCCAAATACGTCTCGGCTTAGCTAAACACCGTAAATGCCAGTTCAGTCCTTCGCGGGACCTCTTAAAAGCTCAACTCCCCGGAAATTTTAATTTTGCATGGAAATATATGTTCACGTATACAGACAGACATGTAAATGAATGTGAGCATGGATGAAAACTACTGGCCATTTTTACCCATAATTCCTGGCGGAGAGACTTATAAACCCATGACCCACTGACCAGCCTGGGCATAGGAGGTCAGACTGGTCTACAAGGAGGGCCTGCGGTCAACAAAGGCCTTTTCCCATGCTCCCCTCCCCCCCCCCATTGAGTAGTAACTCAAGCCTGGAAATAGCTCTCGACACCCCCTTCCCCAGGCAAGCTGGAAGCAGGCCCAGCTTGCAGTCAGCCTGTACGCAGCTGTGTAAATGCAGTGTACTCTGCAGCAAAGTGGGTCATTCCATTCCAGAAAAGGCAGGGGGGGGGTGGTCATGCCTGTTTTCTTCCAAAAATGATAACTGTGATGAAAGGCCGGCCTCGATCTGTCATTACTTTTTTTCCTCAGTATTACTACATCAGCTTTTGCGCTACTTGCTTATTGCTGGTTCAGTGCTCAACACTTTTTTTTTTTCTTTTCCAGTGCTCAACACTTGAAGGTGGAGATCTTTTCTCTGTCTATAACAGCTGTAAAATGATCTGTTCTACATAGTAAACTGGGCCAATGTTTAGGGTCTCCATTTCTGGATGGACAACTGCTGTATACTCAGGAATTGGGGGCACTAGGCCTGTTACATAGTGTTTGTGGCATGGGGGAGGACAAGGAATCATAATATTCAAAATACAAAAAGCAGCAGAAAAAGTGAGCCTGTCTTTATTAAATTATTTGGGGAATTGGTAAGATTTAATAGAATGGTTGGCTTTAGCTACACCTTTTCTTTGCATTATATTGCTTACAGTACAGGGAGGAACATGCCCTAGACCCCTATTATTCAAATCACGGTCCTCGAGGTCCGAGCACTGCTGGTTTTCCAGCCTTCCTTTACCTGTGAGCCAGGTGTGAAGCCTCTGACCAATCAGAATCAGTAATTATTAAACTAACTACCTGGGAGAACTGAAAACAAGGCCTGGATTTGGAATCGAGGTCCAGATTTGAAGAGCCCTGCCCTAGACCTTCAGAAAGACCCTGCTCACCAACACCCGCTGCTGCACAGGACCGGACAGCGATGAGGTGATGCAGATCAGCCGCTCGCAGTGCTTACCTTCGTACAGATGGGCGTACTGGGGAAATCCCGCCGCTCGCAGCCAGTCACATGCCTCCTTCGCCTCAATTTCTAAAAAAAAACAAAAAGTGGCGAGTGAGTTTAGCTATTAAGCAGCATGTCATTAAACATGCCGATGACATCATACGACATCAGAGACCACACGTCACACCCCAGCACCTGCCAGTCAGGCTATGAGAGGGATGCCCACAAATGCCGGGTTAAATTCAAAAACATACGATCGAGAACAGAGGTAGGTCAAAGACCACATGAACATTCTGCTTTTCACAGTCCCTGTCCACCTTTCTTTAGCTGGCTTCTGCTTCCTGCCATTAGACTTGGTTGAGTTGTCATTAGATTAACCTTTGTTGTCCTTGTTGACTCATCGTTGGCTTGTGCGTAGGCGCTGTATAGACGTCTGCTCTGTGCTTTGTCAGTTCTTGCCTGAGAGGCCTCATCTGCTCACCATCCCCATCGCTGTATGAGAGGACAGCAGCAGGATACCCCTTGTGCTCGGCACCCCCTACAGGAGGAAATGCTCAACCCTAAACGAGAGAGCCTCATCTGCAGACTTGACTATACACAAAAAAGCAGCCAGACATGAACACAATAAGCAAGTGAAATATCTGATGAGTTGAATCAGGCAGATTCAAAAATGGCAAAGAGTCAAGTTCTGTACGGGTTCACTGCACAGGCGAATGAGACGAGCGAACTTTCATGCCAAAGCAGTCGCAGTCTTGGGTAATGACGGTAGTTATAGAAAGAATTTTAGAAGAAGTTTTGGTTGACCCTCCCATCCAGAGCAATTTACACACCGATACGCAGCGCATTAAGTGTGAAGCAAGTCCTAACGATGGAGCTTAGCTAGACTGTAGGACCGTAGTCATATTACACCATACAGGACATTCATTAAGGTGCCGACATCTGATATGTGCACGTGCAGTAAGTTGTACCAGATGCCACAGTATGTGTCAGCAGTGGATTAACGTAACAAAGAAAGAGAAAAATACAAAAGAACACACAGGGGAGACCGCAGCCTCCATGAGAGGGTCCTAGTATGACTGCTGATGGACAATAAGGGCGGGATGGAAGGTCCATATCACCCCCTTCCAAAAACCCACACAACAACTGGATGATTTTATCCAATTTACAGTAAAGGGATCTGAACCCATGACCAGTGCATTAAGTCAGAGAAGATTTAGACAAGGAATGACCCAGGAGGGGAAGCCAAACCACCACAGGGTACACATACCATTCATGCCCATGGCCTCTTTGGCAACTCCAATTCACCTCAGCATGTTTCTGGACACTGGAGAGAAACCCCACCAAGACATGGGGGGGACATGGAAACTCCAAAGACGTGGAGCCATGCTGGAGACTCAAGCCCTAGTCCCAGAGGTACAAAGGCACCAGTGCCCACCACTGCACTACCATAGCGCCCCCCCCAAGCTGGAAGGTGACCCCGCCCACCCCCAATGGCAGGATGACTGGTGGAGCTGAGTCACGCTGCCGCTCACAGCTGGTTCCTGTCACGTTAGGGGCTTCCTCGCTTTCCCAAGGATGAACGTCTGACCGCATCGTTAAGCGAGTGTTTTGTTGTCTCTCTAAGTCAGCCTCTGACGCGGGTTTCACAGAATGAATACAAAAGGTCAATGGGTAGGAGGCCGAGGGAAGCCCGGCACTTTCCACCGCTAGCGTAACATCAGTCAGCTGGCTGAAGATCAGCCAAGGAGATCTTGGCGATAAAAGGCCAACAAACCTCTGCGTGTCCTGCACTTTCATGGGCTTTTAATTGACTCGTCTGCCACACAAGCCCAATAAAATCCCACGCGTCTAAGCTTTCGGCAGAGTGCTGTCATACTTTCCAGGGGAGGGGCTATTGGGCCCCCATTACCTGTCAAGACAGCTGAGGGCTCTGAACTCAACGCACCATGTGGCAGCCATTACAGCGAAATATGCAGCCTTGATAAGAGCGAGCGCTGGGGGGGAGGCACAGAAACCAGTAAAAACGCTGCCGTGTCCAATTGGGAAATCTCATCAGGCCACTAGTGCTACATATGGACACCCTGTTCCCAGAAAATCGCTGTGCAGTATGTGGATTACAACGCTCTGGGGAACAACACCGGCCCTTGTGCAGCAGGTGCTGAAATTCCCAAACTTTAGCTGCAGATACACCAAGGAGGGCATGTAGCACTGTGGTTATTCAGCCTTAACGCCAGTGACTTCCCAGGCTGGAAAAAGGATGGATTTCCAAGTCACTTTTGCTATTTAAACTCATTATTCTAAACACTATCTCTTGAAGGTCACAGTTTATTCAGCGTAGTTGTAATTGCAAGCTTTACAAGGATAGCAATTCCTATCATACTGCATCTCCAAGGTTACAATGCCAGTCAGGAGATGATGGACGTCCTAACTGCTTCCCACTCCCCTACCTGACTGATGACTTAGGTCAATGTTTCTCAACCCAATCCTTGGAGACCCCCCGGTCCCCACCTGGTATTCTGTACTCCTGATTGTTTGCATCAGCTGTGCTGGGAGCTGGGAGGGAGCAAAAATGTGGATTGTCTGCGGTTCCCCGACAAGTGAGTTGAGCAACACTAACATAGATGAACACATTAGGAAGAATGAAACTGACCACCAATATCAGCAACATTCCAGTGCTAATTATGAATTAAATTACAGATCATTGCAGCTGGACTGGGGACAGTTCTGTGGCTCCCAGTACATTAGCAGCAGAGCTAGGGGTCACCGCACCATCTCTACCCAACACAAGTCTCCACTGTCTTTCCCACAATGCTAATAGTTTTCTTCATGTTCCTCATTCATTTGACACATCCACAATGGGGTAGAACAGACTGGAAGGGTATATAAGATGAACCCTCTCCTTTTTACCAGTGCAGACTTTAACTAACACTCCACCTGGTGGCTGGAGGCTGGAACATAATACTTCACATTCAATATTGGTGGTGAGAAGCTCCTATCCTGAACTTGTAAGAATCTCGATGATTCAAAATTGTCATTATTATAATTATACACATTAGACAGAATAAATAAATGCGGAGTTGAATGTCAATTGTAGATAATGAGATAGAAGGTGCTGGAATGTAGGCTTTGCAAAGAGCCCCGCAGGAATCTTTTGGAATGGTAATGAAGGTGCCACATGGTTTCTGAGTATTGTGAAAAAGCTGTGAGCTGTTTCGGCCATCTTTAGAGGCTCGTGCACACCCTGTCAGGCCCTCTGCCCTCTGCGGGCCTCTCCGCCGCACCTCAAAGCCAAAGAGAGAGATTGGGGGTTTGAGGTTATGGTCTTGTCAACTCGAAGCGTAAATCCTGAACGCGGGCAACCCAGCAGAGGCCTCCGTCACCACTCTGCCCTCCACAGAGCCTGAGATTCCTGTCAAATGGAAGACAGGGGTGCCTGGGGTAATGACCCCCCTACCCCCAACCCTCATCCCCACCATCCCCAAGAAAAGGATATGTCCAGCACCCTCTGACACTCCATGGACAGCCACAGCCCAGGTGAAGGGTGAGAGAAGTCAGTCAGGGCACAAATGTCGGGGGTCATTCAGTACACGTTTGCTGTTGCCATGACTCCCACCGCAGTCCTGTCACGTGTGCCATCCCATTGGCCCAGACTGGACCAGCATGAGCGTTTTCATCTCGTACAATTTAAAAGCCACTGCTACATACGGAGTATGGAAAACTCAAGGGATCGTCCAAGCAAGCATCATTCTTGTGGGGGGGAGGGGGGGGGGGGGGCGTCTGCTCTCTCAGTGTAAATATTTGGAGGGGCCCTCCAGTGGAAAATCACTTGAGCTGCCGTTCAGCAAGCACTCTGCCAGCCTGACATGTACCCTGAGCACGACAGCCACCCACCCTCTTGCCGCCATGGAAACGAGGCCTGAAATGTGCAGCTTGGTCACGTGACTTTTCATGAATAGATTGTTGCGATTAAGGAACATCATCACATGGATGGATTGAAATCCACAGAGAATCACGGCGCCGGTGCCATGGCAGCAGCACACCAGTATGACCAGTAGGGGGGCCGAATACATCACTGCCCAGAAGCAGCCAAAAAAAAGGTGCAGGCATGGGTGAGGCCTCTACAGGCAGGCTGCTAAACCAGAACCCTGCACCGACATCCCACTTTTGCACTGTATCTGTATTTATTTTCTATACTGTGGTCCCACATATTGCTTTCTTATTTGTTTACTCATTCTTATATTGCACTGTTTCATCTCATCTCGTATTGCGCCACTGTTTATCCTGTACTGTCTTGTATTTCAATACTATTTCACCTATTCCTATAATCCTACCCTGCAATTGTAACATAAGAATTCGAGTGTGTTCCGAGGAACACCTGATATTAAAGCTTGAACCATCTCTCCTTTTCCCCTGCCCAAGGGCCTTTAACCGCGTTTGCCCATCAGGTCCTCAGCAGTGCATCCTCTGGCTGCAAAATCCCCTCTGATGCTACATATACTGTAGCGCTCTGTCCTGTGGGGCCACAATGTCACATTAACAGTCCATGGATGTTTCTGCTACCCCCCTTCCCTGATTATCTCCCCCCTCCAGCTACACAAAGTACCACCAGCTATTTAAAGATGTCATGTTTTACTCTGGGAAAACCCACTGTGAACGTCAGGAGAACATGTTGTGGTTTAATCTCTCCCTCCATAAACGTTTTCAGGTCGAGAGCTAGCACCACAAAACGTGCTTCATTCCATCCGTAGACAGTTTCCATCTTCCCAGATGTTTCTCACGAGCCAAGCCCTCAGCCAGCACCAGAACGCCTGCAGTCTGTCTCTGCCATAACCTTCTGGTTTGGGCTTATTTCATCCAGCAGAGGGCAACCAAGAGCCAGCGGATTGGGTCCACGGACACAGCTTCACAACCCAGCCGCACATGAAGGACACAATCTTCCTGTGAAATCTCATATCTGATCTGCAGACTTTAACTGCATCCAAGGTATTGGCTGATGGATTAAAATCACCAGCAGGACAGAAAGAAACATCACCGGGCATTTTTTCAGGTGGGAGTAACGAACTGATCAGGCTGATCTCAGTTAACATCAGCAGATCATTCAAAATCAAGTCAGACGCTCACGCATAATAGTCATAAACTAGGGGCAATTTAGAGACATCAGATAACCTAACTGTATGTCTTTGGACTGTGGGAGGAAATCGGCATACCCAGAGGACACCCACACAGCTGTCAGACCCCAGTGGTACCAACTGAGCCACCAAGCTGCCCAAATAGCAATAATTATTTCCTTCTTATAATTACTAATGACCCACTGAGTCTGTAGCTCCCACAGTGTTTCCCAACTCGGTCTTCTGGGACCCCAGACAGTCCACATTTTTGTGCCCTCCCAGCTCCCGATAGGAAGCAAACATGTGGACTGTCTGGCAGGGAGCAAAAACCTAGACCGTCTGGCAGGGAGCTGGGAGGAAGCAAAAACGTGGACTGTTTGAGGGCCAGGCTGGGAAACACTGCCTTAGGATAAGAATGGACACCCCTCGGACTTGCGTACATCCATTTTTCCATCGCTTATCCGGCACAGAGTCAGAGGGACTGTGTACAAATAAATTTACATCAAGCCAGGGGGGAGGGGGGTTGACTTATTCTGAGAATCCCTTCATCCCTCCACTGCTGGATGTGAGGACTATAGATTTATGCCCTTATTTGGAAGCAGGAGCAGCCTGAAGGCAGTCACTCTATTACACTGATACCACAGGCGATAAACTGCAGGATCGTGCTCCGGACGCCTCTCAGTCACATTTAATGTTAATCATCAACCTCAAACTGCGCGGGAGCCGGGCGACCGCATACATTCAGTGCGCGGCACCGCCACAACCAGCTCCCGCGTGTGCCAACGAGCGATAAGGGCAGGTCACCGTGGCAACCACAGCAAATGCATGGCAACAGGCTACCAAAACTCAGCCATGGGCCGTGAGACGCATCCCGGCACGACCGCCTGAAACACTCTGAGGCTGCACACTGTCTACTGTCTGTATTACCACCTAGGTTTAGTGATATGTGAAACCACACATAAATGAGCAATAAAAAGTTTTAAAAACTATGCAAAACCACCATGAGGTTCTTCAGCTAATATACAGAGGAAGAATTAAAAGTATTCAGCTTCAGGATGGAGCTGGATGGGAGCAGAGAGTCGGGGAGGATTCGAAAGTGGCCGGATTCGGGTGCTAACTGTGATCACTGAGGCGGTGGCACTGGACGACCCACCGCAGCCTGTGGCAAGCGCTCCGCAGACCACAGGTGTGTGGGACCCGCATTTGCACAATCACATCCCTTCCCATCTGCCACTGGGGAGCCTGAAGACACACACAGTAACACATACACACACGCAGACATTAAGACACTCCTACCCATACCCACGCAGTCAAGTGGATACACCAAATCTCCATTTACACACACGCACGCACACATACATAAGGCTTGACTCATGTAAACCCATTTAAGCAGCTGGGCACCCACTGAATGTATTCATCGTTTCTCTGAGCAGTTTAAGAGTCACCCTAAGCCATAAACTTATGATTCACTATCACCATTGGTCCTGGTGCAAACGTCCTGTGTGAAAAACATTGCCGACATGATCAACTGATGAGAAGAACTATTTAAAAGTGACCAGTAGCCATGCAGAACCAAAGGGCCAGAATGCAGTTGGACTGTGAGCTTGTGGAATTTTTACTTACACAAAAATGTTCTGAGGGCAGATCATAGAGGAGGGAGAGTATCCTCCTAGAGATAAGAACAGTTTGGGGACTCATTCCTGCTTGACAATATACGGAACCCCCTCCCCGCCAACACCCCGTGTCCTTCCCTGGAAAGGCTACATTTAAGGGGCTAAAAAAAGGGGAAACGTGTCAAAACAACTAAAACTATACTGTAAAAGCCCTGGGCCACCCAGCCTCTATTAACAAGCGTTTACTGTATTATAAGCGTAGGCGGCTGAACCCGCGGAGGTTTATTTCCTTGGTAACACAAAATATTGAGCTTATCCTCATTTTACTCACGTGTTTTACTCACTTCTGCCATG
Organism: Paramormyrops kingsleyae; assembly: GCF_048594095.1. Taxonomy (NCBI): domain Eukaryota; kingdom Metazoa; phylum Chordata; class Actinopteri; order Osteoglossiformes; family Mormyridae; genus Paramormyrops; species Paramormyrops kingsleyae. The sequence goes on along the minus strand of NC_132814.1, from coordinate 12,897,678 downwards.
GACGACTGCTTTTGATGGGTAACACAATCTATATTTTTTTGAGTAGACTTACAAGGAACTTGAACTGACTGAACCCCCAGGGTTGGACTGGGAAGCTTGTTTAGGCCGGGAATCCTAACTCTAAGGGGGGGGGGGCGGCTTATGATGAACTTGATGGTACTTTTTGTGTAGCTGGAGGGGGGAGAGATGGCAGTGTTGGTTATAAACGATCCACAGCTTTTTATTATCCAGTACGGAATGATCCCATGATATACAGCATCAAAAAGATAAATCAATAAAACCTAATGTTACAGAGCTGAGATCAATTTAAGGTGAAAGCTGTTTAGGAACCAACAAATGAAGTAAAATCATCTGGGTGACCGGTTTCAACACTCAGTGTAAGCAGCAATACTTTTTTTACAGTGAGTCGGGGGGCCGGGCGTTGATAACCAATGAAATGAAACATCAGTTGGTTATTGTAAAAGAAGTAATGTGCATGCAGGTGATATTTGTATAGATTTATCCACACCCTTTTGGCAGTGCTGCCATTGCAGTCAGGTCTCGCAGACTACGAGGAGTAGAAATTGTCTGACTTGGCCGCAGTCAGTTTATACTCCACCCCTGCAGCCGCAGCCAGATTGCGCTCCACGTTGCGTCAGCTGGAGACAGACCTAGCCCAAGTTGAACGCATCCATTGCTTCTTTAAGGGAGGATGGGCAAAATTACGTCGTCGGTGATTGGCTGTTGTGCTGGCGTTCAGTAAACCTCTGCTCGATAGGCCATAGAGTTGTCTGTTTCAGCGCATTCTCTAACACGGAGCAAATTTGATTGATCAAGTTTTATAGTCTGTGTGTATCATCGTGATCGTCCTAATTTTTTATCAATAAAAAATTAAGATCGTTTTATCGCCCAGCACTACTCTAAAATATACCTTCAACATCTAATAAACCCAGCTAATGATCACAAAGAGCAAACTGACTCAGACAGACAACAAGCCATCACTGGCGGGATCTGCAGTGATTGATAAACAAAGTGCTTTCACCAGATATGAACCTCCATCATTGGTAACACAGAACCCAAAGAAATATGAAAATAAACATGATTCCTTTCCAGTGAGCTCAGAACTTGGGAAACATGAATGACACAACTGTAAACAGTAATTACCAACTCTTTGAGTCTCCATCTGAGTATGTTATGACCATAACACAGCACAAAAAATTGGTTATTTAAGGGCGTAGATTTAGTTTCAACACTGGTAGGGACCAAATCAGGGCCAAAACTCCCACCTCGCTAAATACATACGGTTCTCCCACATTACTGGTAGGGGCAAGTCCCTACCGTCTATACCCGCTAAATACATACAGTACTCCCACAGTACTGGTAGGGACATGTCCCTACCGTCTATACCCGCTAAATACATATGGTACTCCCACAGTACTGGTAGGGACATGTCCCTACCGTCTATACCTGCTAAATACATACGGTACTCCCACAGTACTGGTAGGGACATGTCCCTACCGTCTATACCCGCTAAATACATAAGGTACTCCCACAGTACTGGTAGGGACATGTCCCTACCGTCTATACCCGCTAAATACATACAGTACTCCCACAGTACTGGTAGGGACATGTCCCTACCGTCTATACCCGCTAAATACATATGGTACTCCCACAGTACTGGTAGGGACATGTCCCTACCGTCTATACCCGCTAAATACATACGGTACTCCCACAGTACTCCCACAGTACTGTCTATACGCAAACATCTGAGCTTAATTTAAACTTCTTTTTACAAAGGAAACTTGTGGGCTCAAGTCAAAAAATAGAAAATACAAATTGGGAATTTTCTAAGTGGAATCAAGAATCAGGCAGGAAACCCCCCCCCCCACCCTCTATACAAGTTGTGAATAGCTCATTTGATTACTGTACAGAGAGCGTAGTGTGCGAGTGCGTTTTTTGCGTCAGCAACATTTGGCACAGAGTCTGTGGGTTTCCGCATCTGACATGCCTGTTGTACCTCTGAGCCAGGAGTTGAAGCCAGTCCAGCTCAATGAGAGGGAAACAGAACAGATGATATGAAGCACTCAGCCTTTAGACAGAGATGGAAAATTCATCTTCAGAAAGTACAAATTCAGACCAAAATTTTGTTTCAACCAACCAGTTGAGAATAAATACTTACATTCACAGACTATTCAGCTGGTTGGTTGGAACAAAATCTGGATTTTGTACTTTCTGGACCTGAACTTTACACCTCTGCCTTTAGGTGGCTTAGGATGTGTTTTTGCTTGTTGAGGACCATCCCACTTCTGCTTCCTGCTCAGGAATCCCCACTGCCCATGGCGTGATCTGACCAGAAGATGCAGGGAGACTTTCTAAACAGGGAGTCTGCCCCCAGATGTCTTAGCAGAGACTGATATAAATGCAGAGTGGCGTGAACAGTAGGATCCATGAAATGGTGGAACGCGGCTTTGGAGCAGCCTCTTTCAGGGGCCAATACCTCAAGGCTCTCTCACAAGAGAATTTCAGGCTGAATCGGCACTAAAGCAGACGTCACTGCATGAGAATCAATGGGTGAGTTTCCATGACAACACTTGAGAGAGAATAGGCCCTTTTTGCAGTGTAGTGGTAACTCCCCTTTAAAAAGAGCTTCCGCAGTTTGTGATGTAACAGATTTACAGCTGCCCAACTGTTTCTGTTGCTGAGTTACTGTTCATATAGCCACTCTGATTTTTGGTGACATTACGGTAACGAAAGGCTGCAGAGATGAGACGTGGTTACCTCCAAGAATTCAGAATCAACCAATAAACTGAGAACCATGAACATGACGATACCTCGGAGCAGTTGGGACCAGTGAAGGTGATGAATTGGTGTCTGGAGTACTGGCGTCATTCCATGTGTCAACAAAAGGTCATCTACAAGGTCATACCCATGTCAGTGTTTATAAGTGTCTCCTAATGCTAATTACCATCACAGAAAACACCAGCTCATTTACATAACTTCATATGGCTTCAAGGTTTAGTCATTATCACAAGAACGGCAAAATGAAATTCTTGTAATTCCTGCAGATTAGGGCACAAAGTACAGGTTAATCAGTTCAAAGTATAAACATGATTGACTTTTTTTGTATTCACATTTGTCCAAAGCAGTTTTGGATGCTGCTGTTATAACGCAAGACATTAACTACACCCAAGGGATGTGAATCCATAACCCACTGTTCATATTCCCATCTATATCACCTTCTGCCTCAAACCAGCTACTCCCAGGATCTCCGCCATGTTCATGAGAAGATTGCACAGCCCTGATGCACACGTAGGACAGACACAAGACCTGACATGCCCCATTGTAGGAATGCAAACAGAGAGCTACACTGTACAGAACTGGACAAGCTCTGGTGAGCAGCAGTCAGCTTTGGTGTGCCTGACTTCTTTAAGCTGTTCCTTAATCAAAAAAAGTGCTACAATGTCCAGCGCAGCTCCAGTTAAACCGTGACATAGAATCATCAGTTAAGTGTTAATGTAAAGGATCAAATGTCTCAAAGAATATGGCATGTACGTGCACCTGAGTTACGGGAAGGAGACCAAGACCCCCATTACGCACCTGAACTGGGGCCAAAAAAGGTGAGGGATGCATTTAACACACTCAAACCCACCTCCTTCATCCGGAAGGATGGGGCTGATAAGTCCTAATCCCGCAAAGCGGCACAGCTGGTTTCCTGGGAGACCAGAATACCAGCATATACACTTAACAACATTTTTGCCAGAGCTTATGCAAGGAGATACCAACAGGCGTGCTTTTGGGATTATGCACTTGCAAACACGCTCAGGTCCAGAATCACAGCTGTGCTGCTGTGGTAAGACAAGGAAAGTAGGAAAAACTGCTAGAAAAAAGTTTTTTTAAGGGATTTCAGGACTACAGCACCACTGACCCAACCAGCTGAGAGCGGCGACAGAGGAGGAACACGGCTCCACGCAGGCCATACCTTGAGCAATCTTCTGCAGCAGCTGCTGTCGGGCGATGATGCGGCCCAGCCGGTAGCTGGACGGCCCCCTGCGGCGCCTGCCCAGGCGCAGGAATATATCTGGGGCATCGGGACCCACGCTGCCCAAACACTGCTGGTCCCGGTGCATGTCCGAGAGCTGCCTGTACACTGTTTCTCGTTCGCCCTCCATCCACAGCGTCGAAGTGGAAAGTCATGCGGTTTAACGCGACTACCGGTCTCTGCCACTCTGCCGTTTCCCACGGAAACTATTCTGACAATGCTCGCCGCAAACACAAACCAAAATATGTACACACACGCTACTACGGATACCAGAAGAACTAGGAACAGACTGAGTCACTGAGAAGTACAGCACTTTGTTTTGTTTCCACCCCCACCCCTACCCCCACCCCCACCCATAACCTCAGAGAACCAATCATGAATTTAGCCTGAAGAAGGCTGCACCACCTGCCTGAGCTCTGGCTGATGCCAGCATTTGCGGCTCTGCAGCATATCAGGCACGACAGACATGCAGAGACCTACGTGCTACGGTCGGGGACTCATCAGCAGAACATGCCCAACACCGGCCCGACAGGGAGGGAGAGGGCTGGAGACGGAGCGAGAAATGGAGAGATCTACAGCAGGGCAGCTAGTTGAGTGGTGCAGGGGTCTGCAATAAAGACCACTTGCCACATGGAGGTCACTGTCATCTACGAGGCTTCCCTTCATTGGGTGGAGAAGACACGTCATTACATGCGCACAGGATGATTGCGATCCATGATAAGGCACCCAAGGGATAAAACAGCACTTTGTGTGCAGTGGGTGTCCACGCCCCCACCACCCTGCCTCAGAAGGCCTACTTTGGGCGGCTTCGTACACACACCATGGACTACTGCATTTCCCCTGTACAAATTCTGACTCTTCAGGTCCAGGCAAATTAAACGGCAAACAAAAGACAAAAGACTCTGTGAGCCAGCCAGCCAAAACAAAATGGGTGGGGGGGAGATCCCACACACGAGACTGAAAGTGTAGACAGCTTGGGCAGACGAGGGGGCACTGACACACATTGGACTACCAAAGACTCAGACCAAAGACACCCATAACAACTGCTGCATCCCTCTATGTGACACTTTCACTTCCTGGGTCAGAGGTCATTTGGCCTATGTTATGGACTTGTGTACTCAAGATACAAGATTTTTTTCTGTCACATGCATGAATGTACCAGTTGAACAACAGTGAAATGAAATTGCCGCTACTCCAGACAGCTCAATAAACAAGGTACCTGTATAAAGACAAGGTATAACAAAATAAAAATAATATAAATTAACAAAAGAAGTACTATCCATCCAGAAATATTTAAATAGAAATACAGTGGTACCTCAGTTCTCGAACTTAATCCGTTCCAGACTCCGGATTGAATCCTAAAAAGTTCGAGTTCTGATTGAATTTTTCCCATAAGAAATAATGGAAAACCAATTAATTGGTTCCCAGCCCCCCAAAATTACACCTAAATATGTTTTTTTTTTTAGCATTTAAACACAAAATGAACAAGATAAAAGAAGAAGAGCATTTTTTTCTTAATGGCTTCCAAAACAATAAAGATCTTATCCCAACATTACCCCTATCCTGCCCCGATCGTCCGCTCCTTCCATGTGCCACGCCCCCTCGTTAACCTCGTGTGGGATCCCCATGTAATCAGCTGTTTCTGGTTGTTGTTATTAGTCCTCTGTATTAAGTCCGCGTTTCAGTTTGTTTCCCCAGTCCGGTCATTGGGTGCGTTCGACTTGCTTACAGCGCTGGCTTAAAGCAACGCATTCTAATCCTGACGCAATGCATTACGGTTAGATGCATTGTGACCTCTCACCCGGTTGTACAAACTGGACCCGCCTCCGTGACGACACACCTTTGCCTTTATTGGCTGAAGAGTTTAGTTACACGCATGACGTTTGTATCCCAGGAAGTTCCGATTCGTAATCTGCTATTTTTCCCGAATATACCTGGTAAAATAATTTAAATAATATTTAAATAATTATTTAAATAAATGACACAAATGCTCTTATAGTACACGTAAGTTAGTGGTTTATTTATTGTTAGTTACTGTAATGTTGCACTGCTTTATTTGATTAATCGTCCAGTCTGTGAAGAAGGCATTCAAGTAAGAATTGCATTGTAGTCTGTACATGACAATAAAAACTTTGAATCCGGTCCATTGTTTATTTTTATTATTACTCTGTATTCGTTCATTTGTTCGTGAATAGCAAACTTTTAGGTTGTAACATTTGTACAACTATTACGTAACTTTTTGGTGAGCAAAGGCTAACAAAATTATATAAAGTACAGTGTATTACCTGATACAGTATTTTCAATAAAATAGCATTATAACCAACAAGCGCTGCTACTACAGCAAATGCGAGTCTGACACTGAAGCGTTACCTTTTGTTTCTGCTCAGAGAAGTGCCGTGTGACTCATTTCCTGGCACGTACAATTTATATTAGGTCAGCGTTCATGGTTCAACTTCTGATATTCAGATCGAGTTGTAGGTCAAACTGGTTTGTTCGACTTTCAAGAAATTCGAGTTCTAGTGAGTTCGAGAACCGAGGTACCACTGTATATATAAATATATAAATATTGAGAAAATATTTAAATTGCAGGTTGCAGCTTATTTTACTTGGGGGAGTTGATTATCCTAGTGGCCTGGGGGCAGAAGCTCCTCCTCAGCCACTCAGCCAATAAGGCTCCAGAGGCGCCTACCTAAGAACAGCCATTGGAGCAGCTGAAGCCTATTTCACTTGGGGGAGTTGATGATCCTAGTGGCCTAGGGGCAGAAGCTTCTCCCCAGCCTCTCAGTTCTGGCCATAAGGCTCCAGCGAGGCCTACCTGAGAACAGCCACTGGAACAGTTTTTGGCACAGGTGCTGAGTGTCTTTGATAATACTAAACACCCTGGACATACACATCGCCGGATGTAGATATCCTGCAGGGTGGGCAATTTTGTCCCAATGATGCGTACAACCGCCTATCAAGCCTGGGTTCAGAGGAATGAGAGAAAGGTCCAATAACATGGTACATTAGCAGAGAGCATTAGCGGAGGGCTTGAGCATGTGACAGAAGGCCTAATTTATCAGGCTCTATAGGTCACATCCCCACCCACAGAAGACGGGAACATACCCCATGAGCCTGAGTGTATTTACAGGACAATAAATAACCTATAAATAACAACACAAGAGGTGGACGGCCGCTGAACAGATGCAGAAAAGTGAAATAGTGAGAAGGCCTGTCAGTGTCATTGCCAATGAATGTGTTTTTGAAATCGGCATCGCGGTTGGGGGGGTTGCTTTGTTCATTTGCTGCCAAACAGCGATGTTATCCTATGTGCGTACATCTATATGGCAAATAAAGAGAGTCTGCGACTATGTGAATGTATTTGGGTCAGAGAAGCAGTTAAACATGAGTGTGTATGTATAACTAATATGTGTGTAACTGAGTATGTGCATGAGACAGAGATAGCGACAGAGGACAGAGAAAGTGACAAAGAGGACAGAGAAAGCGACAGAGGACAGAGAAAGTGACAAAGAGGACAGAGATAGCGGCAGAGGACAGAGAAAGCGACAAAGAGGACAGAGAAAGTGACAAAGAGGACAGAGAAAGTGACAAAGAAGACAGAGAAAGTGACAAATCGGACAGAGACAGCGACAGAGGACAGAGATAGCGACAAAGAGGACAGCGATAGTGACAGAGGACAGCGATAATGACAAAGATATTGGGATTGCCTGTGCCAATATGACTCGAATATAGGAATGCTTTGATTAACCAAATATGAAAAGGACACTGAGACAAGGACATCAACCACCAAAATAAAAAGTCACTTTCTCAGGTGTCCTTGCAAATAGAGCAAGTTCTGCAACCTAAGGGACAGTGCGTCACAGAGGGGTCACAGTAAGGAAGATACAAAAGTATCCAGTTGTGTAAATGAGTCTCTGTGGCCAGTTAAGAAACTTAATTTAAATTTAAAATGAAGATTTCTGTATTCCCCAGCGTACTATAGATTCACAATGTAACAGGGCATTAAAGTATGAAGCTGCATTCTACATTTTCCTTGACAGATACATGTATTCTGGATACACATACAGTATATTATACAATGTTACACCACAGAAGGCAAGTACGCCTTTCTGGTGATGAAAACCCCATTCCATTATTGCTTTGTAAGTTCATATCACAGTGCTGCAACTGAAGAGCAGGAAATTAAACCACATGAAAATAATCAAAACTGAATATCACATGTCCTCATTCACTGATCTTGGAACTTTCTCCCATTTTTTCCAGACAGCCTGGTCCTGTCAGAGGGAGGCTTCCCCAGTAAACCAGTAAAAGCAGGAACGATGAGACTGGACTTGTGCCCAGGAGACTCACAGGTTCATCTATTGGGGGGGCGGGGGGGTCCTGCTTTTTCACAGTCGAAATTGCCTCAAGACAACATCCAGCCGTCTAAATAGATAAAAATATGAGAGTACAGGACTGGAATTTGTGAAAGTTGTCTTGAATTACACTGTTTGCTAAGCAACAAAACAAATAATGTACAGTACCATAATAAGGTAAAGGTACGATTGGTTCACTCATATTCAGAGAGTCACCCACTACTCCTCAGTAGGACTATTAGGTGGCCTTTTTTAATGTTCTGTATTTGATTATCTTCAAATGCCCGCAAATGCCCATGGTTTAATCAGAAGACAAAACGAGAGTCTCTGGCTGAAACACACAGGGACGGAACACGGGGGCTAACATTTAGGCAATGCTACCGACACGCTGTCACAGTCCGGCTCGTCATCAGGATACTTTGGGAGGGTCCACAGCTGTGGCAGGAGATGCGCTGGTAGCCCCCGGCATGCTAAAACCGGCAGCTAAGGCACTCAGAGAATCTTCGAAGCTTTGGCGTAGCTTAGCGTTTGTGTTTAAATAGCAACAGGTGCCGCAACACTGGATAGGTTTGACACATAGTGTCACTGTAGTTGATAAAACGTGAACGTAAACCTTAAACGATCCAAAATTAGTTAAAAACAATTGTTTATATGTTGAATGAAACAAAACAGCTTCAGTTTTCCTTCAAAAGAACACCAGTGACAGCTTTTTAATAGACTGACACCTAGTGGCAACAAAATATACAACAAAATTGTTGATAAGGACTCACCACCCTTTGGTACTAAATGAGTAAGACCCACAATCATTATCTTAAATGGTCTATTCATTTACTCTGACACCCAGAGAAACTAGTGCTGAATTGCTATAGCTGCTGACGCATAATTACGCTGTTTCAAGATACTTAACTCGCCCTGAGAGGCTGATTACCTGCGATCTTCCAAGTGATCGAGGATCAGTTAATAGTTTTGTTGACCTGAACATTTCTTTACATCTTACATATATAACGGACACTTTTCTCCAAAGTGACACACAAGTGAGGCAAATGGCACATTGCAAACATACATGCTGTCATCTAGGCATAAGTGCAGCTGGGCTGAGCTTCCAATGAACGCCAAGGTGCAAGTGTAAGCAATACAAGACAAAATCATAAGCTTGACAAATATGATTTGCTGTTGCCTTTGCTGTCTTCTTTAATGGAGCCATACCAATCTCTGTTGGAAAAGCAGTCCAAACATCATAAAACCATATGCAGCGACCAGGTGAACGGTTTAATAAGCATTAACATAGTGTATGAATTATTTTCTGTGCTTGGGTAACAGACAGCATGGTAGCAGTTACGGGATTGGACTAGAACATTCCCAACACTGCTGTACCCATTACAGAGGCCCCTAGTCCCTGTTTAGACACACGACCGTCCTCAGTTTGAGACCTTAACTGGCATAATATAGTACATTCATTGGCTAAGACAGTATGCAAGCAGCAATTTAGTCGTTATTCAATAATTTGGTCACAATTTCTTTCTAGATGAAATGACAAAATCGGTTCATATCTACATTATGCCTTTCTGAAGACACGTTCCTCAATTAACAATCTAACTGGTCAATGGTCTAGAGCAAGTGAGGATGGTAACAGACACAAAGGTGGCGGTTTTTCCTACTACACAGGACATGTAAACTTTTAATTTTAGATACAAGATATGCTCTCTGTTCTGTTTTTTTTAGGCAGGGTTGTCAACTTTGGTCAGCTGGCTGGCTGGTGCAAACACATACATGTATGTAACAATATTATTACCTTGTAAATAGTCTGTAGGGTTTGCAAACAACACTACTGATGTAGCTAGTTTTAGGTTTATAATGGAATAATACTGATTTGCCGTAGGATTTTCTGCGTTAGCGTGAGTTTCTGAAAGCGTGAGTGCCACGCTAGATGTGTGAGATCTGGCAGTCCTGTTTTAGCTACAGCGATTAGCACACTGCCCGGCCAAAAAAAAAGTCGCCATTTGAATTTTTCGTTGCACCACCTTTAGCTTTGATTATGGCACACAATTGTCATGGCATTGTTTCCACAGGCTTATGCACCATCTCACCCTTTATTTTCATCAAGATTTGCATTCATTTCTCACCAAGATCCTGTATTGACAAGTGAGTTGAACCACTCCATAAAGCCTCCTTTAGCTCATACCAAACACCTTCAATGAGGTTAAGGTCACAACTCTGTGGTGACCAAGTCATGCGTGAAAATGATTCCTCATGCTCCCTGAACCACTCTTTGACAATTCAAACCCAATGAATCTTGGCATTCTTGTCCTGGAACATGCCCATGCCAACAGGGAAGAAACAAATCCATTGATGATGGATGGAGTTGTAACCTGGCCATTCAGTAGATTCACGTACTCAGCTGACTTTATTGCTGCATAACATTGCTGAGCTGTAATAATGATCCACTCATTGGCTCTTAAGTATTTGCTCATATAAATTCAAATGGTGATTTTTTTTTGGCCGGGCATTGATATTCTGAACGAAGTTTGACATAATATCTGTACTTTGTCCGATTAGGATTTTTTTTTCTAATTCAGTGCGTTAGTAAATGTGCTATCGATATTTAACTGCCTCTGTGCGATAACAGTGTAGTACAAATGGGGTAACACGTTCATCATGCGGGCGAGGTGAGGATCCCCGAAGCGGTCAGCCGTGGATGGGCACAAGGACCGCATGCTGCTATAAAGGGAGTGGCTTTCTTCACGGAGGTTTCTGAGAAAAGCCAACCTGTGAACTTCAGCACAGTGACACATTGCACTCCTACAACAAGCAGGACAGGAGTGAATCGAGGTTATCGGTCGGCATGTACATAGCTGGGAAACTTTCGCTGGCACGTAACTGTCCCGAAAGCATTTCTGTTTGACATTCAGTCATGAAAGGCCATTCTATATAAATCCACCAGAAACCGCAAAGTAAAATTGTAAAAGTGCATTCACAGAAATGTTACTGAATGTTTAATTTTTTAAATATGCAAATTAATTTTGGAAATGCGCTTTCGTATAAAAAAACAGTTCAATTTGGCCCACATCTGCAGGATAAGCTGACAAGTAGGACAATGACAGTAAAATATATTTCAGAAGGAATACGTGACACAAAACAGCCGAAGGGTGTCCGGCAGGAGGTAAACGCAGCCTTTGATGCGATGTGATATCCCGAGGTCCATGGGCACCTTCACAGCAGAACGCGCCACCGGCATGATAGCCATGCAGTGTCCTAAAATAGTACTAGAGAACTTAACCACCTACAACAAAAGTCCTGCGTCTTGCGTATAAGCTTGGGGGCATGGAGAACTGCACAGATTATTTATGAGGATGCATTTAGGTGTCCCGATGCGTCCCAATGGCACTGACCTGCGAGGCGACGCTCCCTGACATTCCTCCACAGCAGATCCCACGCTTTCGACGTGGAGTCCCTTAGCTGCTCGCTGATGGAGCGCCGGAGCTGCATTTTCGCTGGCTTTCGTTTCCCTTCCATCGTAAACACAGACGCATCGTAACGCAGCCACCTTCCCGCCCGGGTATGGTGTTTATTCCGTCCGCTTTTTCCCCCCTCCTCCCGGACACACTGCTGCCGCAGTCGTCGTCACTCCACCTGGATCAGGGAGCTGCGTCACCTTGCAGCAAACTCGAGCTGATGCACATCTTGCCGAAAAACAAACACATTTCTCTCTCAAGTGCTGTGTCGGTGTTTCGCGTAGATCGATTTTCCGTTGTATCCTCTCATATCCGACGTGCTCCGTCTCTACTTAGCCGGTCCCAGTGCGCCTGTCTACACTGGGACCAGATGTGCAGTTGTTTGAAGTTTCCACTCCAGTCTGCATTGCATACGCAACGCCCGCAGGACGCGACTACATTCACTCACTCACTTTCTCTGGCGGCCCCACAGACTCGCTGTCGCTCATACACTGAGCGATCATGACATCTTATTTCTAGTGGGTGACTGCCCCTAATGTATCAAGTTCTGCGGTTTATTGTTACATATTTATAACTTCGCGTGTACTGTCAAAATATGACTTTAACCGGAACAATACTTTATAACGAATATGAAGTTTTATAAAGTACAATAAAATGTGAATTTTTAAGTTTCCGTTTTCTTAAAAAAATAACGTCTTTGTTAGTAGATGTATGATAGTATTTTACCCATGCCCTTGTTTATGTATCTGAATTCACATAAACAACCAGAATATTCAACAGACGCAAACTGACGAGGAAGAATATTCAGGTGGCATACTGCTGGTCCTGCTGGAATGGTAATGGAACATGCTTCGTTAGGTATGCCAGTGATCTCTGAAGCACACTGCTTCAGCAGAGTGACGAAAGTGCCAGAGCACCCTACATTTATCCGAGCAGACACTTAATATAGCGGTTTTGCATTTCGGTTTTTAAAAGCGACGCAACTGCAGGGCTAGACTGGACTTTGGGGTCCCCAACGGCCCCATGGTAAATTTTTCCGAAAGGGGGTGGAATGGGTCTTCCACAATAATTTTTTCTGCCCCACTTACTCAATGCCCTGTATGCCAGATGGCCAATCCAGTCCTGTATTAGAGGGTCCATTTTGAGTGCCTTAACTACCTCTTGAATACTACCCTGAAAAAAATATGTATCCAGATTTTTTTTTTTTAAATAAACTTGGACTGTAATCCAGTTTGTGGGAATTTAGGTCCAGGATCTTAAAATCACTGTTACCGTTATAGGTTGGAACTCAGATAACTTTTGGCTTCATGGCAAGAGTTTAACTGCTTATATATGTGGAATTCCATTTTTCCCTACAGCTTGAACTGTTATTATATTACATAGTATTACGGGACTCCAGTTACACACTGTAATATCTTGAACATGAGAAAGTACATTGCACATACAGGAATTTCTGTCCTACTTCGTGTATCAACTGCCCTTCTTGGAGGGAGCTGACTATGTGTCTGTGTGCTCCAAGGAAACAGGTAATTTCCCCTTGAAGGGATACCACTATTTTGTTTATGTTCCAGAGGCCAAAGGTCAAAGCTAAAAATGTCCTTCTAGCTGAGGAATGTGAAAAAAGGCATCTGAGCTCATGTCAAGGGCAAGAGGTCAAAGAAGGGAGTAATGCAACCCATTATATAAAAGTGATCACGCAACAACCGATAACCTCAGTCAACTCTACAGCAACAAACCTGAGTTCTGCTTCCTGCGTTTTGTTTGTGTTTTCTGGTCTGACAAATTCATGAGTAAATTGACACTAGCAAATTTCCCCTTTACATCTTTCTTTTCTGGGACAATGCTTTTTTCCAGTCTTTTAAATTAATTTCTATTTCCTTCAAGGCTGTAGGAGGGAGGGTCAGTGAGTCATATTTTTTGTTATTCCTCGACCAGAGATACTTACTGGGATGGTATTCAGTGAATACAGATGTGAATATTGATTATAACGTCCTGCTCTGTTCACACACGTACAACACTGGCTGAAATGCTGCTACGGCAAAGGAGTAAATGATGGTCAATCAAAACTTTTTTCCCTCTCAACTTAAAGCAAATACACACAGGAGATATTGTGACATTTTGGGGGTATATTGTTTCAGTGAGTTGGTATATTGTGTTTTGTGCAGGTCTGCCTCTCGCTTTTGGACCACACAAAGTGAGGCAGTCATGCCAAGACGGATCCCAGCAGGGAGAACTTTGGCTTGGTACTAATTGCATGAATTAGGCACAAATGCTAACAGGGTTAAGGGGTTTAACCATTTAACTTCAAGACCTTAATCGCACAAAATTTCCACTTCCTGTTTTATAAGCTAGACATTCTTTAGCTGGTCTCATATATAATAATGAGCTGTCTCTACCAGTGGGAGTCAAATTAACACCTCTTCCATTCTGTGAATTCTAATTTGATTTGAATATATATATAAAAAAAATGCAATGAAGAGAACCACCTCAGCTGTAGTGTATGAGTGTCGGAAGGAGTTTGTGTAGGTCAGTTCTGTTATGGTTTTTCTAGTTCCTTGATATTCCAGCCACCACAAAACCAAAGTTCCTGCCTTTCCTTCCTGTTTTTGTCACTCTACCATTCTTTTGTCACAAACAATACCCAAAGAGCTTAAGTCACAATTTTTAATGCCTTTAAACATTCTGTCCCTCTTGCACTTTCATAGTTAATGGCCTCCTTATGTGACCCAAAGTGACACGATCCTGTCTGAGGTGTACAGCAATACATACTCAACCTTGACAGTGAAATACCCATTTCCACAAACCACAGCATATGCAAAAGACAACATCAAGATAACCAAGTGACTTACAATTCTTCTGAAACTTGATTCACAACTTTAACCTATATTCTCACCACCCGAGAGATAGAGTGTTTTTACTGCTCTCCAAACACTCTAACCACTCTAACTGTGTTTCCACACATATAATTTGATTATTTTTTGGGGTAGAGATCTTGTGGGGATTACAATAAGGATTCTGATTCAGTAAGAATTTTCTTTTAAATCCGTTCTTTCTGATAGTGTGACAGTATACTACAGGGCTCTTCATATCTGAACCTCGATTCCCAATCCAGGCTGTGTTTTCAGTTCTTCCAGGTCATTAATTTAATAATTACTGATTCCGATTGGCCACCAAGGTTCACGGGTAACAGAAGGCTGGAAAATCAGCAGGGCTCGGACCTTGAGGACCGTGATTTGAACAGCCCTGGTACTCGTATATACTAGTTGAACAAATAGCGATAGTGCTTCCATGGTTTTCTGATTGCTTTAAACTGACCAGATATGTGGGCTGTGGATCGAATAACCTGATTAATGATTATGTTACAAGTAACTGGGGTTCATGTGTTACCAAAAACTGTCCTTTGCCTCAGTAACCTTCGGCTGTTTAAATTGGCCAAACCAGTGTGTGACAGCACAAGCTGTCCTGCCAGGTCATCGGGAATTTGGTCAGTTATCAATAACACCAGCAGTCATTATTATCTTCAGAATCAGAGTTACTCGAACTGTTTCAGAAACCCTCCAGGACATTAACCATCAAAGGAGCAAGGAGTCACATTGTCACCAGGCTAGAATATTGGCACAGGAGCAGACGAGGCAAAACCACAGCCAGAAAATAACGGCTAGCTTGGAAAATCCTTCTCAATTTGTTTGTTCTGCCCACTTGAACAAGCATTTACTTTGGGGTCGGCATTCAGCAACAAAATCTCTAGGGCAAACTCCCCCGGGCACACCCTTCCATATTGCAGACATTACTTTAAACTTAAATGAACAAGAGAAACTAGGAGTCAGCCTATGTAATCAGATTGTTTGTTTTCATATTTTTGATTCTAGATTAGAGATTTTGTCTTGCCGTTTGACAGGATATTCAAATTTCTGTGGAAACCCTCTATTTT
This sequence comes from Paramormyrops kingsleyae, assembly GCF_048594095.1. NCBI lineage: Eukaryota > Metazoa > Chordata > Actinopteri > Osteoglossiformes > Mormyridae > Paramormyrops > Paramormyrops kingsleyae. The sequence goes on along the minus strand of NC_132814.1, from coordinate 12,881,922 downwards.
GAAACCAAAAACATTGCCCTGTGACCCTATCTTCCCAAACAAGCATTTCCATTATACTTAAGAAACACACATGCAGAGAAGATTTACTGTTTGAAGTGGTGGGTGTGTCACTGATACTTGTCAGGCCGTCACATTCCAGCTCCTTAAGCTGTAACAGCTATTTACCTATTTGATGTTTACTTTACGGCTTCCTTCCCCACTTCCTACCAAGGCTTCTTTAAGTCATTGCTTAAAGCCACATTTCATCTCAGGAATGATAATGTCATATTACTGTGACCATGTGACTTCACTGTGAACTAAATATAAGCACGTGTGTATACAGTATGCTGTCCATATGAGACGAGCTGCAATGTTAGTGACCCTCGTCCCTCTGCTTTCTCTGTTATGCACCCATGATGAATGCTGGGCATATTTCTCTGTGGAAGGTAGAGGGATTCATTTCCAGTCAATTGACTTGTTTTCGCTACTATGAGACCGAAGTGGGGCCCCTTGGTCCCGTCTTCATCCCTGGGAAACCCCACAGTCAGACCGAATGAAAGCTGCATTTATCCAGGACATCTTATTGTGGTCGATATGCACCACACTAATGCAAACATGTCTCCCCTTACAGGGCCAAGAGATATAAATAGAAAGGAATTACTCCAAGCTAGCAGTGAAATCCTTTTTAGCGGCAAAGGGAATGTAGGAGTAGTGTGAGGCTGAGGAGGTACAGTTAATCCACAGATTCTCAGTCGGTTTCTGACATGCAGAGAGATCTAAAGGTAGTTAATGTGGCAAATTTGTGTGAGTTGTCTCAGTGTAATCAGGTTCACCAGATCTGCATCTGTGGCTGTCCATTTATTTGCCACTGCTAAGTGACACTGCTTGAGTTTTGGTGCAGTCTCGAAAAATGAACAAGATCATCACTACAACATTCCTGGGAAGTTTGTTTTCTGCAGCCGTCCTTCCCTTCCTTTGCTGCTACATAGCGCTGTTGCTTAAATCTTGGTGCAGTTTGTTTCAAAATTAAATCCAATGTAGATCTTCATTCATATGATGTTTTGCGTAGTGGAAATCTGATCAATCAAATATTTTTTGAGTTATCACATTCACAAGGTCAAGTGTCTTCTGCAGCCACTCTTCCCTTTGCTACCACTAAGCAGCTTTACTTTAGTTTTGGTGTGATTTCTGTCCAAATTTGGTCAGTTCCATACTATTTGTCTGCAAAATTCCATCGAATACTTTTTTTCATGTTAATGAAATCAAGTGTCTGAGGCTGCCCTTCTCTTTGCTATTACTATGCAGTACTGCTTCAATTTTATGTGATTTGTCTCAAAATTTGAGCAGTTACAGGACTTCACCTATACAATGTGTTCACATAGTTTAAAAAAAGATCTGTCAAATACTTTTTGAGTTATCACACCATCGAGATAAGTATCTGTGGCAGCAGACTGGTCCCTAAACCTTATGTACTCCCATCTGGGGAACATCATGAACATGTATACATACTCAGAGTCACAGACTCACATACATAAACAATGTGATAAGTCAGGATAAGTACATGATATGGGAATAGTCTTATTATAGTACTAGATAGTCTCCCATGAAACACATTTGGGGAGAATTACAAGCAAGTATTTGTGGATTGCAAGGTAACAGGGTTTGAAGTAAAATACTAGAATGCACACTTTTAAATACTCTTTTTCCTGATAAGTGGCACTTGCCAAAGTAAATACAGAACTGGGCTTGTGCACAACATACAAAAATCTTGGCAGTTCCAGAGGAAGGGAGTTCCTCTTGTACCTTTGAGCAAGACCCATATATCCAGTTGCTCAAAAACATGCAGAATCAACATATATGAGCATAATAAAGAAATGGACCAAGATTACACTTCAGTAAAATTTTGCCAGCTAAAAGCATTATCACATGAAACGGTTGATGATAGCTAGTGATGACAGAACAGCAGAAGTAAATAATTTTCGCTGGCATAACTCTCAAACTAGCGCAGCTGGAGTGTTGACATTGCTCTTTTGCAAATCACCAGAAAGCACCAAATATTGTGGTATATTCCAGTGCACCATTTGCACCTCAAACCGTCAGATTAAACTTCAGTTGCTCCAGGCTGCATCTCTTGGGTGAGCGCCTTCTGAACCAGCCGACAAAGGTGGCTCAGCTTGAAGGAAAAAAAACTGCACAGACCGACTGCAGTCACCTTCAGCAGAACCAGGCCACCCGCCAGCACCGGAGCTGAATCTGCAGTCTGATTTAAATGGTGCGGCACTCTCCACAGCCAAGCTCCCCGTCAGTTTGGCAGAAGTCATAAAACAAACCCCACAGTGCACAGCTGTCATCATGCCGATGGGAGGATAGTCTGCATTTTCTCTGATTCTCTTTTCCTTCATTGCTTGGTCTTTGTAATCCTCTGCCATTCATACCGCTGAGCCCTCAGCCAAGAAGATTCCCTTTCGCTAAGTGAATTTGGTTCCTCACCTCTATGTTTCAAAGCTATATAGCATAATGGAAAATTTCTAGAAATCTTTTAAGTTCTTACTCATATTAGCTCTCCGGGACATAAAAGAAGAGAGATTCCACATTTCACTTCAATATTTAAAGTAACTTACATATCTTGTACCTTTAATTTATGAATATTTAAAAAACTGATAACTTCCTCTGAGAAGTTCCGAGGTTTCACTGTAGCTTGCATGTGATCTTGGTGTGCAGTATATATTCTTTTTAGAGAAGTCAGAGGACAGGCGTAAAATGTACCATGTTTGTTTTTGTTAATATAGAAGACGTACCCGATTAAAATGCTGCTGTCGGTAGTGACCAGAAGACAAGAAATTAAGGAGAGGGAAACTATTGCAATGTGTGTGGGCCCATTAGAGATGATTGTGGACAAATACTTTTACAAAAGCATACTCGTATCTGAGAGCAAGACATTGCAGGACTTCACAGACTGTTATGTACACACACAGCTGGGTAACCTAACTGGTGTCATTACTTAATGTCTTGAGGAGAAAAAAATAGAATGCATTTATTAGAGCATTACTGTAATTGATGGTGTCTGAAATGGTTACCCTGAGTAGGGACTAACTGTTCGATATACATTAGCTAAATGAATATCTGCAGTGGGTCATGCCACTGCACATAATGACAGGAGAGATTGGATGAAATGTAGGGGATCCATTTCAGGATGGAAAGTGAAGAACAAGAAATGTAAGATGCAGGAAAGGCCACTCTCTGAAATTCACTGGAGTAAGCACAGACACACATACACACACACACACACACACACACACACACACACAGGCAGCAACCAACAAACACATTAACGCCCATAAATAACCAGAAAATCCTTCAGCTGAAGAAATTAAAATATGTTGATAACTCATATGGAAACATTCAGCTTCATGAATTAGATACCACAGTGCAGTTCTAAGTCTCTCCTTCTGAACAGCGTATTATAATAATAAAACACATCATTCTGGCTAGAAACTGAGCAGCATTCAGTGAAAGATACAAATCAAAGTGAGATCCAGATGAATAATTCCAGGATTGATGCATTGAGAATAAATATCACAAGTTTTTGCATTAATTTCCCCTGCTGAGGATGGGCATAACTTTATCTCGTCGCACTGCAGACATAATCACATATACAAAAAACACATAATCTTGTCTACACATCTTGTGCAAAAACTCATAAGACTGACTGGAAGCGAGCACATTCTAAGGCCAAAGTCCTCCTGTCCTTATGCACAAATGGACTGAGTGAGGCAACCCATAATATGCCAGCACAATGACCCAGAGGGTGTTGCATTTTTGAAGATCACTTGGTGCAAAACACAACAAACAACAACATATGTGAAGAATTGTAACAATTACATAAATTATGTGATTCTACTACACAATGGATGCAAATACAGGACACTAACCACTTGCTGTCCTGCTGCGTAAATAACAGCAATGTTGATACCTTTCTTGTCCACATTTTGTTCTTTTATGTTTTAACTTTTATGTGTCACTTGTTCCAATTAACAGTGCAGAAATGCAGTGATTTTAGCCCACAGTAGTCAGAAACACTACAGGATTTCAAAAACAAAGCGGGTGAAAAATTACCCATGGAGCCTTGAGGCAAGGAAAAGGGATTCCCCCCCCCCCCCTGCTTTTCTACAAACAAACTACAGTTTCCAACACCTTAGATCCTAGGGGTTTATTTAGTTCTGCTTCTCTTTCAAAACCAAAGAAACAAACATGAAAAGGGAAGGAGGCAGTCGGGCATTTTCCCCACATTCCTGGGATAAGCAGGGGAGAGGTGGGGGGCACGATGTTTCTGAGACGCACCTCCTCTGAGTACCACCCAAGGTATGTCTGGCAAGCATTCAAGTACCACACAAGTTGGCAAAGAGGTAGGGGTAGGGACAAAGACTTTCATAAGGGGGGTCATGTTTAATACCTGCCCCCTCAAGACCGCCAATGCTCTCATTACCTTGAAATGACAAGTACAATTACACATGGACACAAAAATCATCAGAATACCTGGAGAGGTGGGTATATCCTCTCTGAAAGGCTGCACAACTGCAGAGGACCTAAGACTTCCCTTCTTCTGAAATAAACTGAGTCATCTTTGACTAGAGTAGCTGCTGGACCACAAGCCAGGAGCTCCGAGACACTCAGACCCCGAGGAGAGGAACAGCACCATCCATGTGAATCACATCCTGAACTGAGGAAAAGCAACTTCCATGTAAATTGTACCCTGAGGGGAGGAACTGTATTATGCATTCAAATCAAGCTGCCCATTAAACACAAAGCTAAAGAACCAGCCAGTGGCGGTCAAATTGGACATTTTTTTCTGTTTATGAAAGAGGTCGAAAAAGAGGTAAATTAGCAGGGGTGGAATGGGGCAGACAACTGAACCTGACGTCCTGAACGTTTGTAGTTCTAATGGAAAGGGTGACGTTGCTGTTCTTATCGTGTTATTTATGTATGATATTATGCATGATTACTGCTTCAAGTATTATTAAGTACTATTAAGTATATTACATATTAAGTACTCTGTAAAGCTAAAGAAATCTGTATTATAAAAAGTGTATAAAAGCTATTGCTAAGCCAAATAACCTTAATTGATAAAGAAATGGGTTAGATACTGAAACAGAGAAACAAAAATGATGGTAAGACAGGGAAAGAATCCGGCTGTAATATAGGTTGTAGGGCTGAATGATTGAAAACAATTCTTTTTTGAAGTGGGGAATTTTTTAAAGACATATTGTGATATTTATAAAACAAAGAGTTGAAAAATGACCCAAAGTAAACTATAGTCAAAAGACCTTATTGCTATCCAGCAATAAGGTCTGTCTTTAGTGGGAAAGGCAAGTCATTAGTTCTCATGCTGGTTAACAACTGAATTCTGAGATGTAAATGATCAAATAAGTTGGTAGTGTTGCCACAAGTTATGCCAAAAGCCACAAAGCAGTTGCAACAAATTACTTGCCTTTGCTCAACATCTTCTCTGCGGAATCCAAAATACGTCCATACAGCAGTAGACAAATATCTTTTGGTGACTGGTTCTTATTCACTTTTCTTCTCCTTAGTCATTTTTGAACAATTTCCACACTGTCTATGAGTCCAACAGTAGGGACAAAAATGATTATGACTGAATTGGAGAATACTTGCACATCTCATGCAAAAGCAGCAGCAGTGAGCTTTAGACTTATTTTAACATGTACGAGATAATGTTGAAAAGCAACAATCATTAAAACTGCAGAGCTTCCTAAATTGTGTTTCCTATGACAGACTAAAATGTTTTAGCGTAACATACTGATGGTCTCAGCCCAGTCGATGGTTGCGATAATTGTGATGTGACAAGTGCATGTGCATAACATGCAGTGTTGATCCTAACATCACACATAGTGCAGGTCTAGTACTGTAGGTTGCTACGTCTTGCGGAATGTGCTCTGATTTCAGGCTTTAAAAATCAAAAGCACTTCTTTAGGTGCATGGACCAATTTCATTAAGTGCTGTAAGGACCTTAAGGTGACCGTGCGATGGGCGGAGTGACATTCCGGCACTTTCCATCAGCCATGAGCAGTCAGGGTGCCAAGCCAAGTCAGCTGTGGTGACACTGACTGAGCATGCTCTGTGCAACCTCGCTAACCCATACACCTTCACCTTGCAGAGAGGAGAAAGCTGCCAAAACAGATTCCAGTGCACTTCTCATCTCCCAGAGCTCAGGAATAAATATGGACCAGTGACCTACAGTAAGTTTCCAACAGGGGCAATATGAGAGGGGCTTGTGGCTGGCTTAGGCAGTGCATAGCAAAGGCTTGAACCTGTTTTTTTTTACATTGCACTTCTACGATCGGAGAGCTATGTTCTATTAGAGAGGTGAAGCCCTGACAAAACACGTGGCATGTGGAAGACCACACGTTCACTCACTGCTTCTCCCTCAGGAGTGATGAAGAGGCAACTATAGATTTTAGAAGCTAGTGCCAAAGGTATCATGTTTTCACGTTTTACAGACTGACAATAAAAAGCAAGGCACCCATCCACACAAAAAGAGGATTATGCCATTTAGATTTGTTAATCCCGATATGAAAAATTCACCTGTAAGGGAACTTATAACAATTTAGAGTGAAGGCCTTCCAGATTGCCCCAGGTAGGAATAGAGGAGCATGATCAAATCAATTTTAAAGCAACCTTTTGGTTATAATTTAAAATTGTCTTTAAAATCTTTATAACCAGGACCAAAACATTCTAGACAGCTGTTTAAAATTTGCTGTTTAACCCATTTTATAAGGGTTTTTATCACATGACAGTAAGTCACAGTATATCACGTGCCTTGCAGTGCCATTATGTTGTAAATGCAGTGCATTTTACACACCCTTTCACTGGCGGCTGAATATATAGGGGTCCCCAAGGTTGCCTGTCTACAAAAACGCCAGACAGATTATCCTCCATGCATTACAGCACATAATCTCTCTGTTTACAATAAAATTGAGCTTCTGTAGGAGTAGAGTAGTAAGCACCAGACTTAACAAATTCCTCTCTGTATCACTTACATTCTTACTGAAAGAGCATATCTGACAAAAGTTATGTTTGACAGTAACCTGAGCACAAAGTGGAATAATTTAAACTCCCCCAGCAGCCCCTGGGGCCACATTAGGTCACTGCAAGTGTTTCCCCTCAGCCAATCAAGAGCTACAAAATCTGTGTGCTCTCTAATTGTAACTTCCACGCTGTGGTAACATGGTAAATAGGATACTTTTAAAAACAAATGGACCTATATTCTATTAAATCATAGGCTGGGACAGTGTTCGGGTACAAGCAAGGGCACACCTGTTTCTGTCACTCAAAAGATCATTTATTCAGGACTGAGAATCAGTCTGCTCCATGCACAGTAGATGGTGACACGGCAGTGGATTTTCACTTCTGTCCCGTTTCATTTCCACAATAAAATTCCCGAACCAATCCTGCAATAGAGTTTAAAAAAAATCTGGCCCTGTTTCAGTCCTGGAAGATTTAATCCCTGGATACTGTACATCCCGATCCCAGGGGAGGAGAGGGAGATGATTTTAAGATTGCAAATGTGTGGTATTTTATAAATATTTTGCACATCTTATATACAGCGTACACTATTTTATTACCATAACGCTTGACTCTAAGAAACCTCCTTAAAATATCTGACTTGCCTGAAAGCTCTGAAAGTGAGATATTAAGATCATTGTTGTCTGGCACTGAGTCAATTTTTTCATGAAACGCAAAATCAAAGTTTAAATCATGCATTGCACTGGTCAGGTGGTACTGGCTACCTGTCACCAATCACCAATCAGCAACCAGCAACCAGCCACTAGCAGACAGGACAGTTTTCAAGACTTCAAAAGTCAACGACACAGCTAGCATTGTGTTCAAAATAAAGAAAACAGCGTTAATTTACATTAGATCCCCATATAAAACCTGGCACATTAATATGATTCCTGTTGACTTTTTTCTCGTCCTGTCCCAGTCCCGTGATTAATACTGAAACTGACCCACGATTTTCCCAAAAAATTGTCACCCTCTAGTGTGCATGACATGGCCATGATGGTGAGAGCTATGGGGCGTACAGGTTCCACGTCACACCATGAGCACGGTGTCTGCTAGCCAAGCTCACCGTGCCGCAAGTTACGCTTGGCTTCCGCCAACCTCCTTTCAGGTTTGTACAAAAAAAGTCTCTGCATACATCTTATAAAGGAGGGAATAACAAAAAAGCTTCATTCTTCTCCAGCTGATGTCTTGTAACAATGCATCATGCAAAAATGTGGCATTATGTTATAACTTGACAAAATGTAACAAATTGAATGATAATAATAAGAACAATGATGATGATGATGATAACAAGAAGAACCGCGGTCTCACCCCCCTTTCCCCAAACGTCCCCCACCTTTTCCCCCCAAAATCCAGAGCCTGCACATACCCATCATAGATACAAGCACAGATCACTTCCAGTAATGTGTCACATCCATGACATAACATAGCTGCACCACTGCGGAAGTGTTGCCAAAGCTCTACGCCCTGCAAGGGCACTGCTACAAATCTCAAATGACAGACTGACAGCTGCAGGCTGATATTTTACTGTCAGTCAATCGTCTTACATCAGTTACCCAGTGATACTGTCAAACCACCGAATGGAGTTGCTTTCCCGTGAGGATTTGCGACACATGTGCTTCGTGTAAAGGAAAGACCAATAGTCACCCCTCATGGCAGAGCGGTTCGGAAATACAGGAAGCAGCCAGAGCACTGCCACTGCGAAAAAGATCATTTTGTCTCAGTGGAACTGGTAGGGAACTGGATTGTTCCTCTGCTCTTTAACGGAAAAAACTTTGGGTACATATGTAACACATAATGCATTCATAAAGCACTATAAACATTTCAGTAAATATGTATACAAATGCATAAAACATTATAGCCATGTTTATTATGCATTATGAATGCTCTATGAAGCTTTCATCTATAATGCATAATGCAGTACAAAGCATCCTTAATTCTTATACTGACCATTATAATGCATTATGACAGTATCAATAATTCATTATAGATGAGAGCTTCATTGGTGCTTATGAAGCATTATAATCAACACTATAATGCCTTACAACTGTCAATATGAGATGCTGTAAAGCTTCATTAATTCTTATATTATAATGAGTTATTAATTAAAGTGTTATCAAAACTTTCTGTTCTCACAGTATCTCTTCTGGACAGTGCAATGTTCCAGTGACACAGGACGTTGATCCCTGTTTGCCCTGTATGAGGAGAGTAAGGCTAAAAAACCACAACAGGATTAAGGAGGTACATACCTGCTTCAGCCTGGCTCATCCTCACAGCTACCTGCAACAAGAAGGACACAGACATGACAGTGAGGGACAAAGTCAGGCTCTGAACATACAGATCATAAATTTTAGCAGAATGCCGTCTAATATTGACTGCAGGGAAAAAAAAGAATGTTCTGCCTGTTTTTATTAAGTGTCATCTTCCAGAAAGGTTCGTGGAAATAATCTGGGACAGCAGAGGACTGAGAACTTAAGAGAGGACAGGAAACTAGGATAAGAGCCAGCTGACCAAGAATGGTCAAATTACAATATAACCATTTCATCCACTTCAGCAACTTCAACATAAGAAGAAAAAGGGTCTCTTTCAACTGTCCATTCAAGAACAAAATGAGCTCAGTCACAGCAGCTGTTTTTCAGCCTTGTCAGATTAACAATCTTTAACTCTTGCCTGTCTATTTAAACAGTGGGATCCTAACATTTTGCAAACTGTATATGACCCTATATATTTGGGTTACTACAGTTCGTTGTCCTTCTGCGGAAGATCGACAGGGAGCTTTTGGGTGTGGCCGGATCATTAGGCACCCCAAGTCTTACTCTTAACTATAAGATGTGATATAGAGCCTCACACAAAGAAACAGAAGGAAAATTGCTGCTTCAACAGTTAGTGAACTTGGTTGATTCCACCAGATATTTACTTCAACTGTAGAATGCTGAGTGGTTCAGCTGCGTCAGTGGAAAAAGCACTGCATCCTGCAGTGGTTATATGTACACACCTGGGGCTGATGATATACCACAATGCGTCAATAAACAAACAGACTGCAGGGATTTTATATAATTATCCACAGGCTTTGGGCTGTTCGACAACCTCACCATCTCAGCATTATCGGTACTCTGCCCCCAGTGGATAACGCCAAAGCATTCCTACTTGATGACCGTGAGATGTAGCACAGGAGAGTTGAATGCCTTAGCCACTCCTTATCGAGACTGGATGTCTCTTCGTGAAAACTTCAGGGACAATAGGCACCAGCAACTAGTCAAACTGTCTACAAAATACTGAAAGTTCCTTCTAGGTCAATGCTTTGTTTACTATTCATAAATGAAAACTGCATACTGCAGACCAGACCTTAAAGGCTCAGTGGGCATTAGACTTGGCCAACACAAGACCTCCACACAACCAGCATACTGAGTGGATCAGCATGACACTACATGACTCTTCAAAGGCACTAAGGTTAGAAGATGATTACTGAACAGCCAATCTATCACCAAAACCAAGTGTATGAGATTATCAAAAGCTACTCATGTTCACTGACCAGAACTTTCATATTCTGTAACTTGTCCTTTTCAGGGTTGTGGAGGGTCTAGACCCTATCTCGGAGATTGTGGGTGGGGTAGGGAGCACCTAGGATGGGGTGCTAGCCCATCACAGGGCACTCAAACCTATAGACTATTTGGCTACCCCCAAGTAACCTCAGCATGTTTTAGGCTGTGGGTGGGAGAGAGAAAAAATGATGACGTGGGGAGATCGTGCAAGCTCCACACATGGAATCCTGGTGGAGAGGTGAACACAGCTCCCAGCCATGTGAGACACCAGTGCTAACCAGTGCAGTACCATGCCACCTCAAATCAAAACATCTCACATAAATCAGCTACCTTCCCTCCATTCCCCAGTCCGCTCATGGAGTGCCACAGGTATAGTACACAGGTTGTTGATAATTTTGAAGCATACTGTCTTACAGACCTGTGTGACATTTTTTCTCAGGTGGGTAGAGGCTACTCTTTAAACCAATGGCTTTTTTCAGAAGGTAGAGTCTGAACAGTCATTCCTGTTCACGTGTCAACTTCAGCAGTCTGAGGGGATCTTCTTAAGGAGCACAATGTGAGCGAGATGGTCATCTGATGGGTGTCGAGGAAACATAAAGAACTAGAAATCGGGGCCCTCCCATTAGCGTCCTACAGCTGCATTCTCCAAAAGCCCCTTAAACAACTTAATTACACAAACCACCAGAAGAATTTGTATTTTAAAAGCCATAATGCCCTATAAGTGTTAGTAGAAAATTACAAGCCTATATAATCCTGGGGAGATTACTCTGCCCCCTAAGCTGTCGCTGGTCTGCCATGGCTCCAGTAATCGCGGCTTGGTCGAAGACATTAATGCTGTCCATCACTCCCTGCAAGAACGCCTTCATGGCAGGACCGTGGACTTAACTCAGCTGATGGGTTTTGCTTTACCCACCCTATCGGGATTCCTCTCCCGCTTTCTTCCTCTCCAGCAGATGTCTTGTAACAACACATCATGTGATAATGCATTATGCAATGACTTGGCAAAATGATAAAAATTGAATGACGATAATAACAATAGGGTAATGTTACAATATAACATAATAATGTAAACTTATACTGTAGATACAAGCGGACTGTGTGGCCTAATGGATAAGGTGTCTGACTTCGGATCAGAAGATTGAGGGTTCGAGTCCCTTCGTGGTTGTGGTTTTTCTCAAGGTTACGTGTAGCTCAATACCCACCCCTCTCATGTGGTGGCCTAATGGTTGGGGAAGGGCACTTGTGATTGGAAGGTTGCTGGTTTGAATCGCTGACCAGCAAGGTACTGCTCCCCAGATGGTGAATAATATCTGTCCACTGCAATGTCACATATGGGTTAAATGCAGAGGACACATTTCGTTGTTGTGCCGTGGTGTGTCAACAATGACAATTTTTCACTTCTATAAATTTGTAACATTTTGTCGAGTTATTACATACTGCGGTGTTATTACATAATGCATTGTTGCACAATGTGTAACAATGCATTATGTAATAACGTTCCATTATGTGATGAAAATTTTGTTACATTTTATTACATAATGGGTTGTAACATGTCTGCGCATCTCTGTATAATTTCAAAAATCCACAAAGAAATATACAGATCACTTACAGTATTATTAATGAGTTTTGCAGCTGCTTTTGTCCAAAATGATATATAAATGAGGAAAGCTTGGGGCCAGGGAGCAGGACCAGCCAACATCTTTGGAACATCTACGTGACAGCATCTGTTTGACAGTCAGCAGTACACATGGGTGGGCCAGTGGTGAGACAGACAAAGGAGAATTGACCTGTGTCACTTTTCTTAGACTGACAAGCACCCTCCTAATTCCAGAGACCAATGACCATACACTGTCCATTCTTTGGTAGCCAATGAGCATACACTATCCATTCTTTGGTAGCCAATGACCATACACTGTCCATTCTTTGGTAGCCAATGAGCATACACTATCCATTCTTTGGTAGCCAATGAGCATACACTGTCCATTCTTTGGTAGCCAATGAACATAAACTGTGCCTAATAAACACCTGGGATTCCAAGTCTATCTCATAAAAGCCAAGGACAGCTTCAAGTTACACCCATTAGTCAGTTGTGCTAATTATAGCACTGTGCAGGACTTTTGAGCAGTCAAAGAAAATGCCAAAAGTTACTAATCTGGGTGGCAAGTGTATATTTGCTGAGGAAAAAGAATAACATTGTAACATATGCAGATTACAAGTAACACAATAACAAAACTAGATTTTTCTCCAAAAAAGTTACTGATATTTTGCAGCATGGCACCATCAGATCATTGGATGGCTGCTGCAAACACTGGGCTGACTTTAGGAGTGGATTTAAAATGACTAAGCTGCCACACTTTGACATCATGGCTTTACACCAACAGGAAGATCATTTAAACATCATTTTCTTTAACTGCCCAAGACTTTTGCGCAATACTGCATTGCATGTAGAAAAAACAGAATGTCTACAAAGATATCAGACAAGGTTTGGCACAAATTGGTTTCATAGTCACATGGTAGTTACTGATGCATACAAAGCAACAGCATAGCTTATGTATGAGTGTTACAAAATAATGGAGCAGTTTGTTTTTTCTCACAGGCCTGACTGGACAGCGGCAGAAATTTCTAACCCACTAAGCTACAGCCCACTGATGAGTCAACTCCCAAATGTAGTGAAATTTAGGGCAAATTATTATTGTTTTTATACCAGTGGAAAAAAAATCGAACATTGAAACAAGACATAGATAATGTACTAAAGGTAAAACCCGTCTCCCCCTACTGGTGACATGAATGGTATACCCCAGGGGCCTTTCAAGACCCCGTGCTAGTGTATTGCCCCCATATCCATCATGTGATACCATCTGCATATTTCTTCTGTCATTACTAAAACTTTTATCCTTCTTTTCCTGCCCCAAAAGACCCGGAAAAATGGTTCACTTTCGCTTGTGTGTATTATAAAAACATTCTTTAAAAACACTAAGCTGCATCATATTTCAAAGTGGCCTGAAATAGTTGAGATCCCCAGAGCTTGGTTTAATCAATCTTATCCCTTCATCAAAACATACATCAGATAGAGAAAAGTGCTATATTTAGCACTGCCCTCTGACATTTGCTAATACGCTATATCATATTGTCAAAAAATGGAGCCCGTTGCCATTTCTCCAGAAGCAGACCCACCCCAGCTTCCACCTCAGCAAAGTTACTGCAAAGTTATTTCAGAACAGCCCACTGTTTTATTACCTGCACAACTACTTCTGACACCAAAGCACATAAGCGTATCCAGACCACCCTCAAATGGATGGGGCAATATTTATGCCAAACCAGTCTTTAGTAGCCAATGGCCATACATTCCATGTGGCAATTTAAAAGCACTGATACAGCTGCATTTAACGGCTGATGTAATACCCCATGGTAAGGGCAGGACATATTATCCCACACTGACACTACATGCTAAGATGCACATAATAAAAAGATGCTTGAGACAGTTGACAATAGAGTCGACCCTTCCACATCGCGGAGGTGATTGGGTAGTCTTGTGGCTGGACGCCTAAAGTGCTGTGGGGTTTAATTCGCACTATGTGATGGACTGGCATGCTCTCCAGGGTATTCCCTGCCTCATGCCCTGTGTTTCCTAAAATAGGTTCCAGACTCACTGCAGAGTCCTTCAAATGACTTTCTGCAATAACATTCAGCCACATCGTCTTGCCGGATGCAAATTTGGCTAAACAGGCTAAATAGACTGCAATTATTTTTTAAGGGGCAGAAGATAACCATCATGATTAGGCAAAGGGCAAGCAAAAGTGAATGATATGGCACTCAGTCGTCTTCTTCACCTCCGCCCCCCATGGAATTTCACACTATACTTAATCACTCTTCAGCCCTTCCAATTCCATCCCTGTCTGACAGAAGCACTTCCAGAGCAGGCTCCTGTACATGCTGTGTGGAATGTCCTGACGTGAAAACTACCTAACAACACAGGGAAAATTGAGCAAAACAAACTGACATAAGGAGAGAAAGGGTTAAAAAAAAAAGTGAAACAAGTAAACAACACATATGTGAAGGGACAAAAGAAGAGGAGGTAAGTGGCAGCTGTTGTATAGTGATGACCTCATCTGTGATTCGTGACTTTGCAGTAACATGTTTAACACATATTTCAAGTAACACCCCCAAAAAGAGTGACGTAGCCTGGGCCCTATAAGGCAGGGGTAACCTCTCCATACTGTTTATTTATAATTATTATCAGCATCCCCCCCCCCCCCCCAACAACAAAACAAGACGCACACAACAGGGTGACAGAAGGGGGCAGTATCTATATATGCACAAGTGGACCGCTTTGAGTCCCAAGTAATAGGTTGGGCACTGCTACACGTATGTATCAGCCATTGATGTGCATCACTGAAACTGCATCTACTCTAGGCTCCACTGGAACACTGTCAATCTAGTGTTAAACAACTAACATCCCTCATACAAAAATCCAATGACTAATCCTAGCAAATGCAACAGTTCCAGCTCTCTGGAAGGATTTTTTTCTCTCTCTGCTCAATGGAATGAATTTTATTTGGTTAGGAGACTGACAGAGCTGCTGTTCATGATGTCACATTACAGTATACGATTATATCCAATTTCATGCAACTGTAGCCATGACTGCATTGCTGGTGCTGACTCCTGTCTGGACTGGACGGGACTGTCAACGTAACATACAGCATGACTTGTACAGCGCGAATGGCATGGCTTTAACCAATCGTTATTCAATGTTCAGAGTGCAGTAAGGCGTTCGGTGACAGGACTAACGGAAATGGATTTTCTTCCTATATAGAAACTTGCTACAAAAAATTAAGTGCAGAATTCAACAGGGAAACGGCTGCTTCTATCTCAGAAATTCAAATCCAATATTCACCAATTATGGCTGCACGTCTCTGCCCTCTGCGATCGATTACCACAGCAAAAAAAATTTTTAAATGGTGCTGCTGTTCATAAGGTCTCAGTGAGAAGGTTTGCCTAGATGAGTTATCAATGAAACAGCACGAAGATGATCCCCGTGCGTGAAAATTGCAGCTTATTTCTTTAAGTATGATAAAAGGAGGAGGAAAAAGATGAGATGGTAACACCAGAATTAAAGGGTACATATAATGTAGGAGTACATGCTTACGTAGTAGTTCATCATTAGCCAGTCATAACAGTTTATGTATTTCATGCAGTTACTACATTTGTTCTTTGTACTTGAGTAGTAAATGAGTTACTAAGTTACTTGTGCCCCCTCCCCCCAAGTAAAGTGTTACTGAAGAGACAAGTGACCCCCAGTCAGGCGACCCCAGGGCTAAGGCCATTGCATTTGCCATGCCAGTGGAAGATGATAGGTGATGATAGCCAATGGAAAAGCAGCTGGGCGGGTAGCAGAGCAGCAGGGGGTTAGGTGGGCAGGACAGCAGTGCAGGGGGGGGGGGGGGGGGGCTATAAAATGCAGCAGAGTATGCAGTCTGTCTCTCTGAGCGTTAATCCACAGTGCAGCGACACATAAAATGTGCAAAAAAAGGGTAAGAAACAGAGACAAAACCATACTCCAGATAAGGAGGCCAACCCATTGCTGGATACAGTGACAATGAATATCTGCATGCAGTGCACCAGTGACAACACTGTCCCATGCTTCACAAAGTCCACTGTCACAGGTCTCCCAGTCCCTGGGCTCTGCACCACTGGTCTACGCAAAACTCCCTCAAGTCAGTCTTTGCCTCCTTTACTCCAACTTACAGGAAGCCTCAATGAATTGTGGGTAGGTGAAACAACCTGACAACCAGGGAAAATGAAGAAACTGCTCAGATCTGGCCTATATCCCCCAGCCAGTTTCTAAGCTTTCTCAGATGTGCTCTGTATGATGGAAAGGGTAAGTAAGAAGCCATTGTCCTGATCATCAAACCAATCAAACTCACAAGATAACTTGTGACAACCTGTATGTAGCCAGCTGAAGTGCCAGAAGAGTTATTCATGTTGTACCTATTAGAAAGTCACTTAAGCTGAATAGAAACATCAAAATAACAAGAAGCACTGGGTTTTGAGAAATCAACTATAATAGTTACAAGAATCCTTCACAGTTAAATTTCCAGAATCAGGATCAGACTTGCAGTGACCAAAGTGGTAAGTGTGCTACCATTTGAGGGTCTGACATGCAGGTAAGATTTCCTGATTAATACCCCAAGTAGAAATGACTACTGCGGAGAAATCTCCCAGACAGAAACAACTTTTACTAAGCCTTCTTTTAAATCCATCCTTCAGAAATATAACCTCTGTAAAATGTACTCTGATGACACAATAACCTCCTTGATCGTGTCCATCCATCTTTCATAATGACTTTTCCAGTCCAGGGCATGAAACATACTACGGCCAAACCCAAAACTTTAGGTGGGGTTGGAAAATTGGGGGCAGGTTTTTCCTCATTAAACAACAAATTAGATTCCAGGGCTGGGTAAACTTCTAAAGCTTCTAAAACTTCTAATCTTTATATAGAAAATACATAAATTAAATTCAAATGGGCAGCAGAAAATCATTTGGAAAAAACGGCTTCATATTCCAGGCAGAATGAAAATGTGTTCAAAATTAGTTTGTACAAGGACAGAAATATTCTGGTGTTTTGTGAAGTGGGAAAGTAACTCAGATGCCTCCCATTCGGCGTAGCAGAGTAAATATAGGAGCCGGACTTGTGACTAAGAGGTTCCAGGTCAAGACTCCAGTAGAGGAGCCACTGCTGTACTACTGCTATGGATTTTTACAAGATACTCAACCTCAGTAATGTCAAGCAAATAGAAAAACATATATGTGTGTGTGTGTGTGTGTGTGTATATATATATATTGACAGTGCCAGTCAAAGGTTTGGAGACACTCGCCCATAGAAAGGTTTATTTGCACTACCATCTTAGAATAATTATTAAGGCATCAACACTATAAAACAACATGAATGTAATTATGCACTGACCAAAAAAGCATAAAAAAATTGTGATTTGTTGGTGGGGCTCTGTGGGCTCAGACTCAGTAAATATATGTATATTATATGTGTGTGTGTGTGTGTGTGTGTGTACGCGTGTGTGTATTTTACACACGAAGGCCCTGGGCTAAAGTGTGCAGACAAACAGGTCCTTTGGGAATGAATCCCTGTCTGTTGGGAGGTCAGTTTGGTTGCCCCTTTCTGCTGCAGCTTGTACTGTTTGTAGCCAGTAGAGCCTCTGAGATGAAGGATGGAGGTCCAGGCAGCTCATGTGACTGAAGGGGCCCCCTTTTTGGGTCATAATTCAAGAGCAGAAAAAGCACAGCAAGCGCACACGTAAATTGTGCCTCTAGAATGAAAAATGTTTCTGACACTCCAGTAATGTCATCCTGCGCCATAATGGTTAGAAAGTACTACAGGCCTCTAACCCCACATGCTATACATCTATACCCCCTGGCCACCTCCAACCCAGGGAATCAGAAGGTCCCGCTCCTTTTACCCGCCAGCTCACCTCACTTCTCTGGGCACTGGTAGGGGTGCTGGTGGGCGAGGAGTTGGTGCTCAGGGCCTCCTGGATGTCCAGATTGAGCTGGTCCAACTTCTGCATCAGCTGGCTCATGGACTGGGACCAGGGCGAACGCACCGGCTGGATCTCCTGCGGACATGAAGATGGAGCTTTCACAAACCAGTGCCACCAGTGCCACCAGTGCCACCCACCAGCGCCCATCTCCAGGGCTGTAAACAACACAGGAATTAATAATGAACATGGCTCAGAAGTGGCGTTTTATTAATGCTGTAACAATAACAAAAATCATTTTCCTGAGCAAAAACTGAAGTACATAAGTGATATCCTTGCTCAGACCTGAGATTTAATATTACTAAGGTTTTTGTTGGATTGTAATCAAAACCTGAGACACTCAAGGAAACAATTTTATATGCTTCAGCTAGAGAGGGCTGGGTTATGCTGAATTTGTTTCATTAACATTCACTGAATTATATTTTGTGACAAGCAGTGGACAAAAGGAGTGAGCGCAGCTGCAGTGTGCGTCTCCATTGGGGTAAAATGTGCATGCGCATGTCTTTCTGCATGTGTGAAAGCGCATGTTAGTGTTTGCATTTAGTATTTTTGTATTTGTGTGGGTGTACCTGATGGTATAATTGTGCACATTTTTGTGCGTCTGTATTTATGTTTATGTTTGCATGTCTGTGCATGAGCACATGCCGCTCTGTGTGCAGGAATGTGAATATGTGTGTATGTGTGACATACATGCCCGATTCGGATTCTGATGTTTAAGAAGCGTTCTTGGGTTTAACAGTTGTGGGGAATGTAAATGGTTGGGATCATTAATTGACTCCAGATTAAAGTAAAATGGCAGGATGGGGGGTAAGGTGACATGGCATTTTGGGGGGGGTCTCTTCGGATCTCCCAGACCACTCACTGGGGGCGGGCTCACCCAGTTTGGGATTCCAATGCCAGGCCACTGAATCAGTGGTTTCCTAGTTTCTAGGAAGGGAACCAGCCAGGAGTTCCAATTAATGTCTCACATGGCTATGAGGGTGGGGCAGATTTGGCTCATTTCTGCCTCCAACTCACTCACTCCATTCAGGGGGTACAACCGCATCTCCAGAGAGACACATTCATCCATGAGAAAAACATTCTTGTGGGAAAAAAATAATAATATACCACATGAATCCCAGTACCAGAAGCTTCATGGACATGAGAGAAGCTTAAATGAAGCCAGGCTTACTGAGCTACCACAGGAATAGGCAGTCATTCTCTTGAAGTGAATATGCAGGATTTCCTCTCATCTTTAGGGGATTATTTGATCCCAGTAAGGAGTTAGGGGTTTGGGTAATGAAAAAGAAAAATAATCTCTTCTGGCAGTCCAAAAACCACAATTCCCTGCCCCTTCTGGTGATACCACAGGTTTTCATACAGCTCAGTCATACTGTATGGATCTTTTACATTAAGGTTTTGATTTAAGTTATTTCTGTCATGTTGTCAGGCTAGGGCTTGAACGTTTGTATGCAACAGGGACTAGAGTAGCAGGTCTCATGTTAGAGTCATGCCCCTAAGATGAGGTATAAGTCTTGCCTCAGAAAATTCCCAGATCTTCAGCACCCTTAGTGTGTGAAGCTTAAACTTGAATCAGCAAGTCGGGGGGGTCTTTGATCAAGCTCTCTGGGTGCCGAGACCCTTGGACAGATGCCAGCTGTGTCAACCACTGCCCTCCCACAGAGCTGAGCCAGTTAATAAGGGTCACCTGATTGGAATAATGCTGGAAAAGGCCTATCCCCACCTCACCATACCGACCCCAACAGAGCAATCAGGTCTTGCCCAGTGTCACTGAGGTCAGAAAGGTCTGGGAGGAGGTTGTGAGACAGGCAATCACCAACTCTTGGTCTTTTTTCCTGAAACACTGATAGTGTGTCACTTTTCTGCATTTTCCCCAGCTGCCTTTCAGACCGTGCTACACTCTTGGGTGCACAAGTAGGCCTTATTCACTATGATTCATACTCATTTCATTCTCACCAACCGTTCCGCCGACAGAAAGGGATGTTTGCTTTCTTCTTACTAGGATGACCAGCTACTCCGTGTCAGGCGGGACACTATCAGCTACTTCAGGTTTTACAAGCTACTTTATAGGCTCCCGTGCTCAATGAAATAGTTTGGTTCCTCTTGTGCTTTGACTGGTTTGTTTCCTTGCTGGAAAGACTCGTCCAGCTGTTTTACATTAACATTAGAGCCACCTGCATGATTATCGGAAACTGACCAATCAGTACACAGCAAGAACTCAGCGCTTAAGTGAAATTCGGGTCCTTTTCATTGAAATGACTAAAATGGTAGCTTACAAACCCTGTCGTAGCTCTTAGTGTCCCTCTGTCATGGATTAGGTGGCCCCCCTACTTATATGCACAGGACTAGTGTCCTTAGCGGACCTAATACCTACAAACGCATTTAAATTTATATTTAACATTTCTCTTGTCTTCACTTTATTTACACGCCACATTCCTCTTACGCTGAGGTACTAAAGTGGTCGGCTCTCCTCACACACTCCTGTTGGCACTTGCAGCAGCAGGTACTTAGAGGTTAAAGACCCGTGACTAAAAGGTCTCAGGATGGAAACTGCAGTTAAACCATATCTGTTAAGCAAATATGTAATAACAGATAGGCAGGCCTGTTCATATCACCTCTGCTTTTAACCCAACATCAACCTTGAGTAAGTCTTCGTAGGATATGTAATGAACAAGCACTGTATGTTTGACTGCTACTGCCAAGATTTTTACAGACCCTCAAATTCCCTTTGGTGACTCATTCAATTAGCAAATTGAAAACTGCACGTTGATGCCAAAATTCCATCTCGGATAACCCTGCACCCCATTTCCTTCTAATCACACTTCACTACCATTCCCAAGCCATCCCATAATGACTTTGTGCAGTCAAAGGCACGCTGATGTTTACAGTCCCCCTACCCCCCCCCCCCTCTTTGTGTCCTGCTAATGCCAACAATTCCGGGGTCGGAGTGACGAGTGAGGACTCATCTCTGAGGACTTTCTCGCCGTCTGTGTTGGGGAGAAGAGCGACGCAGCTCCATGACAACAAGAGCCACTTATCACTCAGGCTGTCTGCTAGGGAGGAATCCTGTCCTCACTCAGGTGAACGTCTGTTACCACTATGGACTCCAAGCATTCTTATACCACTCTTGTTGGGAAGAGACAAAAAAGAGAACTCTTGACCTTTGACCTCTCTGCAGGGTTGCAGACAGCCAGTTCAGCTACCGCCGTGTTCTGGCGTCATGGCTGCGCCACTATATGACCGTCCGAGTCCGATAATCGGCACCAAGGGGATTAACGCAGAGACGGATCTGTCGCAGTGAGACTCCATCTTGGCGGGGGAGAAGAAGGGGGCCATTTCAAGATCAAACAAAGCGACCTTGGCTGACCTGTGGAGAGGGAGCTGGGCAGCTGCAGCTACCAGCTTGACTGAATAACAAAAAGAGCCTCAAGTGTGAAAGACAGCAGGATAGAGCCAGAGCAGGAGCAGCATGTAACAATGGCGCCCTCATGTGTCCCTAATGCAGAGTCACATAAACTGATCTACATGAACTACATTTCACAGCGAGGCTGAACAGGTGCTATTTTTATGAAGCGTCTCCGTTTGTGTAGCTACACTTGTTTATGGTTTGTTATTGTACCTCTGAGCAAGATACTAGATTGGAATCACTTCAGAAAATGCATTGTTATACAATCAATGTAAATTAACTGTGTAAAAGAGACCATTCAAAAACAATACCTATTATCGGTACTATAGGGATACATCAAGGTTCCCCTTTTGCTACTATAAATGGGAGTAACTCATTAATTTTAAAAAACTGTTATAACTTGTTTATAATTGTCTATTAATTATAGTTAATAATTATCTATTAATGATTTACAAAGTGTTACAAGCTAATTAATAACCTGATTATAAACCATTCATGAACCCTTTGTAAAAGTAGTCATTGTAATATGGTACCCCATTATCAGACTATTACCTCTGTAAACTTCAAATCAGGTTCCGGATGGTCACAGACCTCCTTCTACTATGCTTAAGCGGTCTGCATAGACTTCACACCATCAAAGCATTATGGGAACTTCAGCAGTGAACAATGTGGAAATGTAACTAAAAGGTTGCTTTGTAACAATCACATTACAGTCACCATTTCACAAACGCAGCAGGTGTTGAGGTTGCCGAACCCCAACTATTACCTCAGAGTTGACAGCCTCCTCGTCAGACCAGCCACAGCTAGTGGGGTCACAGCTGATATGTGCGACATCGAGCCTCCTTGCAATCTTGCTCCACTTGTATCTGCTCCTGCTCATACACCGGCTGAGGAGGAACTCCCTGTAGGACGGCAGCTCAGGGAAAACATCGTCATCATCGTCCTCCTCATTCTCCACGTTATTGTCATCCTCGTTGTTGTCATCCTCTTTGTCGTCCGTGTTGCTTCCCTCGTCCATGGAAGGTATCGCCGAACCGTCCAAGCTCTTGCTGACCAAAAACCTCGAGCTGAAAAGGTCACCAAGCTGGTCTCTGCTAAAGCAATTCAAGCCGCGAGGCCTCAACTTCCAGAAGCACTCCAACTGGCCATCTATAGAGGCACTAGGGGCACCAGTGTAGCAGTACTCATTGGGAAGAAGACAAAGATCTACAGAGCATCCCGATTTGTTTAAGACAGTCCCAAGTTTATGGTTCTGTGGGCCCATTTGCAGCACAGGTGCATCTAAGGGCTGATTCAAATACCTTGGCGGTTGAGGAATCTGGTCCAACCGTTCAGGGCGGCCATGCAGGGCATTTACATGGTATGGGACCTTCAGATCAGTGGTGGGGCTAAACTCACCAGAATTCCTCCAGCAGACAGAGGTGGGACATCGCATCCCTAGAGACCCCTGTCCCTCATTGACACAGTTGAGATCAGTCACAGAACCCAGTTTGTCCAGGGAACTAGGTGAAGCATGCGGCATTGTGCTAGAGAGTCCAATTTTTATTGAGCTTTCATCATCCCCTGATGTGCCATTATCCTCTTCCCGGGGCCTTGAGTTTGGGACGTCCTTTTCAATCTTTCGGGGGTCGCTGTAGAAAGACGTGAAATCCATACCATTGCTCTCAGAAAATGTCCCCATGGGTGATGCTAAAAGGAGCAATGGCTGCCCCTCCTGGGCATTGGTCGTTGTTCTTGCTGCCATCGCCGTCATACACCCTGCAGCCTAACAGCAGCCAAACAATGAGGCTTTAGGTGGCTTCCGCCAAGACTCAGTCAGACCATCTCAATGAGCAGCTAGTCAGCGCTTGGCTCAGTGCGAGAGCATCATGCATTCCGGCTACGTTGCTGTAGGATGCCACCTAGAGGAAAGATGCAGAACAGTAAACCTTGGGCACTTCACTGAGTTTCAACAGACTGCCACCCACGAAAATGGAAAAATGTGATGAAATTGAGTTTGAATTCCATACTGAATAAAATATGAATTACATTAGCTGCCCTCCAACCTCTACAGAAAATGATAAGTTAAAAAAGAAGATTATAAATATTTGATGGGAAGTGTAGTAACATTTGAGGGTATTGTTCACTTTGAATTTACGACGTGGACTGTTCTTTTGAGTTTACACAGTCATCACGTCTTGCCTGGTTAGGGGTCTCCTGTGTGGTATGTCTGCAAATTAGCCAAGACGGGAACCAAGTAAGCCACAGGACGGGGGAACAACATGATACCGTGTATTTTACAGCCCGTTGCCATCTGGCTCAGGACGCACTCGTCAAGTCTGGATCCGTTTCACATCAGATCCCAGTGACATAAGCGGCCCAAGGGATGATTTATGACAGGGTAGAACGCTATTCATCACACGTAGAATGTCCCTAGCAGACAGCGCTGCAGACCCCGTCCACCCCGTCATTAACCCACTGTTAACGGCTCACGTTTGCACATCTTTTGAACTTGCCTCAAAAAACAGAGAGCATCCAAATGGAATGCAGTTTCGTCCGTGCAGTTTTCAAGGTTCATTATTTACACATCAGGTACAAGGAGTTGTAAGCTGGCGAGATCCCCACAGTCTGATTCAACCTGACAAGTCGACAGCTGGGATTTACCTGATCCTTTGCTTGTTTTACTTGCTTATTTGCCATATAAAAGTATGCATTTACAAATTAGGCTTTTTTTGTACTGCA